>NC_069389.1:31909712-32558323 GCF_027475565.1 Acinonyx jubatus | reverse complement strand
AATTGAAATTGAACCATAGAACATTCTGGTTCCATAACACCACTCTGCCCCACCACACACGCCTCTTAGCTCTCATTCATTCATCAGAAAACAAAAACATTTACTGAATCACACACTGATCTCCACTCTAGAAATATAACAAGGAGCAGGATAGACCTGGTCTCTAGTCAGGAGGTTTACACTTGAGTGAGAGATACAAGACAAACAGGTGGGCAGTTACAATAAGCCCTAGAGGGAGTGAGATGAAAAGCAAAGGATAAAGAAGAAAAATATCTTTCCATAGTCTGTAAGAAAGAATAAGTGTCAAAGAACTGGGATTACCACATCTAAGAGAAGCAAAGAACAGCAAGGCATTCATATGTGTTCTTATGTCAGTGGGCAAGGAGTTAAAGGAGGCCTTATATGATGGATTCCACTTCTCAGTGAAGTGGGAAGCAAAATGCAGATAGTGACAGGAAAGTTCTGGATTCACAGGGCTGGAGAGTGAGAGAATGTTTGTAATAGTCTTGGTGGAGAACCAGAGCTGAGCACACCAGAGGATTATCAGAGGTTTCCCCTGCTGCTGTGAAAACTCCACTGTGGGTGGATGCCACAGAGTTATGGAGGCCCCAGTTGGTTTGCTGAGGGACATTTTCTACCAGCCTGGATTTAGGTTGAAAAAAAGGCAAGTGACTTGGATCAATTCAAATGTCAAATGTTTAGCAACAAAGAATCAAAGAAAATCACAGCTTTTTTCACTTTGTGGTGGTTCCTAAAACAAATAGCCAAAAACCAAACTCCAAAATGCCTCCAAGAGATATGTCCCTAGTGCAAACCCCCCAGTGAGGGCCTTCTTCACATCTGAACAAATTCCTGACACTGGTACCTGATGTCCTCACCATAATGACTGGCAGTCTCCAGGCTCTGAATCTGCCATTCCATCAAACGTTAACTACGGGTGAAACAGAGGTAAGACCTAGTGGGCAGAAAACCCTTCCTGAACATTTTTTTTGTTCTCCATGCCCTTGTCTGTGTCTGGAAAGAGACAGTTGAGCCTTGAATATTTCCATCAGTTCTGATGCCTAGTTTTTTCAAGTTTGTTTGTTGATTTTGAGGGGGAGAGGGGCAGATAGAGAGGGAGAGAGAGAATCCCAGGCAGGCTCTGACCTCACGAAGCATGAGATCATGACCTGAGCCGAAATCAAGAGTTGGATGCTTAGCCAGCTGAGCCACCCAGGCGCCCCTGAACCCTAATTTTTATACCTTAGAATAGAGGAATAGAAAATGTGTTTAATCATACTGCCTCAGCACATTGTTCAACATCTGTATCATCCGTATCTTTCCCTAAGGAGGATGGTATATAATGATGATTCTTCCAATGAGAAATACGGTATATGCACAATCCCTTAGTGTCAACTGAGGTCAATCTATATATGTTTATATTTGATTATGCATTTGAAAACCAGGGACGGATCATGTGTTGAATAAACATACATGATTAGCATTAGTGCTTAGCAAATGCTTTATTATGTGGAAACCACGGCACAAATGCTCATTCTGTTCATATTCAGTGTCATTTTCTCCCTGTACAAAAGTTGCTTTGCTTTAAAATTAACCACTTTAAAGGTTCTCATCTGGTCTATGAATAAATATTTATAATGTCCTTTGACTATGAAGAGGTTCATTATCACATAAACCTGGACAGTGAATTATTTCTTCTGATAAGGATGTAGATTTTTGAAGAGCAAAATGACTAAACTTAATGAAGGCATTTTGATGCTTGTAAATACCTTATTTCAGTTCTTCAAAATCATCAAGAAATGTCATTTATGAGACATGGTTTAGAAGAATCACAGAAATTAAGAGCTGGGTGAGACTTAATAGGTTTCCTTGCACCTGTTCTTTCTGTGAATCAGTACAGAACTGACTCATGAAGTACATTTATTTCTTAACCAGTTTATGGTTCCTTTCAAGGCAATAAAGCACTATAATGGACAATAGGGTCAGATTCCATACCCTGAATCAAAAGGTCAGCATTTCCACTAAAAGAGAGAGACGCTAAATAAGAAACTTTGTTTCCCCTCTGTGATGCAAGGAAATATTCTGAGTCCTCAGATTTGCTTCAAGTTTGTGATTTGTGCCTGAGATGGGGCATGGGTTGCCCATGACATAAGTAAAAATTTTAGTTCAACAAATGGTTCAGACCTTACCACCTTTGCTAGAAATGGCACGAGGAGGGGCCAAAACACACAAATAAATGAATCCTCTAAACCTTAGCCCAAATCATTCTTATTACTGTCTCGCGACTGTGTGAACAAGCAGAGCGTACCAGAGACATAAATGTAATTTCACCTTTAGCTACACTAACAAGAAGTAAATCACAATAAAAAATCATGGCACAGACAAGGACAGAAAATAGAGGAAAAAACATAAGCTAGATATCTCATATAGAATCTATGAGTCTGCAGGAAAGGCATCAACCTGTAAAGGAAAGTCTTTCTGTTTCTTCCCTCGTTCCTGTTTACTTCCCTCTAGCCAATGTGCTAATCGTGGTACAGTACACTAGGCTTTGTACTCAGCTACCCTCTTCACTCATGTCCCCTGAGACGACCTCAAATACCAAAAAGCCAAAGGAAGGCATCAAATAAAAGCCAGAGAAGCTGATAAGCACACTGTCCCCTCGCTGTGACACCAATACAAAGCTTCTTATACTCCTAGTAACTCACTTACACACACCCCCACCTGGCTTCCATGCCCACAGTACGATATAAAGGAGGCACCAAGTAGGAAAGGATCCTCCTTGCTTCTTGGATCTTGGCCTCAAAAATATTTTCTTTTCAATCATCCAACTTTCTGACCCTCACTCTCTTTCTTCCCATATCACTTCTTCTAAAACCCTCACCGAAGCAATTCTCTGACCCCATTTGGATCTTGAAGGCAAGGACCCTGTTACTTTTTCACTGTTCATTGCTACTTACCCAACTTGGAATCCGTGATCTATTAGCACAGACCCTCCTCTGAAAATGCGTTCAAATCCCATGATCCTCTCTTCCTCAGTTAAAATCGCCTGGAAAAACCCCAACCCTGGTTGATCCTACTCTTCTGCTCATGCTTCCAAGGGCTGAATGTAGCTAGAAACCATAACTGGTTTCACTTTGAAATTAGGACCATTCCCTTCCTATCTCATCTAACTTTCAAGTTCCCATCTAACTTCTTTACATCATTCAAACGATTGCTTAAATATTTTTTTCAGAGGAGCCTTCTCTTATCACCTCACCCAAAATAGCCTCTCCTCCATCATACTTTATTCCCTTACTTTGCTTAAATCATCTTTGTGACACATAACTACCTGACATCCTATACACACATATACATATGTACATTAAAAATATATATATAAATGCCATAGAGACACAGAATTTTTCCTGTCTCTATTTTCACCCCTATCTAACACAGGGTTTCTCAACTTCAACACTATTATTGTGTGTAAAATAAGTTTTGTTGTGGGGCATTGTCCTATGCGTTGTGGGATGTTTAGCAGTACCCGTGGCATCTACTCTAATGATGACAGTCAAAAAATGTCTCCAGATGTTATCAAATGTTTGCAGGAGCCTGGAAGGGGAAAAAAATCTCCCCTGATTGATAACCACTGCTCTAACACAATGCCTGGTACACAGTGGGTACTAAGTAAACCTTTGATGAATAAATGAATGACCAGATCACAGGTCACAAAAAAGCTCCAAGAATTAATATAATTTATTGTTCTAACTTCCTGCAGAGCTGTATTTAAATCTTACCAGGAGATCTTACCTTGTTTTAATGACTTCCATAAGGGGAAAGAAAGGATTTTCCACCAAGTGTTCTCAACCCTGACTGCATGTTATAATCACGGGGGCAGGGGGGAAGCTTTTGCAAAATTACTGATGCCAGCCTCCTCTCCAGAGCAATTAAATCCGAATCTCAGGAGGTGGAGTCTAGTCTAGTCTAAACTTCCTCCTATGATTCTGATTTGCAGCGAAGGTTCAAATCCTGTTCTTTTCAATCCTCCAAAGACTAATTCCATAGCAGAGCAATCCTCATAGGTAGGACATTTCTCCTCACACATCTACATTGGTGACCAGCTTTTGAGAGAAAGTGTATATGAGCATAGTAACTTCTCCATTTATATCTTCTATTTCCTGCCCATTGTTGAACCATTTTCATTCTAAGTAAAGCAATTTTTTTTAATGTTTCTTTTTGAGAGAGAGAGAGAGAGAGAGCATGAGTGGGGTAGGGCAGAGAGAGAGAGAGAGAGAGAGACACAGAATCCGAAGCAGACTCCAGGCTCTGAGCTGTCTACACAGAGCCCAATGCAGGGCTCAAACCCACGAACCATGAAATCATGACCTGAACCAAAGTCAGACACTTCACCGACTGAGCCACCAAGAGTTCCTGTAAAGCAATTTTTTAAATGTTTATTTATTTTTGAGAGAGAGAAAGAGCACGTGTGCGTGAGAAGGGGAGGGGCAGAGAGAAAGAGAGGGAGACAGAGGATCCGAAGCAGGCTCTGAACAATCAGCACAGAGCCTGACACAGGGTTTGAACCCACAAACAATGAGATCGTGACCTGAGCTGAAATTGGATGCTTAACCAACTGAGCCACCCAGGTGCCCCTAAATAAAGCAATTTAAAAATTAGCATTTTACTCTTGATAATTCGGAGAAATGTATTACCATGCAATTTTCCTTTGTAATAATGGCTTGTGCTATGGAAGAAAATTCATGTTATCATATTGGGACCAGATATTATAAAGGCCTTAAAACAGTACTGTGTGAAAATCTTGACTCAAAGTAGCTCACATACTAGAAACAAAAGGATTATAGAAGCAGATGCCTGAAACGGAACCCACAGCAAAGCAGGGTTAGCATTACAAATTGGAGAGTTCCCTCAATATTTACATAACATATGGTGGTCTCCTAGTGAGAACATTAATAACTGTGATTTTAAGTGTCTTATTCAAGTATACAGAATTTTTCATTCCCAAAGTGGTACCTCAAAACTTGAAAAATGAACTCTGGTTCTCAAAGATGAAGAATAGTTTTGAAGTGAAATAAATACTAATTCTAGAAAAGCTTTCTTATGGGAGTTAGCTGTTTCTCTGTGATTTGAAATTGAAGGACTATCAGCCACAAAACAAGTAGGCATAATCTCTGTCACCATACTGCAATGACTTCAGTATAATAACTCTGGTATACAAAATATCCTGCAACAGGAGAAATAGCCTTCCTCCTCTATGAAGTACCAATGCAGCTTTTCTGCAGCAGCTTTGACATGAACCACAGTTTAGGAGAACCAGTAACAAACTGCACATTATCAAGTAAACAGTTCATAAAATGAGAGCAGAGATGGAAGGGCCTGAGATTCAGAAGCCCAGGGGTCCAGTTAATACCTATGTACCCTTGTCCAAGTTACTTGCACCTCTCTGAGCTCCAGTTTTACTTGTAAAATAAGAGAGTTTGCCTAGATTACTAATGAGCCTTCCAACTTTGATTTTAGTGAGTAAGATGGAATAGCGGTTGAGGTAAGCTGAGTAATGTGCCCACTCCCCCACCCCACCCCGCAAAAGATGCTGACATCTGAATCCCTGGAACCTGTGAATATGTTATCTCATGTAGCAAAAGGCACTTTGCAGATATGATTAAGTTAAGGCCTTGAGAGGGAGACAGAAGGAGAAGGTAGGAGAATGGAAGTAGAGGTCAGAGAGGAGAAAGGATGCTAAATTGACAGCTTTAAAGATGGAGGAAGGGGTCACGAGCCAAGGAACGCAGGCAGCTTCTAGAAGCTGCAAAAGACAAGTAAATAGATTTGGGTGTAGAACTTCCAGAAGGAACATAGTCCTGCAGACCCATTTTAGACTTCTGAACTCCAGCACTGTATAGTAAGTTTGTGCTGCTTCAAGCCAGTAAATTTATAATAACTTGTTATAGAAGCAATAGAAAACTAATTTAGGTTAAGAACTTGGGTGATACCACCAGACTACCTGAGTTTAAATCCTTCTATTACATACTGGATCTGTAAAGTTTGGCAAATTACTTAAACTCCCTGTACCTCAGTTTGTTCTTGAAAAATGGGATAATGGTACCAGAAACAAACCTGCTGGGTTATTAGAAGTTTAAATGAGGAAGTCCTTAAGATCATCTGGAAGTTAGTAATTTTTAGATAAATGTAATCATTGTTCTGCTAAATTTTGAATTTAATTCAGGATATTTGTACCCTGTGTCCTAGAAATCACATATTTCTTTTCACATAGTCATTGAGGAGGACCAGCATAGGAGCATTTACTTTTAGGAGTTATGTACAGAGCGTTTCATTTGATCCTCACAATCAACCGTGAAATAGGTATAAATTTAAGTTTTCACATGAGGCTGTAGGAGGTCAATTCACCCAAGTAACGGAGCTAGTAAGTGGACAAATCAAAGCGGCTTGTCCATTATTACATTACCTACAATTGTTGGCTAGATGGTAATGACATGAATACGTGCACATAAATACAGCAGTGGGGACTCAAACAACACTGCGGACTGTAGACTGACGCTAGGTCTCCCCATCTGATCACACTGTCACAGTTTCCAGCTCTTTAACACCCATCTCTTGTTTCCAGAGAGGTCGGAAGCAACGGGACAGAAGCCTCCCATCGCGCAGAACCCTGCCCATGCTCCCAACGGGGGGGGTGCCTTTTCTACACGAAGGCGGGGCTCTCATGGGGGCCGCCCCGAAACACGTATGGGGGCGGAGTCTCCTAAAAGGCCAGTGCGCGGCCGCGGATCTCCACCAACCCATCGCTCCGCCCCGCAGGAGACTACGCGCCACCATGGAGGAGTACCATCGCCACTGCGACGAGGTACCGCCCCTCGGCCACCCGCGAGCGACCCCCGCCCCCGCCCGCCTCGGCGCGGAGTCTCCACCGGGTGGTCTTCCGGCGCCAGGCGGCCGCGAGAGTTGGGGTGCGGCGCCCTCCGGGCCCGGATCCTCCCCTCAGGGCCGGGACCCGCCCCACCTGGCTCGGCCCGGCCACCGACCCCGAGGTCCTGAGGGTGGGCTGAGAGCCGGGGTGGCAGGGGCGGCTAAGAGCGCGCGGGGCGGGCGGGGGAACCGGGACCCAGGGGTGGAAGGACGGACTCGGGGTGCGTGGGGGGTGGGGATGGGGTGTCGGGCGCCGCCCGTCTGCGAGACGGGCCTTAGAAACCGGTCTGCCGGGCGGCTTCCTCTGCCCCTTGGCGTCCCCAAAGCAGGTGGCAGAGCCCCCCTGCCCGGCACCCTCGTCTGGGTGGACTGGTAGGAGGTGCTTCATGGATTACGAGCCCTTGCTTGCTGACTCGGGCTTCCCGGCATCTCACCGGAACTCCATGGTGTCTGTTGTTACCTTCCTGTTACTGATAGGGACTCTGACGTTCATGGCGGCTAAGTGGTTTGCCCAGAGTCAAAGCTACCAGGAATGACAGATGTTCCATTTGAACCCAGGCCTCTGGCAAACACCTACAACTCTGGCTTCACTTAACCACTAGGAGGATGAGGCCTGTCGGATCCCAGAATAACCTGTGACAAGGCTGAAGGGCAGAATAGACAAAGACATTTTCTGTCCCATGGTAGCCACAGGTGAATGGTGCAGTGAGAAAAAAGTAGGCACCTGGAGGAGGTGCCACAGAAAATAGTGTGTTATTAGACCCGTGGAAGGGGCTTCTGGTTCATCCATCTTTGGGATGTGACACTGCGCAGAAGCTACAGCCATATTTAACTTCATTCGTTCTGTGATGTAGGTTAGTGGGAAAGTATTCTTATTTTAGCAATTGAGGCACAAGCAATTTCACTCTCAGACATATCCCACAACAAGTGCTAGTCTCCTGACTCCCAAGAGGGTTCTGTACTGCTGCACTTCCTAAATATAAAGAGAAATACAATTACATATGTCACCATGGTACCCAGTACTACCTGATGATTTACTGACCTCCCAAATTGAAGTGAAAGGAACATCATTTAATTGGTAGGCCACTTTTCAAAATAGACAATGACCTTAAGATAAAATGATCATTTTCATAGGGTCAAAACGTGAGAGCTGTTTTCATAATCCTAATTGTTTAGAATATTTTTATCCCTTTGTTGTTGGGGAAGTCTGTGGTGTAATTAAATGATTTGAAAATATTTTAAATCTGTGCTTGAGATGATACCTATCCCCAGAATTGTTTTTTGAACTAATTTTAAGTTTCATAGTGGGACTTACAGAAATGGTCATGTCATAAAGCACCTTGTCTCCATGGAAACAACTCATGTATTACCTGAAGAGTTTTGGTTTAGTTTACAATCTTATCACATAGCCGAGTTCTCTACTCTAGGACACTTGGATGTCATTAATAGTTGCTTTTAACTCAGAATTCTATCAAGCCACTCCACAGCAAAGATTAAGTTGCCAGACCTATTATAGTATTAAAGTGACATTAATTTAGAATGATCACCCATGTTCATTATCTTTAATTCAGGAAAGCCACGTTGTTGCCCAGCATAAGTTAAAAAAAATTTGAAAACCATCTATTAATCAGTCTCTTCTCATGGACCACTTCATTCTCACTTTGCTGTAGCCATTTCCTATATACTGATGTCTGTGTATACATCTTTATCTCCTCCTGCGATTTCCTGAGCTTTATAATACAAACATTATCAATCCTAGGGCATTCATCAAAATCACCACTTAAAGCTCTTTAAAAAAAAATATGGTTGCCCAGGCTGTGCCCCAGACCTAATGAATCAAAATCTCGAGGGAGGTAGGTGGGGAACACATTCTGCAATTTTAGAAGTTTTAGAAGTGTTCTAGGTGGGATTAGCAGCCTCCATAGACCTGATGTTACCCCTCACCCCTATGGTCTGCTGTCACTAACACCTGTCCAGGCCAGCCTAGGGTATTCTGTGTGTCATCACATCTACAAATAAAAGGAAATCTGTGTTGAAAGCAGCTGTATCTTTTGTCCCCCCCCCCTTCTTAGGTTGGCTTCAATGTTGATGAAGCTCACAATATTGTTAAAGAGGTGAGTTACACATCTTGTTCATCTTGAAGCTTGTTCTGTTGACTTTCAGTACAAAGTTATAGACCTTAGTATTAAAACAAGATTTTTAATATTTGCTCTTTATAGGGGTACCTCTATGTTTTGTTGTATACTATCAGGCATCCTGGGGCTAACTCTGAAAGTGATGTTGGAGTATTAGTCTAGAACACCGGTCTCCTTTTTCTAAAACTGATGGGCTGTCTTTTGAATGGAAGAACTTGTATTCCAGTAGGCCAAATATTATTTTAAATGTTAATGCTATAAAAGTATGTGTGTATGTGTATCTCACACGCCCACACTTTTATGTCTGTAAGCTATTTGTATATGTCAAAAGACTGTAGAAATATGCTTTTTTAGCCCAATATAATTGAAAAATAATCAGTTAACATCTTCTAGACACTGATATGCTAAATCAAAATCTTAAGAAAATTATTTGAAACATGAAATCTGGTCCTCCTAGTAGGCAAACAGACAAGAAGTTCTATTTGGGAATCAGTTCTGGCAAAGGAACTTGAATTATTATAGTCATATCACATCCAGACTATACTGTGGGTAAGGTATTTATAAACACTTAATAGTCCTGAGTCATTTTTCACTGTACCAAATCCTAGAAAAAAAATGAGTTGGCCCAGAAGGCAACCTTGTATTGTAGGTATGGTGGTTAGGTCTGTGTCCTAACAGGCCCTACCTGCCTTTAGTCTGGGCTAGGTTGGCTTGCCCTCTGGACATTGAGCACCTCCTCAGTCCATGCTGAGACAGTGCCTCGCCTGTCTGAATGTTCTAGGGCACAAGCTCACCCAGAACTAGCCTTGTACAGCTAGATCAACTCAAGGTTTGAGAGCCAGGCAGGCACCTGAAAATCCTGCCATATTTTAATAGTTCAGAATCATGTATTAGAACTATGTAGTACAGCATGAAGACTCTAGTTAACAATACTGTATTGCATGCTTGAAAGTTGCTGAGATAGATCTTAAATGTTTCCACCATGAAGGCAAAAAGTGATAACTACATAGGGAGATGGATATGTTAACTAAACTTACTGTTATCATTTCACAATATGTACGTGTATCAAATTATTGTGTATCAAATCATCACATTGGACACCTTGAACTTACATAATGTTTTATGTCAATTACATCTTTAAAAAAGATTTTTTAACATTTATTCATTTTTGCGAGTGAGAGAGACAGAGCATGAGTGGGGGAGGGGCAGAGAGAGAGAGGAGACAAAGAATCAGAAGCAGGCTCCAGGCTCCTCTGAGCTGTCAGCACAGAGCCTGATGCGGGGCTCGAACTCACGGACCACGAGATCATGCCCGGAGGTGAAGTTGAACGCTTAACCGACTCAGCCCCCCAGGCACCCCTATGTCACTTACATCTTAATGAAGCCAGAAAAAATAAAACAGCAGCAGCAATAATGATGAGGGTGATCTCTAACATTGCATATGTGCTTACTCTGTCACAGTCACTGTGCTTGAGCACTTGACATTCATGATCTTACCCCATCCTCACAACAACCTGATAAGATGAGGCCGTTATCTTTACTTTCAGGATTAGGAAAATAGGGGCTCTAAGAGGTTGTGAGATACCTCTGGATGTGGATATAATGCATGTAAGTCACTGACAAAAGGTCACAGTGACTAGGTGGCAGAAGCAACCTTACAACTAAGCTTGTGATACTAAACCAGCACTCTTTGTCAGATATCAGAAGTGGATGTGAGTGGGCACTAGAAAATTACTTAACTGGCTTGTTCTAGAGCACCTGAAAAGTGCTCTTTCTTGATTTACTTTTAGTGGCAGGAGGTGCGAGCTTTCTAGCTAAGTTAATTACATAATATAAATGAAAATGTAATTATTACACATGAGAATTCTGTTTTTAAATTAGCGTCATCCTTTGTTTCTAGCATCTGAAACCTACTTCAAATCCCAGCTGTTTCAAAGTCATTCTTTAACCAATTAATATCACCCTTTCTTCGTCTCCACTTCCCCTCCATAATCCTTTTATGAGATAACTTATCATCTTTGATTAGTCTTTCTTGGGCTACAGATTTCTTTTGTTAGCTTCTCTGCTAGCTCTTTACAACAGAGGCCATGTCATATTTATCTTTATATGGCCCATAGTATCTCACAGAGTGAGATAATATGTGCAGGAAATATGCGTTGAAAATTCTAAAACAGAGGCAGTGCATAATAAATATTTACCAGATGCATATTTTCTAAGATGCTTTTGGGGGTTATAAATGTTTATGAATAAACTTTTGTTGGGATTTGTATATGTCTTTAACTGTCCTCTGCCCTTTTAGTGTATAGATGGGGTCTTGGGAGGTGAAGATTATAACCAGAATAACATCAACCAATGGACTGCAAGCATCGTGGAACAGTCCTTAACACATTTGGTTAAGCTGGGAAAAGCTTATAAATATATCGGTAAGTATCCATGTCCTTCCTCACTAGTCTGTTCCCCTATGTCCTCATGGTCTTTTCTGAATTTAGAGCATGTAAATGAATGATACACAAGTTGAATCCTAATAGGATATGAAGGGCTTCTGGCTTATGCATCCAAAGATAATATATGGTAATACCTAAAAGATGGAGATTTTTCACTACTCAAAAGCAACCACCTACTTGTCCTTTGCAGCAGCACCTTTTGCATTTGCATCAGCTACCTCTTTCCAGGGAAGCCCACTCGGCCCCACTGTTTTCCTGTCAGTAGCTCTGTGCCTCCTTCTGTGTAGGACTGTGAAGGGCCACACAGTAATTGTTTAGCCAGTGTCATCTTTTCTTCATTTTTGTGTCTGGATTATGCCCATGGAATGAGGCACCTGATTTGGCCCAGATTTTTCCTGCACTACAATCACCAGTAGTTATGGCAATGGGCAACAGACTGGATCCAGTGGAGGCAAAATCATGGCAGTAATCAAGAGGACTTATTTTTTCTAATCTATTCAGCGAATGTTTGTTTTCTGTTATTTTACAGCTTTTAGAGCCTGAACTCAAACACTCAGATCTTACATATCTTTTCCTTTGCTTGTAAGTGTCCTCATGCTGCAACTTTATTTTTAGTGACCTGTGCGGTGGTCCAGAGGAGTGCATATGGCTTTCACACAGCCAGTTCATGTTTTTGGGATACTACATCTGATGGTAAGAGACCTTAAGCTGATTCACACAAAATCCAACTTCTAGTAAAGCCACACAGTGCACTTATTATCAAACGCTTATTTAGCTCTCATTAAATTTTGAAAAGGCTATCAACCGGATTGCTATGTACCTAGAAACAAGCATGCCTCAGACAAATACAAAATGTGAAGATGTAACAAATTGCAGGAAATAAGATATTGAAACCAATGAGATATTTTAGTAATATTCAATATTTTGGCAATTTCAGTATTTTGCTAATATTTCAAAGTCTTTTTTTGTGTGTGTTTCAGGAACCTGTACCGTGAGATGGGAGAACCGAACCATGAACTGTATTGTCAATGTTTTTGCCATTGCTATTGTCCTGTGACACAGTAAAAATGTCCGGCCAAAGCCGTTAAATTAAGAATTTGTCAGTGTATCCTTTCTAAAAAGAGTAATAGTTACTTGTTAATGTATTAGATGACAAGCGTGCAATATGCTTCAAAAGCTCTCAACAAAAACTGAATATTCTAAGCAAAAGCCATCTCATAGTAAGTTGGCAGATTAGCTCATTCTACACAGCATCATTTACATGGGAAAAATTTAATGTTGGCAAAAAACAAAAACAAATATGGCATGACATGAAAATACAGTCTTATATTTACACCGGCTTTTCACTAACATGTGCGTAAGGAGATGGAGAAATCTGTTCAGATAATAAAATTCTCTTTCAGCAGAGAAGTTAACAGGGATAAGTATATGAACAAAAAAATGCTGCAAAGATAAATGTGGAGAAAATGATAATTAGCTAACATTTCTTAGTTTTTGATTTCTCCTTAGTTGTACATCTAATTTACTGGAAAATAGTTTTCTTCCATACCAGCTATTATTACAGTAACAGCCATCATTGACTTGTTCATTTTTTCTGAGGACTGTCAAAATGTTTTTTTAAATTTCAAACTCTTAGATTTACATGTGAGGACCAATTAAATCTGGTAACTTGCATTCCGTGGTGAAACAAACCTCGTGATGAAAAGTACATGACACTAACAGCTGCCTTACAATGGACTAAATTCATGTAGAGCTAACATTTATTGAATTCCTATTATATGTATATTTCTCTGTTAACATTATAGTTCTCAATGTATTGTGCAAATTCCAAGTTTCTTTTGGCACCTGTTCAGTTGAACAACTAACATGTTCAGGGCAGAAAAAAAAGAATTGTTTTACAAGAAGAAAAGGAATCTGATTATCCATGTAGAAGTAAGCAAAATGAAAAGCACTTAATGCTGACAGAGAATTAGAGATGTCATTTTAAGAACTGCTTCCAGTAAGTAAAAAAAAAAAAAAAGCGCATAAAATATGCAACTCTTAGTTAAAGGCCTTACTAGCAGTATAACTAGACAGGTAGCAAATTTTGTCATTGCTTTAGTTACAACCATCTGTAAATAATTTAAATACTTATTACATGAGATTCAAATTGAGTGGAATAAAGTATAAATTCAAAGTATACAATCATTAGCAGGTTAATGAATATCTCAGGGCTTATAAAATGTAGTTAAATTTAGTAAGAAGATAAAAGATGAAAAATTAGGGTACACAGCTGGTCACCAAACGCGAAGTCAATCTGGTTATTTAGCCCAGAAAACAAAAATAATTTTGCATATTACCACTAACACTAATATATAGGGAGGAGAACCATGATTCATTGCATTTTGAGGGGAAGGAAAGGCTTAGTATTAATACTGACAATATTAACATAGTATTCTTGTAGGAATACTATGTGCATGTTTGATATGTTGCTGTGTAACAGTAATTGTTCAATGTTTAAGAAGAACATTAAGAAAATACAAGGGTAGAGTTTCATGTGGGGAGCTACATTTTTGGCACGTCAAAAATTCTCATAGCCATTACCTTCATCTTACTTTGCGCTGCTGGCTTTTGTGCCCTTGAAGATTATAATAGTGACCAAAATATCTGTGCAGTTAAGGCTTGCTTTTGATTATTGTTGTTGAGGCCTGATTTTAAAGGAATAATAATCAAAAATACCTCGTGAACTTGCTATCTGCTCTGTTTTTATTTAAAATATAATAAAGATTATCTTCCCGTGCTGTACTTTTGCTTCTTGTATGATCATTGAATAGTTAAAGAAATGGCACCGTCCTCACTCTAGGAAATTCTCAGTAGGAAGAAGGAATAAGGAATGTCAGACCACATAGATACGGCATACAGAGTAAATACCAGTAAAATAGCAGCCCGAAGCCAGTATGCAACGTTACGGCATAATTAATAGCTTCTATTCTAGGCCTTATATTTTATGATTTTAACACAAAATTTCACTTTTAAAAAGTCAACGTAAAATACATTTTGCAACTATGTGTTAGCTTTTAATGACTATTTTTGGCCAGGAATTTTGCCCTGTTTGTCAACTTGCAATTGAGTTGTTGCTGTTTTTATTTTTAATTAAAGACTTTAAGTATATAAAATTAGGGTATTCAAATCTAAGTACTAAGTCAGATTTTTGTAAAGCTGCAATTTTATGTTTGTAAAGTGCTAGTATGCTGCCCTAAGTTGATGGCAACATCTCATTACGTTTTCTCTAGTAAAAAGTACTTTTTTACTCTTCTTCCCAAGCTGGGTGTTATCTAATTATGAGTCACTGAAAGCATTTCACCACCTACAGTCATCATCACATTTTTAAAGTAATCTTACGATAGTGAAGATTATATTTTCAAAGTTTGAGTAAACAAAAAACCTGTCTGTTCCTGATAAGTTTCTTTTTTAATGTTTATTTTGAAAGAGCACAAGCAGGGGAGAGGGGCAGAGTGACAGAGGGAGAGGAAGAGAGAATCCCAAGTAGCGCAGTGCTCAACGTGGGGCTCAATCCCACGAACCTGGAGATCATGACCGGAGCCAAAATCAAGAGTTGGATGCTTAACCAACTAAGCCACCCAGGTGTCCCCCTCAATACGTTTCTTAAAAGTGGGAGAACACTCTGACTCTTTATGACAAAGGAAGTAGATCGGTCACATAGCAGACACCAAAGCAAAGTTTGAGACATGAACTGAAAATTTCACCCCACGTGTTACAATGTACCCAAGAGCAATTTATTTTAAAATCCAGAAGGTGGAGCTATTTTTGCGGCCAGAAAGATTCAGTAAAATTGAGCTTTGCATATTTGTGAAGTTCCCTATAAAAGGATCTTACACATTCAGCTCTTACAGGATTTAGATGGCCATCACCAATATATGTTAAGTGGTCCAGGAGATTCTAGCCCACCATGTCTAGTTGCAAACCCTGTAATTCCCAGTGAAGTTCCACTTAATGCCATTCTATGTCATCCTTGGATGTGTAGGATATATTGACAATCCAGGACTATTTAGACATCACCCCCATTGCTTCATGAAGAGTGTCTGTTTCCAAAGCGGTTTCTAAAGATCTCAGAGACAAAGCTGGGACTTTGAACAGACACTTGCGGCACCACTGGTATGGTACGTATCTTCCCTAAAGGACAAAACGTGGGCAACTATCCCCACTCTGGGATCCCATAAAAGTGTAGACTACGTGGGGAGGTTTCTTTGCAGCTCTGCCTTACCCCGTCGGGGAATTTGATGCCCGGGCTTATCCAGTAATGCAAACCTGACTTTATTCATGCTGAAATACATATCTTTATATTGTCCTGAAGGCTTCATCTTTTTAGGTAATTTTTTTTTATGAACACCAGCTTCTACCTTGAGATATTTCAGTCTGGGTTTCTCAGGGCACCATTTTACATGAGCCAGTATTATTACTTAATGAACGTTCTGTCGACTCGCTTTCATCCCCTGTAATACCTTATGGAGAAAGTCTGCATGAAAATGATTAGATTTTGGTGTGTACTGACCTTTAATTTTGTAGGCTAGGAATTTGGGTTAAGCTGCATGCGCTAACATAGGCTTTGAAAGTTAATGCTCATGCAGAATACCACCCAAAAATGATCAGGGTTAGAATAATGGTTTCTTAATAATCAAAGTAAACTTGTTCTGTAAAGGGAAAAAGTGAAATATTTGAGACTTTGCAGGCCTTTTGCAACCATTCAAGCATGCTGTCGTCGTATGAAAGCAGCCATAGACCGTGGGGGAAATGCATGGATGTGACTGTGGTCCAGTGAAATTGTTTACAAAAACAGGTGGCCGGCTGGCTGAGCTTACCAACCTCTGCAGTAGAGTAAGAAGTGTTTCCCAGCCACTTAAAAAATCAGACATTAATGGATCTGAGAACTTTTTTCTTTTTATTGTTCTCAGTTACAAACAGTGGGACACAAAGCATTTTTATATATTGTGTTATTATCTTGGACTCAGAGGGACCTTATCAGGAAACCAAACCTGTACTCTCTTTATTAAAAGAGAGAAGGGCCACAAATCAACTTTTCCAAAACTAAAGTATTCCTTTTTTGATATATATCACCTAACTTTTCCCTAGTTGACAGATAATTTTATACCTTATTGCCTCGAAGTTCATTTTACCAGCTTAAAGAACATTTCTGAAAAGGTCCACATTTTGTGTTTTATTGATTTTTGCTATTTTTGTGGGGAAGATAGGTACCTAGTCTACCTAGAGAATCTTCCACACATACCAGACATGGCAGTCATGGCCCACTGACTGCCTCCTGTTAGCAGAAATCACATACAAGAAAGTGCACAGCCTACAGATGAAATTACCCCGCCTTGTAATTTGAGAAAGTAGATGTTCTTTACCCAGGAACAGCAATGAATCGCATTGGCGTGGACCCAATGACGGCTTATCCATACACTGAGTTTTAATCCACAAGATGGCTAGGGTACATTAAGTCAAGCAAAGTAGTTCCCTCTGAATTGTGGATCCGAAAATAAGGAGCATTAGTCAACAGAAGGAAAAGGGAGCAAAGAAGCAGAAGTCTGGTCAAGGATTAGGACAAGTTTTCTGATTGGCAGAACATTCGGCACAGCTTGCTCTCCTCTTTCTACACCCTCCAATCCACGGAAGACCGACCATGCGTCAGTACCAGCAGCAATGCTGAAAATGGTGTCGGCAGCGACTGTGGTGGACGGAGTAAGACAGGGAGCAGGTTGATGGGAATGGTCTGGCTTAGAATCACTAGCATAGGGTGACTTAAAAAACCTGTACAGGAATGTTCATGACAGTTTTAATAGTAATAGCACAAGAAACTAGAAACCACTTAGATGTCCTTTAATGGGGTGGGTGGTTTAACCAACTGTGGTAGGTACATGGAATAGGACTTAGAAAAAAGGAATGCGTTATTGATGCGAGAACTTGCGTAAATCTCCAGAGAATTGTGTGGCGTCAAAAAGTCAATCCTAAAACGGTACATACTGTGTGAGTCCGTCTATAGAACATGTTTGAAACAACACTTTAAAAACTGGAGAATAAATTAGTGGGTGCCAGAGGGTAGAGATAGTGGGCAGGAGGGAGGTAGAAGTGGTTATAAAAGTATCTTGATTCCGGTGGTGGACACACAAACCTACATGTCATAAAATTCACATAAAACTGAATACATACAAATGACAATAAAATTGGGGAAATATTTAAAAAAATTTTTTTAGTATTTATTTTTGAAAGATCGACAGAGTACAATGAGGGAAGGGGCACAGAGAGAGGCAGAGAGAATCCCCAGCAGGCTCCACACTATCAGTGCAGTGCCAACGTGGGACTTGAACTCATGAACCTGGGAAAAATAATCATTTGTCTTAAGACAGAAAACAATTCAGGCTAGAAAATCGCAAGCAAATATATTTGCATACAGGAGGGAATTTTCCTTCCCGTGGACATCCTGTGCCGGCCCTTAAAACAAACTCAGGAGCAAATAAATACATTAAATTAAGTAAATGTTATTAGGCAGAAGTAAGAAGCACACGGTGAAGAATCCAAGGGGATGCCCATGGCTCTAGCAAGTGGAAGTTGGAAGAAGGAAAGCTAGGGATGCCCAGACTCATGGACTAAGAAGGGAATAGAGTGAGAACGGCTCATCATAAAGTCAGAGAATCCCAGAGTTGGAGGGGACTTTGAGGTTGCCTCTGCTAACCTCCCGGCCCCGACAGAGATTCTTTCTACAAACACATTTGGCGGAAGGTTTATGAGGGAGGTTGTGTAGGGCCTGGATTAGAGGGTGCGGTGAGGTCTACGTCCAAACCTAGCTGGCGGGGTAATGTCTTCCACTAAACTTGTCGCCTTTGATGCTGAAATCACTCGAGTAAGGAAGTATGGTCGGGTTTCCCGGAGGAAAAACACCGGGAGGGCTCTATCCCAAGCAAATACACACACGCGCGCACATTGAGGGTTGGTACAGGCTTTGAAAGATAGAATATTGAAATTCTTGTTTGGTCTTCTCTTTAAGGCATTTACTTCCCTGTGCAGTTTAGCTGTGCTGCCACCAGGGGACAGAAGGATGCCACTGTTTAAGTACTGATTGTGAACTTGAAAGTTTGTGCTTTCCTTGAAGTTCGAACAATGGCTCTGCTGGCTTTGATCTCTTACCCAAGATGTCTAGCCATAGATGTCCAGCTTTGCCTATAAAATGTATCCACTTGTTAAAATGATTCAAGTCTGTCAAACTTTAAACCCATCATCACCCTGGAACCCACATTTTCCAGGCCTCCAAGTAGATAAGCAGGAGAAATACTGGCAGTCTGATTTATAGCAACTCTTCCTCAGAGAAATCACGGGAATTCCGAGTCTTTCTGTTCCATTCGAGGTCTCTCAGCTGTATCTCATTTGTATTCCTCAGTGGCCCTTCCTGGCCTCCTCTTACCAACCTCCCAACACCTACTCTCCTTCCCTGGTCTCTTCCCACATGCAACCCAGGCTGAGGTCAGTGACTCCTGCAGTAAATGTTCACTTAATGTTCACTGTGTGCCAGACACCGTTCCGGGCTCTGGGGTATCAAACCAAACCCTTCCCTCATGGAGCTTACATTCCAGTGGAGAGGCAAACAATAAACAAATGTGCTCGGACAGTAATACTTGCTCTACAGAAGTCATAATAAATAAGAAGTAATGCACGTGTTACCAGACAGAGGTTCCAAACGCAGGTCCTGCTGCTCGCCACTCGAAAGTCAGTACTTGAGAGACACGTGATGGTCAGAGAGGAGAGGTTGCTTTATTCAGGAAGCTGGCAGCCTGGGAAAACAGCAGACGAAGATCCCAAAGACCAGGTCCCCCTTCCGGGCATAGCGGGAGGTTTTTAAAGGGGAAGGCACAGGAAATGGTAATGGGGCTACACGCAGGAGAAGCTGGTGCTCAGCAGTTAATCATTTGTCCTTAGGACGCTTCCAGATTCTTCCATTCTGCCAGTAATCAAGGCTCCCAGGTGTCTCTTATTGAGGATACCAGGGTCAGCGGCGGCTGTTTGAGTGCAGTCAGACCGTATCTTCCAGAAAGACCGTATCTTCTTGGTCCTTTGTTCCTCAAGGCCAGTGGTCCGCAGGATCTCAAGGAAAGTAGGTTAGTTCTGCTACAAACCGGGGTTTAGGTCAGTGTGCAAGGAGCACATAAGCTCATCGGTTGGCATGCTGTCACACAGGGGAGGGTGATAGGGAGTGATTCAAGGAGGTAGCAGTGGCAGGGCTGATGTTTTCCATGGGATTGTTGAGAGCAGACCTCCCTATGAAAGGGAATATTTGAGCTGAGATCTGGAGGTGATGGGGTGAGTCACACAGATTTGTGGACAAGATGCATAGCAGGCAAAGGGAACCACAAGCGTAAAGATCTCAAGGTGAAACCAATCTTGGTATGTTTGTGGGATGACAAAGTGGCCAGTGTGGCTGGAGGTGCGTGAGAAAGGGAGAGAGTGATGGGAAACAAGACCAAATAGGTCACAGGGGACTCGATTGCATAGGGCCATTTGTGCGTGAGATGATGTAGCCCTGGTGGTTTCGAGCAGAGGAGTGATGTGGACACTGTGGCTGCCGTGTTGAGAGTAGACTGTAGGTGGGCAAGGGTGGAAGCAAAGAGCCCGGTGAGGAGGCCGTTGCCGTAGGTCAGGTGAGAGAATGGGGGCTCAGACTGGGCTGGTGGCAGTGGAGGGGATGAGAGGTGGTCAGATTCTGGAAGCCTTTTGAAGGTAGGCTTGACAGGATTTGATCATAAATTGCCTGTGGCATTTCAGAGAAAGAGGGGTCGGGGACAGGTTACAGTCGTGGCCAAAGCAAATGGAGTTTTCCTTTTACTGCAGTGGGAAAGACTGCAAGAGTGTGGACTCCTGAAAACTCAAGGAAAGGAAGTTTTATAAGAAGGACAGTGTGACCCACCATGTCACGCGCTAACGAGGAGGGTGACATCTCTTCTGCAGCTGTGGCTACAGGTGCTGCCCGACTCAGCGTCACCGGTATCGGTGGACTTTTCTGCCATGTCCAATGCTTGCTAGGTAGGGAGATGGTCCTCCTTTCCCAGGTGTTGGAGACAATTCTCATACTTGACCTCAAAATATGATGGACTTCTGTGTTCTTTTCTCAGTTCCTAGGTTCCTGGAGCTCCACGAGAGACAGACAACTGAACTCTCACCTTGCACCAGGAGACAAAGGGACATAGCACCAAGAGCTGTATTCAGAAGTCTCCTCTCCAGCACACCCTGTTCAGCTCTTGGAGCAAGTCTAATAAGAAGAATCTACGGGGCTCCTGGGCGACCCAGTTGGTTGAACGGCCGCCTCATGATTTGGGCTCGGGTCATGATCCCAGAGTACTGGGATCGAGCCCCGTGTTGGGCTCCATGCTGAGCGCAGAGCCTGCTTAAGATTCTGCCTCTCTCTGCCTCTGCCCTCTGCTTGTGCGCACTTGCTCTTTCTCTGAAAACAACAACAAAAAAAAAAAAAGAAAGAAAGAAAGGAAGAAGGAAAAGAAAACAAAAAAAGAATCCAGCTTTCTCATTCAGAGTGTTTTTTTTCCACCTATAATGCTGCTTTAGGCTGACCATCTACCTCAGCCTCCCCCGCTCCCCGCCCCCTGCTTCATCACCATTACACTCTCACATCCAATCTTCTAGATAATCACAAGCACTCCCAGACTCAGTGGCCCTATATCTGGAAACCATACTGCACTTTAGTTAATGACTATGCTTTAAACATTTTGTTGAAGTAAATGGAATTACTAAAATAGGTGTACATTATCTTCAGTGTTAACTGTTTAACATCATAACCTAATTGTACTTTTATATACCATCACTAATCAAAATTCTAGGTTTGAAAGGGGAATTCTCTAGCAAGATCATCTTTTGAAGTAAACTTCCGCCCTGCATCCCAGTGAATTTTGGTATCTCTATTCATTTACCTTGATCGTCATTGCTCTATGAAGATACAGGGTAGTAGTTATGTTTTGTGGAAAACACACCATCCACATTTAAATCCTAACTCCTTTGTTTCCTAGATGTGTAACACTGGGGAAATTGCTTAATACCTCTATGCTTCAATTTCCTCCTCTGAAAAGCAGGTATAATAACTATGAGGATTAAATGAGGTGAAGCATATAAAGTCCTCTGCACATAGTAGAAGCAGGGAGATGGGGCCTGCCCGAGCTTGGGTCTGTAAGGGAGGAAAATGTTGAACAGAGCCTCTTCTTATGCCCAACTGACATGCAGTGGTCAAGTAGTACAGGAAAAAGTAAACTTTTACTTTTATCTCTTTAAAGCACTGAGATTGGGAGTTGTTTGTTACTGCAGCATAACCTAATCCTGACTGACCGACACAGAAACTGAGATCGGAAGTAGGGCATACTGTAACGAAACCTAAAATTAGTGACTTTCACATGGTGATCTGTTGGTAGGTGGCAAAGAAACAGATGTTGAAGGGTGAAAAAGTGCAGATCTGTTATGCAGAGGCAAAACATTGTTTTAAAAGAAATGTTGCCTCTAGTCACTTGGGAAGAACTTCGTGTATCTGTGAAACGTGTCTGGGTGGGAAAGATGGAAAACATAAGGTGAGTAACGTCGTTGTTGGCTACTCACTGAGAATTGACTGTCTTGCAAGTAGAAATTATAGTAACTCGGGTTTCAGTGAACATTCCCGGACTTTGAGCTTAATGCTGTGACAGGATGGGAGGCCTTTGGGGCTGTCAACTTTGGGCAAGGGCTGAGTGTATTTTGCATACAAAAAGGATCATGAACTAGTGCTATTCTCCAAGTGTCCAGCATTACTTGTTGGGACATAGCAGGATGGCACTTTCCAGGACCCTTAATATTAGGTACAGGGAAGCCAAAGAAGTAAACACAGTCCCTTTCAAGTCATGTGAAACATGTGAGCCTCTATCCTGAAGCGGTAGGAAACTTTGAAGGGTTCTTAAAAGAGGAATGACAGAAGACGGGCTCGCCGGAATTGCATACCCCACCAGAATTCAGAACAGGCAATGTTTTGTCAACAATAACTATGCACCACTCCGATCTTGTGAAGAAGCATTGAAATATTAAAAAACTAACACAAAATAACATAACGTAACAACATAAAATATAACAAAATATAAAGGCAAGAATTCCCTTTCACCTAACCCCAAATCCATTCTCTTACTTCCCCAGATTATTGTATCAATATTTTGGTGTGCATCTTTCCAGTCCTTGGCCATGCACCTGCACACACAGAGGTGCTTTTTTACATTAATGGGATCATATATATAGATCTACCTAGATGACTGTATTATAAGTATTCCAGCATGTGGATACGCTATAATTTCTTATCGACGTACCATTATGATGTTTCCAATACTGCATAAATGTCCTAACAAAAGTTCATTTCTCTTTTAAGCCCCTTCTGTTATATAGAAGTAAAATTAATTAGCCTCTTAAGAGTTATGGCTTCACTGTCACCTACGGAATTTGGGTCACAATTCCAGAACCTTACACCAGCCAAGAGGTGAGAGCATTTGGACACTTCCTCCCATCATCTGTCCATTTTTCCCATACAACCTAGTATCTTTCAGCGATTCCTGTGCCACATCTGGGCACGTGAAATTCCACCAAAAGGTTTCCCATGGGCATATCTACGTATCCTGATGGCATATCCCTTTTCTCCCTCACGTCTTCCCAATACTCCACCCCTTCTGTTGTACCTTTAATTTTATACTGTCAAGGTTAATTACTTTCCATTTTTTAACCACGGCTAATTCTTCTGTGCTTTGCCTATTAATGAATTCTAAAATTTAAAACAGATGGACGACACTTATACCATTATGACATATTTATGTCAAAATAATATGTAACAATTATATATATACGAATTGTGTGCTAGGATTATTTTGCCTTCTCCATGGATCTAAGCTCATGACTGTACCACAAAGGGAATATTCCTAGACTGATATTTGAATGGGTTCCTTTTTTTAAAAAAATGTCTATTATTTGTTTTGAGACAGAAAGAGCCCATGCGTGCGGCGGGGAGGGGCAGAAAGAGAATCCTAAGCAGCCCCTACACACTGTCAGCACAGAGCAAGTAGGGCTCACACTCATGGACCCTGAGATCATGCCCTGAGCTGAAATCAAGAGTCAGTTGCTTAATCGACTGAGCCACCCAGGCGCCCCTTTTTAACACTCCTATCAAATGTTTTTACCATATGCTCGAGAAGGCCAGCTCTCTCTATCCCTGCTCATTCCATCATGTTTCTTTATTTCCTGGAGATCATTGTGGGAGTACCCTTTTCTCCTGCTTCTCTCTGAAATAGCTGCTCAGCCTGAAATTCCGCACAGCCATCATCCTGGGGCATTCTTTCTCTGCTTCCCTGGGTTAGACACATTGCTCTCTAGATCTTATTTCCTCATTTCTTTTAGTTACTTCCTCATTTTTCAAAACTACAGAGTCCAGTAACTTCTCAAGAAAGAGTTACGGGAGGTTAACTTCAGTATACCTAAAACTCTGAAAACATCTGACAGTTCCAACTGTTCTGCCCCCTCACCGACACCAAAACTTTTCCATTTTAGGTGTATTGTTGGATATGAGGTGGTATTGCTTTGTGATCTTAATTTGCATTTTCCTGAGGGCTGATGATATTGATAATTTTTCATGTTTATTGGTTATTTGACTATGTCTTGTTGTGAAGTGGCTGTCCAAGTGGTTTGTTCATTTTTAGATGTTTTTTGTCTCTTTATTATAGATCTGTATAAGTTCTTTATATATTCAGAATATGAATCCTTTATGGGCATATGTATTATACACATCTTCTCCCAGGCTGTGACTTGTCTTTTCATTTTCTTATTAATACTTTTTGATGAACAGAAGCTCCTAGTTTTAGAAAGTCCAATTTTAATTCTTTTATGTTTAGTAACCATTGTATACTGTTTATTAAATCTTTGCCTATCCCCAAGATCATAAATATAGTTGCCTCTGTTCTATTCTAGAAGTTTTGTTTGTTACCCTTTCAATTAAGGCTACTTAAGTCTATGCTTTGTCTAATTTTGAAATGTGGTATGAAGTAGAGGTTTAGCTTTATTTTATTCTAGATGGATATATGATTGCTCCAGAAGCATTTATAAAAAAAAAAGAAGACCATTCTTCATGTTGATTTAATTGCAATGGCACAATATATAGCTATAATATAATGTATAATATTAACTTGAATATATATGAATTTGGATATATATATATATATATATATATATGCCTATTTTTCTATTTTTGTTCTGATACCAGACTGTCTTAATTACTGTAGCTTCATAGTGCTAGTAAGAGTAAAAATTGGGACAACTACTTTGGAAACGTCTGGCAGTGTCTAGTAAAGCAAACATATACTTACCCTATGACCCAGGAATTTGACTCCTACGTATTTTCTTTTTTTCTTTTTTAAAAAATTTTTTTTCAACGTTTATTTATTTTTGGGACAGAGAGAGACAGCATGAACGGGGGAGGGGCAGAGAGAGAGGGAGACACAGAATCGGAAACAGGCTCCAGGCTCTGAGCCATCAGCCCAGAGCCCGACGCGGGGCTCGAACTCCCGGATCGCGAGATCGTGACCTGGCTGAAGTCGGACGCTTAACCGACTGCACCACCCAGGCGCCCCTCCTACGTATTTTCCCAAGAGAATGAATGCATTTATTTACAAATGGCATAGAAGAATGTTTGTACAGCTTTATTCATGACAGCCAACAATTGAGAATAAACCAGATGCTATTAGTGGAGAATGGATAAATGAATTTGAGTGGAGTCAAACAATTCAAGATTATACCACAATGAAAAAAGAACAAATTCCTGCTTCCCATAAAATGGATGAATCTCAGGAATATTTCTGAGTGAAAGACAGAAAACTGCATATACTACACGATTCTATTATATGAAATTCAAGAGCTTGCAAAACAGATATATGATATTAGAAGTCAAAATAGTAGTTACCTCTAGTGGGCAGAGTATTGACTGTCAAGGGGCATGATGAAAATTGGGTTCCAGAAATGTTTTGTATATTGATCTTGGTGATGTTACACAGGTACCTATACATGCACAGATTTATTGAGTTGTACGTTTAAGATTAGTGTTCATTATATACCTTGCTTTACATATGTCATATATCAATACATTAAAAAAAGGAAATGGAGGGGCTCCTGGGTCGTTCAGTCAGTTGAGCGTTGGGCTCCTGATTTTCCAGGGTCATGGGATTGAGTCCTGCATTGGGTCCTGTGCTGAGCTCTGAGCGTGGAGCCAGCTTGGGATTTTCTCTCTCTCCTCCCTCTGCCTCCATGCATGTGCATGCATGTGCTCCCCCACAAAAAAATAAAAAATAAGAAATGGAAGTCTGAAAATATTTTTGTTCTGCCTCATAGTTGAGTGTTTAGCTGGGTTAAAGGACACAAACTGTGTGCTTCTTCTTAGATCCCCTCAAATGCCTCCTTACTTGCACTCTTGGACAGAGCCCCAACTGTGTGGGATTGCTCCTTTTCTTCCAGACTTCAGTGAATTTTCCCAACACATCACAGGAGATCTAGTTCCTGACATGTACTGGATAATGGCTGGATAATGCAACCCAAGAGTGTGTGTGTGTGTGTGTGTGTGTGTGCATGTGTCTTGGGGGTGATGAAAAGGAAAAACTGTTTTTCCTCTCAACACTACTTCACTTCTGGTCACGAAATGTGTGGACATTGTCCCATACTGACCAAATTTCCAACATCACCTGGGTGTCCTACAATTCAATTCAGTTCTGACACTACCTGGAGTTAACTCAGATCTCACAAGTTCAGAGCTCAGTCCCACTAGGCTGCTCCCATTTCAGATGACAGTCACAAGTCCCAGGTTGTCATCTGTACTTCAGACTGATCGGCTCTAAGTCAGAGTTCCCATGACCCCCTCTTCAGATTTGATAATGTGTTAGAGCAGCTCAGGGAACTCAGGAAAACCATTTACTTATCATATGACAAGTTCATTATAAAAGGACACAACTCAGGAACAGCCTGGTGGAAGAAGTGCATAAGGCAAGGTACATGGGAGGGGTTGAGGACCTTTCACGCCCTCTCAGGGTGTGCCACCCTCTCAGCACCTTGATGTGTTCAGTGACCTGGAAGCTTTCTAAACTCTGTAGTTCAGAGATTTTTGTGGAGGCTTCATCACATAGGCAGGATCAATTATTAACTTAGTTTCCAGCCCCTCTCCCTTCCCTGGAGAATGGGGGATGGGGCTGAAAGTTCTGAGCTTCTAATCATGGCTTGGTCTTTCAGGGGACCAGCCTCCATCCTGAAACTATCCAGGAACCCATCAAGAGTCACTTCATTATAAACAAAGGTGCTCCTATCACTCAGGAAATTCCAAGAAATTTAGGAGCTGTGTGTCAGGAACTGGGTCAAAGACCAAATGCTAGATCAAAAGATACTTCTAGCACGTTTATTGCTTAGGGAATTACAAAGATTTTAGGAGTTCTGGCCAGAAACCTGGAATGAAGACCAAAGTATAGATATTTCTTATTATATCAAGATATCACAGAAGGTTATGTTCCCTTGAAGTGAACTTGACCAATGGAAAACAGATAGGAATATACTGGGAAGATTCAAAAAAAATGGGGGTAATTCATTTAGGCATTATTCTAGGAATATTCCCTTTCCAGTGTTATCGTCATGACATTAGATCCATAGAGAAGGAAAAATAATCCTAGCACACAACTCAGCTCAAAGTTAAAAAGAGTTATATATATATTACTATATATATATATATATAACTATATGTATATATATAACTATATATACAACTATATATATATATATATATATATAATGTATAATGCACTGGTTATTCAATGGACCCCATCAATATGATGCTTTGTGTTATTAGCTCAGATAAATTATCTTCTAACTTCTTTAATACTTTTCTCCCACCTGCTACTTCTGTACTGTCTTTCTGGAACTTGCATAGATTAGATAATGGACTGTACTTTTTTCAGTTTCATGTCACTATTCTCCTCCTTTATGTCTGGTATTCCCATGTCCCTAAACTCTCTGGCCTTTTTTAGGATAAGTAGGGCACCTCCTCAGATACTTCTGGTTTGGTTTCCTTCCTCCCAAGTCATGAATTATCATTTCTCCACCAATTATCCAATTTCTAGGAATATGTTGAAACTTTTTATCCCTTGAGGTCCTCATCCAGCCTTTTGCATGGGTTATCTATTATTTTTTAAGTGCACTTTAAGAGCCTTGGGACACAGAGAAGGAAAATTGCTTAGGGTCAGTTTGCCATCTTGAACTGGCAGTGTCTAAATGTTTATTACATAGTTGAAGCTGTCTTTGCCATGTGACTTGTGCATTTCATGACTGTGTAACAGGACTATCTTTTTTTAAGTGTGAGGCATGTTTTTGATTCATTTAGCCAGTGCAAACTTTTAGAGACAAATTTAGAGTTCTCTGCTCTCTCAAAGCAATCAATACCACCTGCAGCAGACCTATACCCAGCAGGTCAAAACTTCTTCATTTCTGAAAATAACTAATTGTGCTTTTTAAATATCACTAAGAAAGAGGAAAGTGAAACAGTTGTTTGTATATCCTGTATTTTTCACTTCCAGCATAAGATTTAAGGAGTTATTTTTCGAAAAATAAAATTCTATTCTTCTTCCTTTAATGCCTTAAATGTCACAGAATTTCTATCTCCCACCCCCGATTTTAAAGCAAGAAAATTATTTATTTAAAATTTTTTTTAATGTTTATTGATTTTTGAGAGACAGAGTATGAATGGGGGAGGGGCAGAGAGAGAGGGAGACACAGAATCCGAAGCAGGCTCCAGGCTCTGAGCCGTCAGCACAGAGCCCGACGTGGGGCTCGAACCCATGGACCGCGAGATCATGACCTGAGCCGAATTCGGAGCTTTAACCAACTGAGCCACCCAGGCGCCCCACTAATTCTTTATTTTTATCTTTAAATTAATTTATAAACAAATTTTCCTTATTTAGGTAGAATCTACACAAGTTCTCCTTTCCTTTCCCCCAGAAATCTGGACATTACTGTACTGGAAATGGACATACTAATTATGCAAAATTTACCAAAAAATCAGACACACTAATACAAAATTTAAGCCATCTGGGAACACCCTGGCACAAGCCATTCTCAATTCTTGAACTTTCCAGATGACTAAGGATTTACCTTTAAACATGGGCAGAAATCTTAACCATTACTCATGAATATTTTAGCTGACTCCACATGTTTTAGCCCTTTTGTGAATGGACTGTTAAAAACATGATTGCCATTACACACATTATTGTACCAAATTGTAAGCTCTAATTAATATTCTCAACTCTTGAGGTCCTGGATAATACACTTACCAGAGAAAAACTCAGGATATATAGCATTTGTTGAATGTATGTATGAATGAATGAATGAATGAATACAGAAAGAAAGAAAGGCAGTACAATGACGCTCTTAGGTTCTGCTGGGGTATATGGACTCTTTTCCGTTATACCGAATGACCCCAGATGGCTGTGCTTCTGAGTTTTTGGGTCTGTTTGTAGTGTTCCTTTTTGCTCTTTCTTTAGATTTTCTTGTCTCAAATGTCTCTTGTTACGATTGTGTGTATACCTACCTCTAGAAATCCTTCTCTCTTCTTTAACTCACCACTTCTAATTTTTTTATTTAAATTGTTTGATTATTTTATTTATTTGAGAGAGACAGGGACAGCATGAGTGGGAGAGGGGCAACGAGAGAGGGAGAGAGAATCCCAAGCAGGCTCCGCTCTGCCAGCAGAGAGCCCGATGCAGGGCTCAAACTCACAAAACCATGAGATCATGACCTGAGCTGAAACCAAGAGTTGGATGCTTAACTGACTGAGCCACACGCGTGCCCCAGATGGCTGTATGTTAGTATTGCCTTCTTGCATTGTAAAAGCCAGCACCCACAAGGTAGTCATTCTCTTCCAACCACTTAAGTATGGATTTGGGACCGAGATCACTAAGCTTCTTATGGCAAATTTAAAAACAGCTCTGAGTTTCTGATTGGTTTTATCAGAGTTTAATGTACTGTTTGTCGATTTAAGTTCAATTTTGGTTGCTCAGACACTTCCTCCTGCCCTCATCCCCACTTTTTACTTCTATTTCACAGAATAAGATTGCCAGATAGCTTATTTCTACATGGTGAACAATGCGCTAGTTATTGGGGTAGAATTGTCTAATACGAATTACCTATATTTTCTAGATGGCAATACCTTTAGGTTCTATGAGCCCTGGGATTTTCAAAGCAAGCATAACTCCACATAAGTCATGACAATTCAGAAGATGTAGTGTTTTCCTCAAAGTAAAACCAATATATTCTTTATGGTAATTCCAGAAAAGTTTGCCATGCAATGTAAGCATGAATATAATCACCTAAAACTCTTGTACTGGAACCTCCATCTCTTTCATCAAGTTTTGATACTATTTATATCAGTAGCTTCGTCGCATAACAAATTACCCTAAAGTTAGAGGCTTTTAACAACAACTATTGGGGTGCCTGGGTGGCTCAGTCACTTGAGCGTCCGGCTTCAGCTCAGGTCATGATCTCACACCTTGTGGGTCCGAGCCCTGTGTTGGACTCTGTGCTGAGAGCTCAGAGCCTGGAGCCTCTTCAGATTCTGTGTCTCCCTCTCTCTCTGCCCCTCCCCTGCTCTCTCTCTCTCTCTCTCTCTCTCTCACACACACACACACACACACACACAAATAAATAAACATTAAAAAATTTTTAAATAATAAAAAAATAAACAACAACAATTTATGTTTCTGAGCATCTAGAAGTCCTCTGGGTGATTCTGTTGGTGTGAGCTGGGCTCACTTATGCACCTGCAGTCAGCTATAGTTGCCTGAACAGTTCTGTTTATCTTGGGCTCTCTCTCACATGTCTGTCTGGGGTCTTGGTGGGCACTGCTAGGCTGAATTTGCTCTGCCCTACATGTTTCCCTTCATGCAAGCTAGCTTGGACATACTATCATAGAAAAGGGAAAAGAGTAAAAGACACCAGAAGCATGCCAGTTTTCTTGAGGTCTAGACTCTGGAATTCACACATCAATTTTGCTGCATTCTATTGGTCAGTCAGCGCAAGTCACAAGAATAGCCCAGATTCAAGGAGTGAGCAAAATAGACTCTCTCTCTCGATGGAAGGAACTGCAAAGTCACATTGCGACAGACATAGATACAGAGAGAAGTAGAAAATTGGGGTCAAATTGCAATCAATGTTAGCATTATTTATGTTTTTGAAAGCAAGGAAAAAGCCACTCCATTTTATTTTAACGTTCCCCATTTCGTTTCACTCCTTCTAGTTAATGCTGATACCACCTATTTATGTTTCATTTTTCCCTATTCCCATCCCTTTGCCTTTGATATGCAATACCTTAAAGAAGAAGATGTCTCAAAATGCATTTTTATATATACACCAAAGGGAAAGTAAAGTTTGCTGAACATTTGCTACAAAAGAAAAAAGTGCAACAACTCACGATCTTAAAGGGTGTTTTACAGCCTACTTCCATTGTGAGTTGGAAGTGGTCAGCTGACTGTTGCCTTTGATCTCAGTAAAGTCACAGGCACGGTTGCCCTAGCAGAATGAAACGCCAGGTGATAAATGCAGCAGAAAGTTGTCAACACAGATGTCTGAGTTTAATATTTTAGCTGTGGGTGATACAGAGCCTCCAACTGGAAAACAGGATGATCAGATAGCTCTGTGAACCGTCGGTAGCTAGATCTGGAATAACCACCATGTGAATGGTGTGCCCTGGTGATCTTTAGCCAACACAGACACATTAATTAACCTCAGGAGATGTTTAGGTAGAGTGATTTTTTTTAAATCAACCTGTGCAAGGAGCTCTGAAACTTGCTCTCAAATCTCTTAGGAAGGACAAAGATGACTCCTTCATTATGCCCTGAATTTCCCCCCATCTGACTTGAAGGAGTGATGTTTAGCTGTTTCCATGGGAGTGGGAAGGTTAGAGATTTTATTGTTACTTAATTGGGAATTGCATGACTAAAAACAGGAAGCACTGTTTAGCAATCAAGTGATCTAACATAATGGTACCCTTAGGGATTACTCAATATTTTAATGTAATTCTAAAATTTATGAAGAACTTTTGAGCCTGATTTTCATAGAAATCAAGCTTACTATATTTGAAGCAGTCTTCTCTGATGGATAAATTTCAGACTACAATACTTTGGGCTGTTTTCAAAAGTCAGACAGGCACAGTGCCCAGGTCATTGGCTCTCAGAGCAATATTGTGAAAATAAACTCACGGTGGCTGCTGTTCACATACAATCTTTCCACAACCCAGTATGCATCAAAATTTAGTTTCTTCTTATACTTTAAACTGCTTCCTTTTTTTAAAAAAATTTTTTTAACGTTTATTTATTTTTGAGACAGAGAGAGACAGAGCATGAACGGGGGAGGGTCAGAGAGAGAGGGAGACACAGAATCTGAAGCAGACTCCAGGTTCTGAGCCGTCAGCACAGAGCCTGATGTGGGGCTTGAATCCATGAACTGCGAGATCATGACCTGAGCCGAAGTCGGATGCCCAACCGACTGACCCACCCAGGCGCCCCTAAACTGCTTCCTTAAAAACTTCTAATCTGTTAGCAATAATGAGTATTAATTGGAATATCCAATTGTTGAGATTCCTCATCAAGATGACAAAAACTACAGTTTTAAAAGAATCTCAGGCCACCTGGTGGATCTTTTGTTAAATTGTTAGAAATCTCTAGGGGTCAGACAACCTAGCCTACATCAGCAATTTATTTTTCACCCAACAACACTTACAGTTGTGAAATTCTGTCCCTTTATAACTTACCTTCATCCTCATACAATTTTATTTCATAATACACACACACACACACACACACACACATACACATACATGCAAACATTCATGCGATGTGCAATAGTTGGCCAGTCTCTGCCAGATAGAGATAAGCTATAAATAAAATAAATACCAAAAAGTAGATTTCATACATATTGTTAAAATCTTTTAATGTATATTTATATTTGAGAGAGAGAGAGACAGAGCACAAGTGGGGGAGGGGCAGAGAGAGAGGGAGACACAGAATCTGAAGCAGGCTCCAGGCTCTGAGCTGTCAGCACAGAGCCCAACTTGAGGCCCGAACCCATGAACCATGAGATCATAACCTGAGCTGAAGTCAGAGGCTTAACTGACTGAATCACCCAGGTGCCCCAATTTTATACATATTATTGAGTCATCCCAGAGACTTCTTTACTCCAAGAAAGATACTTTCATTTCTTGATAGGTCCTATCTTATTTTAATTTGAAAGTAAAAATTAGGTTACATGGAATAAATGGTAACATAGGAGAAGCCAGCTCCCCAGCCTTCCTCCCCACAGAGATACTAATTAGACACTATCCATGAACAAAAACAGCTCTGGGAGAGCTCTTGAGTCCACTTAGGACACTTTAGAAACACAGTTGAACAAAAAAACTGAGATTAATAACACAACAAGAGAAGGAAAACAAGTTCATTTTGCCTGCATCATCCCATCTCCCAGGCCACCATTGTTAACACCAAGAAGGAACTTCCCAGTTAGAAACAGTTTCTCTCATCCGAAGAGTGGGCTAAGTGACCAGCTTCCCCAGCCTTCTGGGACACTGCATAAAGGTTCTGCTTCACCTTTACCCCACCCAGACCTGCAAAGTTGAGATGTATTGAGCCAGCTAAGAATATGGAAGAAAAACAGAGGCTGTTATTAGCAAACACACAGCAGCAGCCATTGTTCATAGAGACCTGCTCTGCAGAAGAACTCAGTAGATTTTGCCACTGATGAGGCCAAAGGCCAGCACAGCTGCCATGGACCCCGTGCACATCTCTCTAACTTTTGCCCCAAGGATATTCATTTGCTGATGCTGGCTGCTTGAGTTTTCCTGCTCCCTTCCCCCTCCCATCCTTACCAGAGCCTGGGACCAGCACCTGCAGCCATTGAAGTCTCTGTGGCTGGACAAGTGTTGAGACGCACCCACCGAAGTCCCTGCCCATCCCCACCAGAGCCCAGGAGCCATGCTCACAGCCAGCTCTAGCTTCTGCAGCTGTACAAATTCAAGACATCAGTCTAGGACCCCCTAGCTGACCCCACTACTATACTTGATCTGAAGGCTAGCCCCTTCAGCTGTGTACCTGCCCACCACTGGCCTGACACCAGTCATTGGCTTCCACTGCAGCCATCAAACACAGTGGAAGAGTATACAGCCATGGGTGCTGCATCAACAACTAGGGCCTTTGCAACTGCTTGTGGACCCGGATCAAGCCCCATCTTCCATCACTGGCTGGCACCACCATGCCTACCTATAACTAACCCCTCTGGCTTTATATGTGTACACTCCCAGCCTGAACCTGTCACCAGCCTCCACTGCAGTGTGCATTCCTGTGAGGAGAGTATGCAACCATAGGAGAGCACACCAACATCCAGGTCCTCTGCAGCTGCTAGTGAGCCCATAGTTAGCCCCGGTCCTTGTTACCTGTTCTGGTGCCCATCATTACGAGTGTGTCTACAGCTGACCCCAGCCACTACATAGGCACCTGCAGCTGGCCCCTGTAGTCAAGTGTGTGTATTATACCACCGGTTCTGGACACCACCACTGCCTACCCTGGTCTTTAACTACTGGAACTGGAGGTGCTATTTCGAACCCCAACAGCCCTTGCAGACATTGAAGACTCCTCACAGTGCTCACTAAGGACCACATAGTTATTGATGCCATGGATAGATCAAATGATAGGTCATAGAACAAGTCTTAGCAAATTTAAGAAGACTGAAATCCTAAGTGTCTTTTCTGACCACAATGGTACAAAACTAGAAATCAATAGCAGGAGGAAACTGGAAATTTTACAAATACATGGAGATTAAATAACACATTCCTGAATAACCAATGGATCAAAAAAGAAATCAAAGGTAAGTCAAGAAATATACCTAAACAGACAAAAATGGAAACCCAATATGTCAAAAGTTATGGGATGCTACAAAAGCAGTTCTATGAGGGAAGTTCATAGCAATACATGCCTACATTAAGAAACAACTCAAATAAGCAACCTCACTTTAATCCTCAAAGAACTAGAAATAGAACAACAAACTGCTAGTCCAAAGTTAGCAGAAGGAAGGAAATAAAGATCAGAGCAAAAATAAATAAAACAAACACCAGAGAAATAACAGAAAAGATCAATGAAACTAAGACCTGGTATTTTTGTAAAGATAAGCAAAATTGACAAAAGTTTAGCTAGACTAACTCATAATAAAAGAGATAGGACTCAAATGAATAAAATCAGAAATGAAAGAGACATTATAACTGATATTACAGAAATACAAAGGATCATGAGAGAATACAAACTGGATAACCCAGAAGAAATGGATAAATTAGAAACATACAATCTACCAAGGCTGAGTCATGAAGAAATACAAAATCTGAACAAACCAAAAAAAGAGTAAGGAGACTGAATCAATAATCAAAAACCTCCCAACATAGAAAACGCTAGGACCAGATAGTTTCACTGGTGAATCCAACCAAACATTTAAAGAAGAATTAACCCCAACCTTTCCCAAACTTTTCCAAAAAATTGAGGAGAAGGGAACATTCCCAAATTCATATTATGAAGCCAGTATTATCCTGATACCAGGGCCAGATAAGGACATCACAAGATAAAAAAAATTATAGGCTAATGAACACAGATGCCAAGATTCTCAACAAAATACTAATAAACCAAATTCAGCAGCACACTAAAAGGATTGCATGCCATGGTCAAGGGGGATTTGTCCCTGGGATTCAAAGATTATTCAATATACACAAATCAATAAATGTAATATATCACATTAATAGAAAGATAAAAATCATATGGTCATCTCAATAGATGTAGAAAAAGCATTTGACAAAATTCAATATCCTTTCAGGATAAAAATTCTCATAAATTGGGTATAGAATGAAAATACCTCAACACAATAAAGGCCATACATTGACAAACCCACAGCTAATATCATACTCAATGGTGAAAGGTTGAAAGCTTTATCTCTAACATCAGGAACAGGACAAAGGTGCCCCTTCTCATCACTTCGATTCAACAGAGTACTGGAAGTCCTAGCCAGAGCAATCAGGCAAGAAAATTAAATAAAAGACATCCAAATAGTAAAGGAAAATTAAAATTGTCTTTGTTTGTAGATGATATGATCTTGCATAGAGAGAATTGTCAAGACTCCACCCAAAAAAAGCTAGAACTAATCAATGAATTCAGTAAAGTTGCAGGATACAAAAATCAAAAACAGTTGTGTTTCTATACACTAACAACAAAAGATCTAAAAAAGAAACAAAACACTCCCATTCACAGTAGCATCAAAAATAATAAAATCCTTAGGAATAAATTTAACCAAGGTGGTGAAATATCTGTATACCGACAACTACAAGAATTGAATGAAAGAAATTGAAAAAGATAGAGACAAATGGTAAGATATCCTGTGGTATGCATCAGGAGAATTAATAGTTAGAATATCCATATTATCCAAAGCCATCTATAGATTCAATTCAATCCCTATCAAAATACCAATGACACTTTTCACAGAAATAGAATAAACAATTCTAAAATCTGTATAGAGCCACAAAAGACCCCGAGTAGCCAAAGCAATCCTGAGAAAGAACAAAGTTAGAGGCAAACTATGCTACAAAGCTATAGTAATCAAAACAGTATGGTGCTGGCGTAAAAGCAGACAGATGGACCAATGAAACAGAATTGAGAGCCTAGAGATAAACCCCCATATATGGTCAACTAATATTTGACAAGAGAGCCAAGAATACTCAGTGGGGGGGAAAAGATAGTCTCTTCAGTAAGTAGTGCTTGGAAAACTGGATAACTACATGCAGGAGAATGAAATTATTCTATCTGACACTACTCACAAACATGAACTTGAAATGGATTAAAGACATGACTGTAAGACCTGAAACTATAAAACTCCTAGAAGAAAACATAAGGAAAAAACTCCTTGATGTTAGTCTTGGCAGTGATTTCCTGGATATGACACCAAAACCACAAACAATAAAAGCAATAATTTATAAGTGGGACTACATCAAACAGACAAAAAGCTTCTACACAGTGAAGGAAATGACAAACAAAATGAAAAGGCAACCTACTGAATGGGGTAAAATGTTTGCAAATCATACATTGGATAAGGGGTTAATATCCAAAATATATAAAGAGCCTCCTAAAACTCAATAGCAAAATCAAGCAATCCAATTAAAAACTGGGTGGAGGGGGCACCTGGGTAGCTCAGTTGGTTAAGTGTCTGACTTTGACTCAGGTCATGATCTCACAGTTTGTCAGTTCAAGTCCTGCATCGGGCTCTCTGCTGTCAGCACGGAGCCTGTTTCAGATCATCTGTCCTCCTCTATCTCTGCCCAACCCCCCCCCCAAATAAATAAACATTTTAAAAAATTGGCAGAGGAATTAAATAGACAGTTTTCCAAAGAAGACATATAAATGGGCAACAGGTACATGAAAAGGTTCTCAACATTACTCATCATCAGAGAAATGCAAATCAAAACCACCATGAGATATCACCTCGCACCTATTAGAATGGCCATCATCAAAAAGACAAGAGATGATGAGTGTTGGCAAGAGTGGGGAGAAAAGGGACCCCTTGTGCACTGTTGTTGGGAATGTAAATTGGTGCAGCCACTATGGAAAACAATATGCAGGTTCTTCAAAAAATTAAAAATAGAACTACCCTATGACCCAGAAATCCCACTTCTAGGCATATATCCAAAAGAATTGAAATTAGTATCTCATAGAGATATCTGCATTCCTGTGTTTACTGCAGCATGATTTCACAACAGCCAAGATGTGGAACAACCTAAGTGCCCATCAACAGATGAAATGATAAAGAAAACGTTATATATATATAATATTTATATATATTTAAATTTATATATAGTATTTATAATATTATAAAATATATAATATATTTGTATACATAATAATATAATAATATTCCATTGTGTATGGAATAACATTTTTCTTTCTCAGTCATGAGAAAGAAGGAAATTCTGCAATTTGCAACAACCTGGATGAACCTCAAGGGCATTATGTTAAGTGAAATAAGTCAGACAAAGAAAGACACATGCGGTATGATCTCACATATATATGGAATCTAAAGAAGCCGAACTCAGAGAAACAGTGGTTACCAGGTGCTGGGGTGTGGGGGAAATGGAGAGATATTGGTTAAAGTGTACAAATTTACAGTTACAAGATGAAAATGTTCTGGGGATCTAAGGCACAGCATGGTGACTATGGCTAATAATACTGTATTGTATACTTGGATGTTGCTAAGAGACTAAATCTTAAATGTGTTCATCAAAAAAAAATCATTGGTAAGTATGTGATGAGATGGAGGTGTTAGCTAACACTACGGTGGTAATCATTTTGCAATATATAAATATATCGAATCAACTCTTTGTACATCTTAAACTTACATAATGTTATATGTCAATTATATCTCAAAAAAATCTAGGAAACAAAGAAAAGAAATTGGCAGATTACTGAGGTTTCAGAATACAGATATTTTGTAACCATCGTTGTAAAAATTGATTCAGTGAAATTTCATTAACGTATGCTAAAACGACTGGGTAAAAGGCTATTGGAGAAAATGAGATTTGTAAGGTCCCAAAGTATTCCCCAAATGTGACTTACTAGTTACAGAAGTAAAATGAAACCTTTCCATTTATACAGAGAAACCTGGTGATCAAACTTAATACCATCAATAACAGGACCAACCGACAATGGCTACCCTCTAACGCAGTGCACTGAGGATACAACGTCACTTGTACATAGCCTAGAGAGTAAACGTTAGTTCTGTGACAGTGTTAAATTTCTTGGATTTGTTCACTGCCTTGTGGTTATATAGGTAAAAGTTGTTCTTTGGAAAAACATTCTTTGGTGAATCATCATGTGGTATGCTTTAAATATCTTACAATTTTATTGGTCAATTATACCTCAATAAAGCTAAAGAAACATTATAAATAAATATAAATAAATAAAAGTAATAAAAATTAACATGACTTGGATTAACCAGCATTTCTTAAAAGTTTTTAAATGTTTATTTGCGGGGGGGGGGGTAGGGGCTGAGAGAGAGGGAGGCACAGAATCCGAGGCAGATTCCAGACTCTGAGCTGTCAGCACACAGCCTGATGTGGGGCTCAGACTAGGGGTTCTTTGTCTTTGAGATTCTTTCCAAAAGGTGAGGTGACACTGTATTGTCTCCTACCAGTGCTGTGAGGGTCCCTAGGACATGAGCAATAGAACTCAGTACCCAGTTTTCCCTTTCCAACCCATAAATCATGACATGTTTGTCATGTCACGTGCAAAAACACAGACTCTCAACCCCACTGGGGCAGAGCAAATCTTTGCTGTTTGAATCCAACCTTTAATATGAAGAAGATCAATAACACAGACACCAACAGAAGCTCATCAATTTTAATAGTTGAGCACGGTTTTAACAGTTCTTCCTAGGATTATATCCCAGAGCCCCCCTCCCCACCAAAGTACTCAAATACAGCACCTACAAGTATTCAAATTTCATAAATGCAATATTGCAAAAGCAGGAGAACTCAGAGAAGCCTTCATAGCGTTGAAATTAAAAACAATGCTTAATCATCCTCTTGGTACCTGTTGCTAAGCGCTAATTACTAAAAGCTGAAAAAGCTGTATTGGCAGCTGGCAGCTAGCTGCTTGGGAGAAGAATATGGTAATGGAGAGCACTTTTACACTTCATTTTTCATCTCGTAACCAGGATAACACGGGACAGGGCTCTCTGTTTTGGTAACTATTCTGGTATCAAGGTAAAAAACCCTGGAGAAATATTTTCAGAGCAACAAGGGAGTTGGTTTTACTCATGCCACAGGGTTAGAGACAGCCAGGATTCTCAGAATTTTCAGAACTGTGATTGCTTCTTCACACATTGGTATCAAGAACTGAAACTATGAGCACAGAGCCTGAGTCATAGTAAATAGCACAATAAAAATTTGGTGAATGAATCAAGTGATACCTGGGTTTCAGTATGAACAGGCTGGACCTAAGTTTCTGTAAGTAAAAACCTTCCTGGGACATTCTGGGGAGGCAACATTCTCACAGCAGGCCTGACTTGTCGGGACCAGCCCTCAGTGACCTGCATGTCCCGGGAGCCCAAAGGAACAACTGAGTTATTACTACTTCATCCCAGTCCAATGCATATGCCCATCCAGCGTCAAAATTTGCAACCAGAATCTCAGATTCAATACCACATGTAATCAAAATAAAATGAATTATGTGTAAGCCTCCTTCAATTACATTCAATACATAACAAGACTAAGAAATCTAGGGTGGAAAGTGACCAGTGTGAGAACTTTTTTGCTTTCTTTCATTCTCCTGTTCTCTTCCCCCTTCCCTCACCCTTTCCTCCTAAACCAGTCTTGTGCCCTTCCCCCAGCTTTCTTTTCTTCCTTCCTCATTACCAAAGTAGTTCTAAATATCTGTGGCTTCAGAGGGTGGGGCAAATAAAGCTGTTTTAGTTTCCAGAAATAGAAGCAGTTCTAAGAAAAAAAAACAACTGTTTCTGGCCACACTAACAGCGATTTAGAGGCTCTCTCTTGAACTCATGGATATCTAGAACATTCTACGGGGTATGAATTCAATAGCTACACAGTAAAGCTGGGGATTTTCATTTCTTGGGCATAAATTTGTTGATGGTGATGATGATGATGATGATGATGATATGACAATAAAACATTAGCCACACAAATAAGAGACATTTTGTGTGTGTATTTAAATAAAACAAGGGGTAGATGCTTTTTAAAAGCAGATGGGCATATCACATACCTATTTGTCCCAGTTCTTAGTTTAAGGCAGCCTGGTATCATGGAAAGACCACAAAACCCGGAGCGACGTGCACTAGGTCCAAGCTTCATAATGTTAAGGAAGTTACTTCACCATTTCGAGTCCCTATTTTTTTTATCCTAAATACTGAGTCCAGGAATCCTTGTCCTACCTTTCTCTGGCATTACTGTGAGTGAAAAATGAAATACAGTTTGTAAAAGTGCTCTGAAAACCATAAAGCCCCATACAAATGCAAATTACCACTATCAAATGATCTTTGACATCTTTGACATCCCTTTCAGGGAAAACCTGCACATTGTAACTTCATTTTCTCTCTCTTTTTAAGGGGGGAACTTACATTATCAACTAGCATTATTGGGTTGGGTACTTGGCAGCATAATCCTCACTGATTTTCTCGTGGAAGAGACCAGTTAGAAGTTTTCCTTGTTGAAAATGAAATGCACTCCCCGAGGGCCAGACTCAGAGTTGGAGATGCACTGTTTATTGAGGGTTTCCGCCAAGGCTTCAGGTCCGCAGAGGAAAACTCCTATTCTGGTACTTTGGGGAAAGAAAGGAAAAATAAACCGTTTTAGGTTTTTGGATGAGATAGACTACAAAGCACGTGGGGGAATCTCTTATTTCCCTCTGCCCCTGTGTCTTTTCCACTAATGGCAGAGTTCAGATTACCCTGCAGGAGACAGGGTACCCTGTTTGTGGCGACAGCTTCAAAAGGCAGTTGACCACCCTGGGAAATGACATTCAAGCAGAGTTTACAGCGACCTCTACCACAGAGAAAATGGTGGTGAATTCGTGAGTCTGTGGGCTACTTCACTTCAGGGCTCTATGTCCCCAAACCGTCTCCAGCATCTTGAAATCAGGAACAAATCTGCTTTAGGTTCACCAACTCGGCCAACAGCTTGGTGGGGATTCATCTCTCTGTGTTTTAGATTGTAAAGTCTCGTTCCTCAAGGTGTGGTTCCAGACCAGTAGCCTCCTAGTCCGCTTTTTAAGAATGTAGGTTCTCGACTCCCACCCCAGACTTACTAAATCAGCATCTGCATTGTGAAAAGATCCCCAAGTGATTTATATGCTCATTAAAGCGTACAAAGCAATGGCCTGAAGGGTGTGTTCGTGGTGATTCTTGAGTTTATTGTGAGTTCTAGTAAGATAGAGGATCCCCTCAAAGTTTCAGAACAGCTAAAGCTTTAATGAAGGCAGAAAGGACCTTAGGATGTCTATCAACTTATGATTTTAGACCCCAAAACTAAAACTGAAAGTGGGGATGGTGTCTCCTTAATAATAAAAGTATGAATCGTATTAAATTAGAAGAAGTAGATACACTGGTGAAATTTAGGAGCTGAAAGAAAAGAACCAAGTTACGACCCTTCTTAGGAGGAAAAGGGTTCAGAAACGTGGAGGTGGGGGGCACAAGCATCTTTGTTTATAATAATTCTCCAGGTAATTTTCGTGTGATTTAAACACTCTCTTGTAAAGTCGTACATATCTAGAAAATTTTATTGGGTGTGAAGATAGTAACCTAGGTGTTTTGGTTTTCAGAGCACACAAATCGAGCCGTGTTTGAGAGTTGCTGCTTTAGGCAGGCCATGGGCCTCAAGAACACTGTGGTGGGGGACTCCTTACTTTGGGTGTTGACTCGCAATTGTCTTGAATTCATTATCCCAGTTGGGCCGTCCATACAAGGTCTTTTGTTTCAGGCCTGTGATCACGTCTTTCTCCTCATCGTGATGCACAGCAAAGTGATTGGCCTGTAGGAAAGGACATGAATTCACAAAGCAGAGACATGCTATAAAAAAACCCACAGATATCTTTACATATCTCACAAACGAAGTTTCACTATCCGTTTTAACTATATATATATGTATATATATATATATAGTTGAATATATATATATAGTTGAATATATATATAGTTGAATATATATATAGTTGAATATATATATATATATATATATAGTTGAAGGCTAGAAGGTAAACAAAAGTGAAAAAACTGGGTCTCTTCAGGTAATTTACAATCTAGAAGGGCAGACCTTTAGGAGAATTGCTAAGAACTAAAACAGATTAAAATGCACTGATATTTTGGTAACACAATGAGACAACAAATCAAGTCTAAAGTTAGTCTCTCTGTGTGTGTGTGTGTGTGTGTGTGTGTGTACACACACAGTCACATGTTGTTTTCTGCCACCCTTCTAGGGAGCCTCAGTTTGAACAACAAATATTTTTCATAAAAGTGGTTAATTAAATGTATTTAAAACTTAAATCAGATTTTAAATTCACTGTACAGGGGATGGATGATGGGCTAAGAAGGGTGGCCAGTCTGGTTTCATAACCCTGTAGAGACCAGTTTTGTAAAGCAAAATAATTGTTTTTCAATGCAAATACATTTCCCATTTAAAAAATGGTGCGTGAGTTTTTAAATAATAAAACTGCCAAGTGATTTATATATTATATATTTTCCCCTGGTCTCATTTTGATCAAATATTTGTTGTTGTTTTGCTTTTTAAATTACAGAAGTGGCATTGCGAAATCCCATTTTTCTAGAGCAGCACTTTTCATGGTCATGTGTCCCTGGATCTACACTTGCAACCAGACTCATCTAAGACCCAGAGAGTCTATGATAAACAATACACCAAAACCCAAATGAGAAACCAGTTTTCACAAACACCAGGCGCCAATGTGTGGCTATGGCCAGTAGAGACACTGGCCAGTGATAGGCAGACACTCTTGCCTTAGCTCCTCACACAGGGGGATAGCTTCTGTTGCTTCCAGGCCAAGTAATTAATGTTTGCTTATTTAGAAAGATGTTACCCCCTAGGAATCATTAACTTGTTTCAGAATTTCTCAATGTCAACACTTTTGACATTTGAAGCCAGATAGTTCTTTGTTGCAGGGGCTGTCTTATAAATTGTAGAATGCTTTCATTGCAAACATGAAATTTTGCAATGTGCCTGGAGGGAGGGGTACATGTTTGTGTGTGTGTGTGTGTGTGTGTGTGTGTGTATAATGTGTTATGTCTCATGCATTACATAGTATACTATACCCACATATATATATATATATATATATATACACACATACATATATGCTACATACATACATACATACATACATACATATATACATATATACACAATATATATCATCTTCATTAACTATATTTCAATATATTATCAAATATAAATGATAATCATGAACTCCTGGGAGTTGTTAAGAGTGCAGGCTCTGGAACATTCTGCCTCTGCCTCTTACTAGTTCAGTACCTTTGGACAAAGGACCTAACCTGTTCTGGGCTTTGGTTTTCTCACCTATAAAGTATGAATAATAACAGTAGCTGTTTCATAGGGCTGTTGTTAGGATTGAATTAGACAATCTATTTAAACACTAATAAAAGTACCTAGCACATAGTATAGGCTTAATAACTATGAGCAGTTATTATTACTACTTATTAAATGTATTGCGTATATTGAAAAACACACATAAACATAAAATTAGAGGAATACGTGTGTGTGTATACTGATATAAAGGTAGAGATATATATAGAGAGAGATATAAAGAGAGGTGGATCATCTTGTCCACCTGGTTTGAGTCCCCTGGTAGGAATGTGGCTTTAATGCAGTCAAAGTCATGGCACCTATTCCCTTGTAGGTTCCTTAGCTTTGATCTGTTCCTCAGATACTAACTTTGAATCTAGGCTCGTTAGTCTGAACACGTGGGGATATTGAGTGAGGGTGGACAGGCTGGATCACTGAAATCCATCAACAGTTCTTGGTAAAAACGGTACACAAAATACTCCCATAACCAAAGGGAAGTCAGTCAGCCCTGGACACGGGGGGAAGGACCTGAGATCTGGGACGTCGCCCTCACCTGAGACTCATCCCAGCCGGTGAGGTAGATGTTATAGCTGAGGAAGCCGGCGTTATTCCTCTCCAGCATCTGGGTCTCCAGCAGCTGCAGCAAGTCGGCAAACCACTCAAAGGCGTGCGTGTCCCGGCAGAGCCAGTAGAAGTATATCTGCAAGAGCCACAGATCATGAAGCAATCTAGATTTATATAGGCCTTATCACAACTGATATATGGATTTCTGCTCTTCCCCCCACTCGACTTTTTCCTGCTGCTCAGAACGCCTGGAAACATAGCTTTTCAGAAAGCGCTGGGCGTTTCATAAGCTAGCTCACGTGAACCTGTGCTGGCCTTCACACTGGCGGGGCAGTAAATCAATAGCTTGGTCTCAGAAGTACATGACTTAGGAAAAAACATTAGCTCCCCACTTTCCCTCTAGGTCTGCCCTTACCCACCCCAGATCCCTGGCTTCCTTTGTGCACAATAGGATCAGGCATTCCTGAGTTCCTCCTCCATACAGTAAAGAGAGAAAGGGGAGAATGAAAAGTCCAGGTACACTCCATGTCCCTATTAGAGGTTACCTCTATAGTTATTAGAATGACTCACGTTTCATTCAAGGTGTCCTTTACCAGGCAAGGAAACCAAATTTACATGTGACCAAAAAAATGCCCTGGGAATTTATTCTGAGGAGCTGCCCAGAAGAAAGTAAACGTTTCATGAAAGGACATGTCTCCTGCCCTCCCCTTGCAAACTAAAAAGTACTGGGGGACTGGAAATGGAATCAATCTCAATGTCTAACACAGGATGATAGAAAAGTTTTTCTATATCCTCTCAATGGAACACGGAGGAATCATTAAAAAGGATCATTATAAAGCCTGTGACAACACTGAAAAACACCATAATATGTTTCTGCTAAAGCAGGACATGAAGGTATATGTACAACTTTCCAGGAGTATGTAAACTTGTGGGGAAATATTGGAAGAGAATACACAAAAACAATAGCTACTGGACTGGGGTTGTGAACACTTTCTGTCGCATCTTCGTTTCTTGTGAATTTCTACTAACGCTGTACGAGCATAGTACATTGCTTTCGATAATAGACCTGCTTCTATGAAAGCACATTTAACTTCTCAAATCGCCCTTTTATGAGAAGTCGGTCTCGCTGCAACCACGCAGAACTTGTCTTCACTTCCTTTGGTCTCTGCCAGCCTCTGCCCTGAAGTCTCTCTCAGGCTTCACTAGGCAGAACCTAACGACCTTATCCGAGCCCTGTGAAAAATGACAGAACTTACTTTTTTGAGCCTCAGATTGGTGGCATTATTGCAATATTTGTACCAGACGGACTTGAGAATGGATGCGAAGGGTGTGACCCCGATCCCTGCTCCCACCAACATCACCACCTCATAACTGAACACGTCTTCACTGGCGGTGCCAAAGGGCCCATCAACAGCTATCCTGAAAGGAGGCATGTGAGGAGATGGTTACGGGGCTGTCTTGCACCTCAGAGCAGGATGGGGCACAGGTTTTCACTGGGGGTGTGTGCAATATGTCACATCGAACCGGGACGACGTATCTATGGGGCACTTTCTTTTCTGAAATAGCTTTCAAGTAATGAACCTGATGTCAACAGTGTGGTTGGAAGTAATAAAAGGAAGTTTTAGCTAACTGAAAACATTTGATAACTCTCAAGGGTGTTTTTCATCTCTCCACACCCTTCACCTACCACACACACACACACACACACACACACACACACACACACGGGCGCGCGCGCGCGCACGCACGAGATTCCTGTTTACATCACACCCTGAGGTAAACTGAGAATTTTCTGTCATAACATCTTATAAATTTAATATCTTCAATTTGCACTTGTGTATTCATCGAGTGAATCAACAAGCTTTTCTCTAGCATCTACTAAGTGCCCAGCACCGTCTCAGGCATGTGGGAAGGAGGGGACAAAGTGAATAATATGTGGCATTTACCCTCAAATAACATATATCAATTAAATTTTAAGAACATCTTTGATACACTATAACTTTGTTAGAAAAGTTAATATAACTTGGCCTTGACCCTTACCCATTTAAAGGAATTTGGGAATATTTGTTATTAATGTTTGATTCAAATATTTTATGTTTCACACAAGACTTATATGCATAAACACACCACACACATACAATGGGGAACACAGAGATAGCTGCCTATATTTGTAGAACTTGTGTGTTCTACAGATAGTAGAGTGAGTGAGAGACGGGAAAAGAGGAGCTATTTAGTGACATTTTCCCTGAACTCATACACTTTCGTACATACACACTTTGTACTTACTTAGGTAGTTTCCAAGCATCTTGAAACTCTTGTTTATCACAGCCACAAGCATTGAAAAGTCCTTCTGTCCAGTCCCCAACGATACGAATATGGATGCTAAAGAAGTCTTCCTCAGGGGCGGAGGTCAGCGTGAAAGGGTGCCACTCCAGCCTGGACACCTTGGGGCACTTGACGAAAATGTATTGTCCCACCTCCATCTTGAATCCCTTCTTCTTCATCTGTAGCTCGATGGTTTTGAAAGGGTGAGTGACCACCTACGGAACAAAACAAGTTGAGCCCCTCTCCTCAACTTGGGACAACTCCCAAGAGTCATCCCAACCCTGGCATTCCCTGTAGCATCAGCTGAGGCTGCAGTTGCAACCTCATTGAGGGTCAGCTATTTCTTCCCCCGTCCTGACTTTCTTCTTTTGCAGGTTCCTTTCCTGAGACTATGCCTCAACAAACCTTCTGTATGCAGTTCGCTGTTTCAGACTCTTTGCCAGGGAATCTAACTTAAGACACCAGCCTATTGTGATATTTTTTTTCTCCAAGAAGTCAAGGCAGGTAACTACAGACAGGAAGAAGAGATGTCTTCCTGCTCAGTCTTCCTGCCTCCCCAGGGGATGATTGAGAGCCTTGGCAGCTGGATAGAAGAAGGAGGCCCCATCGGCTAGTAGTATAGTAACATCCCCCAAACCAAGCCTAAGGTACTAGTCTATCTTTGTCCTGAGCCACACCTTGAATCTGCCTGATTCCACGCATTGTTTCTACATTTCTACCTACCTGGGAAGTATACCATCCATCTCTCCCAAAGCCAGGCCCCAACCACCCATTGCCATCCTCATTCTCTATGTATAAAAGTGTTCATGACAGCTTTGTTTATAAGAGCAACACATTGGAAACAGTCCAGACATCCATCAACTGGTGAGTTGGTAAATAATTTTAAAAAACACAATCAAAAGCTGTGATTACAATACAGAAAGTAATATATTTGTGGGACAATTCTTGAGATACTTAGGACTTTCTATGTACAACTAAAAAACAAGGGACATCAAGGAAAAGAAAAATCAATAGAAACAAAACAGCAGCTTCCCAAATGTTGACTGATAATGCGAAACTTTCCTTTCCATGAGCGAGGAAGAGTAAAGTGGGAAATCCTTTTGATACACATTGCGAAACATTTCCAAAACTTGTGATTTAAATAGATGTTAAATGATAAGCTGTAACTGACTTCCTTTCTTCACTGAAACAAAGAGCCACAATGCTTCATTTTGAAAACAGAAAATAAAAATTTATGAAAATTATTTTGAAAATGATGTTCACCATGTTGCAATTTTGTATGGTGAAAGCATTTTTTTACCCTGTTGCAATTTCGATACCACAGGCGACATTGGGATGAAACTAAATAAACTGTACCAGTAGACAGAATTGACACTGGAATACTTTTGGATGACATCTTGTTTCTTTTCTTTTCTTTTTTGAGAAGAAAATGAATATCTATGTTTATAAGAAGAAAGTGAATGTTTTCTCCACAGGGAAACAAGTTTGTCTTTGAAATATGTTTAAGGGAAATCCTTGTCTGCTTAGTCAGGTCGGGCCTAATAAGGAAAATTTTGTGGCAGCTCTTTTTGCTCATCTTTGTCGCTTCCTATATTTCACGATTTCTAAGGCCAGCTGGACTGACTTTACTCTGGCCTTCCATAGATGCCAAGAAAGAAAAGCTTGGGTGGAGGATGGAACATTTGTTGAACTGTATTGAGTCGAATTAAATTTTATTTGATAAAACTAGCTTTGTCTGTTCTTTCCTGAAGCTATAAGTAGGAATTTCTATTTCTATTTAATTAGTTGTATATTTACATAGTTAGTAACGAGAAGCAGCATAGAAGCATGGGGAAAAAAGGCCACCTTGTACCTGGTGTTGATGAACTCAATTCTAGATGCAGTTTAGTTACTAACCTCCTTGAGACTTTGGATTCTTCGACTCTGATATTCTATGATTACATACACAGCACAGAAAAGGGGATAAAGGGAGACTTGGAATGCTATCTCAACCTCAGTCAGACCTGCCCTTGGCTCCCTGGTTCTTTTAACATCTGAGTATTTTAAGGCTCAGTGTGTGCCCTCTTGAACTCATGTGTTTTGCCTCTTCACTCTTAATCTGCTCACATCATCACTGTATGCTTCTCCCCTCTACACACACACACACACACACACACACACACACACAATGAAAGAGAGAGAGAGAGAAAGAGAGTGAGAGAGAGAGATTCATGCACACAAAACAGTCGGCTTTATTTTTCAACAGAAAATGTTAACTTGTAGCTCCCCGAGTTAAAAGGTCCAACCACTTGATTATCAAGCTAAGTACACTGACTGAAATTAACTATAGGTCTTCTCTCTACCCTACATTTAATTGAAAGAAACCGGGTGAAAGACAGCTCTGACCAATGATATAGAGAACTTGGGTAAACTTGTTCATGATATAGTTAGATGCTATTAGTAATTCGTAAACCAGACAATACCTTGGTGATGACCACTTTCTGTTGAGATCGCCAAAACCGTACCAACCTCTCACAGAGATACAGAAACATGGGACCAACAATCCATTTCCAAGTCTGTAATTGGAGCAAAAAATGAAAACAGGATGTGTTAAGGGGTAGTAGGTAATACAAGATTCATGAGGACAAAACATTGTAGAAGTCAAGTTAATCTTTGTAGGCTTGTTTAAATATTTGATATTAGATTAGTAAATTTGTTATACAACAGAACACATCATAAATATCTAAAATCAAAGCAAATTTTTGAGTCAATAAAAATGAGCATTCTCCTTGGCCACATTGGGGAACTTCATCTACAGTATGAAACTCTCCCAAGAGGAACTGTCCAAAAGAATGGGATTTCCTCCTCGTGTTGCAACAGCAGTTGCAATAACCTTACAGCAGAGCAAGGTTGGTTTCAGAATTAATGTTTCTCTTAAGGATACCATTTCAACAACACCATATTTTTCAATGCAACATTGAAGTTGCTTTCTCTCAGCCATGCAGTCAAAGCTTAATCTTTTGCAAGATAAGAAATTTTATGCAAGAATGCAGCTGTTTCTCCAATATCCTGGTAAGTTCTCAGAGCTATGCAATGTACCTGCTGAATAGGGATAAGCCCAAAGACTTTTAGATTTCTTTAGATCCCCTTCTGGTCAGAAAGTCCAGTGTTTCATAACACTGGAGTTACCCTGTACTATTATTGGCTATAATAAAAACCTTTAGGACACACAGATCCATCCTGGGGCGCAGTCAGTTAGGTTCCTAGTTTAATATCTGAAATAGCCAAGAGCTTTAGAAGGCAACATTACTTAAAAAGATGGCATTCCAGAATGGATTCCAAGAAAGAAAAAAAAAATTCCAAAGTCTCACATATGGTCTTTCTATTAAATTTTTTGAAGAAACTTGTTATTGGAAGTCGAGAGCACCTGAATATCTGCCCCGAAAGTTAGAAATATTCTGCTGCTGGCCTTTGTTTTCAAGGGACAGGTTTTTTTGTTTAATTTCTTAAGCTTTTTAAATGTTTATTAACAGAGAGAGAGAGCGGGGTAGGGGCTGAGAGAGGAGGAGAGAGAGAGAATCCCAAGCAGGTTCTATGCTGTCAGCACAGAGCCCACATGGGGCTTGAACCCACAGAACTGTGAGATCATGACCTGAGCCCAAATCAGGAGTTGGATGCTTAACCAACTAAGCCACCCAGGTGCCCCGTCATGGGACAGGTTTTTAAAACATCCTGACATCTGGGGCGCTTAGGTGGCTCAGTCAGTTAAGTGTCCGACTTCAGCTCAGGTCATGATCTGACAGTTCGTGGGTTCAAGCCCTGCATCGTGCTCTGTGCTGAAAGCTCAGAGCCTGGAGCCCGCTTCCAGTTCTGTCCAGTTCCGCCCCTCCCCTGCTCTCTCTCTCTCTCTCTCAAAAATAAATAAACATTAAAAATTAAAAAAAAAACATCCTAGCATCATCCATCTATTTCCTGGGTGCCACAATGGGGCCCCACTGAGTGGAGCCAGGTCTCAGACATTGCCTCTAATCCCAGAAACCCAGAAGCTCCTTTGAGGTAGATGCCTATTAAGGTAGTACTCTGATTCCAGCTGTCTTCAAGGAAATGTGCATTCCTCTAAACCATATGAGGGCCTGCAATACAGTTCCTTTTTTTTCCTTTCTATTGATGTCTGTATGTAAGGGGCAGTGCATTGAGACATCTGGTGCTTTCATTAATGAGCAAGGTTGCTTCAAGATGTTAAGTCCCTGGACAGCATACTGTGTCTTAGAGGATGAAAACTGTTATAGTAGGAAAGTAGAAAAAATTAAGGAGAAAATGAGATGGGATGTCTGCCTTTCTGTTACACTGTGCTTAAAAAAATTATAATCTTGTCCAGAAGCCCTATACAGATGTTGATTTTTGCCTAGTTTTATACCAACGGTTAGCATGATAACCAATAGAGTATACTGCCTGCCAATGGAAGAAAAGATATGAAGAACACAGGGCCCACTTCTCACTCAGTGGAGCAGAGATATTGAGAATACACAAAATGGAATTGTGCAGAGCACCCAACAGGAGGTCTGAACAGAGGGTTAATATTCCCGCATGTTTTCCCATGGGCACCCTTGCCACACTCCTGCTCTATACGCAAAGCCTTTGGGTGTTGGTAGGAACCTTATATCCAAACAGGCTCATAGCTCCTTCTAAGTGACTATCTGAGTCATCCAACTCAGCTCAGAATGGAATCCCTCTGGAAATCATTAACTGCTATCATGGCCTCATATCCAGAAGAGAAGAAATGGAATTTCTTGAACCCCAACAGCACTTTCAAAAACGATCCTTTTTCAAGTTTTAGATCAGGATGTTCAGAACAGACCAATGCAATCCTTATTTTTCAAGAAATAATTCTATACAATAAGTGTAGCAGAAAAAAACTAGACACATAACATTCTAGCACTTCCATGGCCTTCGTAATGGACAGCTCTATGGCATTTGTACGTATTTCTTAGACACAGTTTGAAGATGGTTGGTAAAGAAATCGTAAAAGTAACAATGAATTGTACATACCATAGGAGGGTTCCCAGAAAACTGTGGGATTGGGCATTCCTTTATTTTTCCCCATTCTGAGATCCTTTTCTCACAAATTTCGTGATGGTGTTGGTCTAAACTCTGTGGGGTCTGCCCACGTACAATGCGCCTGGGGAGGAAATGTAAGTCCGGATGGTTTAGTAGCAAGAAATCAAGCTCTTAGTATTTTGAGACTCTGGGCATATTTCAAGTATTCTAATATGAATCCTGTACTTTCCATTTACCAGTAATATATTATTGACCCCTCTGAATAGATTTGAGGAAGGGAAAGAAAATATGTCTTCTTCAGCAATAGAAAAAAGATATGTACAATGGCACAAAGTATAGGTAACATCGTACAGGGTAAGTTTTGGATCATTAATATGTGTTTTCTTAAAGGGAGCATCTGTGCTTCCGTTTCGAGTGTTACTTTCATTTATAAACAAACGGAAACAGGAAAACCGTAAATCTAACAGAGCAATGAGTAGCCCATACAGTGCCTTGGTGCAAATTAGAAAAAGACGCCCCCTCTGAGAGGGCAGTACTAGAGGCAAAGAGTGTGGCCAGCAAAGCGTGGGCTAATTTTATGCCCTGAGGACAGGCACCCTTGTGTAGTTGACAGTCCATACACTCATACACAGTAGCTTTGAGGCTTAGTCCAAGTGCTTCATCGGTTGAACCCAAATTGCCTAAATTGAACCAAAAAGTTTTATCAATTTAAGAAGACTCTGTGGAGATTATGACATTCTCACAGACGTCGGCACTAATGGTGTGCCCTTTGAAGTGCTCACAGCCCATTCATTTCAATTCCATAAACTGTAATTGAGCAACTGCTAACACACAAGACAATGTGGGTTTAGTGGGAACAGAGGAAGGGAGGCACAAGGTCAGGTAAGTCAGGTTCCTGACCTCGAGGAACATAAATTGCAGGGTCTTCAGAATATGTGAGAATAGAGGCACAAAAGGCCCTCTGCAATAGTTTCTATGGGGGAGCTAAACTTTATTGTGCCACTTGGTACATTCTGCAAATGGTTTTTTTAACACTTATTTTTAGAGAGAGAGACAGAGAGAGAGGAGGAGAGGAGCAGAAGGAGAGAGACAGAATTCTAAGCAGGCTCCACACCCAGTACAGAGCCTGACACGGGGCTCGATCCCACGACCCTGGGATCATGACCTCAGCGAAAACCAAGGGTGAGACACTTAGCCGACTGAGCCAAGCAGAGGCTCCTGTGACTGTTCTAATTCAAGGCTGTTAACCATCCCTTTCTGTCCTTACGTTTGGGGGCAGAGAATTACTGTGCCAGACCTGGGGAAAGGCACTGTACACAAATTATCTCAGTTGACCCTCATAACAAGATTGAATGGTAAGTATTAGCACCCCCATTTTACATATGAGAACACCGAAGCTTAGAGAAACTAGTAATTAGAAGCAGAATGATTTGGAGAAAACACTTCTGGGCCTAGGTCAGACAGCGTTGGTTTCAAATCCCACGTCTACCGCTTGCTAGTTTGGTGGCCTTGGGAAGTTATTGAACTTCCTCCAAGCCTCAGTTTCTTTAGCTGTAAAATAGGTAATAATAATACCTAATTAAAGGTTTATTTTAGTAATCAATCGGCATGATGCATAAAAAATGCCGGGCACAAAGTAAGAGTCTAACAAATGATAACTATCAAAGTTTCTAATGCCCAAGCTCACATGCGGAGTAAGTGAGAGGGAAAAAAAGGGGGGGGAGGGGATTCTCCCGTCTTCTCACTGCCAGGACCAGAAGTCAGAAAACCTGGATATTAATCCTAGCTCAGCTTCTGCCTGGCCAGGAGACTGTGAGCAATCAGCCAACCAATGTACGTAGCAGATTCTGTTCAGATGGAGAGTGGGGTAAATCCGTCTCCTCTGCCTGCTCCAAAGGAAAATGTATAGTTGAGAAACTGTACAAGCATAAAGTGCCGGAATTACTAAACTAGAGATGGGGAGAGATTCATTTTGTTTTCTCTAGGATTCTCTGAAACAGCTGGATTATGACCACATCCCATTTAAAGATTTTCAGTTGCTTTAGGAAAGTCAAGAGATTCTTTGTCTACACAGATTTCCCGGTGCTTAAGAGCTGATCAGGGGTCGGAGTCAGCAAGTGGATTAAGAATGCACACAAGTAGTTGCTCAGTGCTGCTCCTTCCTGCCCTTCCCCTTTTCACACTCAGGTCTTAATCACCTCTAGGCCAACTTGGCTCTCAGCAGAGTCATTGAGCCTTGAGTATCTACTCCCTTCATGCTTAGCTATAGAGCCTCAGACCCACCAGGGAACTTCCCCACGCCTACTTTTGTGTGCAGGTGTGAGAACCAGCTGGTGTGAAATAGCATAAAAAGGAAACCTGATATTAAATAGGATTCCCAATAAGGGAACTGTCCCAACCACACATGCAGGCACTGAGTCTCTATGAGAGTATTTGTCACAGCCTGCCTTAGAGCAGCTGTGCCACTTACAAACAGGGTGACTTGGGCTACATATTTTACCTCTGTTAGTCTGTTTCCTTGTCTACAATCTCCCCCAGGAAATGGGGATGTGAGAGCATCTCTACCTAAAAGAAACATTTCATGTCTATAACAAGTGCTCAATAGAAGAGAGCTCTTACCTTTATCATATTAGAAGGCTGGAAGGCAATAACCATGTATTTTTCCTTCTAGTATTCCCCCACAGTACCTGAGATCAGCCCTCAAACATGGTAGGCAATCAATAAATGTCCAGCTTGAATCAAAACTCATTGAACTACAGCAAACGCTTTCACCTGCTTAATCATTAGCCCCTCAAGTTTGGGAGTTGGACTAATTTCCTAGCAATTAAACCATAAGAAACATCACTGCAGACATCCAAGACCCCTCCAGCACCCTTAACATGCCTTATACACTTGCAAAGACACTCAAACTTTGGTGCATTTTTCAAGCTTGCTAGAAATAACTGCATTAATAATAGCTACTATTAAATAACTAAAGAAATAACAGCTATGAATCAGGCGGAAGAAACTAAAATGTTGCGGAGTGGTCTCTCTCAAACTGACCCCTGTTGTCCCCTCATATTCTATCAGCAGACAGGCTGACCACACGTAGACAAGGAGGCCACTGTGCCTCTAACAGCATCACACCTGGAAACTGAAGGACTTAAAGTACTCGACAGTGGAAATTAAACACTCACTCAGCTCCGTGGATGGCGAGCCCGATGAAGAAGATCACAAAGAGATGGTGTGTGTACCAAAACAGTTCAAAGTAAGATCTCCGGATGGTTTTGGTGGAGGAGGTGATAATTAATATGAGGCACAGTGTGATGACAATACCAGTGATGCCTGCCAACCGAGTCACAGCCACATATAGGCCTCCTTCAGGATTCTGTAAAATATACACACGCACACACACATGCACACACACACGCACACACACGCACACACACACACACACACATTACTGGTAGGCTCTCAAATGCAGGACTACCTATTTATAAACTTTCCAGTGTATAGGGCCATAGGTATTCCCTCTCTAGAGAAAGATACAGACTTGGAATAGATATTTCTCAATTTGAAAACATTTACGTGGCTGAGGTATCATGGGAAGTACTAACTGATACACTGAAATAGTTGTAAGGGAGGATCGAATAAAGGAAATCAGCCAAGTAGAAGATGCCCTAAAAGGGTCTGAAGCACTTTCTCCCTTTGGTTTGGAAAGGACCACAGTACTTTGTTTTGCAAATGTATTCTGGACATGCCTGACGTCTTAGGCTGGGGTCCCCTGAAACAGGTAGATCTTGAGATGAGGGTGCATGTGCTCCAGGAAGAGACTGGTCAGAAGATGGGTAATAGATCACAAAAGAGGAACAAGTCAAAGAAGGAGGGTGATCACAGGCTGTTTTTTTTTTTTTTTTGTATATAGAGGGTAGCTCCCACCTGATGCTGCCGAGGAACTGTGGACACTCAGTCACACGTCAGAGTTCATCCTGACTCAAGACAAGGAGGATGGGCTTTCATGGTCTGCCCCCATCAGTTTTTGGCTAGGGCTGCCCTCAGAGAGGTAGCCATCAGGCCCTTTCAGTTCTCTGAGTTTGTGGACAAAGGGACTCCAATAGCCCCAGAGTGGTCCTCTGAGGAAGAAACGCAGGTCTCAGAAATCAAAAGTGAAAACACACAGAAAGGTGTGGGAGCACAGAGTAAAAGTGGTCCAGAGAAATCCAGGCAGAGCATGACAGTGTCAGCCCACCTAGTATGGTCACATTGCCTTCCTTACACATCACTGTGCAAACAACGGACAACACAAAAGGAAAATTATCCCAGACATTACAGAAAAAGAATTTCTGTTTTCTTTGATGCAAGTATTTTCTTCATGATAGCCCGAGGAGAATTATTTCTGCAAAATTAAGGGGCTTTTCTTATACTCTGCTAAACACAAGGAAACACGTTTGCAATTGGGTGTATAGTAATTTGACTCGGCCATCCTCCCAAGCCATTGAGCACATGAGGATGACTTACTTGGAGCTTCTCCCTCTGAGTGTAGGAAGCTTTAGCCACTGTTGGAAGGGAAGCAGGGCTTGCCATGGATGCCCCAAAGGGCTGCCCCTGGAAGACTGCTGAGTACTCCCAGTGCACCTGGCTTCTCACAGAATGGTGGTTAGCAGACATAGGCCACCCCTCAGATGTTGTAGGCAAGAGAGAAGAAAAGCATCTCTGACAGCTGTCAGTCAGTGGCCAGCCTCGTACTAACACCGAGGCCGGAGTGTTCCCTGTTTCACATAACCAAGTGCATAGAACACCCGCATCAGACGAGGTCATTCTGTGACTGTGGTGGAGTGAGACAAAAATAAAACCACTCCAGAATTATGTCTCAGCCAGGACAACAACACAAGTGACTGCTGCTTCTTTACCGATTACAGATTTAGCTCCATTCTATTCCTTCTGCCTCCTGGAGAAACATTCCTAAGATACCCAATCCTAGAAAGACCCCCAATTCTTGAACATACCTGATCCAGAGCAGATCTTTGCTTTCTTAAACCCCTCTGGAACCACCTTACACAAGTCCATGTCCTCTATTAACAAGCCTCTGTTAACACCTTCCCGGAATGTCCCAGACTTTCTCATGGTGCAAGGCCTCTTTTGTCGCAGTAAGTAATAAGCCCAACTTTGTTTGACTGGATGTGTGTTCCTGTCTTTCTTTGATGGTGGGCATTGTCATGGGTGAGCCTGAGTTACTCTGGGTTCCACAGGTGAGCTTAAGGAGCTGGAAAACTTCTAGAGATCCTCCACACGAGGGGTTGGGAGTGTGGGAGACATTTCCTCTGTACCCACATTCTTAGAAACTACAGAACTGTCCCCCTGATAGTCAACTTTTGTCACTGTTGTTGTTCTGGCCAAGTGCGGTTCTTCACTCACTGAAATCTAGTCCTCAGTTTTAATGGTCTAGGGAACATCTGAATCAGGAAATAGGAGACTTACCTTGAATCTCTTTCGAGCAAAATTGAGGTAAGTTTCATTAGGATTATCTCCAAGGTCAGAGAGTGCTATTGAATAAGGATCAGAATTGTTGGATCGGGCATCCACACACCACTCCACATTAAACAGATGTGCAATAGTATGAATCGCTGAAGAGGACAGAGAGGAGAAACAAACAGGGTGAAGGGTATGCACAATTTTATTATGAGCTGGGTTTCTGCCTATAGCCCCTGACTCTATGATAAGTTATAAGGAGACACAGGGATGGCCCAAGACACTCACAAATAAGAACTGGGTCTCCAGGCCACAGGGGCAAGACAATTCTAGTCAGTAAGCTACTCTCTAGTTGTGTGATCATACACAAATCACTTGACATCTCTGGTCTTGGTTTCCTCATTTGTGAAATGAAGGTGCTAAACGACACCATCCTAAAGATCCAATCAAGTTCTGAGATTCTACAAAATAACCTTGGTCTCTGAGGATATTTGGATGTGCTCTCTTTGCCTCTCTCCCCCTGATATATTTATGTTCAAACAGGAAGACTCTCATGTAATATATGCCTTTAGCGGACCCATTCACCTGACTCTGACATTACTCCAGAAAGATAACAAAATTTTATTGATCTGATATAAACCAATGGCCATAACAGTGAATATCTTCTTAAAAATTGCATTCCTTACTTAACAAGCACTTACATACAACTTACTAGGTGCCAAGAACTGTTATACATGCCTTTAATTACTTTATCCTTATATTGATCCAATGATGTAGGGACGATTATCATCACCTCATCTTACAGATGAGGAAACTGGGGCATAGAATACTTAAATATCTTGCCCAAGATCACCAAGCTAGGAAGTAGCAGAGTTAAGAATCAAATCCAAGCAATCTGGCACTCAAATCTATGCCCTTAACCATTACACTATGTTACATTCTAATAAGATTTTATCATGCATTTTGCTTTTGAGCCATTTTGTTTGCCACAGAAAGCCTTCATGATCTACTAATAGGAGAAGAGACACCCAGTTAAACACCTGCAATCTAAGCCTATTTTACTCAAATTAGGGACAGACTCTTTAAGGGCAGAATAAAAGTCTCCTTTGTTTATCACCGTGCCTGTGTGCATGCCTATCGCCTGGCACAGCCCTTATTTATTAAGTGAATTAGTGGAGATTTGGTAAGGGTTCCAGATGCATCCCTTGTGCCAACACCACCACTTTAATAATGATAATAATAACAACACATAATATAGCATACATATATACATATGTATACCTATTATATATAATAATAACAACAATAATAATAAAGAAGATGCTTAGCTGATAAGGGCTACCTTACCCTTAAGATAAGATATCTTCTCAACTTACGGGTTGTGGCCCCTGCAGCATTACTGCAAGAAATCCATAAATCTAAATGTTTAACCTAGTATTTTTGTAATGGATAAATAAAAGCTCTCGTTTGTGAACTAACACATTTTTTTTATATTAAAAAGAGTGGAAAAGGGTGAAGACGCTGGGATTTTGTCAGAAGAGCCTAAGATAAAAAAAGTTTTAGGAATTGAATAAATCCTAATAGTGGGATGAAAGAAAGAGTGATGAATATTTTTTAACAGAATTCGTTCAAAAAGTACAGCATATCTTGGCAGGAATGTAAATTGGAAAACCCCTTGGAGGCTCCTCAAAAAAACAAACAAACAAAAAAACAAAACAAAAAGGAAGTACCATCTGACCCAGGGATTCTACCCAAAGAAAATGAAAACACTAATTTGAAAAGATATATGCACCCTTATGTTTAGAGCAGACTTAAAAATCAAATTCAACCATCTGGTATGGATAAAGGAAGACGCTATTATATATATATATATATATATATATATATATATATATATATATATATACAGGTATGTGCATACATATATACATATATATACATACATGTATATATATATATGGAATATTACTCAGCGATAAAAAAAGAATGAGATCTTGACATTTGCAACAACATGGATGGACCTAAAGAGGATATTATACTAAGTGAAATAAATCAGACAGAGAAAGATAAATACCATATGATTTCATTTATACATAGAATCTAAAAACCAAAACAAACAAACAAATAAAACAGAAGCAGACTCATAAATACAGAGAACAAACTGGTGGTTGCCAGAGGGGTTGGGGGTGAAAGGATGGGCAAAATAGGTAAAGGAGATTAAGAGATATAAACTTCTAGTTATAAAACAGATAACTCACAGGGATATAAGGTACAGCATAGGGAATACAGTCAATAATACTGTAATAACTTTGTGTTATTGGTAACTACACTGATCATGGTGAGCATTTAATAGTGTATGTGATTGTCGAATCACTATGTCATACACATGAAACCAATATAATATTGTATGTATTATATGTATTGTATATGTATATGTTATATGTATTATAATATTGTATGTATACTTCAATTTAAAAAATTAAAAAATACAACATATCCAATCACCACTTGATCTACCTAAAAAGGCTGATCTCTTATTTTAAAAAAGGTATCTAGGGGCGCCTGAGTAGCTCAGTTAGTTAAACATCCAACTTCTGCTCTGGCCATGATCTCAAGGCTCATGAGTTTGAGCCTCGTGTCGGGTTCTGTGCTGTCAGCACACAACGTGGAGCCTGCTTCGGATTCTGTGTCTGCCTCTCTTTCTGCCCCTCCCCTGCTCACACTCTGACTCTCTCTCTCTCTCTCAAAAATAAACATTAAAAAAATTAAAAATAAATAAAAACAAATTTAAAAAAGGTATCTAGGAATAGAGGGAACTCTCTGGTTCCAAGTTTTCTTTGCAGTCTCAAATATCTTAATAAGCTTACCAGTATGAAGTGCAATCATCCATGCCACCATTTTATGAAAGGTGAGGTTCCTGTCCAGTTGTCTTCGAATTCTTGTCGAGCAGCACTTTGGATTAAGGGGAAAAGAACAAAATAGTAATTGGTTACAAGAAGGCTTTCCATGCGCCAGGCAGTAGATACATATCTCATTTCATTCTCACAACCACCCTAAAAACGATGTCATTCGACGCATTTAACAGATGAAAAAACTGAGGCTCAGATATGTGTAGTCATCTTCCCAAGGTCAAACAGCTGGTAAGTGGCATACCTGATAGGTCCCTGCAGTAACCACACACAGGCACAACCAGCTCAGCCCAAGAAGCCTCAGGTTTGTTGACCAGCAAGCCTTAGGTCCCTACAATCCATTTCTGCCTATTTTACCTGGACCTGAAGGGGGAGAGCTCTTCTCTGTCTTCTCCATCACTTTCCCCTGCCCCAGAATTTATGTGAGCTCTCACGGTCCCACCCTGGGCAGTTAGCAAAGGTTCATCCTCAAGAAGATGTTAACCAGTAACTTAAGTGTTAGTCAGTTGAGAGATTCAAGTGTCAGCTATCCCAGAATACTGGCAAGCTAATAGGATTCCCTCCAAGAGAAAAGGTGTATGCATTTCACATGACCCTGAAAGTCTAATGGGGACACAGACAAGTGAACAGTTCTAGAACAAGTGAATAGTTTGAGAACAACATCCTTCTAAGACATACACTATGGGAGGAGAAAAAATTTTCCACCTGCCTCTGTTGATAAACATCACAAGGAGATATCATTAAACAAATAATAATAGCAAAAATAACAATAGCTAATATTTGTAAAGAGCTTGTGCAAGGAGCTGGTTTAAGTGTTTTATATGCATGTTGACACTTTTCATTCTTACATCAATCCTATCAGGGAGGTACCATTTTTATCACTATATACCAGATTAGGAAAAAAGGCGTAGAGAGGTCACCTTGCCTTAGGTCACATAGTTAATAAGTGGCAGAACTGGGATTTCAATCCAGAGTATCGGATGCCAGAAGTATCAGTATTCTGATATTTCGTACCTTGCATGATTAGTCTGACATTAAAAATAGTATTTTGGTCAGTACTCTGGCGTAACTGTCCTACTGATGCATGTTAGAAGATGTGGGTGTGAATCTTGATTCAGGTCAATGCCCAAAGTAGAAAAAGAAACACCCTGCTTTATGGTTGAGTCAAAGCTTTGTCCTCCTAGAAACCGGTCAAATGCTCGCTCTGGTTGTTTTGTTCTCAAGTCTAAACGTACTGCCACAGAGATACAAAGAACCTTTTGAGAAGAGCCGAGTGCCAAAGACAATCTTAGGTATTATAAGCATCTGGTTCTAAACACATTCAATTTATTCTAAAGATGTTTAATTTTTGGTTTGCTTATTTTTCAATAAAATTTTCTGATTTTATAGGAAAAGAATGTGGTTGTGTGGAAAATTGTGCTTATTCCACTATCTCTCAGTTAGCTACATCTACAGAGAGCATGGGAACATGACAACAGGTTCTTGGGATTGCAGTGAGGAAGATACTGAGGATTCCAGAGAAAGGAACAAAGAATTCAGTTTTATCAAATGTTTTCTGTGAGCCAGACAGTTTACGCAAAATCATTACCTCATTCAGTGGCAACAAGATAAGGATCATTATCCTCATTTTACAGATAAAAAACCTAAAGCTAAGCCTCACACTGTCTGGGATCCAAGTCTATTTTCTTCAACATTCATACCCTTTTCCACTAAACCAATTGCAAAGATATCGCCACTATTTTTCTATGTGTCTAAAAACCCAAGACGAGAATTTTAAGTGTAAGTACTCAGCTGCAAGGTGATCGCAGAAAACAATGTCAGGGGAAGTGAGACTAGGAAGAAAAGGAAACCAGTGAAGGGTATATTAATCAGATCAGCTACCACTATCATATATCATATCATATCATATCATATCAAAACATATATCATGTCATCATAGTCTTGCTGATCCGAGGACTCTGAGAGACTGTGTAGAAAATGCCCCAGAGGATTGTTTTTCCTTTTTTACCCGAGGGATTACAAAGTTTAGGTATTCACCCAACAACTCCTATCTGTCACTGGCTGAGGGCTAGTCCCAAGGCATCAACTCCCTGGCATTTCAGGCTTGCCCCCGAGAGGCTACAAGAGAATTCTGAGGCAGAGAATGACTGCGGCTTCCAGAAGGCAGCTGCCCCATGAGCTGCAGAACCAGAAGTGGGGAGGGAATATTAGTGGAACACTAATTGTTGCTTGACACAACAGCATCAGCTACGACTAAGAGTCCATTGGTGGAGCTGGGCAGTAACTCGGGCTCTCATAATAAGGGTTTCCTGTTGGAGACCACTTAGTTTACATTTCTGTTAGTGAAAAATTGTTAAAAATTTTTAATGTAATTTTTTAAAATCTTTTTTTAATGTTGATTTATTTTTGAGACAGAGCGCAAGTGGGGGAGGGGCAGAGAGAGAGGGAGACACAGAATCGGAAGCAGGCTCCAGGCTCCAAGCAGTCAGCACAGAGCCCGACGCGGGGCTCGAACTCATGAGCTGTGATATCATGACCTGAGCCGAAGTTGGATGCTCAACAGACTGACCTACCCAGGTGCCCCTTAAAATTTTTTAAAGAATTTTTTGATGCCTATTTACAGTGACCCTACTGGGTCAAGGCGAGGTAAGGAAGGTGTCCTCTCTCTTTTTTTTAATGTTTATTTTTTTGAGAGAGAGAAGAGGGGAGGGGCAGAGAGAGGGAGACAGAGGATCTGAAGCGGGCTTTGGGCTGACAGCACAGAGCCCGACACGGGGCCCAAAGTCACAAACCACAAGATCATAGCCTGAGCCAAAGCCAGACGCCCAACTGACTGAGTCACTCAGGCGCCCCTCTTTACAATTTTAAGGAAATATATTTTTCCTGTTTCCCAATTGCTAGGTTCCTCCATAGCATCTTAAAGTCCTCGAGGTAGGCAGAATTCAAAGATGATCCCCAATGACATTATATAATCTCCTCCGTTTGAGTGCAAGTGGGACCTGACCTGTGAATATGATAGGAGGTCACTCCTATGAGTTTGTTACATTATATGGCAAAAGGAACTTTGCAGAGGCAATTAAAGTCCCAAGTTGACCTTATGAGAAAGATTATCTGGATGGGCCTGAACCAATCTCATGACCCTTTAAATCTGGGTCTAGAACACAGAGACTGAAGAATTCAGAGATTCAAGGCACAAGAAGTATTTGGTGCAATGTTGCCAGCTTGAACATGGAGGGGGGGCCACATGGCAAGGGATACAGGGACATTTAGGATCTGTGACCAGCCCCTGAATGACTGTCAGCAAGGAAACAGGAACCTCAGTCCCACAACTGCAAGGAACTGTATTTTGCCAACAAGAATGAGCTGGGAAGATTTCAACCCAGAGTTTCCATTTGAGAAGTCAACCCAGTAGGCACCTTGGCTTCTGCCTTGTGATATGCTGAGTGGAGAACCCAACCACCTGCAGACCTGCAGGGTGCTGAACTTCTCATCTACAGAACTGTGAGCTAATAAATGGGGGTTGTGTTAAGCCACTGAATTTGTGGACATTTGTCACATAGTAAGAGATAATTACTATAGCCCTTACTGGGGTGATGGCAGACAAATTGGAGTCCTAAGACAGAGAGAATGGCAATTAGCGGGATCAGAAACCAGTACTGAATTACATTTCAGAGAGCAAGTTTTGCCATCCGATATACCCATGTTGGATCTCTGCTCTAACACCTAGCTATGTGACATTGAATAATACACTCAGTTTCTAACTTCCTTGCCTATATATTTATCGTAGTTCTTTCCCCATAGATCTGTTTCATAGATTCACTGAGAAGTGCTTTATAAATATTTGAGGGTTTTCTTGTATCATGATTTAACTTTTCAGTGAGTAGGGCTTGGCTCCCCAGCTGTGGAGTAAGCTTCCTATATACAGGGCAATATATCATATACTGTAAAAAAAAAAAATCCCTTGGTAATTATTTGGTTAAATGAATTACATTTTCACTAGTCTAGAACCTAAGATGATTATTATAAACCTATAGAGAGGTATTTACCCACATGTCTATACTTGCCATGCTGCTTGCTTTTCTTCTTCCTGACAAATTATTTTGAAACTTTTGGGGGAAAATGCACTGGCTCCTGCATGCTGAAGTGGAAGAAAAGGAAAGTAGTTTTGAAGTGGCCTCTACAGTGTCTCTACAGAGTTCTACCTTTACCATCATCAATATAGATCATGAGAAATCTGCAACCATAGATTCTCATGCCCCCTATCAGCTTGAGCATCTGACTGTTACAGAAAATGAAATTGAATGCCAGAACAATGGAGAAATGTGCTTGGGAGATAAAAAGGTCCATTCGGTAATAGTCTGATCTTAATAGGTAGTGTTTTTTTTTTTTTAAAAAAGCTAGTTAATAAAGGGGTGCCTGGGTGGCTCGACAGGTTACATGAAAGACTCTTGATTTTGGCTCAGGTCAGGATCTCACGGTTCATGGGACTGAGCCCTGCATCGGGCTCTGCACTGACATTGCAGAGCCTGCTTGGGATTCTCTGTCTCTCTCCCTCTCTCTCTGCCCTTCCCCCATTCATGCTGTCTCTGACTCTCTCAAAATAAATAAACTTATAAATTCTTTTTTTAATTTAAAAAGCTAGTTAATATGAAACATGTACATCTCATGAAAGGAAAAACAGAGGCCATTAGTCACTAATGGGCCAGGACAGGAATGGGTCTCACCAAGGCACCAATCCTAATTTTCCCAAGTTACCCTCTATGGTATCTCAGGATGGAAAAAAAAAAAAATCCCAAGGAAAAACCACAAGACATGCTTATATGGGGCTTCCAGATACAATTTCTTACCGTTTGTGAAAAGCGAGCAAGGAGGCTGGTTGGTGGGGTGAGAAGGAAGGGCTTTGCCCAGGGCTTTTTTGTCCCTCCTCGTTACAAAGATACCATTCTTATTCTTTTGAGTCACTTCTGAATTATCACCAGCCGCCTCCTAATTACCTAAGCTGCCGTCATGTCCTGTGGCTTCCTCACTGAACTACCTCTTGGCCTTTTGCCATTGACTTCTAAAGGGAAGTTTCTCTTCTGTTACTGTCACCTAGAGCCTTGCCCGATCTCACTAAGCTAACATTCAAGTGTAAGGGAGATCACTGAGTCATCTCAGCAGATTTCTATGCTCCATTCTAACTTTAAGAGAGAAAAAAAATTTAAATGAGAAATGGAACTACAAAGAAGTGCATGTTTAATGGGGTATAACATGAGTTTCTCTAACGTGACCGCTACAGAAACATAAAAGTTCTATTTTGTGTACACCTGGTCCTACCACACATGCCATGAACTCAACTCACCTAAATTAGACGTTTATGTGAAATTTGGGAGAAATTACAAAAGTCAGCCTTGAATCTACAGAACTCAGGCAAAGGAGCTGACACTAGTGTCCAGTAGGATGGTGGCAGTAGCATATGTAATAAATAAAAACATCATTGTTTCTAACTTTGAAATCACGTGTTTATTCTCTTTCATAGAACTCTAACCTCCTTGAGTTCATGGCCTATTCATATCCTACTCTTTACTCACCATGTGCCCCCAGTGCTTAGAATATAGCTGACACTTAACAAATATTTGTTGACTGACAACTCAGCAGTTGACAGGCTTGGTCAATTAATATATACTTTTGGAGTATATATTACTCTATTATTTAATATATATTAAATATTATTAACATATTAATATATTAATAAACAATTATTATAATCATGAAAATTTATTTTTATAAATAAATTTATTTATTAAATAATTAACAAATATATTAAATATTATTAGTATATTAAATATTACTCTATTTCTTTTCTTTTTTTTTCAATATATGAAATATATTGTCAAATTGGTTTCCATACAACACCCAGTGCTCATCCCAAAAAGTGCCCTCCTCAATACCCATCACCCACCCTCCCCTCCCTCCCACCCCCCCATCAACCCTCAGTTTGTTCTCAGTTTTTAAGAGTCTCTTATGCTTTGGGTCTCTCCCACTCTAACCTCTTTTTTTTTTTTCCTTCCCCTCCCCCATGGGTTTCTGTTAAGTTTCTCAGGATCCACATAAGAGTGAAACCATATGGTATCTGTCTTTCTCTGTATGGCTTATTTCACTTAGCCTCACACTCTCCAGTTCCATCCACGTTGCTACAAAGGGCCATATTTCATTCTTTCTCATTGCCACGTAGTACTCCATTGTGTATATAAACCACAATTTCTTTATCCATTCGTCAGTTGATGGACATTTAGGCTCTTTCCACAATTTGGCTATTGTTGAGAGTGCTGCTATATACTTTTATATATACTTTTATATATACTTTTAGAAGACCCTCATGAAGATCTTCCCTCCTGGACCACAAGAAGCCCAAATGCAGCCATTATGACATGTGCTTTTCATGGGTCATGGCCGTTCAATGGCAGTGCAATTTGGGCCTGTGAGGTAACAAGGATTTCTTAATGGGCCTTCCTGGTGAAAACTTTGCCTGTTTCTCAGGATTTACTTCCTGTAAATAGAGAGTATTCAAACGGGGCTAAGAGGAAGGCTACAAAAATGAATCGTGCCTTCCTAAAAACAAAAAGTTACAGTGCATGAGTTTCATTTAGCAAATGTTCACTGGGTACCTACAATACACCAAGCACTGTAGTTTTTAGGTGGCTCATTGATAGAACTTGAAATCAAATGGAATTTGACCTTTGTGATTGAGAATATTATTTGGAAATCTTTGTAATCAGGGGCGCCTGGGTGGCTCAGCTGGTTGAGTGTCTGACTCTTGCCGTTTGTGAGTTTGAGCCCCATGTTGGGCTCTGTGCTGACAGCTTGGAGCCTGGAGCCCGCTTCTGATTCTGTGTCTCCCTCTCTCTGTGCCCCTCTCCCGCTTGTGCTCTGTCTCTCTCTCTCCCTCTCTCTCTCAAAATAAATAAACATTAAAAAAATAAAAAACAAAGAAACCCTTGTAATCGATGTCTACTGTTAGCTGTGTCCTGCTCATCTTATATTTATAAATTAACCAGCAAATTTAGTAAGACTAGGAAAAACAAGGCAGAATTCAAGGCAAATTCTACTTGTTATCGACAGTTTAGATCACTTTCCTTCCCCCAAATATTCCGTGATTGCCAAATTAAGTATTAACTTCTCAACTATACATTTAACGTCCTAGTTTACCAGCAAAGCTCCAGCTCTCTTCTGCTGCTTTACCTCTGACACCTGCCCTTTACAATCCCTACATCCCCATCAAAGTGGATTGCTCCCTGGTCTCTTCTATAAATTATCTCTACCTAAGAGATTTTTTAAAGCTAGTTAATATAAAACATAGACATTTTATTAAGAAGAAAAACAGAGGCTATTAGTTACTAATGATCCAGTAGAATGGGTCCCACCAAGACGTCAATCCCTAACTTTTCCTAGCTACACTGTTTGGTGTGGCCAGGAATAGCCAACAAATCCAAAGAGAAGCCACATGTCATGCTTATATGGGGCTTTCAAGAATATAATTTCCTCACTATTTTCTGTGCTTTGGCCCATTCCATTTTCTCCATGCAGGATGTCTTTGTCTCTCATTTACATCTCCTAGTGCTTATTTTATCCCTATATGCCCATATTTGTTGCCATCTTTACCAAATAAATATAGCCCCTTATGTCTAATGTTTTGTGGAACCCATAATATTTTGCTTTGTATCATATTTACTTGAGTACACAGATCTAAGTAGGTTATAAGTGCCTTGTTTCTAATCTTTGGATAATAATAATAATAAATTCACATAACATTTTATAGGTTACACAGTTTATTCTTACATAATCTTTTCTTTCTTCTAGCATAGTACATTTAGGGGCTCGCAAACTTGTCGAAGTGAGGGTTAAAAAAATCCCTGAGCATTTAGAAAGCTCTGAACTCCTCAATTCCATGGACTTGACACCTCTTAGTCGCCCTCATTATACTCATCACGCATTGATTCCATCTGCCTGGGACGCTATCCACAAAGAGATTTTCTCTGACTTAAAAGTTTTGAAAAACATGGCACTGTAAGATCAATTCCCAAATCCCATGTCAGCATCACAAAGCCCGTAATATGTTACAGATGTCTGGTGTGTGTGTGTATGTGTGTGCACACATGCGCAAGTGTTTTATTGCTCTTCTTGAGGTGTAGGTTGGTGGGTTGTTGTTTTTACGTCTATTCCAAGTTAAATGGCTGTCCTAGGGAGCTCCATCAACAATGAATATACAAATAAAATGGAGAATCAGGCATGGCTTGGCTCATGCATATTGTACAGAGGTTGGAATCCTCACAAACCATTAGTTTGCTTTTCTTCAAACTTCAAAATTCAACTTTGTAAATGTTTGCTCTTACCGCACTGGAACCCCTGAGGAAGGAGAGCAGATTTCGACAGACTGGCAGCAGAATCAGCATGCAGTTGAAATTCAGGCAGGCTGCAGGGGCCCTGGCCAATGGCAGTGCGATCTGGAAGATGCAGGATAGGGAGTGGGGAAAGGTATCAGATTATCTGAGGAGGAAGGTCCTTCAGAGCTAAGAGTTTACCTTTAGGGCCTGCTGGGATCCTTTGTTTTAATCTGCCCCTTCTCTCCCACCCCAACATTTTACTATGAACATTTTCAAACATAAAGAGAATTTGAAGTAATTTCACAATGACTGCCTGTTTACCCAACTCCCAGATTCCACTATCACATATCTATCCATCCATCTACCCACTCCTCTGTCTATCCATCAACACAGCTTAGTTTTGATGCATTTCAAAGTAAGTAGCAGACATCACTTTCCCCTAAGTACTTAAGCATGTGTATCATTAATTAGGGTTCAGTATAGAAACTGGGGCTTTCTAAAGATTTTCTTGGCACTTAGACTCACTTCAGAAGTAACCTCAGTTGGTATGTTGTAATGCTTTGGCGTTATAATTGTTCTTTGTGATGCCTAAATAAGTTGCCTATTTTGGAGAGGGGAGAAAAGGGAAATCCTCCTCCTCAGTATCAATGTGAATAAGTTAACAATAGCTATAATAGCATAGTATTATTATGTATTATAATTATTTATACAAGTGATATATAATACATATTATCATTAGTATTAAGTAATGAATTCATGGTTTCAGCATGATATAAGAAATGATTTCCTGTGGGGGCAGCTGTGATCGTAATTATCTTCATGTGTCATGAAGCAGAACCCTGGCAGATCAAGGAAATCAAGAATGCCAGTGGATCCAAGGAAAGATGGGGGCCTTCCTCTGCTGGCCTAGTCAGTGAAAGCGACCCTTGGGCAAGTTCCTCAAAGGCTGCATCTGTAGGGAGAGGCTTATTTCCTGAAGACAATTTCACAACATGCTACCAGGCCCAGGGCTCTCCATGCACAAAAGTGTCAGGAATCAGATGATTTAAAGAACACGGGAAGACTCACTTGTCCCACCCATGTCACTCTTGGATTAATCTCTCCAACCTTGCCTGCCACGCCAGAGTTGGTATTAGATTTCTTCTTTAAACTAAACAGTGGCACAGTAGTCCTTGGGAGGGAAGGGATGCCACTGGGACTCTCTGACACACTTTTTGTTTCTCCCACGCTGGAAGGCCTAAAGCTTCTTGCCCAGGTGGTTGCAATGGAGGGGGCAATGCTGATGGTGCTGTTCGAGTAGGTCAGAACATTTATTTAAAGTGTTGAAAGGAATATGAACCAGAATCTTTGATTAGAAACATGAGCCAGTCAATATTGCATGAGATGGGACTTATACTTACCCCCAGAAGTTTTTGAGTGTAAAAGAATGTCTTTCTCAACGCATAGAATCTGTAGTACCAGACAAAGAGGAAGACGTTCATCCCCAGCCATATTAGCTGCACAAAGAGAAATAGTTGCATAAAGATTCCACATTTCACTGGACAGATTTCACATAAGATCAGTGTCAGACCAGGGTCAGGGCTTCCCCAAGTCTAGCCTTCAACAAAGGTGGTTAGAAAGCTGGGTGTAGCCAGCTGAAAGCCAGCTCTTGCCCACAGCAGTGCCTCTACACCTTGTAATTGACCTTTCCACTTTGTCTTGTTACCCATGATTGTTTTACTACTGGCCAGTACACCAGGTTGTTATCAATCTATCTCCCCTCTGTTCTTCTGCCTCCTCTTTTCTTCTTAGCTTTAGACAGATAGATAATGGCAGGCGAGTCTTCTCAAAAAAAGAAGGGAAAGGAAGATGTTACTGTGCTGTCCCCCGCATCGGTAAGACGTCGTGTTCTACTCTCACGGGTGCCTCCCTCCCCCACACGGTATCCCAACCCCCAGCTAGTGAGAGTCACATCAGCTAAAATGTGGAGTCTTTAATTCTGTTTGGTAAGTTTTGCCAAACTTCTGAAAGAGGGGATATTAAGCATCAATGAGGGGGGTGAGGGGCATGGGATTTTTTTTAAGAGGATGGAACTAGAGGGTATTATGCTAAATGAAATAAGTCAGTCAGAGAAAGACAGATATCATATGACTTCACTCATATGTGGAATCTGAGGAACACAACAGATGACCATAGGGGAAGGAAAAGAAAAATAAGATAAAAACAGAGAGGGAGGCAAACTATAAGAGACTCTTAAATACAGAGAATAAACTAAGGGCTGCTGGAGGGGGCAGTAGGTGGGGGGATGGGTTAAATGGGTGACAGGCATTAAGGAGGGCATTTTTGGGGATGAAAAAGGAAAAAAAGAGACCCTTCTACATTTTGACTGCTCATTTCATCCCAAGAACTGACTACATGGTAACACTGCCCAGTCCTCTACCTTCAGCTCTATAGTAATATTTTCTTACCTGTGCTTTGACGCTATTAAATGTCCATAGGTGCTTGAGAACAATCTCTCTTTAAGAAGAACGTACTAAAACAATTTCTCCATTACCTAACCTTGTCATTCTTACTCTTGCTTTCCAAGCTGTGTCTTTATTTTCAGGTGTATGAGTGTGTAATTTAGAAGGAGGCCATCTCCTGGGGAAAACTCTGGTAGGAACTAAAAGTATAAACATGAACTTGGTTTAAACTTGGTTTAAAATGGTGGTAAGAAATCAAGTTAACAGGTCTGAGTCCTCAGAAGAATTCTATATTGCATTAGAACGTTGGTTTGGCCTAATTGTTTGACGTGATATTTCTTGTTTTTACTTTATTTATGCCACTAATTCCTCTCTGTGTGTACAACTCAAAGACTCAGTATTTACTTCATGAAAAAATCTTTCAAAAATTCCAGTCGTAGGTGTTCTTTTTAACATCTATATAATACTTCCATTGGCTATTTGGAAAGGCTATTTATATATCGCTTCTCGGCCTTTTGGCTAAGATCAAGTGGAAAGGCTATCTATAAATCACATTTCTGTCTTCCCAATTGCCCGTGATTGTTTTTCCGAGACTGCCATCTTAAAATAATAGTTCATCTTTGTTATGTTAAAAAACTAAAGAGATTAACATGCCTATTTGAAAATTAGCCATATCCTCACCTACAAAAATTGTTTCTCGAGATGGATTATATTGATTTATATATATAATATATATCGTATATCCACTGTATATATGAGTCTAGTTTATTTCAATTACTTTCCCTTGAATTTTTATAAACCTCGTAAACAGCTCAAGTTTACATCAGAGAGAAAAAGTACTTTTTAAAAAAAGAAAGTTGAGACCTTCAATTATTTTTGGTGTAATTACTGAATAAAGGCCAATTTTCCATACATGAGCCGGTCTTGTACCTGTTATTTGGAAAATGGTGTAAAATTACGATTACCCATTTTTAAGTGGTATAAACACATAAAAAGTAGAGAAATTTGCCTCTGAGTAAATACCAATAAACAACTTAGACTCGGAGATCATTAGCATGAAATGTCTTCTACTCCCTCAGTGAGATGCTGGCTAATTTAGTACTCCCAAAGACTCAAGAAATAAAGTAGGTGAAGTGAGCCCCCAGATACATTCTTTCCATTAATAAATTTGGAAGAATGCACTCAGTCCGGCTTATGGCTTACAGATTAGAAGTACGTTCACACAGTAAATTAGTTTCAACACAATTTCTCAGAGAAACAAGACAAAGAAACAAAAAGTTTTGCCCTATTTCATTTTCCGAGAGAACCCAGACAAGTTCGAGAACTTCTCATTTGTCTCTCATGGGTACTTACAATGACAAAGATGGAGAGTCCCTCATTTTCAACCCAGTTCCCCATGGTGACAGAGGATCAATGCTTTGTGTGTCTACCCTTCTTCTCTGCTCTGCTTCTTCTTCCCATGAGGAAATGAAAACAGCAGCCTTGGGGCAATCAGTTTCCTTTTCTATTATCAGAAATTAGCTAATCATTGGTCAACTGAAAATCTTGTTTCCATAAGAACTTTAAATCTTTAAACCACAAGAAAAAAAACACTGCAGAAAAGGGGTCTGTAATAATCCAGTCATAACTAAATATAGTAGGAAACGAAACCAAGTTCCACAACTGAGAGACAAATATCAGTCCAATGATGGTACAGATTTTACACACGGAATTAAGTTTTGACAACTAGTTATCAAGTAGCAATTTTTAACAAGCCCTGACTCTGTGCTGGGTAAAAATCATTAAATATCTTTTGACAGGCTGAGCAGCAGTTTACAGTCTCATTGAGAAGAATAATAACAATAATGATGGTTGATGTTTATAGCATACTTACATCGTGCCAATTTTCTAAGACACATATGTGTATGTGTGCATACACATATATACACACATACATATATAGACAAACATATATGTACATATGAATTGATACATACGTGTGTGTAAACACAGACCCCACACACACACATATAATTCAATATACAAATAAATTCACTTGATTATAACATTTCAATCCCTATAAAAAAGCAGTTTCTTTTTTTTAAGATTTTATTTTTAAGTAATCTCTACACCCAACGTGGGGTTCAAACTCAACCCGGAGATCCAGCATCACACCCTCTACCGACTGAGCCAGCCAGGAACCCCTAAAGTAGTTTCTATTCGTATACGTACACTTACAGCTGAGGAAACTGAGACCCAGAGCAGTTAACTTACTTGGCCAAGGTCGTGCAATTAGGAAATAGTAAAGTTGGGATTTGCAATCCAAGCAATTTGGCAACACTTCTAACCAGATACCAGAAAAAAAAAAAAAAAGCCTAACTCTGTCAACCTCATCCCACATCATACCAAATACAAATACAGGAAGTAAAAATATAACAAATATAGCAAAACGTTTGGGTGACTATAGTATTCCTAGGCAGACACGGCATCCTGCAGGCTAGCTATGTAAATAGGGTCAAAACAAAGGTGTATCAGATGGGGCAGATGCCAAAAGCCAGATTTAGCATTTTTCCTGACTACTACTCTGTCTTCAGGACACGAAAGAGACAGGAGGGTAGGGTGGTAACCCCAGTATGAGATCAAAGCTGACCAACGGCACAAAGGTGGTTGTACGACAGCTAGAGTTAATGAAGACGTAAAAGCAGAAATAGCAGGAGGCATACGGGAATGAGAGGAACCAAAAGAGAAGCACGACCCGCTGTGGTTGTTTATTTATGAACCACTTGAGACAGCCTACAGAATTGTGACCATTAGTGAAGTAACATTATTTTTCACTTAATACTGAAGGAAAGGTATTAAACTGTGACCTTTTCCATTGCTCTTGGATCATGAGTAACCCACGTAAAGGACAGACAGCTGCATGATTCCATTGCCCACAGAGGTGGATTCAAAGAGACACGGTTAGACAACCCCAACACTGGCCACTTCTTTGCTTCTTTGCTCTGAGATCTATTCCCTACCCTTTCCTTGCTCTGCTCCATTTCAGGGAGCAATTCAGAATTCTATCTGCAGGGCTCCTTGGCCCTCTGGCTTCCGGTGTGGTCGGCCAAACGGGAGGATGAGGAGCAGGAGAGAAGCCAAAGTGTTTTTCCCGCCAGCTTTCTGCTTCAAGTGGCATCTCTGAAGTGGCTGCATTTCCATGAAGGCTCCGGCTGCTACCAGTCAGCCTTTCCCTCTATGGCATGAGCTCCTGCTGGTCATCGCCACCGTAGTTTTAGCCTGCCAGATGGCCCTGGCTTCTGGGCTTGAGTTATACCACCTCCTTCCGGTGTCCCTCCAGCACTGAGGGTGGTAACCACTTCCTGTAGATGTTAATCTCTATGTTGCCTCCACACCCATGTTGGGATTCTGCACTTTCCCATCATCCATGTAACAAATTCCTGGTATGAAATTCCCTGCGTTAAAATGTGGTGGTTTGTTTTTCTGACTGGACTTTGCCTGAGACAAAAAAAAAAAAAAATGTAATTCAGGTGTGTACTCTTTTACTCATGTAATTAAAGAGGTGAGGCAATGAGGAATAAGCTGTTTAAACACCTGCTCTCCCCCTCTCTGCCTCTCTCAGACTCCTCCACCGGGTGTCTGTGGCTCCATCATGCTCTTTGAAACTTATCAAAATCTTCTCCTCTCTACTCTTTCCCCTTTTCTCTTTCCCAGCCTGCTGGTTCGCCTTCCTTTATCCCATCTGAATCTTCAAGTTTCCCCCACATTTTCTCATCTACCTCCTGATGCCTGTGCTCTGCTGGGGAAGCAATGCGAAGGGGACCATGAATATTCATATACCAGGAAATGATGTTCTTTGTTTCACATAAACCTGTTTCTTGAACGTTTTCCAACTCCCTTCCTCTCCCTCCACAATTTGAGAGAAAATTCAAAAGAGAAAGAATATTTTCCATGGGTAATCAACCATTCCCTCCTATTGCTTTTTTCCCCCTTAATCAGTTTCACAGCTGGAAGAAGAGAGACCAGTTGCAAAAAAAAAAAAAAAAAAAAAAAAGAGAGAGAGAGAGAGAGAGACAGAGAAAGAGAGAGTAAAAGCTTTCCTTTATGGAAAGTACCTTCTCTTTTTTTTTTTTTAATTTTTTTTTCAACGTTTATTTATTTTTGGGACAGAGAGAGACAGAGCATGAACGGGGGAGGGGCAGAGAGAGAGGGAGACACAGAATCGGAAACAGGCTCCAGGCTCTGAGCCATCAGCCCAGAGCCTGACGCGGGGCTCGAACTCGCGGACTGCGAGATCGTGACCTGGAAGTACCTTCTCTTTTAAGAACATTGTTCAAGTAAATTGTAATGTGCTCCACTCTTGGAAAGATGGAGGGTTTGATAAAGAAGCAACAGGTAATGGTTGCCTGGGATTGACTGGATACTGAGAAGAAAGAAAATTGAGCCTCTGTATCTTCTCCCAGCCACTTTAGCTTCCACTGTCTCCTAAGCTCTTAGTGTCAAGCCAGAGTGTGGTGAATACAAAGAAGTACTCACCCTCCCAGTAGGCAGTCATGAGTAACACCCTCAGATGCGATTGAAATCCTAGACACCTCTTGCTGAGACAAAAAAGGAGATAAGCAGACCCAGTCTCTAGGAAATTCCCTAGCTGTGCATCCTGAGTATAAATCCTTCTTGATTTTTCAAATTAAATTAGGCTAATAAATTAGGCTCCTAATTTATTCCAAGAAGGATATGTGAAATTGCTGAAGAAAGGGAGGTGTGGTACCACGCCAAGATTCCCAATGCGTTTTGCTCCTGGTGATGATGAGAAATGGATTTCTGTTCCTTTTCTCTCTGCTGTGTATGCTATTCTTTTGAGAACTGCCATGCTCCTACTCTATATGTTTCTATGAGTTAGGTGGCCCCACTTTCCTTGACTAATAAGGATGACCGAAGGGGGGACTTCATCTTCCTGGACACAGTGTATGTCCCATGGGGTGGGCACTTGACCCAAAGAAGGATCAGGAGGGAATTGTTAGGGACTCGGGAGCAGAGAAAGTGAGGCTTTTCTATCCTTGTGAATGATGTATGCTGGCTGCTGCCATAGACTATCTCTACTATTTTGGGCTAAGAAGTTGACTAAGAATTATGCCAACACAAACAAAATCAAATCAGAAGCTAGGGAAGGATGGAGAAGTTTGGAGACAGATATGATGACAATGTTTGAATTCCCCGGTCAGACCTGCCTGAGACACCTGGACATCTTAGTTATTCTTATAGATTGGGTTTCCTGGCATGGGGCTTAGTGTTCAGGAGTTTAATTACAGAGTTTCCTTGGAGGTAAACACCCATGGAAAGGAAGGAAAAATAAGAATGCTGGAGGGGGCAGATGGGGAAGTTGAATTATCAGTGTGTGGTCACAATAAGGCCTCAGCACCCCTGTGGAGAGATCTGAAACTGGGATGACTCAGAATGCTTTTGGACAAGATGGCTCTCTTCACTGAAACAGTCAGTGCTGTATATGCTGACGGCAAGAGAGCTAACCTTTTGTTCCTGAAGTTCAACCTGGTGGCCATGTTATAGTATTCAACCCAGTTACATAAGCCATTAATTCCCACCACTACCACTTCCTGCTTTTATTTATTTATTTATTTATTTTTTATTTTAACGTTTTTATTTATTTTTGAGAGAAGGAGAGACAGAGCATGAGCACAGAGGAGCAGAGAGGCAGACTCTAGGCTCTGAACTGTCAGCATGGAGCCTGATGCGGGGCTGGAACTCGTGAACTGCGAGATCATGACCTGAGCTGAAGTTGGACAGATAAAAATGACTTTTTTTTTCCAATATATGAAATTTATTGTCAAATTGGTTTCCATACAACACCCAGTGCTCATCCCAAAAGGTGCCCTCCTCAATACCCATCACCCACCCTCCCCTCCCCACCACCCCCCATCAACCCTCAGCCCGTTCTCAGTTTCTAAGAGTCTCTTATGCCTTCCACTTCCTGCTTTTAAAAAACAGTTTACGTACACCTACAAGGCTTTCTACTAAAGCATGGTGTAATGAAACCCTCTTTTACTCCATAACCATAATCTCAAAGGTAAGTGAAAGTTGAATACAGCTGCTAGAATGGGATCCAGATGTTCTATCTCATTTGAGGGAGAAAATAACAGAAGAGACATTCAGGGAGTGATATAGGTCATTAAAGGCATTGCAGACATGCTATTAACTGGCATTTCATTTAATAGAAAGCTAAAGTGTCTAGTGATGAAGACTAAATTTTTTAAAAATGTTTATTTATTTATTTTTGAGAAAGAGAGAGAGTGCATGTGCAAGCAGGGAGGAGCAGACCGAGAGGGAGGAAGAGAATCCCAAGCAGGCTCTGTGCTGTCAGTGCAGAGCCTGATGCGGGGCTCGATCTCATGAACCATGAGATCATGACCTGAGCTGAAATCAAGAGTCGGACACCCAACTGACTGAGTCACCCAGGTGCCCTGAAGATTTATATTTTTAACTCTTTATTAAAATGTGATTTGCATACATTAATTCTTCAGAATAAGGAAGAAAATGAGGAAAGATCACATATATTCTCTCACTAAGCATTGATTTGGATTGAAAACTTTTCAGTATGCCTTCTGTAGTAAATTGATGATTGTCTTTCTTGAAAAAAATCAATTTTTACAGACTTATTTTAACAATAGCTTCAAAAGCATTTTATATGTGTCAAGTGCCTTATGTGATTTACCTCATTTATTTTAAAAATGTTCATATCCATTTGTAGTAGGATGAATAGTGGTCCTCCCATCAAAGATATTTAGGTACTTGTAGGTTCACAACCCTTTTCTGATATAATCTGAAAGTAGCCCCTGTATGCAGAGGGCAGGGCAAGACCGAAGAAAGAGGCAGTCCTCACCATGTCAGTAGGTGGGAATTTTAATAATAAGCAAAGGGAACTTCCATATGAGGCTTGTCTTGGGTGGCAGCATGATGAATAGATTCCCATACTTGTCCTCCAAATCTTAAAAGTTTATATAAAGAGACCCTAACTGGGTTCAGTCACGTATACTGTGCAGGTGTTTTCAACATTACATCACCATCTCAAGGCTTTGTCTTTGGAGCAGACTCTGGGAGCAAGAAAAGCAGGTGGAACCCACAGTCCAAGGACAGAGCAGGAGGTGAGGAGCCTCTGAGTGCCCAGGTTCAGCTCATCGGTCAATTAGCAGTCACGTCTTTTTTGATCACGTTCTCCAACAGTACAAATCCTTGGAACCTGTGAATATATTACCATATGTGGTAAAAAGGACTTTGTAGATTTGATTAAAGACTGAGATAGGGAAATTAGCATATATTATTCTGGGTGGGCTCAATGTAATCATAGGGGTCCCTATTGGAGGGAGGCAGGAGGCTCAGAGGCATAGATAGAGGATGTGAGGAATGAATCAGAGACCAGAGAGAAGATGCTATGCTTGCCATCAGCCAAGGAATGCAGCTCCAGAATCTGTAAAAGGCAGGAAAATGGATTCTCCTCTAGAGTTTCTAGAAGGAATACAGAGCTGCCGACACCGTGCTTTGAGCCCAGTGAAACTGATTTTAGACTTCTGACCTCCAGAACTGTAAGAAAACAAATCTGTGCTCTTGTGAGCCAGGTGGCTTTTGGTAGTTTGTTGTAGCAGCATCAGGAAACTCTCACATCATTTTACAGATGAGAGAGGAGAGCACTGGGGAGATGAGTTGCTTGCCCAGAGTCATGTGGCTACTTGGTGCCAGAGCTGAGATGTAAATCTGAGAAAGCTGTTGCACTGCTTCTTATTTCAGCCACCAAAAGCATTTTGTAAAGCCGGGGCTTCATCATAAATAATAAAATCATTTCATGAGTATCAGCTGCCAACCCAAAGCCCCAACTTGAACTCTGCTCTCCTGCTTTTGTTTGCAACACGTAACATGACTCTTTGTCACAAGACTGATAGAATAGTCATTGGTTTCTAGTCCCCTTCTGACAGCCTGGATGTCACTGACAGGCTCGTGGAGGAACCACACGTATACAGAACCAGTTCAGCCCAAGAAGCCTGAGGTTTGTTGACCAACAAGCGTAAGGTCCCTACTATCAGTTTCTGCCTATTTTACCTGGACCTGAAGGGGGAGATTTCTTCTCTGTCTTCTCCATCACTTTCCCCTGCCCCAGAATTTATGTGAGCTCTCACGGTCCCACTCTGGGCAGTTAGCAAAGGTTCATCCTCGTGAAGATGTTAACCAGTAACTTAAGTGTTAGTCAGTTGAGAGATTCAAGTGTCAGCTATCCCAGAATACTGGCAGGCTAATAGGATTCCCTCCAAGAGAAAAGGTGTATGCATTTCACATGACCCTGAAGTCTAGCTCCCTGAATACTTTCAGCAAATACTGTTTGGCCTAACAAAACTAAGAGGGTCTTACTGCTTGCTAGTGAGAAACTGACGATATTTCACATAAACATGTATAGTCACACGCAAACGTCTGTTAGGATACATAACCACAGTACAATTACCAACATTTTCTTTCTGTTCTAGTGCAGGATCCAATCTAAGATCATGCATGGAATCCACTTGTCACGGATCTTCAGACTCTCTTAATCTGGACCAGTTCCTCAGCCTTTATTTTCTTTCATAACATTGACATGTTGGAAGCATGCAGCCTGGTTATTTTGTAGGGGCACTGCTCATTTGAAGTGTGTCTGAGATTTGTTCATGACTAGATTTAGGTTATGCATTTGGGGCAGGAATATCCTAGAAGTGATGTGTGTCCTTCCCAGTGTATCACATCAGGAGGCACGTGATGTTGGTCTGTTGTATTATTGGTGATGGGCCTGCTCTTAGGAAATCCACACAAAAGTGTTGAAGACTAAACATAGGCAATTTATTCTCAAGTAGTTCAGAAAAAATAATATGGAGAGAATAATGTAAATGTGATAAAATATTAATAGCTGATAAATCCGGGTCAAGAGCATACCGGATTTCTTTGTACTATCCTGGTCATTTTTCTGCATGCTTGAAATTATTTTCAAATAAAAAAGTTCTTAAAATTGGACATTTGAAGCTCTCTTCAGCATGTACAGATTTCTCTGGCAGTTGAGGGCAGAGTATGTTTTGGGGAGATGCTGTTCTTTTGTTAGGGAAGACACTTTGGTGGGCTTTTTGGTAATTCAAATACACTGCCTGGTCTAGGTGTTAGCGGTGGAGTCAGGAAAGATCTAAACTGCATAGTGCAGTAAAATGAAAGGGTGACATTCTCGTGTGGAGAAACTTATAGTGTTATCTGATTTCAAACTTACACTGGAGATTGTGAAAGAGAATGTCATGGTGGATACAAGTGGTTCTCACAGAGATGACAACTAGGTCCCAGAACAGGACAGAATGTCTGGCCACAGAGAGGACATGGCCAATGAGGGTGACGATCGTAGAGAACAGGGACACACAATAATAACTGCTTGCTTTCCTTTTCCTATACTGTAATTCTTTTGTGTTGTTTGTGTGTCTTCACTAGAGCTGATTAATCAGCACAACACAGAATCAGCTTGATTTAATGGTCATCTTGGAGGATAAGGCAGATGCTGGCCATGGGTGAAGGAGGCGAGAGGGGCTGAGGGAGTAGAGAGAAGTCCTGATGAGATGATCAGAGATGATCCCCAGGAGCAGCAGGAGACAACCAGGAGGATACCAACGTCTGAAAATCCCCAGAAGTATTTGGGAAAATACACAGGACTTGCAGGCATGGTCTGGGGTTTGAACTGTAGTGATTTGCATACTAAGGGGAAAAAGATGGCAGAACGTGATTATATACAGGACAGCAGCATTCATTTGCCACTTATGAAATCACATACAATCAATAGTATGTATATATACTTACTGCAACAATCATTAGGAGAATAACTTCTGAGTTAGCAAAGTAAATTCATCCATTGTAGATAAGCTAGATCAAGAATGGGAATTTCCCACGTGTGTACTTTCAAACTTTGCTAATTCCGGGACCATGTGTAAAAAAGATTAAGCAGATAATAAATATTTATTTTATTTAAATGCAGTGAGAGTATTAAGTTATGGTCATTTGTGAGATTTACTAAACTGCTTTCTTGAGTCTGAGATCTCAGTAATTAAAGAAGTCTACGAAACTCAACCAAGAGTTCAAATGAATCATAGGGTTTTATTTTCTCACCGATATGGGAAGACATCTGCACACACTGAACTTGAAACTACAGGCTAAAAATGTAAATATTGCTGTCAGTTCAAGGAAGTGAAGATATGCAGACTGAAGCCAGACTTTTATATAATTCAGAGACCACACACGTTTCCTGTTCTAAAAAAGTTCCCTGGGTTCACTGGATTAACAATTTTGAACAAAGGCAAACATTTCGGTGGAAATGAAACCACAATTTTAAAAACAGATTCAAAGACTATGAATGACATTTAAAATTTCTTCAATTGCCTTTGAAATTTAAATATCTACATTTATACATGTACAATTGAGTCACTATCAGTCCTGTGAGTGTGATTCAAATTTAAAACTATTAATTTGGCTTAAAAATGAAACTTGCTCATCAAAAATGGCAGTGTCCAAGGCGCCTGGGTGACTCATTTGATTGAGTGTCAGACTCTTGATCTTGGCTCAGATCGTGATCTCACTGTACATGAGTTCAAGCCCCACATCAGGCTCTGTGCTGACAGCACGGAGCCTGCTTGAGATTCTCTTTCTCCCTCTCTCTCTCTCTCTCTTTCTGCCCCTCCCCTGCTCATTCTCTCTCTCAAAATAAATTTAAAAAACTTTAAAAAATGGCAGTTTCCATGGAAATATGGCACACATGTGGAATATAGATGCTAAAAACTCTCATAAATCATCTAGCAATATGGCCCAATGATGAGCAATGCTTGGGTCTCAGATGACTGTATAAAATTGTTATCATTAATGAAAGAGCTGAAATCAAAGGGACACCATGAGTAATGCAAGCCCAGAACAAAATGAGGTACTCCCTGGCTGTATTCACTTCACATTTCTCCAGGATAATTTAGTATGTTAAATACCAGCATAACAGGTGTTGTTTTTGACTACTCCAAAGATTTTCTCAACTTCCTTCTCCCCTGCTGCCTCCTAATATAGAGAATGAAAAAACAAATACTAGGTCTCCCAAACTTCCCCAAACTCCTTGCAAGTAGCCTTAAAATAGAATTTTCCAGGGTGCAGGGGACAAATCACTACTAGAAAAGCTTTTTGTTTTAATAAATAATAATAATAATAATAAAGTCAGGGATGACGTCAGCAAAAATGGTGGTATTATGGACTGAATTGTGTCCCTCTAAAGTTCATATGTCTAAATCTTAACCTCCAATGTGACCATATTTGGAGATAGAGCCATTAGGGAGGTCATTAAGGTTAAGCGAGGTTGTAAGGGTGTGGCCCTAGTCTGATAGGACAGTGTCCTGGTAAAAAGAGGAAGAGACACCAGAGACTTCTTTCTTTCTCTGCATGTGCACAAAGAGGCCATTTCTGAGGGTGTAGCTAGAAAGCAGGAGTCAACAAGCCAGGAAGAGAGACTTCACTAGAAATCAACCATAATGGCACCTTGATCTTAGACTTCTAGCCTCAAGAACAGTGACAAAATGCTTTTAAGTTATTTAAGCCACCCAGTCTGGAATATTTTGTTATGGCAGCCTGAGAAGATTAATATAGGCAAGTAAGGAAATCCAGAGGTCTGTCCATCCCCAGAATCATTAGAAAACCTGGGAAAAACTGTCAGGATAAACCTTATCAGAACTCTGGAAGATAATGAAAGGGTTATAGCAATTGAGCAAATGTTTAAGAGAATGGTCACTAAAACATGGTAGGAGAGCTTTGTGGCATTTTCCCTTGTCCTTGTCCAATCCCCTTGCCCCTATGTGGCAGTGGTCTTGAAGAGAGCAGACTGCATTCCCTTTGCAGGTACTGGGTTGTAGAGGGATCAGAGCAGACCTTGTTCCTGAGGATCGACATTTGTCCGTTTTGACCTATCTGGGGGCTCCCTGAGGGACTGACACAAGGTGCTTAATTTTGTTTCCCCTAAATCAAAGCTCTTTCAAAGTGAAGTGGCTAAGAAAAGGTCCTTCCTCAAAGACATTGAAAGGAAATCCATTTCCACCTGGGGCAAAACATAAGACAGGGTAAATAATAGATACACTGACAGCCTGGCAGGAAACGTTGGAGTGTGAGATTATTTGGGGAATAAGGGTTTTGTCAAGCTGCTGTGTAGACTGGGGAAACTAGAAGGCCATGCACATACACACACATCCAGGGCAGGAAGCATGCTCAGAAAAGACCTAAGAAAACCATAAGCTTCCACTTCTGGCTGATCATTAGGCTCTGATCAAGTAGGAAGTGAATGTTAAGGCAGAACTGTAAATGGTTTGGCTAAGGGTTGAAGGACCGCCCCAACACAGAGCCAATCCTCAAAGACCTACGGAGTATATTTTCTCTCTCTCTCTCTCTCTCTCTCTCTCTCTCTGTGTGTGTGTGTGTGTGTGTGTGTGTGTGTGTGTCTGTTTATCTGTCCCTCTCTCTCTCTCTCTCTCTCTTTAAATTTGGCTCCATGTGTTTAAGGAAATCTCTGTCAAATAAGTAGCTGACTTCTGAGTTAAAGGAAAGAGACCTCATATTCCACTCATGGCAAAGAATACATTCTTTACAAAAGCAGTTTAGGAAAGTCACTAAACAACTGCGACCCATAGCAAGCAACAACAAATCCTGGAATGGGGGAGAATCTGAGTCAGCATTCCATAATTTTCAAAATATCCAGTTTTTAGCAAAAAAATTACAAGGCATGCATAGAAACAAGAAAGTATGAATAAAGTATGGCCCAGATGAATGGATAAAGAAAACGTATTCAGCCATAAAAAAAGTGGTAAGAAATCTTACCACTTGCAACAACAAACTGGATAAACCTGGAGGGAACTATGCTAAGTGAAATAAACCAGATACAGAAAGACAAATACTGTAGAGCCTCACTTATATGTGGAATCTCAAAAAGTCTAACTCATAGAAGCAGAATAAAATGGCAGCTGCCAGATATTGGGGGTTGGGAGAAATGAGAAGACATTGGTCAAAGGGTATAAACTTCCAGCTCTGAGATGAATAAATTCTGGGGATCTAATATGAAGCATAGTGACAATGGTTAACAATACTGTGTCATATGCTTGAAAATTGTTCAGAAACTAGATCTTAAATGCTTTCACCACAAAAAAGAAATGTTAACAATGCAAAGTGATGGAGATGTTAACTAACCTTATAGTAATGATTTTTTTCAATATATACATGTATCAAATAATCATGCTGTATGCCTTAAACTTACATAATGTTATTTGTCAATCATATCTCAATAAAGCTAGGGAAAAGAAAAGATAAGGTCATACATGGGTAGGATGGACCCTGAATGCAGGGAGTGGTGTCCTTACATTAAAAGGGAAAAAAAAAAAAAAGGATGTGAAAGGGGTCCTGGGTGGCTCAGTTGGTGGAGTGTCCGACTCTTGATTTTGGTTCAGGTCATGATCCCCGGGTCATGGGATTGAGCCCTGTGTTGGGCTCTGTGCTGGCCGTGGAGCCTGCTTAAGATCCTCCTTCTCTCCCTCTGCCCCTCTCCCCCATTCATGCTCTCTCTCTCTCTCTCTGTAAAATATAAATAAATAAATAAATAAATAAATAAATAAATAAAAAGATGTGAAGACATGAGGGGAGAAGATCATGTGACAATAGAGGCAGAGATCAGAGTGCTGCAGCTGCAAGTCAAGGAATGCTGGCAATTGCCAGCAACTATTAAAAGCTAGGAAGAGGCAAGGAAGGATTCTCCTCTACAGGCTTCAGAGGGACCATGGACCTGTTGACCACTTGGTTTAGGAATTCTACCCTCCAGAACTATGAGACAATACATTTTTGTTTAAACCACTCAATCTATGGCATTTTGTTGTAGCCTAAGAAACTAATACATGCCTCCTGTAGAGAAGACGACATGCTCAAAGACCTGGATGCAACAGAGAATATGGCTCAGCTAAGGATCTGCAAATAGCTCAGTGTATTTGAAACTAAGAGAGAGAGGAGGGTAATGCCAAAAATGAGGCTGACGAGATGAATGAGCAGGGGTCATATTATGCAGGAGTTTGTAATTTATCCTAAAGGTAAAGTCAAGATACACTGAAAGGTTGAAGAAGGGGAATAAGATGATTCGATTTGTGTCTTAGAAGAGTACTATGACTTCAATAGGAAATGGATCAGGAAGGAGCACTATAGACAGGAATAAAAGTTAGGAGGCTCCAGAATTTGCCTCAGTGAGTATGTAAATTGGCTAATACAGTGTAAGAAAATACCCTGAACTTAGTAGCTTAAAACTCCATCCGATATTATTTCTTGTGGATCAGTTGATAGATGACTAATCTAGGCTGGGCAAGTTGGGGGTCAGCTGATCTAGACTGGGCTTAGCTGACTGTGACTCCACACCCTGTGGTTTTGTCCTCCTCCTAGGGACAATATGGGTACATCCTTCTCATAGTCATGGAAGAAGTGCAGGAGAGCAAGCCCAGGCAGACAAGCACTTTTTCAAGCCCCTGCTAGCATCATGTCTGCCAACATCCCATTGGGCAAAGTGCTCCACATGGTTGAGCTCAAGTCCAAAGGGCAGAAAAAAAATACATGTCATCCCTTCTTGGGAGGAGCTATAAAGTCACATTATAAAGGGTGTGCACATAGGGAGGGGTGAGGAATTGAGGCCATTAACACAATCCACCTGTCATGTGGGAAACTACCTTAATATGATGGTGGCCTCCAAGTACACCACCAGGCAAACTATCCCAGAGGTCGCAGAAAAGACAGACCCACAGACCATATGAAAAAGCTTGAATCACAGAGTTTATCAGACAAAGTTTAAAACACACAACAAATGGCAAGGGGAAAGAGTTGAGGTAGGTTGCCATACTGAGCACAGGGTGCAAGCAAGCAGAACCACACTTCCCGAATCCTGGAATATGCAGTGGGCATACCTTCTGTCTATCTGTCTCTTGCTGCATCAGCCTTCCCTGCTGATGGTGTGGTTATGAGCATTAGAACTGAAGTTTGAGCCAGCGGTCGGCAGACAGAAAGTTCCTAGGACCAGCGGCACACACTTCCTCTGAGAGATGCAGAGACAAGTACACCAAGCCACAGCTAGAGTTGTCACTAAGTCTGCTGAACAGCTGAGGGTTTCATTTGTATTTTGTAGGAAGAGGACACACGGGACCAGGATGATGTCACCAGTGGGTGGCCAACATAAGATTTCACAAACACGGAATCCCTTATAATCCTCATGTAAAATAGTATGCCTCGAGTACCTTGGGTATATTTTTCATACATATCATGAGGACTAGTATTTCCTTGTTCCTTCCATCCTTTTCTATGTTCATACACATTTGCTGCACTTACTGTACTTATCTCACATCACATGTCTTCCAGGTTAATAACTTACTCTTTGTTTTGGACTGAATTTTGGAGTGACAAAATGTTGCAGCTCTAACCCCAGTGTGAATGTACTTGGAGAAAGGACTTTTAGGAGATAATTAAGGTTAAATGAGATCATACAAGTGGGACCCTAATCTGATAGGACTGGTGTCCTTATGAAAAGAGGAGGAGAAAAAGATCTCTCTTTTTCTATACACACACACACACACACACACACACACCCCAACGACACCTTGTGTGTGAAGACACAACAATAAGGCAGCCATCTACAAGCCAGGAAGAGAGGCCTTACCAGAGTTTAATCATGCCAGCACTCTGATCTCACACTTCTAGGCCTCAAAACTGTAAGAAAATAAACTTCTCTTATTTAAGCTACCCAGTCTATGGTATTTTATTATGACAGTCTGGGCCAACTGAGATACTGATCTCTGCCTAACACATTGTATGAATTTCACCCATCCCATTCATTTTCTTGTCTTCTACAGCAGAATTGAATATTCTCAAACAATACAGCAAATATGCAGTATACTACCACTGTGAGAGACAGTAGTGATGTGAATTAGACTAGAATAGACTAGAGAGAATGGCAAAGGAGAGAAATGGAAACTTCAGAAGTAATATTGCCAGGATTTGTTGACTGAGGAATTAGTTGGATGAGACTGAGGCACAGGAAGGAGTCAAGGCTGACCTCTGGTTTTTGGCTTGGGCAGCTGGGTTGACGGTAATGCCATATGGAGAAAATGGCCAGGAAAAACAACCATTATGTAGAGAATGGTAATGAAATTCAGTTTTATACAGGACTGAGTTTAGTGGATTGGGAAAGAGAGATTTCCAAAGGGAAGCACTGGCTGGTTAGTTGGATGTATAAATGTGGGACTCAATAATGAGGTCTGGGTGGATGCATAGGTGTGGGTATCATAAGTAAGCAGAAGGTAAACAAGGTCATAGGAGAGTGTAACAGTAAGAAAGAAGGAGTCTCAGGGAAGATACTTCTTGGAGACTTTGGGTTGAAGGACAGTAGAAGAGAAGGAGTCTGAAATGGAGAAGAGGAAAGGCAGTCAGAGAAGATTAGGGCAAACGTACAACTATGAAGCTTGGCAGCCACTAGTGTCTCAGGTACCAGTCATTTGATGCCAAGAGATTAAGTATGATACACAATAATAAGTGAGCCCAGATTTAGCAATATAAGTAAGTTATTAGTAACCTCAGTAAGAGGTTTTGGTAGACAGCAACAAGGGGAGCCAGATGTTAGTGGGTTGAGATGAAAGACTGGAGTCAACAATCAGTCAAAATGGCTGGCTCTGATAGGGAAGAGATAGCATGGCTGTCATCGAGAAGACATGTGGACACCAGAGGGATTTGGTTTAATTTTGTCTTTAATTAAGAGCTTATTAAGTATTGTTGAGAAGGAGCTAGGACAAAGGGAGAGGCTACCCTTGGAGGATCTTTGATAGAGCAAGGTTCCTGAGTATAGGGAAGGACGGAAATGGAAGGAGCCTTAGATAGGTGGGGGAGGGACTCTTCTCTTGTAAAAGGAGGGAAACAGAGTGCAGATGCAAAAAGGTCTGTAGGGTTGGTGGCAGGAGTTTGAAGGACTTCCTCTTTGTGGTTTCCATTTTCTTTGTGAAAGAACAGGAAAGGTTTTCTGTTGAAAATGAAGTGGTTAATGGACATTTCAGGAAAATGAAGAAAGCTTTCAAGTTTTGTGGCTGCTGTTCAAACATAGGGCTTGGATGTAGAAAAAAATGATTTAGGGGCGCCTGGGTGGCTCACTTGGTTGAGCGTCTGACTTCGGCTCAGGTCATGATCTCACACTCCATGAGTTCGGGCCCCATGTCGGGCTCTGTGCTGAAAGCCCAGAGCCTGGAGCCTGCTTCGAATTCTGGGTCTCCCTCTCTCTCTGCCCCACCCCCACTCATGCTCTCTCTCTCTCTCTCTCTCTCTCTCTCTGTCAAAAATAAATAAACATTAAAAAATTAAAAAAAAAAGAAAACAAAATGATTTCAAGGCAGAGTTAAGAACCCAGTTGGGTCTGAGATCATAAATCAGCAGTGGTATGCATCTGTGGGTAATTTTCATAGCTCTCCTTACCAACTTATGTGCAAGTGTAGAGGAAGAAGGTGGTTGAGGTGATCAGGGTTGGGTTTTGCCTGATGGGTAGTACAGAAGGACAGTGTGTGAGGGAGTTGAGGACACATGCAAGAGATAGCTGAAGTGATGTATGGTAGAATTGAAGATGGGTAGAGCACCAGGAAGTGAACATGCAGGAGGAAGGCAAAGTCAAAGAATCAAAGAGAAACCAAAGGTTTTGATGAAGTTGAGACAGTCACCTTGGGTGTGAGGGAATGAGGAAGAGAGGGAAGCAGAAGTAGTGATCTAAGGGGTCATGTCTGGGATGGGAACTTTAGAGCAGGTATACTTCCGAGAGATGACCAGTTTCAGAGCATGGCTATGGGACAGGGTGGCTGAAGCAGAGTCGGGGTGAAGATCTCTGAATGAGCAGTTGAAGGAAGAGTGAGGCAGGTCTGGGTCCACTGAAGTCACCCAGAATGAAGGCCCTCCTCTAGTTGAAAAGGGGTTTTACGAAATTACATAGAATTTGTTTGAATCCAGACTCCCTACTTAAAGCTATATGACTTTAGTCAATCTATTTAACCTCTCTTAGTCTCAGCTTCCTTATCTAAAAAATGGAAGAATATTAATATCTACCTCACTGGGTTGGTGGGATAATGAAGGGTACAAATGCACACAGTGCAATGCTCAACAATGCATGAGTTTTACCTTCCTTATAAGTGTAGTGCACAAAATTGAGAAAAATGTTCTAGGTGTTGTGTGACTGGTCAAGAATGAAGGGTGATCTTGACTGTCTATGTTTTTTTTAAGATATTCATTTTATTTTACTTTAGACAGAGAGTGAGCAGGGGATAGGGGCAGAGGGAGAGAGAGAGAGAGAGAGAGAGAGAGAGAGAGAGAGAGAGAATCCCAAGCAGACTCCATGCTCTGTGTGGAGACTGATGCAGAACTCAATCCCACAATCCTGGGGATCATGACCTGAGCTGAAATCAAGAGTTGGACTCTCAAGTGACTAAGTCACCAAGGCACCCTCTTGACTGCCTATGTTTTAAAGACAGCATGTCTATGGTGCAATCTCAGACCAACTGTGCTACCTTTTTAAAGACTTGCCTCATATTATTGGCTCACATAGAAATGTGCAACCAATTTCAACCACCAGAACATTTTAATATAAACTGCAGCAATTGAATTGAGGTATCTGATAAAAAAATATCAGGCTGAGTATCTATAAATTGTGAAGCCTCATGGGAGGAAGGGATCATGTATCAGGCCTCCATAACGAAACACCACAGACTGGGGAGCTTAAACAACAGAAATTTATCATCTCACAGTTCTGGAGACTGGAAGACCAAGATCAAAGTCTCAGCAGAGTTAGTTTCATTCTAAAGCCTCTCTCCTTGGTTTCTAGATGGCCACCATTTTCTTTGTCTTCACATGCTCTTCCCTCTGTGTGTGTCTGTGTTCTGATCTCTTCTTATAAGGACACCAGTCAGATTGGATTGGGGCCCACCCTAGTGGCTTCATTTTAACTTAACTGCTTCATTAAAGACTTGATAAAGTTTTGATACAGTCACATTCTGAGGTCCTGGGGGTTAGGACTTCAACATAATGAATTTGGGGAGGAATACAATTCATCCCATCTCATTTGTAAATGAGAATTCCATTTTAACACACTGCAGATTGGGGTGCCTTGGGGACTCAGTCAGTTATGTGTCCAAGTCTTGATTTTGGCTCAGGTCATGATCTCATAGTCATGAGATCGAGCCCCGTGTTGGGCTCCATTCTGTGTATGGAGCCTGCTTGAGATTCTCTCTCTCTCCCTCTCCCTCTGTCTCTCCCCAGTTCAGGCTCTCTCTCAAAAATAAAATAAAATAAAACACTGCAAATTTGTCAAGGCTTCTGGTCATATGTTAAGACACATTAGAAACACACAAAAGTAAAAAATGTTGAGACAATATCAATTTAGTTTCAGGGGTGCCTGGGTGGCTGAGTTGGTTAAGCATCCGATTTGGGCTCAGGTCATGATCTCATGGTTCATGGGTTCAAGCCCCGCATCGGGCTCTGTGCTGACAGCTCAGAGCCTGGACCCTGCATCAGATTCTGTGTCTCCTTCTCTCTCTGCTCCTCCCACACTTGTGCTCTGTCTCTGTCTCTCAAAAATGAATAAACATTGAAAAAAAAAAGTCTCTAAATTTAGTTTCAATAATATGTAATAATAGTAGCATAATATATAATATTCATACTAAAAGGGAAAACCCCTGAAAAATTATTCGCTGAGGGAAGAAATAAATAATGCATCCTGTTCTGTAAAGATAAAATGGGTAAACTGTTGAGTCTATGAAACAAAACAAAACAAAACAATTCACGGGAGCAGGTGGTCTCTATATTTAAGAGCTGGGCTGGCATTTGAACACATGTTTCTTCTTGGCAACGTAGGTAGAAACGTTTCTTTGGAGTTTGAACTATAGAAGCAGCTCTGTGAAAAAGCTACAATGATGATGCTACTGCCCTGCCGGTGGGTGCTTGGGATTGCTGTCAGAGATGAGAAGTCGAGGACATTGCATTATCTGAATTTTCTCACCCAGTCCTTATTTGAAGGTCACCCAATTTCAAGATGGCCACATAGGGATGGGAAGGAAAACAACATTTCTTGAACATCAATTACTGGCCGGGTCTGTGATAGGTGGTCTGCATTCACTAATTTAATACAGTGCTCATATGAAGATTAAGAAGTAGTTCTTCTCGGGATGCCTGGCTCAGTTGGTTAAGCATCTGACTCTGGATTTTGGCTTAGGTCATGATCTCATGGTTCATGAGTTCAAGCCCCGCAGTGGGCTCTGTGCTGACAGCTCAGAGCCTGAAGCCTGCTTAGAATTCTCGCTCTCTCTCCCTCTGCCCTTCCCCTGCTCCCCTGATTGCTCTTTCTTTCTCTCTCGAAAGAAGAAGTACTTCTCATCCCCATTCTACAAATGACTATGCTGAAGATTAGAAAAGCCAGGTACCTCACCTAAAGTGTCACGGTGGTAGTAACAGAGGTAGGATTCAAACTTAGGTTGGTCTAAAGACAAAGCATTAGTACTTTTGATTATACCAAGCAAATGGGTCTAGACCACTGCTGTCCAACATAGTAGCCACTAGCCATATGTGGGTCTTTAGATTTAAAATAATTAAGCTTAAATAAAATTTAAAATTGAATCTCTCAGCTGCACTAACCATATTTCAGGTGCTCGGTAGCTATATGTAGTTAGTGGTTTCTGCATCGGAGAGCCCAGATGTAGAACCACTTCCATTATCATTGAAATTTCCATTGGACAACACTAACAGCCCCTGGCATGATTTAAGTGTATAATCGCTTCTGTGAACCTTTCATTGACCAGATGTTTTACAGCAACTAATAAAAATGTACATTTTAAAGGTACCAATTTGATCACTTTTGGAAAATCTCTAAAAATCATGAAAGATGCACATCTTCAAGTGCATATACCATAAATGGACAATTTAACTAATAATTTTAAAGTGAACAGGGGTGCCTGGGAAGCTCAGTCAGTTGGGCATCTGACTGGCTCAGGTCATGGTCTCACAGTTCATGGGTTTGAGCCCCACGTTAGGCTCTTTGCTAACGCATCAGAGCCTGGAGCCTGCTTTGGATTCTGTGTCTCCCTCTCTCTCCTCCCCTCCCCCAACTCACACTCTGTTTCCCTCTCTCTCTCTCAAGAATACAATATTAAAAATTTTTCATATAACTTGAATCATAGGGGTTCCTGGGTAGCTTAGTCGGTTAAGTGTCAGACTCTTGATACCGACTTAGGTCATGATCTCTTGGCTTGTGGGTTCAAGTTCCACTCGGACTCTGCACTGACGGCACATAGCCGGCTTGAGATTTTCTCTCTGTCTCTCTGTCTCTCTGTCTCTGTCTCTCTCTCTCTCTGTCCCTCCCTCACTTGTGCTCTCCCTCTCTCTCTCTCAAAATAAATAAACATTTAAAAAATTGAATCATAAAGTAGGCATTTTTTTCTTCTTGTTTTTATGTTCAAAATAACATTAGTAAGACTCATCCATTTTGTTACATATAGCTATAGTTCATTCCTTTTCTTTATTGTATATATAAAATTCCCTTTGTATATGTATATGTGTATTATGCCACACTTTATTTTTCTCTTCTGTTGGTGGCTGTTTGAGTTGTATCCAGTGTTTGACTATTACAAATATTATCCTTCTCTGAAAAAAAGGAGGATTTTCCATTCTGCCCAGGTGAGAATTGGGTTAATAGAGATTTCCAAACACTTCTCACCACAGCCACAATAAGAATACATTTTATATTGTGACTCAGTATACTCATAAATGTATAGAATGGAAATGAAACTTTCCCCAAAGAACAATTGCCTTGATATGTGCAATGCCCTTATATATTTTCCTTTGTATTCAATTCTAGTGTCTCCTTTAAAAAAAAATGTGGCTTTGGGTTTCAAAGTCTAAGTTAGTTAAAAATAACATTAAATGGACTTTCAGTTCCCTTGGTGGCCAATGTTGTGGCCATGAATGTGGAAGCCACAGGTAGAAGAATTCTGGAATGTAAGTTATAAGAGATATGGATGGCAACCCTAGGCTAGTGGGCTCTTCAGAACAAGCCTTGCACGGTTTCCACGACTCCCCATTTTTCAGGCTGATAAAATCAACCATGTAAAGAACCCAAACTCTCATGGCAATCTGTTTCTTCCTCTCTTCTTCGCCAGAATGGGTACGTAAATGCAGCATACAACCGAAAGCAGCAGGAATGTGGAATCTGTCACCAGTCTTTGTAGAAAGCATCATGTCCAAGAAATGGTCTGTCAACCTATCTCACCCAGGCTACAAAAGAGCTGACCCCGTCCCTCACGTCAACAGCCCCTCAGAGGATAATCTCTTTATTTCTTTATGGGCCCTTTCAGGAGCTAGTCCTTCCCCAAGGTGTGGACAAATTACTGAATTACTCAGAGAAGCCAAACCTCAGCCCTGAATCAGCATGCCTCTTTGCAAGCCACCCTTTGTTTCCCCTCCATTTCCAAGTTCACTCGGCTTCCTTCAGCACTGCAGATCCTGTCGCCTCCCTTACCCTATGTCCAGCTACCTGTTGCCATTGTATTAACTTGCCTCTGGGTATTCTGGGGGCTCTTTCCCAGCTTGCTGGAGATGAGACCCTAGATTAAAGGACCACAGCCTTTCTGGAGTGGCAGGTCAAGTTGCCAACTCTGATTTTTCTGCAGTTGTCAGCCACGGGTGGTGAGGGAGAGTGACATCTGGGGAGTGTGGGTGTGGGGTGGGCACAAGGGTGACGGCAGGCACTCTTGTACTCTTGGCTGCTGAAGCAGGGACATGTGATGTCCTGCAAGACCTCAAGGGAGTAGGAGGTTAAGAGCAAGGGTTTTAATTTCAGATGGCCTGGACTCGACTCCGGCTCTTCCAAATCCTGGCTGTGTGACTTGGACCAATTGTTTAACCTCAACCATGGTTTCCACACGTGTAACTGTTACTTCACAGCCCTGTTTTGAAGATGAAATGAGGTGATGCACGTGAATCACTTAACGCCTTGCAGGAAGAACGGGCCCATTGATGATAACTGCCGTTATTAATGTTTTGTCGCTGGGGAACAGAAATGGTGCAAAGGTCTAGGCAGAGGCTTTGGGAAGCAGCTAAGTGCAGGATGTAATGCCTGGGAACTGAACATTTACACTCTCAAATTCAGAAACTGGGCCTACCTGGGATGGCAAATATGGGTTTGTCTTGCGGGCCTGTTATTCACTGGAAACCTCCTGAAGAGCAGTGTTGAGAAGGACTCTGAGGTCATGGTAAGTGTCAGGGTGGCAATAAGATATAAGAATTGGTCATCTTAGCCTGTTGGGGGCTGGGAATAGAGTGACGAGTTTGGAGTGGAGAGACCTGTTGAGTACTTGTCGTTCCTGCCCCTTTAGTGATTTCATATTTGGTGATTTCATATAGAATTTTCCAGAATTTTCAGAACGGCTCTTTTTAAAAGTATTATCTCTGGTAGGCACCTTGCTAGGTGGTATACAAGCCTCAACCATGTCTCTGCCAGGCCACAGTCTACAGGGTGCATATTTGAGGAGGTGGTTAGATGTATAACACAGGTGGGTCAAGCAGTATAAAGGAAATGAAGCAGAAGGAAAGAAACAGCCCATGACAGGATGTGGAGGGAGACAAATCAGAACGTGTGCGACTTCTGAAACAGCAGGCTAAGCTCAGGCTGGGCTCCTGTGTAAGGGGACTTCCATTGCTCCGTATCTGGCCGAACAAACGCCGCCACCTGGTGGCCAAGGCGAATGTGAGTGTCGAGGAGCCCATGTGGAAATCCCGTATTTGAAAAATGTAAGGAAAGGGGTGAATGAATAAAAACTTTAAAATATTTACAATATCATGCTTCACCATGTGAGTGTAAATGTGTGCTTGGGGCCTAGAAACCAGAGGGTAGCAGAAGTGACATTAAAATTTAAATGAAGAGGGCACCCGGGTGGCTCAGTAGGTAAGTGGCTGACTCTTGGTTTTGGCTTAGGTCATGATCTCAAGGTTGTGAGATGGAGCAGGGCTCTGCGCTGGGAGTGAAGCCTGCTTAAGATTCTCCCCCTCTCTCTCTGCCCCCTCCACTGCTCTCTCTCTCTCTCTTTCTCACAATAAGTAAACTTTTAAAAAAGGTAAATGAAGAAAACGCATCTATTTTTGTATAGCTGACATTTATTGAATATTTACCCCACGCCAGGCACTAGTCTAAGTGTTGAATGTGTGTTAGCTCATTTACTCCGGATGTCACAGGATACAATTGTATCCTGATTTTACATTTGTGGAAACCGAGACACAGAGGGGTGAATACATCCAACCCAAAGTCGCTCAGGAAAGAAGTGTCAGTGCTAACATTCCAACCCAGGCAGTTCAGCACACAGCCCAACGCATATATTTGAAACATACAGGAACCCAGCGATTGCAGGCAACTTTCGAAGATCTGAAGAGTAAGCAAGTAGGGAAAGGAGCTGAAATAATAATGAAGGCACAGAGATAACTGATCTTTTCTCAAGCGAATCACTCCGCAAATAGTTACTGAGCCCCGCCTCCGCACTTCCTACTGCTCTAGGTATTGCAAGGGCTACAAGTCTGATATAGGATGCCCATCCACCCTCAAGGAGTTCCAGTCAGGGTAGGGAAATAAAACACGCGTGGAGGGCGCAACCAGAAAGCAATATATAATCGCATCAGAACGTGTTGTAAATTGTGCAGGGGAGAGTATCCATGATGAGCAGCAGAACTTAAGGAGCAGGAATGAGTGAGCGAGGAAGGAGGGATGGGAGCGTTGCATAATAAACAACTCTGGATTACCTGAAGTGTCTGGAATTCAAAAGAGCCTGAAGCAGAGGACTCGGACTCCACAGAGACAGATTAAATACTGTTGGGAGGGTGGGGGGCTTTAGTGGTTGATAGTAAACACAATTGAAGTCGTCTTCCCTCCTGCGTTTATTTACTTTTTAACTACAACTCTTCCCAAAAGGCATGTCAGTAGTGCCACCGCTTGGGTTTCCTTATATGAAAAGAATGCTTCCTGGCAGCTTGTCACTTCTGTGTCTCCCAAGGGAAGAAGTGAAGAGCTGCAGAGGGGGAAGGGCTACGTGGAGGGAAGGAAGGGCCCGATGGTTAAGAGCACAGACTCCAGCCAGTCTAGATTCCAATCCCAGGTTGACTTGGCCAGCTGTGTGACTTTGGGCACTTTACTTAACCTCTCTGTGCCTGTTTCCTCATTAAGCTGCCATCAGGATTAAGATGATTTGATTCATGTAAAGTCCACAGAACAGGACCTGGCACTCAGTAAACTGTTCCTACGTGATTGTGATAAGAGTGATAGTCATATCTTAAAATGCGTATTAACAGACTTTTTCCTTTTGCATTCTGTGCAGCAGACCCTGTCCCTAGTCAGCCTGAGGCAGCAGCATCTGCCTGGGATGTGGGGATTAAGGGGTATACTATGGGCTAGAATTGGAGAGAGGAAAGCAGAGTATTTCCATTTGAAGTCGGCAAAAAGATTTTTTGAGTTGAAGACATGATCATGAAAGTCAGGCTTTGTCATGAGAGAGAATGGTTTTCTAAGTGCCTTTGGCTCTCACTGAGCACATCCAGAGCAAATCCTAGAGGGCTGAGGCCACACGACTCTTGTAGAGCTGAGAGGACGCTCTTTCGGCCCGGGCATGTAGAGCAGGAGACTTGCTGCCCCAGAGAAGGCCAGGCTATGCGGGAGAGGAAGTGGGCAGTGGGCCCTTGGGTGATTATGGGCAGAGGGGCCCTGCTGCATCCTGACAGCAGTCCCCGGACCTAAGCCTGGGAAGGGGCATAGTGAATCAATTGAGAGAACAACAAAGGTTTAGGTTGAGGAGTTTTTGCTTCTCTTCCCATTGGTGACTCTTGCAGGCACGTTTGTCTGGGCCCCCACCTGATCATGTGTTACCAAGGAGGAGGAGAGGTGCAGTGAGACAGAGGGCAGGGACTAGCCCTGCCGTGTGGCTGTAGGGATTCAGAAGCCCAGCCTCATCCAGAGGAGGTAAGATGTGAGGCTGAGGCCAAAAACCTTCCATGTGCCCTCTTCCATGTAGGGAACGGCCCAGTCCCCAAGGCCAATGGAGGGAGAATAGTATGGGCTCTAGGTCTGCAGCTCACAGTGAGCCAAGGAAGGCCAAAGAAGCCAGCAGAGGATAGCCCCTTCCCCTCTCCCCGCTGCCAGCTACAGACCTCAGCAGCAGACTCCAGCAGAATATGTAGGACACAGGTGTGAACTGACACTGGCCTGACCTGGCCTCAGGACTAGCCTCTGTCCATTAGGTTCTCTGCCACGAGGTCACACAGTCTCTCTCCCACACACTTGGGCACTGCCATCTTAGTAAAGGAGGAGGGCAGGGCGGGCATTCTGAAGGACAGAACATTTTAAGTCTAAGATGTCCAGTTAGTCCAAAGCGATTTTAATTTAGCAGAGATGCCAAGCTTAGCAAGGTTTTGTGGGTATTTTGTCTGTGTGTGTGCCAAATGGGTACCGGGAATCACGAGGAAGTTCAGATTCGTCCTATTGAAAAGATACATTTTATTTGGACATCTGAGCACAGTATGGGGAAACCAGTGATTTTGATACCTTTAGACGCATATATCTGATTAAAGATTCACCTGTTGTTAAGCCCCAGATACCTACCTCTGGTTATAAAGCAAGATTTCTGGAAGGCTGGAGAGCCCAGGTGCATTGTAATCACCCGGGGAACAGAAACAAAACAAAACAAAACAAAACAAAACAAAACAAAACAAAACACCTAGCCCTGGTATCCAGGTCCCACTCCCAGGCATCACCATTTAATTAGTCTGGGTGTAGCCTGACTTCAGAAATTTTAAAAGCCTCCCCCCACACCCACCCCACACACATGGTGATTCTAACTGGCAGCCAAGTTTGAGAACCACTATAAAGAATAACATTTTCCCCAATGCTTAGGGCACTCTCTTTGAATACAGAAATAATAGTGAGGAGTACCCGTTTTTACTGTAAATACAATTTTACTCACACAAAGGGAGGAACATGTTATCCAAGGTGTAGACCTGGCTGATCTGGCATTTTTCTGGTGTACTTAGCGTTCTTCAGAGAAAAGCAGGTCTTCAATGTATCTATACAAATAGCTAATGGAACACAAACCTCAAGTGCCAGCCACGTATGACACTTTAAACTTCATAATAGACACATTTAAAAAGTAACTAGAAGGAGGTGAGATCAATTTAATACATTTTATTTAGCCCAGTATATCCAAAAAAATCATCATTTTGGCATGGAATAAAATATAAAAATTATTAATAAGATATTTTCCATTCTTTTTTTTTTTGTACTGACTCTTGGAAATCTGATGTATTTTACACTTACAACATATCTCAATTTGGACTAGGAACATTTTAAGTGCTCAGTACCGGTCAGTGCTGGTTTAAATCACGGCAGTCACTAGTATTGGATGCTGAATAAGCACACTATCTAAGGAGATGACATTTTAGCATAAAATTTAGTTTCCTTCGGAAGCATGTCGATGATATCAGAGCCCTGGGGATGGAATGTTTGTTTCCTCCTATAGTCTCGGGTAGCCCTGTCAGGTACAGAGTCCCGCCTTGCCTCAGTAGTTCTTTGGGAACTAATAGAAACCTTGCTCATTCCCGTCCTTCAGGATCAGCTCCCCAGAGGAGGTAGAGAATGAATTCAGGTAAGAGGTGTGTATGTAAAGCAATCCCAAGGAGTTCCAAGACCTAACAAGTGAGGTCACCATTCAGGCTGAGAACTGGGATCTTTTTTCCCTTCCCCTGTCATCCACGGTGTTAGAGATATGTGAACCCGGCAGCTGAAGTCCACCCTGCCTCCTTCTGCAACTCCTGATTCAAGATGTCCACAGCTGCTTGGTCAGATTTCAGGACCAGGGTTAGTGCACATGAACTCCTTTCCAGGTAAAGATGTGGCCTCTGGACCACGTGATTGAGCTTTCCATCCTGTTGGTCTTTGTAATTCCAAGAGTTGAGTATTGGCAGTGAGAGGAAATACATAGGGTAAGTCGTATAGCTTGCTGTTAAACACTGAAGCTACTTAAACCTTTCTAATGTGGGGAAAAGGATCCCTCCAGATGTGTCAGACCAGCTAACTAGAGTTCTGCATCAGGGTTGGAGGAGATAAGAAAACATATTCCTTTTTTTCTCTCTCAGGGAACACCGTCCTCGAGGACTCTGAAGAAAGAGGTGAATGGTATGTGTAGGGATTGAAATCTTTCTTGTTCCCTGGCCCGACACCATCAAATGCCATGTAACTATGACCCCTGAACCCAACTGTCTTCCTCCACAATGTGAGCACTTACTAGTCTCCCTCCTAAAATGTCAGCTTGAAGAAAAAAAATTTTTCTAATTTATCTATTTAAACGGTGGCAACTTTTCTGGTTCCAAAGAACAAAAAAATAAGACTTGATCGACCAGGTTGTAGGCTCATGTGTGTTCTGCCTCATTAGTTGTCCCTAGGTGAGTCCTATTCAGTTTTTCCAGGGAAAGAGGAGAGTGGCCCTGGGCACGAATAGTGTTGTAGAAGATAGGATTTCCACCCCAGAGTTCTTTCCTCTGGGACCCTCATGGTTTGAGCCCAGTGAATTCCTCACGGCTCTTCAGAGCATGGCTACAGCGCTGGGAGCTATAGAGGGCGCCTTGTCTCGGCCCCCAGCCTGATGCCTGGGCAGAAACAGCTCCTCCCTACTGAGTAAGGGCTCTTGGGCCTCCATACCAGGGCACCCCGGGAAATGCCACCAGGCTCGCTTCTTTCCTCGGTCTCTGACATCTGCCAGACCTAACCACGTCTGCAAATTGGGCAACGTTTAGGAAGTCAGGAGAGTCTACTGATTAAACACGTGGGCTTTGGCACCCAACCCTGCTGTTTACTGTGCTATCTCACAGGGAAGTTCCTTTATCTTGCTAGTGTCAGCTTCCTCTTCTGCAAAATGGAAATAATTGTAGTAACTGTCGCATAGGATTGCTGTGAGGAACAGAAGCGATCGTGTGTAGGCCTGGCTCACGCTGACACTATCATTTCTTCTCCCTCTCACAGTATGGCTCCTGATCACCTCTCCAGTCTCACCTCTCTCCCGTGCTTCAGCAACACTGACCTTACAGGCTGTTTGCTGTTATAAATGTCCCTTGTACTAATTCCAGGCTTTTCTACATGCTGTCCCCTTTACCAGGAACATTCTTTCCAGTGCCTTCATCAGGCAAACACCTTCTCAGGATTCAGATCTCAAGCAGGGGTAGATCCAAGTGTTTGGTACTTGAAACAGATAATTTAGTCTGGGGAGAGGCTTTGAAAAAAAGAAGATTAAAAAATATGAATTCTAAATTCAGTACAAGATGAAAGAGTACTCAGAATGAAAAAGAAATCACAGCAAATTACTTATTCAGATCCCTTCCTTCTGTGATCTCTTCAGACAATGTGGCAGAAATGCTTAGTAGATGTGCTTCCCAATTGCATCCTGACTTCTCCTTCCCGCCTGGAACATGCTACAACTCCCAGCATTCACTGGGGATCCTGAGGCTTAAGCTTTATAGACTTCAGGCTAAATTCACCTCTGGTCTCAGGTTTTATGTCACTTTCTCCTTGAACTGTCTCTGAACTTCCAAGACCAGATCCCGGCTCCTTATCTCTGTCCCTAGGACCTCCTAGGTATACCTCCCTTATAGCTCTTACCTCTGTGCACTGAAATCACCAGGCTGGATATCTGTCTCTTTAAATAGACTCTGAGTCCTGAAAACCAGAGTAGTTTCTTGCTCACCAGTCTACCCTTAGTGCTTAGTGCAGCATCTGGCACACAGGGCACTCCAAATATCCGTGCAACTAATGAATATCTGATTTTCCCTATCTAACCTCTGGGATTCCTGATTCTCCACAGCTGAGAAGAGTTTTCCTTCCTGCTCCTTCTAGACACACACAGCTCCACAATTTCAATCTTGTGCCATTAAGACAACTCCACTAGTACGCATTCTCACAGAATAACTGGGTTACTGGAATTGCTACTATTTATTCAATATATGACTTCTTCCAGAGAGCTTCTTTACCAGGGACATATAATGCAAAAGGAGATGAGGTAAGTGCAGGATTTTTCTTTGGAAAGGGGGCATAGGGGGCTTTCGCATTCTTCCCCAGTTCATCAGCTTAGCAGTCTTTATTCTCAAAAATGTCAACGAGAACTTACACAACTCAACACCAAAACAAATGCAATCAAAAAATGGGCAAGGACCGGAATAGACATTTTTCCAAAGAAGACATACACGTGGCCAACACATATGAAAAGATGCTGAACGTCACTAATCATCCAGGAAATGCAAATCAAATCCACAATAATATATTACGTTATACGTGTCAGAATGACTAGAATCAAAAAGACAAGAAATAACAAGTATTGGTGAGATGCGAAGAAAAAAGAACACTTGTGCACTGTTAGTGGAATTGCAAATTGGTACAAACACTGTGAAAAACAGTATGAAGGTTCCTCAAAAGTTAAAAATAGAGGGGCGTCTGGGTGGCTCAGTCGGTTGTGTCAAACTTCGGCTCAGGTCATGATCTCGTGGTTCTTGAGTTGGAGCCCCATGCCAGGCTCTGTGCTGACAGCTCAGTGCCTGGAGGCTGCTTTGGATTCTGTGTCTCCCTCTCTCTGCTCCTCCCCTGCTCATGCTCTGTCTCTCCCTCTCTCTCAAAGAAAAATAAACATTAAAAAATTTTTTTAAGATATTTGCACCCCTATGTGTATTGTAGCATTATTTACAACAGCCAAGACATGGAAGCAACCCCAGTGTCCACTGATAGATGAATGGATAAAGAGGATGTGGTACATGTATACAATGAAATACTACCTAGCAATAAAGAAGAATGAGATCTTGCCACTTGTGACAAGGATGGAGCTAGAAAGTATTATGCTAAGTGAAATACATTACAGAAAGACAAATACCATATGATTTCACTTATACTTGGAAAACAAAAAACCTAACAACTGAACAAACAAAAATAGGCTCTCAAATACAGAGGACAAACTGGTGATTGCCAGAAGGGAGGTGGATGGGGGGATGGGTGAAATCGAGGGTATTCAGAGGTACAAACTTCCAGTTATAAAATAAAGTCACATAAATGAAAAGTATAGCATAGGGAATAGAGCCAATAATATTGCAGGATGACAGACTGTGACTCCCCTTACTGGGATAAGTATTGAGTAATGTATGGAATTGTTGAATCAATATGTTGTACACCTGAAACTAATGTAACGCTGTATGTTAATTATACTTCAATTTTAAAAAGACACCACAGGTTGCCTAGCCAATGGCTATTTCCTCCACTTGTTATTGCTAGCAGAACCCTATTTTCTGGGGTATTCTTCCTCCCATGAGCTAATGGGTGGTGGTCCCTTTGCTAGCCCCTAGGGGTGAATGCTGTGCAGTCATAGGAAACCAGGGTAATTCCATTCTCCTTGCCAGAGGCAGTTTTAGAGGTGGGGCTGTGACTCAACCCCAGCCAATAAGAAATTTGGGAAGTTCTATTGTGTATGCTGCGTGGCTTCTAGGAAAGATTTTTCTCCTGAAACAACAGAAGTAACCAAAGGGAACTCCCCTAATTTTGGATTCAGTTGTGTACATGTGATGCCTGGAGCTCAGGTTGCCATCTTGCAATTGTAAGGAGACAAGCATATAGATGAAGCAACAGGTTGAAGGTGGCAGAAAGGCAGCTGGAAAGCGTCTGGGGCCTGAGGCTGTTGGGCCCATTGGAATCCAGAACCACCTCTCTCCAAACTTCTTGTCTGGTCAGATAGCAAAATCCAAATGTTTAAGGCACTTTTAATCAGGTGTTCCACAAACTGTAGCTGAAACCACCTTGATATAATTCCTAATAAGGCCAAGGAGGTGAATTGGGAGGTGAATTGAAGAATGCAGAGAAATCACTTCATTATTGTGATGGTTATTATGTTAATATACACATTTATTAGCGCTTTGAAAGTGTAAAAGCATTTCACCTTGATGACCTACTTTGTGTAAAGAGGGATACTTTACTTTTTGAAGGTAGAACATTCACATTACATTTTAAAAATAAAAATATTTTCTCATCTCTTGAATCAAACTGCAAATGAGCGAAGCCAAGTGATTTGCATGTGAACTACCCTCATTTTCCAAAGAAAAGAGGATAAGCGCCCTTGAGAAAATATTCCAGCAGAGCAAAAAGGAAAAAAAAAACAACAAACAAACCTTCTAGGGTAGTAATTCCCAACATTGCCAATTCAAAGGAGGTCTTTTAAGGTCACCCCCCCACCTGATAGTCCTTGGATTTTTAATACCTGTTCACGGTAGTGGCTGGGGTGGGGAGAGGATAATGACAAAGTTACTTGAAATACAGCAACACATTTAATTGGTCCTGTTGTATCACTCACAACAGCATCCCCACTGGTTTGAAAATTAATCGTACAAGGGTGTGTCAGACATCTCTAGTTAATGCGCAAACATCTCTCATTAGTGTAAAGGAGGCTGTCCAATTCTTGGAGGTCTGCAGCCCTACTGCTGGGCACCATTGTTCTAAAAAATTCCCAACTTCAAGTCACCTTAACAAGAAGGTGACCCCAGAGAACCATTCTCCTCTGCACTGGGTGCTGGCAGGGATGGTCTTACAGCACTACTCCCAACACAGACTTTCTAAATCCTGTTTTGTTTCCTGAGTGCTATCGCTCCTGAAAACCTGACTCATTAACTGTAAAGTTTAGCTAATTAAAATAGGAAGCTGACTGATAAGAAATTAAACCAGTATGCATAATGCAGATGTCTAAGGAGGATGATATTCCCAGGGCTCTGGGAAGCAGGCTAATCAGGTTTCAATCAGGAACCCTTCATTCAGAGAGAAAGAATTAATTCAGGATGGGAGGCAGGGAGGGAACAGAAGTACAGGAAGAATCTCAAGATCAATCTGGATGAATCTCTCCTTGGGAGGAGGCAAATCACATCGCATGGGGGTGTGTGCTGCAGGGGAGTCTAGGTGGGATGTTTTCTGCTGGCCTGCTGCAAAACGATGCTGCTGCATACTGCTATCTATTCCTCGTAGGTGTTCTGGCTTCCAAAAGCTGCTTAAACCAACACTGTTTTTCGATGTCCTTGGCCTAATCATTTCCAGAGAAACAACCGTGAAAAGGGGGTGACAAGGAGGAGTGGGGCATGCCCTCGGGCAGGCTTTTGCGACAGACACACCTTCTTACACAGGTTAAGGGCCTAGTCTGATAGGGTATATTGTGTGCTGGGAACGAAAGGATTGGGGATGTTTCTGAATTCCCAGCTCTGTACAAACATCTGTTATTGGGAAGTGCCTTTTTCTGGGGGGAAAAAAGGCCCCAAATGTTACTCATTTAAAAATATTTTTTTTAATGTTTATTTGAGAGAGAAACAGAGCATAAGCGGGGGAGAGGGGCAGAGAAAGAGGGAGACACAGAATCTGAAGCAGGCTCCAGGCTCTGAGCTGTCAGCACAGAGCCCAGCATGGGACCCAAACCCATGAACTGCAAGACCATGACCCGAGCCGAAATCGGACGCTCAACCGAGCCACCCAGGCATCCCAAAATGTTACTCATTTAATTACAGTATGACATTTCTGAGGTCTTTCCCATTTGGGAAGATATTCATAGAGAATAAATATAGTCTCCCAGAAGGAGAGCACACAGAGAAATGTGGCCACAGAAGAATAACATATATTTCCCTCATCTCCTTCCTAATCTTTACAAACTTGCACCTAAAAACCGCAGAACAGAACTCTCACAGTGGGGTGGGGGAAGGGAGTGAACTACAGGCTCACATATTAAGCAGCAACACTTGCTGCCTAAAATGGACACCCCTGAAAAAAATTACCCAGTTTACCGGTAAACAATCCAAATGTATGGTTTTAAGCTATTACTCGGTACTGATATAAATGCGTGTGTTTTCTTCAAATAGCTTTTCATAGTCTGCAGTTTTCCCAGTGTCCAGAGGGAAGGTAAAACTTACTCATAACTTTAAATCAAGAGACCCTCAGAGAAGAGGACTGAGTAGACACATTGTGGAGGAAGCTTTGTGAAAACAAACGAAGTGACTGGCACAGTTGTTAAATGGAATATGGATGCTCGATTAGATACCAGTGTTGTATCCGTGTTAAATTTCCCAAATCCAGTCACTGTACCATGGCTATGTGAGAAAATGCCTTGGCTGTTAGGAAATACACACTGAAGCATTTCAGAATAAATGGCAAAAGAGAGAAAGCGAGAATGACGAAGCAAGCACATCAAGATGCTAATAGGTGAACCTGGGTGAAAGATGTAAAGTACTTCCTTGCAGTATTCTTGAGGCTTTTCTATTAGCTTGAAGTCATTTCAAAATGAAACATTTACAAACACCAAATGAAGCAATTTTAGATTGACCTACTTAAACACTATGCTTGCTGACATTCAGTTTTCTCAAGGGGTTGATTTAATGCCAAGAGCTCTCTTCCAAAAGACTTATCCTATAGCTACGTCTTTCCAAACTGCAAGGCTATCTTCAGAAGAAAAGGAATTACCGAGATACACATGAATCCATGTCTATCTCATGCTCTGAAATGACCCCTTCAATAACTGACAAGTTTTTCTTCCAGCCATGGAATGTCATTTACATTTGATTACTTGTTTATGTTAATGTCAAGTCACCCCTTTAGATTTCTGAATCCATATACCATTTATGTTTGTCGTGAAGAGATTTGTATTGCCTCTTTTTTTTGTATCACACACAGCGATCAACAGACAGCTGAGCAGAATCTTCGTATCCAGCACAGGAGTAAGTGCTTATAAAACAGAGAAAATTCCATGAGCCGTTGGTGTCTTGTAAGTCAGAATCCTAGCACTCTCAAATTCCCCATGCTACAGAAGGAATTTCCAGGTGAGGTTGTGAAACCATAATTCATCTCAACAACACCATTTTCAAATTTCTGTTTTTGAAATCATCCCTGACATCAAAAAGCCATGAAAGGACCGTATAAGGAATGAAACACAAGGGGAAATTGAAAAATTAATTTATTATATGAAGAAACATAAACAATATTTATTAGCATCAATGGCTGCAGAGAAGCAGCCTGCAGAAGCTCACATCCACAGTTTATCGACTGAAGTAGCGACACATGACACTCAGAACCACAGCACTGATGTTCGAAGGTGGTTTCCAAGGAAATGCTATATATGACGATTTCGATGTTTATTTTCCCATTTACAAGGCTGAAAAGATGAAACCCACATTCAGCCAAAATCTAACAGGATCAGGCATTCAAGTTGTAAAGGACAATTGTCAAAAGACGCTAGCTACTAGGTCCTTCATGAAAGATGAAAGATACAAAAATGATCAGCTCGTGATCAGCAAAAGCACTTCTCAGATTTCAATGGGTCTTCCTCCTCTGAGTACCATGTGTTTGGCTGCTAATTTTTGTGAGCAACTGACGCCAAGAGAGAGGGCAGCTGCTGAGTTCTAAGAATAAAGACCATTTACACTCGCCCTTCCATAAGGTCAAAGGCCAATGTAGTCACTCAAGCCGCTCATGTGGATGATACTGCTTGTTTCTTTTCTAACAGTAAAAACATAATAATAACCTGTTTATGGACTTGAATGACTATAATAACAACTCCTTAAATATGCATGGCACTTTAAAATATTTTCACAGCATTTTCACATCTAGTATTTAATTTGATCTTTCCAACAACCTTGTGAGGTAGGCTGGGCAAATGTATCTTCCAAATTTGGTGGGTGAAGAAACTGAGGCATACGGCAATTTAGTAACTTGCAGGGCTAGACGGGGAGGTTCCAACCTCTACACTGTGCTGTCCCCAGTAATGAAGAGACAAAGTCTAAAAGTGTTTGGATGATCTTATTTCAATGAAATACTTCACCTCCATTCAGCCAAATGATAGTGGTTCAGTTGGAGCAGCTATCATGACAAGTTATGGCATGCAATTAAGTAGACAAAGCACTGAGAGTTTTAAAAATGGAATTATAATGAAAAACACATTTTAGATCTCTGCACGGGAGGGAATTTGTCTGTCTTTAGGGCAACCTAGTTCTGTAGTCTGAACTATGATTTTACCATTTCGGAGGTATGATAAAAATAATTTTAAAACAAAAATTCTCAGCTCACCAGGACTTAAATTTTCACCATACAGAAAAACAACAACAACAACAAAAAAAAAAAACAAAAAAAAAACCAGTGCTTTCTCTCCCCCAAAGTGAATGGACATACATGCCCCAAAGCAGGAATATCTGTATATCAAGGGTTAAAGATGACAAAATGTCTGATTTCGTTACCAAACCTCTTTGTCCTTATAAATGTGGCTTGTAATTGGGTTATAGGAGTCTGACAGACCATCACTATTAGTTTGGTTTGGGGTCATTCACGATGCTTAGCTATCTTCTACATTAAAATGATTGAAAATGCATTCGAAGGCTCAGATTTGTAACAGTTCTTGAGACAGGCTTCCAAACCAAGGTTGGAAGAATCTACCTTCCTATCCCTGTCTCATTCTGATCATAATTCCTGCTCAAACTCACCATTTGTAACCTGTCTCCTGACAGACTGCCTATTAGAAACTGGATGGGTCAGCAAGTTCAGCCATCAGGGGTCCTTAGACCCATCAACCCTGACTGACCTGCTATGTCCAGCCTAGTCAGTGACAGGTCACCTGTTTCCAGATAGTTCATCATCAAGGTTTTTACGGTAAAGATAATGGCACTAGATCCAGGCATTTCCCCAAGACAACTGAGGATATGCCTACACTATCCTTTTATGGAACAAATACGGTTCCAGATTAAAGGAGAAATTATACCTGAGACAGGAGAGTATAGGAGCGTACAATTGGAGATGTCATTCAAATAACTCAGAATCATGCCAAATCAAGATACATTAAGGTAAAGACAAAGATCTTCTGGTCATTTCATCTCTTCCTATAATTTAAAAACTTGTGAAGCCAATATCTAACTTTGGGAGAGGAGACCCTTTTCCTTCAAATAATGAAAACTAAAGTGCCCTACACAGCTGCACTTGGTGAAAGATTTCTGTGGAGTTCTCTAGAAAAATTTAAGTCAGCCACTGTAACTCTTGTCTAAAATTCGTCTGACAGGCAAGGAAGAGGGGAAAGAGAAGAGTGTGAATTTTATTTTCTTCTTCATTAAGAAGGCAAATCCTAGCAAATTCTACTAGAAATTTCCCAGAATTGTTAGGACAGGACTGAACCTTGAAGAGGTTTAAACCTATCTTCCAGCAGGATTATTTATCTTCAACCATCCTGAGAAAGTAAGATTTCTGCTTATAAAAGCCTCAATCATTTTGATGTTTTAGCAACCCTCTTAATCCAGAATTTCTTCAGCACTTCGAAAGAATGAAACTTTCCTAAAATTCTAGGGTTTCCACGCAAATTCTTTGCATCCATGGATCCTTGGGAATAGTCTCCAAATCTAGACTTTTGAATCAATTAGAGATAGCACGCCAAGGTGGCTACAGCTGGTTATGTACAAAGAGCCCTAATGAGATAAAAATGGAACCTCTGTCCATTCAAAAAGCAAACCTGAAGAGCCCTCTCTGAAAACTCGGACAAGTATGATATTGCTGATGACAAAACCTTCTGGTCATGAGGACAGCTCATGGGTGAAAGCTATGCTCGGAGGCAATGGAACAGGCCACCTACACCAGCAGCTCAAAACAAAACCTAGAAAACAAGAAAGCTCCTATCCTCATTCTACCTGACAGAGCTAGCCATCCCAACTCAGCCAAGAGGCCAGTAATGCCTGGGGGAACAAGGTCAACTACCAATGGTGCTACCTTAGGCTGCCTCTCCAACACTCAGGGGTTTCCCTGGATTCTCTCCATAGTTCCCACATGTCCAAGAGCTCTCTAAAGGGGAGCAGCCTGCAAGGAGTTGAGAGCTAACCCCCCTCTTTGTTAACTGCGCAGGGCTCATGACTTGTATGAAGAACAGGGATCAACCCAGAAAACAGTATGTGTGAACCCCAAGAGACTCAGGTCCTGTTAGGCAGAGCAGAGCTCGTCAGCATTCAAGATCTGGCTGGGCACAGAACTTATTTTACTGCTAGAAGGTGTCTCATCTCTGTCTTCGGTTGGCCTCAGATCTGTTTTTCCTACGGACTCATGGGCTTTCTTCTGCCTACAGTCACAGCAAACACACTTTACCCACTCCTGAAAGCTTTCAGAGACACTGGAGGAAAAGAGCTTTTTGCAAGGGTGGAAGAACTGATAGAACACAAGCATGAAGAGGATGGCTGTGCAGTACCCAATGAGCAACTGCAGAATCAACAGAGGTGCGCACACGTACATGTAGATGTCGGTCTTGTAAAGATACCACATGAGGAGGAGGAAGGCATTCTCAATGAATCTCAGCATGTAGTACACCAGTAGCCGGTACCAGTTCTGGGACTTGCTGATGAGGTCCGGGTTGTTGATTTTCAGCTGCACAGCTGACCAGCAGAACATATTGATACCGGCATACAGTAAGGTGAGAAAGCACAGTACGATGGTGGTGCCCACCCGACTGAGGGCCTTCTCGATGTTCTCGGGGAATGGGGAGCCACTGCACCAGAAGAGGATCCAGGGGTACAAGAAGAAGCTGAAGAAGTTGATGAGTACAACCATCACCACCCAGGCCTTCAGGACGGAGGTAAAGAGGACCAGGACAATGACTCGAGTGGCAATCTCAAAGCTCCTCCAGAGGAAGATACAGACATAGGCCAGAGGCTTCACTTTGACATCGTATTCATCATACTTGATCTTGATGGCCAGGATGTTGCAGCGCAAGGCTCCATACACAATGGACAACAGGGATAGGACCATGAAGAAACCTGAGGAGAGGAGAGAAAGAGCACTGACGAGTCTCACCTGCACCAAGAATCCTGCTGTCACAGACACTTTTGTCAGTTCCTTAACCCATATTCCTTGGATCCTTCTCTTTTATGTTCACAGGCTGACTTCCAGCTCTATCTGTTCACTGTGCCTAAGGGCTTTTCCCAGGGCTGTGGAGGCTGCTCTGCCCCGGTGCTGGGGGCGCTTAAGTGCCAGGGGATCAATGCTCCCTGGAGAGCCCTCAATACCCAATTCTAGCCTATCCGGTAAGAGCCAGAATAGAACTACCCTAGCTCCCCCACCCCTTGCATAGAGTAACTCCGAGGTATGTGTTCTATACTATTCACCAGTGTTTCCTCACAGGGCTACTTTCCAGTCACCCATGATGACAGCTGTCTGATAATGCTCCCTTTACTGGCCGCCCTGCCTTGCCTCATTCCCTTCTCCCATGCTCCTTACACCCTCCTCCAAAAACACATGCACTCAAACCCTTGTCTCAGGGTCCGCTTCAGGTTCAACTCAAGTTGAAACACCTTCCTAACCCCATCTTGCTCTGCCTGGATATGTAGAATCCTTTACATGGTGTTCTTCGTTTCCTCAATCAGTTTATAAGCTCCTGAGGAGTCGAGAATGACGTCTGACATGTCATCTTCATGCCTCTCAACAAATACCAGTAGTAGGTACACAAACAGAAAAGACTCAATAATAAACTGCTCAGTGAGTTCCTCTCTATCTGCAGGACCTTTTAAATTTATACACTGACTACAGATTACTCATTTTTCTGTACTCTTCAGTTACATTTAAGAATATGACTGCAAGATTGCCAAAGAAATGAGAACCTCCCCATTACTGAGAATCTTGTCTTGGGCTGAAAGGCCTTAGTATCTCAAGAATTCTCAGCTCTAGCTGCCTATTTATTTTTCTTTTTTTTAATGTTTACTCTTGAGAGAGTGTGAGCAGGGAAAGGGCAGAGAGAGAGGGAAACACAGAGTCCAAAGCAGGCTCCAGGCTCTGAGCTGGCAGCACAGAACCCAATGCAGGGCTAGAACTCAGGAACTGTGAGATCATGACCTGAGCCGAAGTCAGACGCTTAACTGATTGAGCCACCCAGGCGTCCCTCTAGTTGCCTACTTCTTAAAATGACCTATGGCTAATGGGTTTATCCAGTTTATCTAAAGCAGAAGTTTGGGGAGACAAGATGTGGCTCATTTCAATGGGTCATGGTACCGTGTTCGAGAGTGTGACACTATGGCTGTGAGCTACGGTCTCAGAAATGTGCCGCCAATCCGTGAACACAAACTGTATGGTCAAAACTGAAATATAATCACTTACTAACAGGCTGGCACCACCTCCGAATATTGCAGCAAGAAGAGACTGGAGGCAGGGCTTGGAGTCAAGAACCAAGAGTCTGGCTCTGGTTTTAGTCTTATCCCACCAGGCCACACTAGGGAAATACAATCTCTTTGGGCTCTGTTTTCCCACCCATAAAACTGAGATAATACCTTCTGTGCCTGCTCCTTAAGGTGCAATGTCCACAAAACATAATTGCCTCTACCTAAATGCATAATTTACAATGCACAGGAATAAAGGTTTTTTTCCTTATTTAAGTTCTGAATTGATGGAAAAAACATCTATATTTGGTGGACGCAAAAGCTGTGATGCCTTGGTACTTATATGCCCGGCAGAAGCTGAATTTTACTCAGAGGCTCAACTTTTTTCATAGTCTTTTGGCAGTGATTTAAATCATCAAAATCATTCACTGGAAAGGCTGTGATCTACTAATCAAACTTAAAAGATGGAAACACTATCCCAGGGGTAGACCAGAAAGAAATTGGACTGAATTATTTTTCCTGAGAGGCTAATTCACTAGACCATTGTAAAGCAGTAGGTACTGGCGATGTATTTTTATGTTTTATGTATTTTATATTTTTACAAATTTCTACACCCTAAGGACCTGGTAGTGAATCCTTTTCTTTCAGTGCTTATGTTTTTTCCACTATAAGAAAAATACTTCATATGCAGAAGATGAGCTATGCGTAAATAATTAAAATGCAAATTGTGTATTCATACACATACAGTATTTATATTGTTATATTTTTGGTCCTGTAAATTATTTATTAATGCAATGACTCAAATAATTTTTTAAGCATTTACCCATTTTTCTCATTAAGTCAATTATTTCCAAATTATACTTATTTCTCTATGAAGAGAATTGGCCAGTCATTACTCAATCGGCGCTCAGTAGCAATCACCCACTGAAGCTTTCTGAGAATGCAAAGAAACTGTCTTGAAATCACTGACCTCAATCATCACTCCCACTGCTGGCTGCTCACTACAGAATTTCACAGATAGGAAAGGGGTCGAGGAAGAGAGAGAGATGCACTTGGAAGACAGAAGCTAGTAGTACAGAATGCTTGGAATGCACATTTCTACCTCTAGAATTAAGCTGTTATCTAATGAATGGCTAGGGTGATGCACATGCAAATACATACTTACTCAGACTTAAATGAAGAAAAGTTCCCTGGTGCCATTTCCCAACCTTATCTTCCCACAGTCAACAAAAAGGGATCAGCTGGCAGTCACGCCCATTTAAGTGGCATTTCATAGAAATCTAACATCCCCTAATAATCCTATTGTCATTTCCTATGACTGTGTGTAGGGGGCACGTTTTGCTGTTCTCATCTTTTGTCACAGGGCAAGACATCATTTTAGGCAAAGCTGAATAGAAGGCTGTGGCAATATGCCAAACTCTTGGCACACTTCTAAAGCTTCTTCCCACTCAATTCCCACCAAGTAATCTCCTTCCAAATGGACTCTTTTCCTATTTCACAGAGAAAGAAATTGTTATTAGGCACAAATTGGCTCATTTCCTGACTTGACACAAAAAAAACTGAATTTCTATGTTAAGTGCTTTAGAACATTTTATTCCCCAGGATTCCCCTTAGGAGGGGAACTGAATTCTATTTGGGAGACAAGGGGAATGGTTTCTCTGTTGCTCTGGAGAGTTAACGGAGGCTGCTCCCAAGATGGAAGCCACTAAATGGCTGGCTGCTCTCTGTGATGCGACTACTCTCCATGGACACTGGATCTTCAATAAAATGACTCAACTTGCAAGACAGTTTAGGCCGAACAGAGATTTCCCCCAGCATTAGTGAATGACTTCGAGGAAGGACCTGAGGCAGCCTGAAGGAATGTGGGGTACAGTGGCAGAGGGCAACTGAGGGAGTTAGCACAGTAAGCTTCTGGAAATTGGAATTTTACCCAGATTTCTGGAGGGTAGTCGATTTTAGCTCTTTTGCTTTCATCTCAGTAGACAAAGTGCTTTTCCTAGTATCTGGAGCCAGGATCTCCACCTGTGCTGCACTCCGCCACTCGCCTCCTCCTCCAAAATTTGCTCCAGTTATCATCTTTCTCTTCTCAAGTTTCCAGCTGCTCCCTCTATCTTGGTTCTTTTCCTTGAGTGTATGAATATGCCTGAGTCAGCTGCATCTAAAAAACCATCCTTCCTTTGCAAAAACTGGCATGATCGCTGAAACTATGTGATGGATACAGGGAGGTTCATTATAGTATCTTCTCAATCTTTTTGTATGTTGCAAAATTTCTGTAATCATGGAAACAGAGAAAGCAAGGGAGGGAGGGCAGGGAAGAAAGAGTTGGGTGCGGGAGAGAGACAGAGAGAGAGAAAGGACCCCCTCCTTCCCCCTGCACTTCTTTCTACCACTACACTCTCTGAACTTTTCAGTCAATCCTCTTGAGTCATCTCTAATCAAAACACTCTTTAATCCTCAACCCCTTGCAGTCTGGATTCTGGCCTTGTTCCTTCCTGATCTCCCTGTAACACTGGACGTTGTTTCCTCGCACCTCCTGGAAACTTCTCACTTTGCTCCTACTCATCCTCTCGCTTTCCTTGCAGCCTCCTTTCAATTTCATTCACTGCCACATCTTTCTCTTCCCCTCAGGAACTGTGGTTTTATGTTCCCCTTCTAGCCAAGGGCCTACTAGATTTCTTCTCTGAGATATCTTATAGGTGCCTCAAAACAGACACCACGGACAACAACAAAACCACAAACAGAACAAACCATTTCCCTGAAAACTCCTCTGATGTTTCCTCTAACAGCCCATGAGACCAACAACCCAGATCACGCTACCCAGAAATCTGCATATTAAGTAGGACTCTTTACCTTCCTCTCCCATCACAGCCAAGTAGATCTCTAAACTCTGGCTGCTCTGCATGGCTCATGGACCAGCAGCCCAGACCCTGACTGGGAATTTATTAGAAGTGCTCCAGCTCAAGGGCACCTGGGCGGCTCAGTTAAGTGTCCAACTCTTGGTTTCGGCTAGGGTCATGATCTCACGGTTTGTGACTCTGAGCCCCACATCAGGCTCAGCACTGACAATGTGGGGCCTGCTTGGGATTCTCTCTCCCCCCCCCCCAAAATAAATAAGCTTTAACAAAAAAAAAGGAGTGCTCCACCTCAGACCCAGTAAAGCAGAATCTGTATTTTAATAAGATTTTTAAGGTGATTTGTGTGACCATTACAGTTTGAGAAGTGCTGCTCTAAATGTTTTCTGCTTTCTTTTCTGGTTCTGTCATTTGTTAAGTCTCATACGGTTCTTGCCACAGAGTCCTAACTCATTTGCTGCTCTGTCCCCTGTCTTCCTCTTGTCTTTGCTTGGATAAACCCTACTTGTTCTTCAAGGTGCAGTTAAAGTGTGAACTCATCAGTGATGCTTTTCCTCAGCCTTTATTCAATTACATTCACTCAGTTGTGCTAAATGCTTCCAAGACTCTTCCAAGCTCAATGAACTGCCCCTTTATTGGGATCTCACAGCCACCTATTCATGCCTTTATTGCAATACTTGATATCTTTGGTTTAGTGCAATCTCCTAGGTGTAGCTACTGTTTCCTACAGATTTTTATCACCAGCACCTAGCACAGTGACTGGCACAAAGCAGGTAATTGATACATGTATGTTGAATAAAGAATGAATAAGTGAATTCAAAATTGCACCATGTGTGAACAGCCTTTTTCACCACTGAATAAGGAATTTAAGCTCCAAATCTCTCACAGATATAACTAAAGTGAGCAATGAAAACTCTCAAAGCCCCTTACCAGAGGGTGATTTCTGTGGTTATGGGCTTCCTATGCAAATACGTCTGCTTCCATGTGCCTTTTACAATCAAGAAGTTGCACCTGTTTCCAACATTTCCTGGGACATAAGATCCAAATTACAAAATGTGTTTCAGGTCTACATTCTAAAAAAATTCTCTTTGAGGTACATGACAGGCCTGCAAAACAGGGAGATATAGGAACAGTACAATATTCTCTGACCACAGGCCTAACTAAGAAAGTCAAGTACTGCTTCAGCATATGGGGCCCAACCAAAACCAGAACCATTCTGGATTATCTTGGCAGTGCTGGGTTTTCCTGGCCAGTTACCTAGATCACTGTTCTTGAAGGATTTGATAGCTTATTCCCTGGAGTGATCTGTGACCACTTATTCTAGAACCCAGTGTTCTGCTTTATTTTTTTCCCCAGTGGTCTGCTTTAATTCCAACCCAGGCCCTGACAAATGATTAACAAAACGTTAATGAAGAGGTTAATGATGAGAGATCATCATCACCATGAGCTTGTACCCACATCTGCCACCGTCCCTCCCCAGTTGCTACAATAAATACTGCTTTGCTTCTTTGTTTCGATGGCTTTATTGAGATACAATTCACATTCCACACAACTCACAATCTGAAGTGTACAATTCAGTGAGTTTTTTAAAAAGTCAATCCGTAGATATGTGCCACCATTACCAGAGTCAATTTTAGTACATTTTTATGACTTCAAAAAGAAACCCTGTATCCTTTACCTATCATTTCTCTAAAACCTCTCTGCTACTCAGCCCAAGCAACCACTAATCTCTATAGATTTCCCTATTCTGGACGTTCATGTGAATGAAATTGTATAATACATGTCTTTTCTGACTGATTTCTTTCCCTTAGCATAGTGTTTTCAAAGTTCATCCATATTGTAGCATATATCAGTCCTTCATTCCTTTTTATGGCTGAAAAATATTCCATTGTATGGATATACTACTTTTTTTTAATATGATATTTATTGTCAAATTGGTTTCCATACAACACCCAGTGCTCATCCCAACAGGTGACCTCCTCAATGGATTTACTACTTTTTTATCCACTTATCAACTGATGTAAATTTGCATTGTTTCTGGTTATTGTGAATAGTGCTATTATGAACATTCATATACGAATGTGTTCTTTTCAGTCCATAGAGGTAGAACTACTGGGTCATATAACTTTATATTTAATTGTTTGAGGAACTGTCACACTGTTTTCCAAAGCAATGACACCATTTTACATTCCCACCAGCAGTGTATGAAGGTTCCCATTTCTCTACATCCTTGCCAGTAGTTGTTATTATTATTGACTTGAATCTTTATTAACTTTTTAATTCTAGGCTTCCTAGAATCAAAGGATGTGTGAAGTAGTATCTCATTGTGATTCTGATTTACATTTTCCCCGGATGACTAATGACGCCAAGCATCTTTTTATGTGCTTATTGGTCATTTGTCTATCTTCCTTAGTTGCCTTTGGTTCCTAACTGTAGAATAAACTCATAACACATTTCACACAGGCCCATATGCATCCCAAAAAGTTTAACAAAACTCAAAGTCCAGATCTTCACAGACTAATTTATGAACAATATATTAGGCTGACCCAGAGCCATCAATGAGCATTTTTTTTAAAAAGCGCAATTGTATCATCTCATGCTTTTTTAATTCCCTAAAAAAAAGGGGGGGGCATCAAAAAGCAAAAAGAGGATTTTCATGCTGGAATGGTAGACTAGATTGTTTTGGCCCAATATTTCTGCCAAGAACAACTGGAAAAACATCCATTCAAAGGCATCAAAGATCTACCAAAGCAGTGAATATTTCTGGGGTCAAGATCTCAAAGAATAGAAAAGTCTCCAGAAAAAAATCTGAAGCTGCTTTTCTCCCCAAGACATTTGCTCATATGCTAGCGGGTACCAAGAGACTAAGAATCTGAACACAGCTTTCAGCAGTCTCTCAAAGCTGGTGGGTTTGGGAGCAAACATTGACATTCTGTCCCTATAACAGTCCTGGTTTACACCCAAAGCTTTCTGGTGGGAACCCAAAATACTAGATGAGAGGAGTAAAGGTGACCAGAAATAGATCAGCCCTCACAAAGACTGGAGTACAGAATTCAGCCAAATCAAGTTGTAACTGACTCACATTGATCTGTATCTACACCAATTACCTGCTATAAACAAAAATAAAACCTTCCTGGAGAAAGAGAATTCATTCAGAGCCTCAAATTATCTCTATTTTTTAATACAAATAACTAACATTTAATTAAGAATAACTTGGCATGCCAACAAGAAAACAAAAAATTGATCAAAATCCAAGAATGAAAATAGATGATGAAAAGACCCACGGTAAATACAGATATTGGAATTATCTGACACTGACTTAAAAATATCTGTAATTAATATGTTTATGAAACTATATAAGAAGGTAGAGAATTTATCAGAGACTGGAAACTATTTTAAAAACTGAAATGAAAACTATAGAACTGAAAAACACAAGTACAATTTAAAAATCAACAAGTGGGTTTAATAGATTAGAAATGGCTATAACGATAATTAATACTAAGCAGAAGGCAAGTCAGAAGAAAATGGAGAAACAAAAAGCATGAGAGACGTTTGGGCCAGTGAAAATGTCAGAGGGAGAGAGAGAGAGAGAGAGAAGAGAATAATGGGGTCAGAAGCAATATTTAAAGTGAAGAAGGCTAAGAATTTGCCAGAAATGCCGAAATCTAAAACTAAGCCCCAATAGGATAAATACAAAGAAAACTACAACTAAGCAAGTTATGTTAAAACTGTTAAACACTAAAGTCAAAGTGAAAACCTTAAAAAGCAAGCAAGCAAGCAAGCAAGCAAACAGATTAACTTCAAAGAGGCAACACAGACACTGGCATTTGAAAAGAAATAATGAGAATCTCAAGGTAGGAAGAAAATAACCTTTAATAGACCTCCATACCCAAAAATGAAGGTAAAACAAAGACATTTTATGACAAAACAAAAATGAAGGAATGTGTCACTAGCAGACCTGCTCTAAAGGAAATAATGGCATTGGTATTTCAGGCCCAGTGAAAATGACCCCACATGGAAACATGGAGATACAGGAAGGCCTGAAGAGGTACCAAAAGGATAAATACAACTCAATTTTTATAATGAGCAAAATTACTTGAACAATAACATCATACACACACACCCCTCAAAATGTCCACTAAAGACCTGAAAAGGAACTCAAGCTCATTAGTCATCAGGAAATGCAAATTCAGAGTAAAATGAGACACTACTATATACCCACTGTATAACTAAAAGTAAAAGCAAGTGTTGGCCAGTGAAACTCTCATACACTGCTTGTAGGAATGTAAAATGGTACAACCAGTTTTGCAGTTTCTACTAAAGCTAAACATCGGCATTCCCTACGGTCCAGCAAATTATACTCCTGAGTACAGACATAACAGAATTGCATATATACATGTACTAAACGGCAAGTACAAGGATATTTTCAGCAACATTACTCTTTAAGTTTATTTATTTATTTATTTTGAGAGAGAGAGAACACAAGCAAGGATGGGGCAGACTGAGAGAATTCCAAGCAGGCTCTGCATGGTGGTCAGTGCAGACACGTCACGGGGCTCAAACTCACGAACTATGAGACTATGACCTGAGCCAAAGTCAGATGCTTAACCCACTGAGCCACTCAGGCGCCCCACGGCAGCATTATTCTTAATAATCCCAATCTGGAGATAACCTAAATACTAATCAAGAGAAGAATGTATCAACTCGTTGTGATATATTCATACAATGGAATGCTACACAGCTACACTACAGAATACACTTGTGCCACAAGCCACAACATAAGCAACCCTCACAAAGACAGTGTTGAACGAAAGAAGCTAGGCCTGATTCTATTTATACAAAATGTTTAAAAACAGGAAAAATTAATCTGTGATGTTAGAAGCCTGCTTTCTGCTTATTGGTTACCCTTTGGGAAGGAGGCTTGGGAAAGTGATTGAGAAGGGGTACAAGGGTACTCTTCTGTTCCGTGACCTGGATAGAGGGTTACACGGGTGCATTCCTTTGTGATAATTCATCAAGCTTCACTCATATGTATATATATTTTACTATACTTACTAGCCACTTAATGTTTATTAGACTGCATTTTAATTTTTAGTTTTTTTATTTTTAGAGAGAAAGAGAGCGTGCAAGTGGGGGAGGGGGCAGAGGCAGGGAAAGAGACAGAGAGAATCTTTTTTTTCCCTTTCTCTTTATTTTTTAAAAATATACATCCAAGTTAGTTGGCATATAGTGCAACAATGATTTCAGGAGTAGATTCCTTAGTGCCCCTTACCCATTTAGCCCATCCCCCCTCCCACACCCCCTCCAGCAACCCTCTGTCTGTTCTCCATATTTATGAGTCTCTTCTGTTTTGTCCCCCTCCCTGTTTTTATATTATTTTTGTTTCCCTTCCCTTATGTTCATCTGTTTTGTCTCTTAAAGTCCTCATATGAGTGAAGTCATATGATATTTGTCTTTCTCTGAGAGAGAGAATCTTAAGCAGGCTCTGTGCTCAGTGTGGAGCCTGACATGGGGCTCGATCTCACCACTGTGAGATTATGACCTGAGCTGAAATCAAGAGTAGGATGCTTAACCAACTGAGCCACTCAAGTACCCCTAGACTGCGTTTTTAAAGGGCAAAAAACTACTCATTCATTATTGCAATGAAGTTGTTTCAGAAAGTTTTCTTCCCTATCCTGGCAAAATGCCAAGTAGAAAACATGGTTCAAACCCCTACTTTGCTCACTATAGCAAAACTGGTTCTACAGATGTAACCAGAATGACATCCTAATACTGGAAAATACATTTCAAAGTTCTAGTGACTGAGACTTTGCAGTTACCAAAATCTCACTTGAACATCTGCCAGTTTTCCAGATGTTTAGTCAGAAATTGAGGACTTTCAATACATATTTATATCTTGTTGAGTACTCAAAATTGTCAGGACAAATATTATGGCCCATCATTCACAGCACACGTGATGTGATCATTACTGTCTACAATCCTCAGAGATCCTGAATGATTTTGCTATTTTTCTTCCCAAAATATTTTGATTCCTTGCCTAAGGAAACCGGATGCTAAATCTCCTCCAGCTCATCTCTTTTACGTTAAAAAAAAATTATTGTACATTTACTTCATGCCAGGGACTAGTGTAAGCACATTACAGGTACTAATCACTTCATCCTTACAATTCTATAAAGTAAATACTCTTATAATCCTCATTATACAGATGAGAAAACAGACAAAGACACTAAATAACTTCCCAGAAATCACTCAACTAGCAGAGCTAAGATTCAAACCTAGGCAGTCTTGCTCTAAAGAGTCTTGGTCTTAACCAGTAGGAAATTCTGCCTAAATAAATATAGTAGTTCCATTTCCCTAGCAGTGGCCTTAGCTTCACTTTTCATCTCTTTTACCAGTGGGAGGCAAGCGTCGAGAATCTGTCCAGGACCTCAAGGGGTGTGGAGAATGCCTCCAGAGTATTTAGGGGAACTGTCCAATTCTTCCTTGCTTCCACTGAGCCCAAATTGACTATCTAGTTTCTATTACATGAGTATTCTCTATATAAAGACTTGCTGAAATCATGCTGTCCAGGCACCCAGGAGTGGGTAAGCCTCACTGCACTAAGCTGGTTTCTGGAAATCGCCTCCCAAGGCCCAACAAATGATCGGAAAGAAGTGAGGCAGGCTCCTCTATCTGCCCTGCCAGCTTCCTCACCATCCTACCTCAGACAGACAGAAGAGACATCAGTGAGTTTAGCTACATCAAAGAAAACCCTTGCCCTCTATAGCGAGACAAAGGAATTTAGTACCTGATTCCTGCACTGGCCCCTATATCAGGTTATCTAACAGCAAAATGGTAGCAAGATCATTCAGAACGTCAAGACGAAAGTTCTACATTCTGCTGTACCTTCCCAACTATGGCTCAAGACACACCAAACCGTGTTAAAACACAGTTACTCATGTACAGTGAACTTTGTAAATAAATGGGCATGGCCACTTGACCCTCTCTTCCATTTTCTGCTTTGCCAACACTTGAACACACAAATGTTTGCACGTACATCCTTACCTCCACTAGTTTTTTCAACTCCCACAATAATTTTCAGTATAATTCCCCCCCCCATCTATCTTCCCTTCCCTGTTTTCAAATGCTTTTCTGTTTTTCTTAAATTTTTTTTAACATTTATTCATTTTTGAGAGACAGAGACAGAGCGTGAGTGGGGAAGGGCAAGAGAGAGGGAGACACAGACTCTGAAGCAGGCTCTAGGCTCTGAGCTGTCAGCACAGAGCCCAATGTGGGGTTGAACTCACGGGCTGCGAGATCATGACCTGAGGGCAAGTCGGCCGCTTTAACTGACCGAGCCACCCAGGTGCCCCTGGGTTCTTCTTATTTAATGGACTCATTTTATATGTGCTTATGGTTGTAAATAACACAAAAACCTTTAGAAATAGGTAGAATATAAATAAAAAATGGATAAATAAATGGCTTGGACCTTGCAAAGAAGACCTCAGTTCTCTGTGTGTGACTGTACCTGCTCAGTGCCCTCAATTCTAAGCTGTACTACCAAAACCTACTTTGCAGAGATATGGATGTGGAATCTGAAGGTTCTGTGCCAGATTCTTCAAACACAGGCTCTAGAAGGAAACCTGAGAAGATATATAAATAGCATTGCCATCCTCCAGTGAACCTCTTGTATGGTGGGGGCAGGGGTGGGGTTAGGGGGGAGGTGCTTCCCACTGAGTAGCACTAAGTAACTTTCACTGGTTTGTGGTCACAGAACCCAGAAAGGAAAATCAAAGCCTACACTTAGGCAAAAGCCAAGCCTGGATGAAAAGTCTTGGTGATATACAAGAGCATTTTTACCCACTGTATTTGGAGGTGAGTTCAATTTAGGAGGAATGGATATGAACCCACTCCCAAGTCTTACGAAACTTCGTATTGTCTTATACACTGACATACACCATTACATAATCATACAGACCATTGTTTAGATTGCTATAGCAGCTATGTATACTCTAGTGAATATAGCTGAGAATGCTCCTTGGTGTAGAAAAATACTATATATATTTATATCACTTCTTTGTTGGATTTGCAATAGCCAAATAAATTCATCAGGTTACAGGCTGATGAGAGCATTATGTGGTACAAATCAGACATCTAGCATAGGGCAGAGGTTTAAGCAACTTCCATACTGGAGCAAAGTCAACACAGTCCACCTAAATCAACTTTAGGGTAAGAAGAAAACAGACTATAATATTTTTTTCCAGCTTTATTGAGGTGTATTTATATACTAAGAAGTGCACATATTTAATGTGTACAATTTGAGGAGTTTGAACGTATGCAAGTAAAATTTTTAGTAACTAAAATTTAAAATAACCACTAACCTAAATTAGCCCATATTTAACCAATTTGCCAATTAAGTAATGCTCTACTTTTAGGTAAAAGAGAAATAGGTCAAATTCACATCTCTAACAGAATACACGCTGAACCAAAACACAGATCCCGTTTTGTTCATTGATGCCTGGCACCAAGTCCAGTGTCTGGCACACAGTGGGTGTTCAATAGAGATTTCCTGAAGAAATTAGGTGGTAAGTAGGATTTATTATTAAATAAAAAATAATATATTCAAGCCAGTGGTACATATCTTCTTCATTTACCAAATCATATGCTACAAACATGTTCTAAACAGTGTACCATCTCAATCCTTCAACAATGTTTCTCATATATATGGGGTCTTCTCCAAAGAAAGGCAGAAAGGTAACAAACATAAGGCTGAAAAATACACGAGCAAAATAGGTTTCTGCACGGCCCACGTTTACTGGAATATCAAATGCTCAGAAATCTCCATTCCTTTTTTTTTTTTTAATGTTTATTTTTGACAGGGAGAGAGGGAGAGAGAGCGTGCGCACACGCACAGGAGAGGGACAGAGAGAGAGGGAGACAGGGAATCCGAAGCAGGCTCCAGGCTCTGAGCTGTCAGCACAGAGCCAACGCAGGGCTCAAACCCACCAACCAGGAGATCATGACCTAAGCCAAAGTCGGATGCTCAACTGACTGAGCCACCCAGGCGCCCCTCCATTCCCTTTGGGCTGTTTCACTGAGTTCCATGGCATATTTGTTCTGCCAGCCACTCTTGTTTTGAAAGAGATCAGTTAACCAACTCTTCGCTCAATGTATTACCATCCTTTTTACTAAACATTAACCAAAATAATTCAAACGTACTTCTAAGAGGTTTAAAAATGAATAAGACAACTTTGAAATCAAAGAATTAGCAAGTTTTCTAGATTCTTTCTAGATATTCATTGCTCTACTCACACGCACATCTGTGCTTCCTTTAATGAACCCTAACATTTGGATCCTGGTTCACAAACAGCAAAAGAACTCAAAAAGTGTTCACAGAAGCAGACAGTAACAACTGCATGTCCTTAAGTTCAACTCAAAGTAGCCAATTCTCGGAAGTCCCAAAATCATAAGTTTGTTATCTTTTTCCTAAACACAATGAACATGTGCCACTATAATAACCTTATTATAAGATGCTTTGAATTTATGTTTAATATTATTTTCCCTAGAGAAAATTCAATTTCATTCTAGCTACTGAGTCCAAATTACTTTTAGGTCTCTTGAGGCACAATTAGAAATACCAGAAATAGCTTCCAATCTGAAGCAAGCATTAAAAACTACTTATCTCTGGAAATATAAAGCTTGGCTCTCTAAATCTTTCTCGGTCTCCTACATGCTGAAAAACTGAAGAATCAGCCTTAATAATAATAATAGAAGGGCCAGCCCTACCAGTGACTATTATCCACATTACAACATAGCCATGGAAGCCAGTTTGACTCTTTCTACATGTTCCCCTTGCCCATCTGCAAATCTCCAGCCCTTACTGAGCCAACCTTTTATTCCCCCATTCAGTAGTCAGGGTGATCTTTGACTGCAGAGGATGAGGAAGGGTTGAGGCTATCACACCTGAGAAACAAAAATGTGAATTCAACTCCCTTTCTAAAAAAGTCTCTAGTATGTCCACATGGCCTGTCACCAGGCTAAGTGCTATTAAACATGTGCTTAAGGCATTTTTAAAAAGGTTTTTGCAGTAATGTATGAGGAATGCTATTATTTATGCACATTTTTCTCAAATTAAAGTTCTTAATTTAGGATACTTTTAAAGGTAGACATACAAAAGCTGGTTCTTAGAAAAGATCAACAAAACTGATAAACCCTTAGCTGGACTGACCAAGGGAAAAAAAGACAGAATGTTAATTACCACTATCAGAAATGAGGGGATATTACTACCGACATTAAATATATAAGGAAATATTATAACAGTGTTTGCCAATAAAGTTGGTAACTTAGGTGAAATGGATAAATTCTGGGAAAAATACAACTTACCAAAAGTGGCACAAGATGAGATGAAAAATCTGAATAGCTGTCTATCTATTAAAGAAATTAAATTCATTAGAAATACCTTCCCATGAAGAAAAACTGATTCATCACTGCTTTGCATCAAGACCAGAGAAGGAGCCAAACATGGAATCCAAGCTACTTGAATCACCTTTTACAAGGTTAAAAATTTCATTAAAATCCATTAAAGTTACCAATGCTATACCAAAAAAAAAAAAAAAAAAAAAAAAAAAAGGGTAGGCACACAGCCCTTGCAGACTTGCTATCTAGTGTAGTTTCCCTAAAAGGGGACCCTCCATAAAGAAACAATCAGTGATACAGTGATAAATTAACCTCTGGTGAGCATCTTAACCAAGGGCTTGTACCACAAGCCAATGTTTTCTGCTCGTCTTATTTAATTTTCACAACAATCCCGTGAAGCCTGTGTTGACAGATGCAGTTTACAAATTAAGAGACAAAAGGTCTCTGAGGTCAGCTTGGTGACACTATTCAATAGCAGAATAGGCTATGAGCCCAAGCTTCTGACCTTAGTCTCAGAGGATTTCAACAAAGTACCAACTGTGTTCCAGCTTCGAGGCTGCCTGGAAGGAGAATGCCCCCTGAATTTCCCAGCAGTGATGCCCCAGAGCTGTGGAGAAACCTCCAGCAAGAATATAATACTACATTGTTTGGGTTCAGACTTCCCTAATCCTTAGCTGCCCCATAGCGTCTTCATGCTCTTCATGGGTGTCTTGACCATCTAAATTTCACATGAGCTCCCATATCTCTTCAAGGAAATTTAATTCAGAACCTACTTAGGCCAACAAAAGGGAAAGAGAAGGGAAGGGAAAGAAAGAAAAGGGAAGCGAGAAGAGAAGAGAGGAAAGGAATAAAACAGCCTTTGTAACATTTCAAAGCACTTTCAAATCCATTATCTGACTTATCTTCCTACCCTCTTAAGGAGGTAAGCAAGGCAGCCATTGTCTCTTCTGCCTCATAAAGGAAACTGAGACCTAGGAGGACACACGAATCAAAAGAAGAATGGAGAAACAGTGTTAGAGTCCTATGGTAGAACAAGGGTTGGCAAACTAGGTCTTATTTTTGTATAGCTCATGAGTTAAGAATGTTTTGTACATTTTTAAAGGGTTGTAAAAACAAACAAAAATGAAGAATAAGACACAGACCACGATGGACTGCAAAATCGAAAATATTTACCATCTGTCCCTTTACAGAAAATTGTTGCCTGCGATAGAACAGTTTTAAGTCACACACAAGAAATAAACCAGCACTACATTCATCAGTGGCATAGTTCTCAAAATATCATGTTGAGCAAAAATACAAATTTTAGAATGATGTTTGCAGTGTGATAAGGATTAAAGACCTACAAAACCAATACATAGTATTTATGGATACAGTACAAATATAGTTAAGTTATGAATCATGCAGGAGGATGATAAACTCTGAAATGATGACAAGGGTCACAGGGTGCCCTGATTATACTAATAATATTTTATTTCTTAAAGAGACAAAAAGATAATTCTGAAGCAAATATTTCATGTGACTATCAGATAAAGTAGGCAAGGAGGTATGTGTGTGTTTATTATATTATTTTCTAGTCCTGTCTCTATGCCTTAATATTTTACAATATCAATATTTTGAACTAATGTACAAAGAAAAAATATCTGTGGTTAATAAGTGGGTGGATATTACAGACACGTGTGTGGTTTTTAGCAGGTCTCCAGAAAAACACCAAAAAAGCACCCCCCAGAAAAGCCCTCCTGACGTCCTTGGGGGAAAGTCACAGAAAACTCCTATGCTAATATGAGTGGTTAGATGGGATTTGCAGCTGAATAAGCAATCTGTACTCATATTCTTCACTACTTCCCTTCAGGCTAAAGGGCGTTTGTCAAGGAGTGTGCAGGACCTTGGCCTTGGGGCTGTCCTAGTCTCACATTCCTGTCAAGGACTGAAGACATACACATATAGCTGGGACAAAACCAGGAAGACAAGAGAGTCATGATTCAAAATCATCTCAACAGGCTGATACCCTGGGTGTGAATCCAAGAAAAGGAAAGATAACAAGAAAAAATATCAAGCCCTACCTTTATATATTTATATAAAAATATAAATATAAAAAATATATAACATAAAAATAAATATATGTTTATATATTTCTATATATGATACACAGAAATACACTGTATAGGTACAAGATGCGTAAACCTTGGCTTAGCTGCTCTCAGTATGACAAAAAAAAAAAACCTGGGAGAATTTATATCTATCCATATAAAACAATTGTATCATTCAGCTCCTCCCAAAGCTACATCATTTGGGCACATAAATAAAATAAGAGTTCAGATTAAAGCCGAAAAATTAAATAAAATGAAATGAAACATAGTCCCACTGCTACCAGCTCTTGTTGAAATAAGTCTGCAACATCATACACAATTATGAATGCCATGTTTTAAGAAAAAAGTGCCAAGCCAGATTGTATCTCAAGTACCATAACCTTGATGGCTACAAAGCCTTCCATTAGAGAAAGAACTGGAGGATCTGGAGAATGAAAAAGAAAACAGAGTCAGGATAGTTGTAAATATTTGGAGATCTGGCATGTTAGTAAGGGGTAGTAGATGTGTTAGTGTTGCTGTAGTGGGAAAAAAAATCAGGTCTAACCATGGGGCTGAAGATTAAAAGAGGTTGATTTCCATACAATACAAGTGAAAATCTCTAGTAGTGTCAGCTGGTGGGGTATTATCATGCAATGGACTTATTTCCCCCCCAATCTCCTCTCAACTGTGGTTTGTGGCAACAGAATGTGGAAGAAGTGACAGTGCCCCAGTTCTAAGCCTAGATCACAAGAGACTGCAGCTCTACATGCTCTGACTTTCCCAGAGTGCTGCAACCACCAGGAGAGCCTGCTACGGAGGTAGAGACCCCATGTAAGTGAGCCATTCCAAGTGCAGTCATCCCAGATCAGTCAGTCATTCCCAAATGACCCAGACTGAGTGTGTGCTCATGAGCAAGCTCAGCCAAGATTAAGCCTAGCCTGGCCCAGACCAGAACTGCCCAGTTGACCTGTAGGCTAATGAGCAACAATAAATGCTTATTGTTTAAAACACTAAGTCTTAGGTAGTCTGTAACTTATAATAGCTAGCTGATACCAAGGAGACCTCTTGTCCCCTTTCCAGACATATGGCAGGCACCTTGTTCTCTACTCACCCCAGGCTATTCCCTCAAGTCTCCCACCTTCAGCAATCTACAAATGAGAATCAGGCCTCAGTCTCTAGGCTCATGAATAATCTTTAACTACAGGGTATACACCAATGAGAAATTTCAAGAGAGCAAAAGTGGGGTGGGCCTCTGGGTTCCCAGCTTAGAAGGCAGGAAATGCAGTGGTTGGTTACCCATGTTGTGAACACTCTTCATCTTGAAAACCTCATTTTAGGTGGCTTCTGGGAGGGGAAGTGAGGGCATGTATATTATAGAAACCCCTATTTCTCTCACCCCTACCCTCAGCTATTTCCTTATAGAAGCTGAGGGTGGGGATGTGGGGGTTCATTGTTGGAGGGCTGGTTTGTCACAGTTGGAAAATCCTGAAAAAAGGAATCTGGCCAATTCTTAGTGTTTTTTTGGTTTTTTTGTTTTGTTTTGTTTTTTTCTGAATGTGGCACATACAGCACCTGAGCCTGATGTCTTCTTGGGGGAGGGGAAAGGAAAAGTCCCACTTATTATATAAGAAAGAACATTCTAACAAGAAAGTTTTAGCAATGCAATGGTGCCTTTTGAGTACTGAAAGCTATCCAGCAGAGGCTGGTGGACCACCTTTAAGGGAAACCAAAGAAGGGATTTCTAGATAGAGTGCAAAGTCGGACATGATGACCTCTTAAACCCTATCTACTTCTTAACATTCTACATCTCCATGAGAAGCAGTGTTGGCTAAAAGACTAGCAATGGGCCAAGCATCCAAAAACATGGGTTTCAGTCTTGGCTTTGGGCCCTTGAACCTCCTGAACCTTGGTGATGCAGATACGATGGGCCTCCTACTCTTAATTGGTATTCTTCCTCCTTTCTTCCTTGAAGGCAGAGTTCTGATTACATGCTCACCCTCCCATATGTTCAAGGAAGATGCTCACACATTTGGCTCCTGGAGTAAATCAAGATTTGTATAGACTAGTCTCCTACAATGTTTTTGTTTCACAAATAGAAACAATGATATTTGCATGGTATATTCACTGGGTTAATTAGATGAAGTTGATCTATCTATTCCAGGCCCCACCCAGCTGCTTTGTAGGGACAAGGGTATCTATACCTTAGGGGCATCTGTAACTCTCTATTACTATGGTTAGGGACTGGTTTAGCCTGACCCATGTCTGGCCAATGAAACCAGATTAGAATTCTGCTGAATGAAAAGGTGTTCCCCCCTCAACAGAAAAAAGCACACAGGAAGAAACCATTCTCTTCTCTCGGACTTGGTCATGCCTATATGTGATGTCTAGATCTATAACAACCTGTAGGAGTTTTAAAACATGGCCCTTCAAATTCTTTGATATTCTTCCCATCAAGGAGTAGGGTCCATGTCTCCTCTTCTTAAATCTGAGATCTAGTGAATGCTTAAATAATAGAATATAGCAAAAATGACTCCGCCACTTTCTGGGTGAACACATTAAAAAGCAGAAAATTTCCACTTTGTCTCTTAGAACACTCATTCTTTTTAAAAAAAATTTTTTTTAACATTTATGTATTTTTGAGAGACAGAGAGAGACAGTAGGTGAGCGGGGGAGGGGCAGAGAGAGAGGGAAACACAGAACCCGAAGCAGGCTCCAGACTCTGAGCCATCAGCACAGAGCCCGATGCAGGGCTCAAACTCTGGAACCTTGAGATCATGACCTCAGCCAAAGTTGGACACTCAACCGACTTGAGCCACCCAGGTGCCCCAGAACACTCATTCTTAAGACCTAGATGCCATCCCTTGAGGGAGCCAAGGAGAGGCCCACTTGGAAAAGAACCAAGGCCTCCAGCCTTCAGCCCCACCTAAGCAATCAAAAGAAAACAAAGTACCAAACTGCCAGCCATGTGAGTAAGCCATCTTGGAAGTGGATTCCCCAGCCTTCAGTCAAGCTGCTCCAGGTGATACCACATGGAACAGAGTGAAGTGGACTCTGCCGAGATTTGTCAGATTACAAGTTCATGGGCAAAAGAACTATGGTTATTTTAAGTCACTAACTTTTGTGGTGGTTTGCTCTGTGGCAATATATCATAAATAGTCCTCTTGCAATCATGAGGGGAAACAGACACAAAGATGGAAAATGCCTAGGTCCTTGATGACATTGCTGTGCCAGTGAATCAGCCAACCATGGGATCACTCTGCCTCTGTATCAGGTGAGGTATAATAAAAAATTTATTTATATACATAAAAAATTTATTTATATATAATAAAATTTATATAAAAATTTATATATAATAAAAATATAAAAATTACATATTTTAACACGTACATACATGTATATATTTATTTTTAAGACACATTTAGGTGGGTCTATCATTTGTAATTGCAATGTCTTAAATGATACCCTCTGCCTTTTTATCTGTAGAAATGAGATTAATATAATTGATCTGCTCTTTACTTTTCACCATTCGCTGACTATATATTGAGAACCCACATGTGCCAAACTGGGCCTGCACAAATGAGTAAGACAAAGACCTGTGGCTAGCCCGGTAGATCATGCCTGACCACTCTCCCCACCCCCAACAAAAACTAATAAATGTTCCTTGAGGAAGCATGAAAAACACAAAGAAATGGAAAGAAGAAAAAACGGCCCATACCCTCACTATCCTAAGACAACTATTTGACATTTCAGTGTTTCCTTTCAGACTCCTTTTGAAGTTTTGTATTTTGTGTATGTGTGTGCATGTGAGTGCCTGTGTGTGTGTAGACATGCAAAAAACTGAGACGATGTTGTGGCAGAAATTTATAAACTTTTATCATATGAAGCACTACATACACACATACACACACAGAGCTATACTGCAACATCCCTCCCATACACCTCTAAGAATGTATGAATTAAAAGTATTATCTTTAGATTAGTTCATAAAACACAGCTGGTCTCAGAAACAGGTGACACATTATGGGTTTTTTTTTTTTTTCCTGAAGCTAGACAGTGTGTCTGGCCAAGGCACATCTCTGGGAAGTGACCTGATTAAAATGATGGCAATTGTGTCAGGTTACCAAAGTTCAAACAACTGTATTATAAAATTAGACTGATGAACCCTAGCCTCTTTTCCCCAAATACAGCAGATATGAAAGGGATGAGTTATTAAGAGTGCTTTCCTAGGAATTCAAGACACAATAAATACCTCTGAAATCACTAACTGAAAACATCCTATGCTAATCACTACCTTCTACCCATTCAACTCACTTGTCTAAGAACCACCACAACTTTTTTTATATTCTTATCAAGCATTCAAACCAAATGAATCCTCTATTTCCCCTCATCCAGCTAAGAATCCTCGGTGGACAACCTCATTCATTCTTGTGCACAAACTTCAAACACACTTGCCCCTCTGTTTCTTTGCAGCCTCTGACAGAACTTGTACCCTGAAGGAATCTGGCTGCTTTTTCCACAGCTGTACGTGCCTGGCCTGCTGTGGTTCAAATTACCACCTCTATTCAGATGACTATTCTCAAGCAGCAGAGCCTGAGGCAAGCATTTGGATGCAGGCAGTTCAGCTGGGAGCTAAGCCTTTGAAACAGTGAAGGAGTAAAGGCAGCAGGGCTAATGAAGACGGCATTAAACTGGTTAACACTGCGGCAAATGGGACTCATTCTCTTTGGGGATCCACAGAGGACCATACAGATTAGACCCCAATTTATCCATCTTAAGGACAGAGACTGAGGGTATATCCACAGACTATTGTCTCCTTTCGTTTGGAGGTAGCTCCATTAAGTGTTACCTTCCACCACACTTCTCATTCATGCTTGAGCTACATTCTCTGGCACAGGAGAAAACCTTGAGGCAGAAAAAAGAGAAATGCCACAGTGTGTCCTCGGACTTGTAGTCGGTGGTTGATGTCGGATGCTGGCAACGCATGTGGAGCTCTTCCCCACAGCTGCACTAAAATCAAGAAGGCCAAAGACAAGGGACTCACAGTATCCAAGAGCCTGCTACAGGCCCCCAATTTACCTTTCCGGGCTATATACCCATTTTTGCTTGCAGGCTACATCTTCAAATCCTATGGGACACCTTCTCTCAGATGCCCCCCACACAGACACTTCCAAATCAAAATGGCAGAAAGTGACAGGAGGCAGAAGTACACCCACGGAGTTCAACTGTTTAGTAGCATTTGCTGATGGCAGTAGCACGGAGCTCCCTCAACTGTGAGTGGGCTCGCCAGTGGCTTGCCAGGAGGGCCCTCACCAGGCTTTAGAACACAGGGGTCAGCAATTCTTCCTGAGTTGGGACCGGTCATCAATTGGACAGTTTGTCCCGTCCCTAGAGAAGCTCAAGGTTTGGCACTGCCGACTCTCCGCGTCCTGCGAGGTGACGGCCACAGGACTGGTTGCCTGCCAGCTCCAGGATACAGGCTGGCAGGTCAGCGATACAAATGAGGAGGACGTGGTCCAGAGGAGGTTCAGTTGCGTCCCCTCTCACAATGAAATAAAACCAGTTTCGATCCCAATGACCTCTTTATGTCAGCCTTCCTAACCAACATTCCTTTGTTCTTTTTTGAACTGGTTTTTAACACCTGCCCATTCCATAGGTCATAACATCTCTTAACATGTACCCATGTCTCTGTGAGTGACACGATTTTACCTTTTTTTAAAAAAAATATCTTTTAAACACTTTGAAACTCATAATGAGGTGGCCCACAGGTTCACCTGCGAGAGCCAGGTAAACTGTTCATGGAGAATGTATTGTGCGGGCAGTGAAAGCCCAGCAGTGTCTTTTCTTGGCACTTCTAGGTGAAGCCAAAGTGCCAATAGAACTGTGTTCGCTCTACCTTTTTCTGTCTTTTAAAAGCTGCTCCAATATTCATGGATTTGTTTTGTTTTTGTTCATTTACAGCCATTAAGTTATTCCCTATGGTTGGCAAAAATGGATGGGAATTGGTTTTGGGGTCTGACCATCTGGAGATCTCTCTACATGGACTTAGGGTTTATAGACATCTAGTCCCTGCTGGGCGAGAGGCAACAAAGAATCTGGCTTGTCAGTCTTTTTGTTTATTACTCTTTTTTTAAGCGTGAATCAATTCACAATCTCATGACCTTTGGGAGGAAAACACCTTTTTGAAACCTGGACTGGGAAGATTTTCTGTTTCTGTGTTTACTCTTGATCCATGGCTAAAATCATAAAATTGAAGCTATTTCTCTGTAGCTGTATGTCTCTATATCTCTAGTTCAGAAATGCCTTCACCTCTCATTCTGCTGAATGTGTAGCATTTTCCTACCTTTGGATGGTATTAATATATTAGATTATAAAGTCTCTTTCTTAAATTAAAGGAGCTCTGTTCTGATTGGCATATATAGATAAGTAATTGCTTACATACACTGAATATAACAAATATTTCCCACAATACGGAAATTAAGTATCTGAAACGTGCAAAGTGTTTAAAATATATTTTAAGAATTCAAATTCATATGGAATTAATGTAAATATTTGACAACTTCAACTAGTCTAATATTTGGGATTTAATGAAACCAACTATGTCTTCTCTATCAGCATGGAATATAAAACAAGCATACATTTTTCTGCCTCTTGGGTATATATTTTTGCTAAACTTACACAGGTTTATAATCAAATAGGCTAGAATTACCTACTGAATATTTAAGATTACAAAAACATCAATTTATGTTTAAGCAAACTGAATCATTGTTCTAATGAACTTGTATTTCCATAGTAATGAGGTTTTATAGTATGTCATCTTGAAAAGCATTTCCACTGGGGCACCTCAGTCACTCGGTTAAGCATCTGACTTCGGCTCAGGTCATGATCTCAGGTCAGTGAGTTTGAGCCCCACGTTGGGCTCTGTGCTGACAGCTCCGAGCCTGGAGCCTGCTTCAGATTCTGTGTCTCCCTCTCCCTCTGCCCTTCCCCTACTCACACTCTGTCTCTCTGCCTCTCAAAAATAAATTTAAAACATTAAAAAAAAAAAAAAAGAAAACAAAAAAGGAGTGTTTCCAAAATCTTTAGATAACTGAAGACCTTTGACTGATATTATTAAATAATTAGTAGACACTGAATGGACACCTCCATCATTTCTAAGTAAGAAAACTAAAACATTCATTACAGGCATAATTTTAATTTATATACTTTTGCTTCTTATTTGCATATGCTACAAAGTGGCTATATCTTTGGGTTTGAAAATGAATGTATATTCACTTCTGCCATGTTGTGAAACGTATAAGGGAATCGTGTGGCTAAATGAAAGCTAGGCTGAGTGTATTCTCGAGCTCTGCTAAAATGACAGAAACTCACAATTATCCACCCCCTTGTTTTCTCTGTGAAGTACTAGTGCCTAAAAGCTATAATTAATAAACATGAATGAGACTATATGTGACTGAGACTCTACTAGGAGTCTCAAGATAATGACACACGCTTATTTTGATTTTAATTAAGTGCCAAAAAGGGAATGTTTCTGTCCAAAGCAAAATCACTTGTTCCAGAATTTCCTATGGCTGCTCTAACCAATTACCACAAACTTGGTGGCTTACAACAATACATATTTACTCTCTTGCAGTTCTGGAGGTCAGAAGTCGGAAATCAGATTCTCTGGGCTAAAATCAGGGTGTCAGCAGGCCATGCTTCCTCCAGAGGCCCTAGGGGAGAGAATCCCTTTCCTGGCCTTTTCCAGATTCTACAGCCAAATTCCTTGCATTCCTTGGTTGCTGGCCCTTTCCTCCAGCTTCAAAGCCAGCAGTCCTCATGTTATCTTCTTCCTCTGTCATCAAACCTCCTCCTGCCTCTCTCTTACAAGGACACTTGTGATTGCATTAAGAGTCCACCACGTAATCTGCAATAGCCTTCCCATCTGGCTTTATCGGCAAAATCCTTTTCTGCCATATAAACCTGTGAGTTATCATTCACAGGTTTCAGAGATTAGAACCTGAATATCCCTCAGGCCATTATTCAGGCTCTCACCTCACCTCCTATATAATCTACTCCCAAAGAGGGGAGATACCATAGCTCACCACAGTAACACTTTCTTATTACTTTACCATAAGAAAATTGATTGTTCTCTTCAAAGTAAAAGAAACTTGCATTTTTTGTATCTTCATTTAAATATTGTACTGTTACTTTAATTAATAAATAGCCAAGCTATAATCATTCATATACTCAGGCACCTATGATCCCATCGTAATTCTCAAATGTCCTGGAAACTTCAATTTTACCTTCCAACACAGATTCCAAAATGAAAAATGAAATAAAACTTAACGTCTTTTGTACTTTAAACGTTCTTTGACATTTTCCAGAGGTCCTTAAAAAGTAATAAAGACTTTTTCCTTTACCTTACAAAAAGAGGTGTTCGAAAACTTTAGCTCTATTTGCTATGTTAGTATTGATTAGTTGTATAAGAAAAAATCAAATCAAAAGAAGTATTCAGCTGTCCATAGATTAAATCTGAATAGGGAAAATATTATTAATATCAATATTTTAGTTCTCTGCTGTATGCAAAGTCCCTAGAGATTTATTAGCACCCTTATTGTTTATGTTTCTAATTACCAGAGTCCAGTTGGGGCTTTCCCTGATGACATTAGGCAACAAAATTAGTGTTATTAGTCATAATTTCAGTACATTAAAAAAATGGTACCAACCTTCCTTTTCAAATTTTAGTAGAAATTTCTACACCAGTGTTTTCAAAATGAGGACATACATCAAACCTTTCTGTGAATCTTTGTTAAAATACATGTATTTAAAATCTACCCCAGATTTTTTTGAAAACAGGTTTAATCATCATGCATTGTAGATACTTTCTCCAAAAGTCTTTTTGGATTGGCTTTATTATCTTATTTTGCATGTCACAAAAAATTTCCCCTTCACTTGTACTGTTTTCATTATATACTCCTACCAGATTTTGCACTTGTGAAAACTGTCACAAGTCGCAAGTGACCCACAAACATTTTAAGTCTCTGTTGTCTTCTCAGAGTTTTTTATTTACTCTGATGGATGCTTCCCTCAAGGCCCTATGATCAGCTAAAGACAGGAGAACTCCGTGGAAAAGGACAGTAATTAAGGTACTTCAAGAATAAACTTTTAAGCACAGACTTCTGATGCCATCGTATAATCACCTTTAACACCAAGTCAGTGGACAGAGTCAGAATTTTGAGAACACCTTATTTGAGAAGGAGCTGGGTTCATGATCTAGCTATTACAATGACCAGAGGAACAACACCTCTGCTTTGTATAAAATCAGTCCTTGATCCTAACTCATCTGGCCTTTTCGATATAAATTGCAAGTAAAAGTTCGTGTTGCTCGTGCTTACCCAGAGGTCCAACAAACCCCGACATCTCTGTATCCAAGAGAATAGCTTCTTTATCCCAGAGGACAGTATTACACACTTTGTCTCTTGAGGCTCATCTCTCAGGCTATAGTAGCGGAGGAGCCCCAACAACAGGTACGAGAACAGGACTGGCATACTCACTGTTCTGCCCATTGGCCATGTGACGTTTGGAGAGTTGAGGGTCAGCTCTGGGCCAAAGTGGCCTCAGCTGTAAAATGCACACCCTAAAAAATAATTCCTGTCCTCTGTGCCCCATTTACCCACTGTCAGTACAGACTTTTGTTGGGAAAAGCTCAGACTGGTAATTGTACACCTTGAGCAGACCTCTGAAACAATTTTGTCCAGCCTCCTCATTTTATAGCTGTGGAAGCTGATGCGCTCCCAAGGAAACCACACCCGTGGGAGACCAGAACCTGACTTTCCTCCCTCTTCTGGCACTCTTCTGTCCCAGTATGTCATGAAGGCTCTCTCCTCCACAGTCGAGTTGGTGAATTCCTTTCATCCTATGTGGCAGAACCCAAGCGTCCCACAACGACACTACCTGACCTGCCTCCTTGCCGCCAACCGGTTTCCTTTCGATTTTGTTTAAAAAGATGCAGTGGAGAGAGATTTTCCCCGCAGCGATTTCAAAACCCTAAATACATGACGTACCAGTCTTCTGTTTTCACGAAGGACTCTGAAGCAGAAACACTAAATGAAACATCAAATACAGGTCCTATTCGAGGCCTTTCCTAGATTTGAAACCATACTCCTTAAAGAATAAGATAAAATAAATTCACTCTTACAGTGCTATCCAAATGTGATTTAGGGACTGATGTAGATCATTAAATTATGTTACTGATCAGCTACGACCGCTTCGGAAATGGTCGGCCTTTAGCGACCTTTACAGCAATCGTGGGTTTTGCCACAACATTTAAGTGAGTGGAGTCTTCTTGTTGAACAGAGTACATACTAGTTCAGATGTTGCTGAATTCGAGTGAAGAGTCAAATGTAAACTCCATTCTAGTCCTAGGAAAATAGGACCACATATCAGTTCACAATCTATCTGAACAACAGAAAATACTGGCCCCATACCAAAGACAACTGTGAGGAGCACTGTGCTGTTCTAATCTATTGAAGGAGAGAACTTTACCCTTCAGAAAACTGGTGTTAGGATGGTGAGGATAACGAACTCAAGCAACTTTAAGAGACGGGATGGTACTGTAAGGGAGTGACGTGGGTCATACATGAGATACAACGGTGAAGGGTGAGCACTGTGGCAAACCAGAGAGGCCCAGTAGTCACGGGACAGCAGCCAGACATCTTCATGTGACAATAAACACGTGTGTGCAGACATGTTGACTTCACCCGAGAAGCCAGTGACTGAGGTTTTTATGTTAAAAATTCTTTATTTTAAATGCTGGCAGCTGATTAATTTTCTTGTAAATACATCACTGTAGGCCTAATGATCCCATCTGCTACCTGCATTCTGGCCACATCCTGTAGGATGTCTGGCCACATCCTGTAGGATGTCAGATTGAGGAACTAAGGGAGCCTGGGTCTTCAAACGTCTCTGTTCCCAAAGGCTGTTCTCAGTGGGAGCCCAGCCTAATCCCCGTGCCTTGTGCTCATGCCAACCCCGAGCCCACACAACCTTCCAGATTCCCCCAGACTCAACTCTTGGGCTCATCTCTTCTCACACATTATGTTTTCTGCTGTGCTGACCCGTGTCTGACCTCAGCCTGTCCTGATACACCTTTGGATCCCAGACCTAGTTTGGCAGCTACACACCCCCCAGCCCTGGACCGCACTCACTCTGGTTTTAGTTTCCCATTCCCAACAGGGCACTGGTCATCAACGGTGTCCTCCCTCCAGGGCCCAAGCTAGAGCTGATCCTTCCTCACCATCCTCCACCTCCTACTTTTTTGAAATGCACAGAGGGCCTAAACTTGGTGGCTCATTCTTTCCCAGGAGCAGTGATTCCCCCTCTCCACCTGCCTCCCCTGAGTGGAGGATTCCTGTGCACGTGTAGGAGGGGGATTTGGCAGGGGCTGCATTTACACCCATCCTGTACTGGCCCTGGCCCCCATGTTTCCTGTGAAATCCACAAGCACAGCTGAAGCACAGTTCTTAAAGGGATGGCAGTAGTGCTCTGCCCGATTGTCCAAAGCCCCTGTGACTGAAGATGGCTTGCCAACACGAAGTCACTGAAGCTCCACCTCCAAATTCCACCTTGGATGCTGGATAGTCTGAAGGAGCCCAGGAAGTCTGGCTCCCTACAGGTGTCACAGAGACCATTAGTGTGGACTACTGCATGGACTGTAAGGTTACCACCTGACCACAGAGGTCTCCTAACCAGACATGGATTATCCATCTACTCTCACATCTCCAGCCTTCAAAGAATTCCTCTGCTGTGCCTTCTGGTGAAATACCCAGGAGACTATTTTGTGCTAAAACAAGCCAAAGCCATGAGCCAAATCAACTGCTTCTAAAAATCAGACAGCTTTTTAACCAACATATCAAGATCTTAGCATAATGACTGATTCTCTGGCATGACCCACCCTGGAGGCAGTCCCTGTTGGCTGAAGGACACTTAAATATGAGAAACCATGCCCCAGTCACAAAGAAACTCAATTTCAGGGATGAGGTGGCAATGTGGGTGCTATCCTGTAACCAGGTGAAGGCGAATCTCCACCTGCAACTGCGAGACAGAGAGAGAGAGAGAGAGAGAGAGAGAGAGAGAGAGAGAGAGAGAGAGAGAAATACCTGCTTGCTACTCAAATGAACACAGGGGTAACAGTTGAGCTTGGCTAAGGCAAAGAGGGCTTCCTGGCTCTCTACAATAAATCACAACTTGGAAAGGCAGACATCTTGACAGTGAGGCTTCTGTAACTGTTTGGTTGAATGGCATTGTGGAGCAAGAAAAGTTTCTTGGATTTGTACGAGCACATATTCAAATCAGCTCTAAACACAACCCTGACACTATTATTGTCAGGACACTCCTATGAAGTAGGTAAAGGCTAAGCCAACTCCACACTTTAAAAGATGGTGGCAGGAAGCAGAGAGAGGGTGAGTCCCCAGGCAGAGGGGAGCAGAGAGGAAACCAGGCTGAGGCCTGTCTGGTTCCTGGGTGTACCTCTGGCTGCTTCCTCTGCGTGGCACTCTGTCTCTCCCCAAGGTTCAGCAGGCTGCGGTCTCACAGCCAGTGGCCCAGGCCCCCGGCCATCGCGTGAGATCCAGGCCAGGGGCACCTGGGGAAGCAGCCTAAGCATGTGGTCTACAGAAAGGGAGACACGTGCAGCTACGCACTCAGGGTGCACCCTGTGCCGGGCGCTGCGCTATGCGCCAGTTGACAGGCACACAATGACTTAATCTTTGCAAAAATCCAAAGATGGGGGAACCCTTATTATCCCCATTTCACACGGGAAAGTGCTTTTCAGAGGCAACAGAGGAGTGTCCCAGATCACATGGCCACAAAGTGGTGAACTGGGATGGCCAACCCAGCTCCTCTGATCCCTTTGTCGACGCTGCCTAGGCAACCTCTGACCAGCCCTCTGTGACAGTCCAGGGGGCTGCGGGCGGGGGTGGGCTGGGGGGGCCTTGAGCACATGATGAACCGGAGAAAATATTAAATGTTGACAGTCACAGGAAGGGGAAAGACTGCCAGAACACTTGACGTGACAACTCTTTTTAACCCAAAACACCACAAGAGTCTTTGTAAGAACTGTACGTCCTCCCGAGTCCAGCACTTGGGACAGAACTTACACGGAACACACTTGTACCTCTCCAAACACGTATTCAGCCACTGATAACTCTATGTTGCTCCATCAAGTATATGACCGTAGACGGGTTAGGTGTTTCATGGAGAATGAGATTACTACAGGAGTTTATAATGGACTATATTTCTAAATAAATCTATTAACAATAACCATTAAGAACTTCATAGGATTGGGACACCTGGGAGGCTCAGTCAAGGGTCTGCCTGTTGGTTTTGGCTCAGGTCATGATCTCACAGTTCCTGGGATCGAGCCCCGCATCGGGCTCTGCGCCGGTGGTAGGGAGCTCCCTTGGGATTCTCCCTCTCCCTCTCGTTCAGCCCCTTCCCTGTATGCTCTCTCTCAAAATAGAGAAACATCAACAAATGGCTTTTAAAAAGAACGTCTAGGATCGCATGTCTGAGGCCAGATGCTACCTTTCATAGTACTATACGGGTGACCAGTGTCCGCGAGAGAGGGCAGAAGGATATACTCCACAGAGTACCGCAGCACTAGCTAATAATCCCTACCTCGAGCCCGTTTTTGGAATGAGGCGGGGTATAAGGCCATCAAATCAACCTGAGCATAGTTCCTTCTACGTGTACCTCTTCATGGTTTCCCCGTCGCTCCTCAATCTTCATGCGAAGCCCTGGCCCGTTAAGTGCGTGTCGGCTGCTATGCCACCCTCTCCACCCACCCCCACTGCCATCACCTCCTGGCTTCCACATGGTCTCCGGTCAGGAATAAGGCCTGTGGCACCTCAGTCGTGGTCTTCAGCCCCCACCCTCCTTCTGGGCATTCAACATGCCTGGGAGAGCCACCCCCACCCCGCCAGCCTCCTGGCCTCACAAGCCTGGACTGGCTCAGCGCCAGTGAGGAAGTCTCTTCCCCCTGACCCGCTACTCCCTCAGGGCCGCTTCCCGCACTGTCCCCAGCGAAACCGCTCCCCGAAATGCCCGAGTCCAGCATCCCACACAGATCGCCCTGTCCACCCTCCACTCCCCGTGGGAGGTCTCCTCCCGGATGTCTGACAGACACCTCCGGCTACCTCCGAGTGACAGAAACAGACACCGGTCAGAGGCACGGCCCTGGAGTTAACTCCTTTAATGTCACGTGCAGACACAAGGCCAGGCCTCCCTCATCTGTGGGCGGCTTCGGGGTCCGGACGAGGGGGCGCGGGCATCACCACTTCCGAACTCGGGGCATCCCATCCACCCGAGGGGAGGTGGTGTTCTCGAGGAGACCCCTGAGGTGCTGGTTGCTGCCCAGAGCTCGCTGCACGTGCTCCGGGGTGATGCGCATCTTGTGGCTGTCCAGAGCCTCCTTGCCCGCCAGCTCCAGGATGTTGGCCGTCAGGTACTCGAGAACGGCGGTCAGGAAGACCGGGGTGGACGCGCTCAGGCGCGGGGCGTAGCGACACTCTCGCAGGAGACGCTCCACGCGGCTGACCGGGAATTGCAGCTCGGCTCTCCTGGAGCGGGACTCCGCGTGCCTCCTCCGTCTGCGACGGTGCCGACGGCGGCGCCTCCCAGACATGCCGCGTGCTGGGTTGGAACCCGATCGGCCCGGCCTGACCGTCCCGCTGGCCCGAGGGTGGCAGGATGTCGGCGCCGACTCCTACCAAGTGTGCCCCTCACTGGTCAGGGAGCTGCTTATATGACACCTCCGACATTATGATGTCACTGGTGTCGCTGATGTCACTGTGCCCTGCTCAGGACTGACCTGGAAACATCCATGACAGAAACCTGGTCTCCCTGTTGACTGCACTGGACCCTCTTTACGAGGGAACTCTTTCTCCTGGCCCTCAACAGTCTAGTACAAACAAGAACGGGAACGTTTCCACTGACACAGTGCTCTGTCTTGAGGACACTCCCCTCCAGGTTACCTGGTCCCGGCCTTCCATGGTCTTTGAGCTCTTTGACAGCCCTTTGTAAATTGCCCGTCAGGGACACACATACTGAATGCTTGGTCCAGTAGAGGTCCAAACTAAAACCAATTTTGCCCCCGTTGACACATCTAAAGATTATCAATATTTCTACGTTCTTTGGATTCTCTTCTGGATTGGTTACAATATCCTCATCAGTGAAGACTCTTAACACATTTTCACGTTACATCGATATAAAGGTCATGAGTTGACTCTCTTTGAAAATATCTTCTAACTGGTTTGGAGGTCACAGTGATATGCCCACTAGATTCACCTGTCAGAGCCAGATAAAATTCAAAGACAAAAAAGTGTACCTCATTCTCAGTTAATACCCAGGGGTGTCTCATTTCTTCTAGGTGAATCCAAAGCACCAAGAGCACTTTGTTGATTTTTTCTAATTTAAATTTTTAATAATTTTAATTTCCTTCTCTGCTAACTTTGTGTTTCTGTTTCATTTTTGTTCATTTACAGCCAATGATTTATTTTTATCGTTAACCAAAATGACTGGGGGGGGGGTGCCTGGGTGGCTCAGTCAGTTAAGCATCCAACTCTTGATTTTGTTTCGGGTCATGAGCTCAGGGTTCACGGGTTCAAGCCCCACGTTGGGCTCCACTCTGGCAATATGGAGCCTGCTTGGGATTCTGTCTCCCTCTCTCTCTCTGCCCTTCCCCTGCTTGCTCACTCATTCTCTCCCTCTCACAATAAACATTGTTTAAAAAAATGGTTCAGAGTTTGGTTTTAGGATCTGACCATGTGGAAATCTCTCAAAATGAGTCCAAAGAGATCCAGTTTCTTTTGGGTGAAAGACAAAACACAACCTCATTTTCCAGTCTTTGTTCAAATCCATTAAGAACTGCATACTCTCTGAGGGGAGAAGAGCTTTTTGATATCTGGACTGATGAGATTGGCTGTTTCTGTGTTATACTTCACATATGCCTGAAATTATAGGATTGAAGCTATAAGCTCTACTTGTCTGGGCCCATATGTCTCTGTCTTTAACACACAAAGGTCTTCACCTTTGATTGTGTGAGTGTACAATGTTTTCCTACCTCTGGATGATATTAACAGATTATAAAATCTCTTAAATTAAGGGAGCTCTGTTCTTAAATTGCATTTCTAGATAAATAATTGCTTACACACATTGAGTATTTCCAAATTTTCTTGAAAATAAGGAAACTGAACTATGATACTTTAAATGAGGTAGATCTAAACAATATATATTCTCCCAGAAGCTAAATCACAACTATTTTAAGATATCAAATTCAATTTAAGTAAATCTTTGGCAAACAGGACTAGTTCAATCGTTTAGATTTAATGAAAACAACTAAGTCCTTTCTCTTGTATCAGTGTTAACTATAACACAAATATGCATTTATCTACTACTCAGGTATGTTCTTCCTAAACTTACAATCTTTTACTGATCACATAAACTGGTGTTAATGTATTTTATGTTTAAGATTATGATATGTATATAAATTTATAATTAACCAAATTGAATCACTGGTTGGACAAACTTCATGCTACACAGCAATCACGTTTCATAGTATGTCAACGAGAAGATAATTTTTAAGATTTCTAGATAATGCATAACTTTGGACTGATAGTTAATGGACATTCAATACATACCTAATTTTTTTTAATGTTTATTTATTTGAGAGGCAGAGAAAGTGGGGGAGGAGCAGAGAGAGAGGGACAGAGAGCCCCAAGCAGGCTCACAGAGACCTATGCAAGACTCTAATGAATTGTGAGATCTTGACCTGAGCCGAAACCAAGAGTTGGATGCTTCACTGAATGAGCCACCCAGGCATCCCATAGATGCCTAGATAATTTTTAAGACAGAATGTTGAAACACTGATAACTAAGTATAATTCTAGTTCATATATTTTTGCTTCTTATTTGCACATGCTAGAAAGAGGCTCTATTTTTGAGCCTGCCCATGACCATGGTCATTTCTGCCACAGTGAGAAGTTATATAAGTATGTGGCTGAGTAATTCTGGGATAGGTGTGTTCATGAAATCTGCTAAATCCACTAACATGAAAGAAATTCACAATTATTCACTCTGTAGTTTTCACAATAAAATACAAGTGAATTTGCTTAAAAGTTATAACTAACATACATGAGTGAGAGTCCACTAGGAGTTTCAAGATGACGTGGGTTTTTTGTTTCTTTGTTTAAAACAGAATGTTTCTGTTATGGAGTAAAATGGCATGTTGGTTCAGAATGTAACAGACAAATTTGAAGGACAAAACCCGAATGCACACAGAACGTTATGGGAGGTTTGCAAAAAAGAGAATCTGAAAAGGAACAAAATTAAAAAAAAATTTTCTTTCAAATCTGGTTCAGTTCTAATAAGTTTGTTCACAAGAATTTCAAACAGCTCCTGGACCCTTCAGAATCAAATATTAGTGTTACAAGACCTAGCCTCAGCTTTCAGACAACGAAATAAAAGGCATCCAAATTGGCACAAAAGAAGTCAAACCTTCACTCTTCGCAGAGGACGTGATACTCTACACGGAAAACCCAGAAGTTTCCACCAAAAAACTGCTAGAGATGCTAGAGGAATTCAGGAAAGTCGCAGGATATAAAATCCATGTACGGAAATCGGATGCATTTCTATACACCAGTAATGAGGCGGCAGAAAGAGAAACGAGGAATTGATCCCATTTATACACTGCTCCAAAAACCTTAATATACTTAGGAACAAACCTAACCAAAGAGGTAAAAGATCTGTACACTGAAAACTATAGAAAGCTTATGAAAGAAATTGAAGAAGACATAAAGAAATGGAAAAACATTCCATGCTCAAGGATTGGAAGAACAAATATTGCTAAAACGTTGATACTACTGAAAGCAATCTACACATTCAATGCAACATTATCAAAATAACACCAGCATTCTGGGGTGCCTGGGTGGCTCAGTCAATTAAGTGTCTGACTTTGGCTCAGGTCATGATCTCACAGTTTGTGGGTTTGAGCCCCGCGTCGGGCTCTGTGCTGACAGCTCAGAGTCTGGAGCCTGTTTTGGATTCTGTGTCTCCTCCTCTCTCTGCCCCTCCCCTGCTCATGCTGTCCCGCTCTGTCTCTCGATAACAAATAAACGTTAAAAAAATTTAAAAAAAAAAGAAAAGAAAACAAAGGTGGAGGCATCACAAGCCCAGACTTTAAATTATATTACAAAGCTGCAATCATCAAGACAGTATGGTACTGGCAGAGAAACAGACATAGATCAATGGAATAGAATGGAGAACCCAGAAATGGACCTACAAATATATGGCCAACTAATCTTCGACAAAGCAGGAAAGAATATCCAATGGAAAAAAGACAGTCTCTTTAGCAAATGGTACTGGGAGAACTGGACAGAAACATGCAGAAGAATGAAACCAGACCACTTTCTTACACCAGACACAAAAATAAATTCAAAATGGATGAAAGACCTAAATGTGAGGCAGAAAACCATCGAAATCCTAGAGGAGAAAATAGGCTGAAACCTCTTTGACCTTGGCCACAGAAAGTTCTTATTTGACATGTCGCCAGAGGCAAGGGAAATAAAAGCAAAAATGAACTATTGGTACCTCATCAAGAGAAAAAGCTTCTGCACAGCAAAGGAAACAATCAACAAAACTAAAAAGCAACTGATGGAATGGGAGAAGATATTTGCAAACGACGTATCAGATAAAGGGTTAGTATCCAAAATTTATAAAGAACTTATCACACTCAACACCTAAAAAACAATCCAGTGAAGAAATGGGCAGAAGACATAAACAGACACCTTTCCAAAGAAGACATCCAGATGGCTAACAGACATATGAAAAGATGCTCATCATCACTCATCATCAGGGAAATACAAGTCAACACCACAATGAGATACCACCTCACACCTGTCAGAATGGCGAACATGAACAACTCAGGCAACAACAGATGTTGGTGAGGATGTGGAGAAAGGGGAACCCTTTTACACTATCGGTGGGAATGCAAACTGGTGCAGCCACTCTGGAAAACAGCATGGAGGTTCCTCAAAAAATTAAAAATAGAACTCCCCTATAAGCCAGCAATTGACCTACTAGGTATTTATCCAAGGGCTACAGGTATGCTGTTTCGAAGGGGCACATGCACCCCAATGTTTATAGCAGCGCTATCAACAATAGCCAAAGTATGAAAAGAGCCCAAATGTCCATCAACTGATGGATTAAGAAGATGTAGTGTGTATATATATATACATATATACACACACACACAATGGAATGCTACTGGGTGATGAAAAAGAATGAAATGTTACCAATGGTAGGATTCCAATGTGGATGGAACTAGAATGTATTATGCTAAGCAAAGTCAGTAAGAAAAAGACAAATATCATATGATTTCACTCATATGAGGAATTTAAGAAACAAAACAGATGAACAAAGGGGAAGGGAAGGAAAAATAAGATAAAAACAGAGAGAGAGGAAAACTTTAAGAGACTCTTAAATACAGAAAACTGAGAGTTGATGGAAGGGAGGTGGGTAGGGGGATGGGTTAAATGGGTGACAGGCATTACGAAGGGCACTTTTTGGGAGGAGCACTAGCTGTCATATGTATGAGATGCATCACTGGGTCTACTCCTGAAGCCAAGACTACACTGTATGTTAACTAACTTCAGAATAAAAAATAAAAAATAAATTAAGAAAACACAAATATTATATTGAAGCAATCACAGAATTTAGTTTGTTCTCTGTGAAAAAGGCTAAGTTTCCTTACAGCGTTTGTCACATCTTCTTTTTTAAAGTTTATTTATTTATTTTGAGAGAGAGAGAGAGAGAGAGAGAGAGAGAGAGAGAGAGAGAGTAGGGGAAGAGCAGAGAGAGAGGGGGAGAGACAGAGAATCCCAAGCAGGCTCCATGCTGTCAGCACAGTCCCCAACTCAGGGCTCATAACTCATGAACTGTGAGATGACGACCTGAGCCAGAAACAAGTGCTGGAGGCTTCACCAACAGAGCCACCCAAGTGCCCCAGTGTTAGTTCTTAATAAGTGGTTGTCAAAGATTACCCTTCACCTGTATTAGCTTCCTATGGTGGCTGCAAACAATGCACATTGATTCTCTTCTAGGTCATAAATCTGAAATCGGTTTCACCAGGCTAAAAGCAAGGTGTGAACAGGGCTGCATGACCTTTGAAAGTTCCAAGGTAGAATCCATTTCCTTGCCTTCTCCAGCTTCTAGAGCTGAATTCTTTGCATTTCTTTATTCATGACTTCTTCCTCCATCTTCAAAGCCAGCCATAGAGCATCTCGTTTCAGTTGTCACATTGCCTTTTGCTTATGTATTAAAATTTCCCTCTGCTTCCCTTATATAAGGGCACTCCGATTTCTCGGGCCAACCACAATTATCCAGGATAATCTTCCCACCTCAATATCTGTAACTTGAATCTAAAAGTCCCATCTGCAAGAGAGAAAGTAACATCCCCACATTCTAGGGATTAGGACTTGAGTATTTGAGAAAGCCTTATTTCACCCTACCATATTACTCTATACATAGTTTGCCCAAGTAGCAGATTCCATATCTCACCAGAATATTCCTTTGTTCTGACTTCAACATGCTTGTGAGTATTCTCTTTAAACTAAAATAATAATAGCTCTGCATTTCTGAAGTTTTAAGGACTTGTCTACATTTACTTAAATGTTGTCTTGACACTGAATTAGTAGACAGCCGAGCTACAACCATTCACATTCTCAGGCTCTCATGATTCTACCTTAGGCATGCAAACGTCTAGGCAACTTTTGAGTTTAGCATTCCCAAAATACAATCTAAAATGAAGACTGAAAGAAAATAATACTTTGCATTATCTTTTGCACTTAAAACTGTCTTTGGTTTTAAACTGATTTCTCACAGGGTCCCCAGAAAGTCATAAAGATTTTTCACTTTATAAAAAAAAGAGAAGTGCTAGAAATGATTGGATTTACCGCACGTTACTACTGATGAGTTGCACAGAAAATTCTCAAATCAAAACAAGTACTTGGACTTCTCTTTGTTAAATATTAACAGAGAAAATATTAATGTAAGTGTTTAAAATCTTATATATTGTATGGGAAGTCTCTAGAGATTTGTCAATGGTCTCACTATCCATGAGATGTTTCTGATTATCAGAGTCCTGGTGGGGTTTTCTCCAGTGATTTAGGCAACAACACTATAGTGTTATCAGACATCACTTATTACTTTTAAATATTTGGTTGCAATCTTCCTTATAAAATTTCAATCTAGCATCTTCTAGGCCAGTGCTTTTCAACTGAGGATGCACATCACACCTACCTATTATAATGGTTATGTTTTACGTGTCAATTTTGCTAGGCTGTGGTGCCGACTCATCTGGCCAAATACAAGTCTAGGTGTTGCTGTGAAGATACTTTTTAAATGAGTTTAACATCTACAATCAGTTGACTATAAGGAAAGGAAATTACCATCACACAATCAGTTGAAAGTCTAAAGAACAAAAACTGAGATTTCTTGGCAAAGAATTTGGCCACACTGTAATGTAGAAATCTGGCCAGAGTTCCCAGCCTGCTGGACTGCCTTACAGAATTAGGACTTGTTACATCAGAGAACCACATGAACCAATCACATGTATATGTACACACATGCAGAGATATAGATATAGATAGATATAGATATAGATGATATAGATATAGATATATCCTATTGGTTCAGTTTTTTTTTCTGGAGAACTCTAATGCACCAAGGGGATTTTATTAAAATCCATAAGTCTAGAACCGATTCCATACTTTTTTGAAAAAGGGTAACATCATTATGCTTACAGACACTGAGTCAAAAACTCTTTTTCTGCCTTTTCTTTTACATATGACAGAAAAAGGTAATTTCACCTGTAGTTGCACTTTTATTGTTATGCCCTCCCACAAGAGTTTTACTTATGAGGATTATCACCAAGTTGATCTCAGCCATAAGTATCTGTCTCCTCCAGTTTGTTATTTTGATTTACACTGATGCTTCCCTGAAGGCCTTATAAGCCATCTACAGCCCAGAGATTTTGCCTTCAGCAACTAAGGATGGTCTCAGAACCATAAAAAAGGACAGTAACTTAGACACCTCAAGAATAAACTCTTAAGCACAGGCTTCTGATGTCATCACATAATCACCTTTAAGACCATGTCAGTGGACAGAGAATCTCAAAAACACCTTATTTGAGGGGGTGGGTTCATGACACAACTATTACAATGCCCAGTGGAAGAAGACCTGGATTTGCAAATTGAAAGGCCTGAACCATAAAATCAGTCCTTGATCCTAACCCTTTCTGAAATAAAACACAAGTAAAAGTTCTTGAGAGTTGCTGCTCGTGCTTACCCAGAGATCCAATAAACCCGGACATCTCTATCCAAGAGAGTAGCTTCTTTATCCCAGAGGACAGTATTACACACTTTGTCTCTTGAGGCTCATCTCTCAGGCTATGGTAGCGGAGGAGCCCCAACAACAGGTACGAGAACAGGACTGGCATACTCACTGTTCTGCCCATTGGCCATGTGACGTTTGGAGAGTTGAGGGTCAGCTCTGGGCCAAAGTGGCTTCAGCTGTAAAATGGACACCCTAAAAAATAATTCCTGTCCTCTGTGCCCCATTTACCCACTGTCAGTACAGACTTTTGTTGGGAAAAGCTCAGACTGGTAATTGTACACCTTGAGCAGACCTCTGAAACAATTTTGTCCAACCTCCCCATTTTATAGCTGTGGAAGCTGATGTGCCCCCAAGGAAACCACACCCGTGGGAGACCAGAACCTGACTTTCCTTCCTCTTCTGGCACTCTTCTGTCCCAGTATGTCATGAAGGCTCTCTCCTCCACAGTCGAGTTGGTGAATTCCTTTCATCCTATGTGGCAGAACCCAAGCGTCCCACAACGACACTACCTGACCTGCCTCCTTGCCGCCAACCGGTTTCCTTTCGATTTTGTTTAAAAAGATGCAGTGGAGAGAGATTTTCCCCGCAGCGATTTCAAAACCCTAAATACATGACGTACCAGTCTTCTGTTTTCACGAAGGACTCTGAAGCAGAAACACTAAATGAAACATCAAATACAGGTCCTATTCGAGGCCTTTCCTAGATTTGAAACCATACTCCTTAAAGAATAAGATAAAATAAATTCACTCTTACAGTGCTATCCAAATGTGATTTAGGGACTGATGTAGATCATTAAATTATGTTACTGATCAGCTACGACCGCTTCGGAAATGGTCGGCCTTTAGCGACCTTTACAGCAATCGTGGGTTTTGCCACAACATTTAAGTGAGTGGAGTCTTCTTGTTGAACAGAGTATATACTAGTTCAGATGTTGCTGAATTCGAGTGAAGAGTCAAATGTAAACTCCATTCTAGTCCTAGGAAAATAGGACCACATATCAGTTCACAATCTATCTGAACAACAGAAAATACTGGCCCCATACCAAAGACAACTGTGAGGAGCACTGTGCTGTTCTAATCTATTGAAGGAGAGAACTTTACCCTTCAGAAAACTGGTGTTAGGATGGTGAGGATAACGAACTCAAGCAACTTTAAGAGACGGGATGGTACTGTAAGGGAGTGACGTGGGTCATACATGAGATACAACGGTGAAGGGTGAGCACTGTGGCAAACCAGAGAGGCCCAGTAGTCACGGGACAGCAGCCAGACATCTTCATGTGACAATAAACACGTGTGTGCAGACATGTTGACTTCACCCGAGAAGCCAGTGACTGAGGTTTTTATGTTAAAAATTCTTTATTTTAAATGCTGGCAGCTGATTAATTTTCTTGTAAATACATCACTGTAGGCCTAATGATCCCATCTGCTACCTGCATTCTGGCCACATCCTGTAGGATGTCTGGCCACATCCTGTAGGATGTCAGATTGAGGAACTAAGGGAGCCTGGGTCTTCAAACGTCTCTGTTCCCAAAGGCTGTTCTCAGTGGGAGCCCAGCCTAATCCCCGTGCCTTGTGCTCATGCCAACCCCGAGCCCACACAACCTTCCAGATTCCCCCAGACTCAACTCTTGGGCTCATCTCTTCTCACACATTATGTTTTCTGCTGTGCTGACCCGTGTCTGACCTCAGCCTGTCCTGATACACCTTTGGATCCCAGACCTAGTTTGGCAGCTACACACCCCTCAGCCCCGGACCCCACTCACTCTGGTTTTAGTTTCCCATTCCCAACAGGGCACTGGTCATCAACGGTGTCCTCCCTCCAGGGCCCAAGCTAGAGCTGATCCTTCCTCACCATCCTCCACCTCCTACTTTTTTGAAATGCACAGAGGGCCTAAACTTGGTGGCTCATTCTTTCCCAGGAGCAGTGATTCCCCCTCTCCACCTGCCTCCCCTGAGTGGAGGAGACCTGTGCACGTGTAGGAGGGGGATATGGCAGGGGCTGCATTTACACCCATCCTGTACTGGCCCTGGCCCCCATGTTTCCTGTGAAATCCACAAGCATAGCTGAAGCACAGTTCTTTTTTTTAAATTTATTATTTATTGAGAGAGAGAGAATGAATGAATGAATGAATGAATATATGAATGAATCCCAAGCAGGCTCCATGCTGTTAGCACAAAGCCCAACATGGGGCTCCGTCCCAAGAACCATGAGATTATGACCTGAGCTAAAACCAAGAGTCAGCCGCGTAACTGGTTCAGTCACCCAGGCTCCCCTGAAGTACAATTCTTAAAGGGATGGCAGTATTGCTCTGCCTGATTGTCCCATGCCCCTGTGACCACAGAGGGCTTGCCAACACAGGGTCATTAAACCTTCAAATTCCACTTTGGACACCAGACAGTGTGAAGGAGCCCAGGAAGTCTGGCTCCCTACAGGTGTCACAGAGACCATTAGTGTGGATTACTGCATGGACTGTAAAGTGACCACCTGACCACACAGGTCTGCTAACCCAACATGGTTTATCCATCTACTCTCACCTCTCTGGCCTTAATGTTTGTTTATTTGAGAGAGAGAGAGAGAGAGAGAGAGCAAGCAAGCAAGCAAGGGAGGGGCAGAGAGAGAGGGAGACACAGAATCCGAAGCAGGGTCCAGGTTCTCAGCTGTGGGCACAGAGCTGGATGTGTGGCTCAAAACCACGAACCGTGAGACCATGACCTGAGCCAAAGTTGGATGCTTAACAGACTGAGCCCCTGAGGTGCTCCTCTCTGGCCTTTATAAATTCCTTTGCTGGGCCTTCTGGTGAAGTACCCAGGGGACTATTTTGTGCTAAAACAAGCCAAAGCCATGAGCCAAATCAACTGCTTCTAAAAATCAGACAGCTTTTTAACCAACATATCAAGATCTTAGCATAATGACTGATTCTCTGGCATGACCCACCCTGGAGGCAGTCCCTGTTGGCTGAAGGACACTTAAATATGAGAAACCATGCCCCAGTCACAAAGAAACTCAATTTCAGGGATGAGGTGGCAATGTGGGTGCTATCCTGTAACCAGGTGAAGGCGAATCTCCACCTGCAACTGCGAGACAGAGAGAGAGAGAGAGAGAGAGAGAGAGAGAGAGAGAGAGAAATACCTGCTTGCTACTCAAATGAACACAGGGGTAACAGTTGAGCTTGGCTAAGGCAAAGAGGGCTTCCTGGCTCTCTACAATAAATCACAACTTGGAAAGGCAGACATCTTGACAGTGAGGCTTCTGTAACTGTTTGGTTGAATGGCATTGTGGAGCAAGAAAAGTTTCTTGGATTTGTACGAGCACATATTCAAATCAGCTCTAAACACAACCCTGACACTATTATTGTCAGGACACTCCTATGAAGTAGGTAAAGGCTAAGCCAACTCCACACTTTAAAAGATGGTGGCAGGAAGCAGAGAGAGGGTGAGTCCCCAGGCAGAGGGGAGCAGAGAGGAAACCAGGCTGAGGCCTGTCTGGTTCCTGGGTGTACCTCTGGCTGCTTCCTCTGCGTGGCACTCTGTCTCTCCCCAAGGTTCAGCAGGCTGCGGTCTCACAGCCAGTGGCCCAGGCCCCCGGCCATCGCGTGAGATCCAGGCCAGGGGCACCTGGGGAAGCACGCCTAAGCATGTGGTCTACAGAAAGGGAGACACGTGCAGCTACGCACTCAGGGTGCACCCTGTGCCGGGCGCTGCGCTATGCGCCAGTTGACAGGCACACAATGACTTAATCTTTGCAAAAATCCAAAGATGGGGGAACCCTTATTATCCCCATTTCACACGGGAAAGTGCTTTTCAGAGGCAACAGAGGAGTGTCCCAGATCACATGGCCACAAAGTGATGAACTGGGATGGCCAACCCAGCTCCTCTGATCCCTTTGTCGACGCTGCCTAGGCAACTTCTGACCAGCAGTCTATGACAGTCCAGGGGGCTGCAGGGGGCAGGGGGCTATGCTTGAGCACATGATGAACAGGAGAAAAAAAAATGTAAGTATTTAAAAAAAAATTTTTTTTAATGTTTATTTTTATTTTTGAGACAGAGAGAGACAGAGCATGAACAGGGAGGGGCAGAGAGAGAGGGAGACACAGAATTGGAAGCAGGCTCCAGGCTCTGAGACATCAGCCCAGAGCCTGACGCGGGGCTCGAAATCACAGACCGCGAGATCATGACCTGAGCTGAAGTCGGATGCTTAACCGACTGAGCCGCCCAGGCGCTCCAATATTTATTTATTTTTGAGAGAGAGAGATACAGAGCACAAGCAGGGGAGGGGCGGAGAGAGAAAGGGAGACACAGCTGTCAGCCCAGAGCCCACACGGGGTTGGAACTCACAGACCGCAAGATCATGACCTGAGCCGAAGTCGGAGGCTTAACTGACTGAGACAACCAGGTGCCCCTAATTATATTGCAATTTAGAAAAACTCTCCAGTGGACTACTTGGCCAACTCTACTTTCTCTCCCCGAGGCCAAGATCTGCTGAGGCCATATTCATCGGTGTTTGCTCAGTGGGCACAGAATCAGAGAGATGGTTATAGACTGAATGCTGAATATGGTCTGGTTCTGATGGACTTTATGTCCTTACCCTGTCAAGAATGGATACTTCTATTGTTCTAAACCTCATTTACATGGTGTGGCCGACACAGCTGCCTACTCAGTATCCATTCCTCCCCTTCTATTTTAAGAAAACACAATTTTGTTCTGGGTGGCAATGGGCCTATGTTCCCAAACTTTGCTGATTATAAAAACCACCTGGAATGTTTGTTTAAAAAACAAAATAGAAATAAAATAAAAAGACATATCTTGGGTTCCCATCCCAGACTCAGCAAATGGTAATCTGTATATTTTTCACACGCCTCCTGCCCCAGGTGACTCTAATCATCATCAGGGAAGTTTGAGGAATATTGGTCTCAGCCAATGGGGGGCAATCATTCCTATGCTCAACTTTCCTAGCATTTCTGGCACCTAGGTGACCATGTGACCAATTCTGGTCAATGAGACCTGAATAAAGTCTATTAGGGAGGTTTGGGGGAAAGCTTTACCCACTATTGAAAGGAGAAATATACTCGCCCTTCTGCCTTCACCCCTTCTTCCTGCCTTGAATGCAGCTATAATAGTTGGCACTACAGTAGCAGCCCAAGGGAAAGCCAAAACAATCATAGTGACATCAACTTTACTGTTGTGAGCAGCTGAAATAATGCCAGCAACTGCCTCCTCCTAATTTCTTGTTAGATAAGCAAAATAGACCCCAGCTTGTTTGACCCTATAGTCACGTGTTTGTCCCTTGCACCAAATGCATTCCTAATCATATGATGGACAGTATCAATGGATCATCTCTGATCATCTCTGTACCTCATGCTGTCAAAGCTCTCTTAAACTCACACTATGCACAATGTCTTTCAGCAAGCCATCTCACTTCTCATGACATTTTCTTGCTAACCACCTCTCATATCGCTCTTGTTCATTGCAACAATCTCAATCCTGCTACCCTTCTTCCTTCACCCATAGACAAAACCCCTCATCACTGTTTAATTAAGATGAATCACCTATTAACTCATCATGACGACTTAGAAGAACCCCCCGCCTTGGCCAATGTTGATTTCTCATGGTTTACTCATGGCTTTTCCCTAAAATGAAAATGGTAAATAGTATACAATATCAACTCAACTCTTTTTGAGGTCAGTCTGCGCCCTTGCTTTTGGCCACTTCCACCCAACAAACCAAATTACACGCCTTTACCCAAGCACATATCCTAGCTAAAGGTAAAAGCATAAATATCTATACTGATAGTCAATATGCCTTTGGAGTAGCCTATGATGTTGAATGTTATGGAAACAATAGGATTTCCTTCTAGCAGAGACAAAATTAAAAATGGTCCTTATGTCCAAAATTTATTTGATGCTATACTCCTTCCAGAACCTCTGGCTGTTATTAAAGTCCCTGGTCATTCTAAGTCTGACTCTCTGGAAGCCAAAGGAAACCACCTTGCTGATGTCTCTGCAAAAACCCCATTCTTATGGGATCCATAGACCAAACCTCTGTCATGTTCCAGAAAACTGTTTCCTCTAGTGACAACCCAAGAGAATTAACTAGGGCAATACAACAAATGGCCCTTGAAAAGGAAAAATAAAATTGGGAATCTAAAGGCTATCAGTGTCAGCCAAATACTTCAATAAGTCTATACTCCTTGGCCAGTTCTGCAGCTGTGTTTTGCCATGTTACCATCCTCAGCCTTCAGGACTGGTCAAACATACAAATGTTTGAGTTGAGTAACTAAAACTCAATTAGCTAAATAAGTTGAGAGCTTTCAAATACCCTGGCCAAAAGCACTATCATCGGTTCTTATCTACTCTATTTGGGATACATAAATTTTGGTCTAGTGAAATAATTACAGAGGGGCCAATGCACTTGGACCTGACTTCTTTGGACCTACAACTAATAGAGGGAGAGATGTACTTCAGTTTTACAAAGACCTGATAAAGTCTATAGAAAATAATCATGGCACACTCCTGGGAGATGAAGATATCAAATATCACACCTTATAGTCTGGAGATTCATCTATTAGAAAAGGTATCTCTAAGGAGACTGCCTTCAATGTCACTGGAAAGGCCCCTACCAGGTGTTAATAACTAACCTCTGAGCAGCCAAATTTCAAGGAATACTCTTGAATTCATGTGTCTCATCTGAAAAAAAAAAAAAAGCCCCCAAATCTGAATGGACTGGCACACCATCTGGTGACCGAACACTGAAAATGTCAAGAACTGAAGCAGACGACATCAGAAGTAGACAGCATGCACAAGATGCATGGACCAGGCCCGTATAACTTTCTTTTTTTTCTCTTCTTACTCTATGTTTAATCATGTCATTCCGGCCTTCCATTGTTTTTTTTTTTTCCTGAGCTTCCCTATTATCCTTTATGTTAGCTTTAATAAATCCTTTTAGCTCCACCTTACAAAAACTCTCTGCTTCTGCTAAAGTTACTGATTTCTGGATTTGTGTAAGAGTAAACAATACTCATGATGAGCCTGAACTGGTGGTCTGGGCACTATCTTTAGAAGGATGGCAAAACCTACCTGGCAAAGGTGTAGGATTTTCCTTTGGTACCTTTGAAACCACACGTCTTTCCTTCTGAAAAACTGGCACAAAATATTATGGTTTTCCATTGGGTATCCTCTACTCATAAGGGGATACTCTCATTCAGGTCTGGACTCTTATCCCAAATCTTTCGCTGTTTCAAAAACGATGACAGGAATGGCAGAACTCTAGGATATCTCCCAGTCAATATTTATAACTATACTATTTTATGTGACCCAGATGAACATGAATGCACTCCTTGTTGGAATCCAGAAGAGTATAGCATCTTCCCTATTAAGTTACCTCTATGGTAGGGCAATAAAAATGCAGTAAGATGGGAAAATGGGAAGCTAATGTGCTCCCACTCAATGGTAATTCATTGGGAATTGACCAAAAATCTGGTAAAAGATGGAAACTTAATTCAACTTACTATTTCCCTAGAGATCTTCCAGATCCCAACCAAAATCTTATTATACTAGATCAGCTCATTTGTTAACTTCAGGTCTATAGAAATTTAAGGTGCTCATGTAACCATCCCCATAATGCTAGTAAAACAGATTATCATGTGCTCTGTATAAATGATTATTTCTGATCCTGAGATCTTTTCTTTCATACCAGGGAAAAGAATCTGGGTAAAAGGACCCAATTATGCCTTATCCTTAGAAGACATTGGGTATTTCTTTTTATGTGGAAGAAACATAGTCTACACCTACCCTCAATTGGAAGGGATTGCTGCCTTACCCTTGATACCAAAATAGGAGAAACTCTTCCCTCTACTGCTTATATACCTAATGTAGGATCTTTCTCTTATCAACTTTAAAGGATATGTCAGAACTGGAAAGGTTATAATTATTGCTGGATGCCTACATATGACCCTACAGTGGACAGAAAAGGTTTTGGCATGGTTTCTCCAGAGACTTTCTTCCTTGGGTTGAAGTAGCAAAATTAAAAAAAACAAAACAAAACAATTCGCAATCTTTCTACAGTCGTGCCCACCACTTTTAATGCTTCTGTCCAAGCTTTTGAATACAGCAACAGACCCAAATGGATACCCTTGCGGAAGTAATTCTACAAAACCGCAGGGCCCTAAGCCTCCTCATTACTCAGCAGGGGAAACCTGTGTCCTACTTGGAGAAGAATGTTGTCTTTATGTCAGTAAGTCAGGGAAAATAACACAAGAACTAAAAATAATGAAGGACATTATCAACCTGCTAGCCGAAGCTGGCCAACCTCCCGGAACTCAGGACATTTTAGATCTATTAAACATAGGTAGTTGGGGAAACTGAGAAGTGCATTTCAATCGCTAGCTGTCATTGGGCTTTTTGTCCTCAGTTTAATCTTTTTAATTAAATTTCTACTGTTTTTGTATTAATAAGAAAATGTCTTCTTCCCAAATGTATGTACAAAATACAATTCTTTTCCTTTCAGAAAGCTTTTCCTGAAACTCAAATGACCATAGAAACTAAACCATTCATCTTAAAGGGACAGAATGGAGATTCCTTCCTTTTTCAATCCTCTTATTGTTCAAATGAGGCCACTGAAATTCCCTACCATTTCCTTCCTCCGTGGGACGAGACACCTGAGGATGGGGTCCTCCTCAGCTCTGTGAGGAAAAACAATGGGGGATGGTCCTCAGCTCCTTGGGAAAAGCCCCCTGAGGGCAACTCTCCTCAGCTCCATACAATCCACCCATAAAGAACTATACTGTTGACAAAGGGTAACAAATACACCTGAAGGACATAACTGATCAGTAACATTTTCTGTGAAAGATCTTGACCAAACAGGGGAAATGTGAAAAAACTTCAACTGAAAACAGTCAGAGGATACAAAGTGGAGAATCTCACGCATGTGCCCTAAGGAAAACAAAATTAAGGACTGACAGACTGCTTTCCCGTAAATGCCTGGTTTACAAAACAAACAAAAAATTGGTAATATTGGAATTTTCCTAAATGATAGAGAAGTCATCAGGGGTTGCTTCATATCAGCCTTGGAAAGTTCTGTTTATGGTTTCCAGAGGCATGAACAAGATAGGACCCAGGTCACCTGGTCTTGCAAAATGACCTGAGGTGAGCTTTGTTTGTATGGCTGGACTGGTTGTCTGCCTGGGTAATTTTTAACGCTGGTCTCTACTTGTTCTGATTTTAACAGATTCCAAGTGAACTCTCCCCTCTTTACATTCCCTGCCCAGAAATACAGCCTACTAGGGCAGACTCGCCTGTTGCTTGCTATAGTTTGTGTGTCCCAAATTATAGTTCCTTGGCTATTCCCAAATAAACTCATATTTATGATTTTGAGCTTGCCCCTTTAGGTCAACAAAAACAATCTTCATTTTCAAAACCCTGAGGAAAAATACTGGATCTACCTGTAAAAATCAAATAGGCCATCACCACATCTGGTTTCTTGCTGTGTCCCTGTCACACAGAGAAACAATGAACTGGGAAAAGGGTATAGTGGCACGTAGAGGACTCACCTTGGTCAATGCCCGTTCTAGGTTTAAGTCTTTAGAGAAAGGATGCTGCTAAATTTATTGAGTACCTACTGTCCATCTGGAGCTATGGGGGGCTACACATGTTAATATACCAAGGTTCAAAACCTCAACTTAAGGGCCTGGTATGTTTTAAGAATCATAGTCACACTGAGGTAACCTAAATAAGGGAGACAGCTGTGATATGCAAATACCCTGTGACCCAGCCATAAATTAAGCCATTTTACCATCTAGCCTAGAATACAGGCAGAAAGAAGTTAATGGTTAAGGAAGTAAAATTAGTAAGTGATTTATTTTTAAAAATTTCAATTTCAGTGTTACCGTAAATACATATTTTTTCAGCTTATTAAGGCTTTTAACTCATTTTTGTTTATCTATATAGTAAAATTTACCAGAAACCTGGTTTTCATTTACCTATAATATTAATATTTGGGAGGAGTTATTTCCCCTCCGCATATCAAAGTTTTTCACTTGTGTCTTAGGCGTGTAGAGGTTTTCTTAAAATCTGGTTCAACCTGGGGCCCCGGGTGGCTCAGTCGGTTAAGTGTCCAACTTCGGCTCAGGTCATGATTTCACTGTCTGAGGGTTCGAGCCCCGCGTTGGGCTCTGTGCTGACAGCTCAGAGCCAGGAGCCTGCTTCAGATTCTGTCTCTCTCCCTCTCTCTGCCCCTTCCATGCTCATGCTGTTTCTCTGTCTCTCAATAATAAATAAATGTTAAAAAAATTTAAATCTGGCTCAACCAAAACCTGCCCTCAATTTGATAATGTGAGAATAGTCCAAAGGTTAGATAACTGTGTTCATTTAAATGCTGATATACGTATTACAACTTTAAGAAGATAACAGAGTGCTCTTGAATCCATCATTTATCACAAAGTTCTTACAACCAAGGGTCTCAGCTGGTTTAGAACTATCACTGAATGACAGAGGCAAAATCCAAAGAGGCCCAGATTCTGGCAGGTGTTATTTTCAGCCAGCAGCAAGCTGTATTTTTCCAAAATGGTCATAGCAATGAATTTCTAGAACTCTACCATTCTCCATCGAGAACCAAAGTTTCCTCCCCTCCCGTTTCTTTGGACTTCGATGGGATGCCTGTCTGCTTCAACAAAGAAAACATAGTTGAAGTAATGTCACATGACTCCCAAGGGTGGAATCACAAAAAGTGATACTCTTTCACCTGCCCTTTCTCACTCCCAGGACACTGACCTTGAAAGCAGCCACCATGCTGTGAGGAGGCCCAAACTAGACCACATGGATAGATGAAATGGACAAGATATGAGGCTCTCAGCAACAGTCAGCATCAACCATAAGTAATGGGAGTGAATGAGCCCTCGATGGATTCTAGCCCCTCATCTTTGAGCCACCCTAACTAATGTACAGTGGAGCATAGGTGAGCCCTTCTGGCCCTGTGCAAATTGCAGAGTCATAAGCAAAATAAACACATTATTTTAACTAAGTTTTGAGCTTAGTAATTGGAACACAGACTCAGAATTTAATGCACATGCATGTGCATTCACCTGAATTTCACCTGAAACAAACTTTGTGTTTTACCTCCCACTTTGGTCACCAAATGCAGGCAGAAATAAAAATATACATATACATACATCTTCCAATAGTTATGTGCTGCTGCAGGGTACTTATATAGAGCTGCAGAGTCAGCTGGGGAGCAGAGCCCAGGAAAGCCTGGATCACTGATGCTCGGCTGAATGCAGATCGGTGGGTGAAGAGCTTGCCCTCTGCCTGGCCCACTTCTTTCTCGATTTCTTCTGAGAAGCCATTTTTGGGCATCTGTCGCTTCTTGGTGATGCTGACATAAGGCTCTTCAATGTGGCTTGATTGACAATAGATGCAGAAGACTTCAAAACACCTGGAGACAAATCATCAAGTCACGATAATCAGAGACAGACAGGATTCTGTCTTTTCTCAGCTACCCTGCTGAGATTCTCAAGGCTTTGACTTGGCTACTCTGAAGGATATCCCCTTCTCTAGAATCATCCACTCCAAGGAGTTCTAAGCAAGCAGGCAGTCCTCTTGTGGCCCTCCAGCAGGTCAACTGGAAATAAGTGTGAACCTAATTGAGAGATGACACCAAAGGCCAGTGAGGCAAGGAAACCAAGTAGGAAATGGGCTCCAGAGCCAGAGAAGAATGTTCTATTTTCCTTCATGACCCTTACTAGCTGTGCAGCCCTGGGCAATTCCTTTAACCCTTGAATCCTTCCTCTCAATTATAAAGGGAGAGAGAGGAGAGAGAGGTAATACTTACTTTGCCACACTATTACGGAAACAATACAGTATATGGGCATGTATGTTTGTGTATGTGTGTGTGTATATACATATATGTATATGTGTGTGTGTATGTATGTATATTTCCAAATCCAGTAGATGCCCCTTATTGCCTCTGTTAAGGCAGTAGCTATGGTTGGGAGATACCCTAGCACAAAGCTGCTTGCCATCTAGCACTTCCCTAAAAGACTGCAATATACTACCTAGCTCTCTGCTCTCATAAACCTTTATGGGACATGACTAAAGTCAATCATTCCTGGAGGTCTGTCCCCCTTACTTAACAGAATAAGTACTTACTTACTTATGGAATAAGCCTGCCCTAGGGATGGAGCCTAAAAAAGTCACCCTTCTAGACTGAGTACCTGGCTTCTAAGATTAGATTTTCCTCTCTAGGTAATGATATGGATACGGATCTGATGTGTGATTTATTTTGAAGTGCGCACACACGCGCACACACACGCGCGTGTGCGCAAATGGATTGATGACTGGATCGAAGAATGGATGGATGTGTGAAGCAAAATGTTAACTGTAGAACCTAGGTGGTGAGTACTTGGGTGTTCACCGTACAATGCTTTCAAGTTGTCTTCTGTATATTTGAAAATCTTCATAATAAGATGCTAAGGAAAATGGGTTTTTCTCAGGAATAAGAAAAATGCTTGTGGTCTTAGGTTTAAAAATTGCTAAAGGATGTTTTTTTCTCCAAACACGCATTTCTATAACCACCTTATAATGCTGCTGAAAGATTTTATGGCTTCATCTATTTTACTGAATGCTATTAACTTTGTACTCTCACCCGAGGCAACTATGGCAACAAGAATATGTTTATAATTTTAAATAATAAAACTTGACGTAAGAAAGGAAGTGCAAGAGCCTCTCTGGTGAGTATGAAGTAGACATATTTTATGACCATTACCTTTGTTCATTTGTTCCTGGGATAAAGAAGGTGCACAGCTGTTTGTTTGCGGGGGGGGGGGGGGGAAGAGGGGGAAGAGGGAGACAGAGGGAGAGGGGGAGAGGGAAAGAGAGGGGGAGAAGCAGAGAGAGGGGGAGAGAGAGGAAGAGAGGGGGAGAGAGAGGAAGAGAGGGGGGAGAGAGGGGGGAGAGAGGGGAGAGAGAGGGGGGAGGGGGGGGAGGGGGGGAGAGGGGGGAGAGAGGGGGAGAGAGGGGGGAGGGGGGGGAGAGGGGGGAGAGGGAGAGAGAGGGGGAGAGAGAGGGGGAGAGAGAGGGGGAGAGAGGGGGAGAGAGAGGGGGAGAGAGAGGGGGAGAGAGGGGGAGAGAGAGGGGGAGAGAGAGGGGGAGAGGGGGGAGAGGGGGGAGGGGGGAGGGGGGAGCGGGGGGAGGGGGGAGAGGGGGAGAGAGGGGGGAGGGGAGAGGGGGGGGAGGGGGGAGGGGGGAGGGGGGAGAGGGGGAGAGAGAGGGGAGAGGGGAGAGAGAGGGGGGAGAGGGAGGGAGAGGGGAGAGGGGGGGAGAGAGGGGAGAGGGAGGGAGAGAGGGGGGGAGAGGGAGGGAGAGAGGGGGGAGAGGGAGGGAGAGAGGGGGGAGAGGGAGGGAGAGAGGGGGGAGAGGGAGGGAGAGAGGGGGAGAGGGAGGGAGAGGGAGGGGGGAGAGGGAGGGAGAGAGAGGGGGAGAGGGAGGGAGAGGGAGGGGGGAGAGGGAGGGAGAGAGAGGGGGAGAGGGAGGGAGAGAGAGGGGGGAGAGGGAGGGAGAGAGAGGGGGAGAGGGAGGGAGAGAGAGGGGGAGAGGGAGGGAGAGAGAGGGGGAAAGGGAGGGAGAGAGGGGGGAGAGGGAGGGAGAGAGGGGGAGAGGGAGGGAGAGAGGGGGAGAGGGAGGGAGAGAGGGGGAGAGGGAGGGAGAGGGAGGGAGAGGGGGAGAGGGAGGGAGAGAGGGGGAGAGGGAGGGAGGAGAGGGAAGGAGAGAGAGGGGAGAGGGAGGGAGAGAGAGGGGGAGAGGGAGGGAGAGAGAGGGGGAGAGGGAGGGAGAGAGGGGGGAGAGGGAGGGAGAGAGGGGGGGGAGAGGGGGAGAGAGGGGGAGAGAGGGGGGAGAGAGGGGGGGAGAGGGGGGAGAGGGAGAGAGAGGGGGAGAGAGAGGGGGAGAGAGGGGGAGAGAGAGGGGGAGAGAGAGGGGGAGAGAGAGGGGGAGAGAGAGGGGGAGAGAGAGGGGGAGAGGGAGGGAGAGAGGGGGGAGAGGGAGGGAGAGAGGGGGAGAGGGAGGGAGAGAGGGGGAGAGGGAGGGAGAGAGGGGGAGAGAGAGGGAGAGAGGGAGGGAGAGAGAGGGGGGAGAGGGAGGGAGAGAGAGGGGGAGAGGGAGGGAGAGAGAGGGGGAGAGGGAGGGAGAGAGAGGGGGAAAGGGAGGGAGAGAGGGGGGAGAGGGAGGGAGAGAGGGGGAGAGGGAGGGAGAGAGGGGGAGAGGGAGGGAGAGAGGGGGAGAGGGAGGGAGAGAGGGGGAGAGGGAGGGAGAGGGAGGGAGAGAGGGGGAGAGGGAGGGAGAGAGGGGGAGAGGGAGGGAGAGGGAGGGAGAGAGGGGGAGAGGGAGGGAGAGAGGGAGAGAGGGGGAGAGGGAGGGAGAGAGGGAGGAGAGGGAAGGAGAGAGAGGGGAGAGGGAGGGAGAGAGAGGGGAGAGGGAGGGAGAGAGGGGGGAGAGGGAGGGAGAGAGGGGAGAGAGGGGGGAGAGGGAGGGAGAGAGGGGGAGAGGGAGGGAGAGAGAGGGGGGAGAGGGAGGGAGAGAGGGGGAGAGGGAGGGAGAGAGAGGGGGAGAGGGAGGGAGAGAGAGGGGGGAGAGGGAGGGAGAGAGAGGGGGAGAGGGAGGGAGAGAGGGGGAGAGGGAGGGAGAGAGGGGAGAGGGAGGGAGAGAGGGGGAGAGGGAGGAGAGAGGGGGAGAGGGAGGGAGAGAGGGGGAGAGGGAGGGAGAGAGGGGGAGAGGGAGGGAGAGAGGGGGAGAGGAGGGAGAGAGGGGGAGAGGGAGGGAGAGAGGGGGGAGAGGGAGGGAGAGAGGGGGGAGAGGGAGGGAGAGAGGGGGGAGAGGGAGGGAGAGAGGGGGGAGAGGGAGGGAGAGAGGGGGGAGAGGGAGGGAGAGAGGGGGGAGAGGGAGGGAGAGAGGGGGGAGAGGGAGGGAGAGAGGGGGGAGAGGGAGGGAGAGAGGGGGGAGAGGGAGGGAGAGAGGGGGGAGAGGGAGGGAGAGAGGGGGGAGAGGGAGGGAGAGAGAGGGGGAGAGGGAGGGAGAGAGAGGGGGAGAGGGGGGGAGAGAGGGGGAGAGGGGGGGAGAGAGGGGGAGAGGGGGGGAGAGAGAGGGGGGAGAGGGAGGGAGAGAGAAGGGGGAGAGGGAGGGAGAGAGAGGGGGAAGAGGGAGGGAGAGAGAGGGGGGAAGAGGGAGGAGAGGGAGGGGGAGAGGGAGGGAGAGAGGGGGGAGAGGGAGGGAGAGAGGGGGGAGAGGGAGGGAGAGAGAGGGGGACAGGGAGGGAGAGGGAGGGAGAGAAGGGGAGAGGGAGGGAGAAAGAGGGGAGGGAGGGAGGGAGGGATGAAGGAGCAGTGGAAGCAGGTTTGTCTGCTACATTTTGTCCAATGGGGTCACCGCCACCTTAATATAATACATAAAAACAGGTAAAATGGCCTGGGACAATTTGTTCAACTGATAATAATGAAATTCAGGTTATGAGTTCAAGTCCAGATAATCTAACTGAATTTTCTCTGGGCAAAACCTCTAATCTATGAGAACTGTTTGAGGCCTAGCAACTTCACACAACAAGGAGAAGACAGAATAAACTGACCATCATCTTAATTCTCAAATATGTGATGAATGCAGACATACTCTGCTAGTGCTGTGGGGAATGCAAAGACAGCTGGGGTACCCCTGCCTCATTCCGACGTGTTCACAATCTAAATGGAAAATGGCACATATATTAATAAGGATAATAATGTATACAACTAATATCTATATAGCACTTTCAGTTTATAAAATATTTCTCATAAATTAACTCAGAAAGCCTAATGCAAGAATTTGAATCATAGCATTATTTGTAATGGCAGTTCTGGGAATACTCTAAGGGTCCCCAAATAAAATAATTCAATAAGTCATAATATATGTATTCAATGAAGTATTACCCAGTCCTTAAAATTGATGGTATAGACACACATGTACTAATGCATAAAAATGTTTACTATATTTGATAAGTGAAAGGAGTAAATTAGAATGGAATATATATAGAAAATTCCATTTTTTATAAAAAGAAAATTACATATATAAAAAATATATATAAATCACACATACACATACACACTAGAGTGCTTGAACTGGCTCATACTGACTCAACAAACTGTTAAGTGGTTAGGAATCATGTGAGCCTGTTGTTAAAAAACTGGTAGCTTGAGGCCTGGCTGGGTGGCTCAGTCGGTTAAGCATCCAACTTCGGCTCAGGTCACGATCTCACGGTTTGTGGGTTTGAGCCCCACGTCAGGCTCTGTGCTGACAGCTTGGAGCCTGGAGCCTGCTTCGGATTCTTTGTCTCCCTCTCTCTCTGCCCCTTCCCTGCTCACACTCTCTCTCTCAAAATATAAATAAACATTAAAAAAGAAAACCAGTAGCTTGAAATAGGCCATGATGGGAATATTTACATCACAGAAATCAGCAAACACTGCAATTCAGGGCTTTTCCCCCCAAGAGAGAGTTTGCCAGCTTACCACTATAAAAATATTAGTAAGTACATACAGGAAAATGTTAAAAATTGTTCTCTTTAGGCAAATTAGAGGGTTTTTGTAAATTGTGCTTATCTGTTTTCTGCTCTTCTGTCCTTTAAACAACGAATATGTTTCACCTGAAAAAAATCAAGCTTAGAATTTTTAAACACTAAACAACCAACCAAACACCAGCACATGCTAAGAGGTGAATGAATGAAAATGAAGGTTCAGAGGAGAAAGCAATTCTCTTGATGTTGAGGGTGCTGTTTTAAACAGAAAGCATGTGCAGAATTGTTGACAAACTGAAACCTTAGTGTATCCATTGGTAGACAACAGAAAGTCCCAGAATGGCTAATCACAGAGGTGGCCCTGAAGCCCAGATGGACACCCTCACAACCCACTGTATTTCCCAATCACTACATTTATCTTAGCACAGACTTTTTTTTTTTTTTAACACATAGTAAGTGTTTGATAAATTTGTATATGATGCTGAGACTTCACTACTTGCCACTACCTGGTTAAGAAAACTGATAAGAAACAAACTACCATTCTTCTTGGAACTCTGCAAGGCTCATCTAATTACTCCAAAAAGAAATTGTTTTTTTGCTTGAGAGATGGTCTAAATACAGCTGTAAATTAAGTATTTTCATCGAAATTGTTCAAGGTTGCTTTTCAGTATCATATAGACCAAGGGTTGGCAAACATTTTCTGTAAAGTATTTACAAAGAGTAAATATTTTAGGCTTTGCAGGCCACAGTCTGTATTGCAACGACTCAACTCTGCCACCGTGGTGCAAAAGTGGCCATACACAATACGTTAAATGAATGGGCACGGTTGTGTTCCAATAAAACTTTATTGACAAAAAGAGACAGTAGGGGGATTTGGCCTGTGAGGCATAGTCTGCTGGCCCATAATGTAGATAATCAGTAGGCGGATCCATTTTTTTCACTTTATCCCATTTTCAGGCATCACAGTGGAAGGAGTTTATTCCTTAGCTGAAACCATGCTTGTTCGTGTCTGCGCAAATAACCTGTGGTACTGGAGACCCCCTAAAGCAGTTAATAAAAAACACGTTTTCAAAAGAAATACTGACTATGATTTCCTACACACCACGTTATTTCCTACACGTACATGCTCTATGACGTGACACAAGAATCAAACTGGGTAAACAGAAAGTGCCATGTGACCTTTGAAAAGCCACTTGCACGATCTCCCTGAGCCTCAATGTCTCAACTGTAACAAAAAAGATAATGACAATTAAGTCACAGGGTTTTACAGTGGATGGAGTTATATACTGTATGTAAAAGCACTTTGCAAACAGAAAAAAGTTCTTCAAAATTAGACTATTATTTTATAAAGTCTTGTGAAAGCTTATTACAGAAAGAAATACTATGGTGAATCATTTTGCAATGTTCTATACAAAATTACTGGAAATTCACAGCTTTCATTTTTATAAACCCAGATTTTCATGTACCATTTTCCCCTCATTTTACCAGTAAACAAAAATGGAGAAAAACTGCTTGCACTTGAAACTTGTTTATATTTATTCCTTCTCCCAATTTTATAAAATTAACATAATTGTAAAAGAATGATAAATTCTGTTGTTATGAAGTTCCCCCCCCCTTTGGTTTTCCAGAATATCTATTTATCATTCACAAAAGACTGCCCTTAAAATAAAAAAAGAAATTCAAGATACTGTTCACTGCTCATATCATTCAAACCCAGCCTTAATAAGGAAACAACCAGACAAACTGCAACTACAGTTTTAAATAGAAGACTGATAAATGAACTATGGTCCTCTCCTAGTGCTTCTCTAAAGGAAAGAAGGAGCAGGGCCTAGTTTTTAGTCTTCCGCCCATGATCATTACAGTGTAACGTGGGATTGAGTGAACTCAAAAACAACATCTCACCTGAAAAGAACCTGAGTTTGTCTAGTTAGTACCTAACCAAAAATAAACAGAGCTAATTTTTCCAAAAGCAATTTCAAAGTATTACTAAGTCAAATCAATAAAGATGGTAAAGAAACATACCATGACTTTCCTTTGTCTCTGGGGGAAATAATTTTGATCTTTAAGTAAAGCTGACATCTTGGAGTTATAAAAGAATCAAACTGTCAGCAGGAAAAACTCCCAATAAGATATTAAGTCATGCTAATATACAACCGCAAATTGCTTCTCACATAATCTGGAAGCTAAGAGGGTTGGAACCACATTTTGTGTATCTCAGCTCTAGGAACATGGGTCCAAGATCTCCTTGAAATAAATCAGCAGCATTAGAATGAGAGAGTCCTTGCTGATAGAAGGAGGTTGTTTGTTGCTTTATTTTCTGTTTTATTTTATTTTTCCCCCAAGAGGATAATGACTCATTTAGAATTTTCTGTTAACAGAGGTCTTTTTATGGTGTTGCAACTTTTTATATAGCTGAGAAGTTATCAAAGCACCAAACTTTTTTTAAATAAAGTTGAAATATTTTTACTATAAAACCTGAAACATGTAGAGAAGTATAAAATAAATGAAAAAAAATGATGCACTTTTCTGTATTTTTCAGGAGAAAATTAAAACCACCCATAAATGTATCATCCAGAAATTACCACTCTCTGCAACCTGGTATATTTCCTGGAGCTCAGGTTTATATGTGCCATCCTATTTTTATACATATTATGTCATTAGCTTTGTCTTGGATCACTCTTCGTATTCAGAAATATTTTAAATGGCAGTAATGGTAGAGATCACTCACCCGGATAGCTATTTAGGTTGTGTGTTTTTTAATTTTGCCAAGATGACCAAACTTACTTAATTTAAGATGGAAGTTACTGGTAAAACGTACTCCACAATCTTCTGCTTTCTTTCACAGAGAGCAGGGAACATAATTAACCAAACTCCATTTCTAAGAAGCCTTGTGAATGTGGCCTGGGGTGTCATTTTCCTCATCTATAAAATGGGAACAGTGACATCTACTTCAAGGTGAGGATTCAATGTACTGAGGGATATAAGTTCCTACCAAACCACTCAGCACAAGGAGCCCTGAGAAACATCAGTCCCCCTTTATCTGTCACTTCATTTAAAAGTGAGCAGTGAGTTTTCTTTTCCCAGGTGAGGTTAATAAATGATGAGTGCCTTGCCCAAAATCAGATCCCATTGATTTTACTGAGCAGGATTATAGTCAGGATGCTGTAGCCTACTTGGCCAGAGACGACTAATTCCTCACTAAATGGCTCCAAACGGCACGACTTTAAAAATTCTTCTCTCTCTCCCCTTTCCCACCACCCCGCAACCCTTCTCTTGCTCTTAGATGGCAGTAGCAACGCCTTAGTCCTGCTTATGTACCGGTTTCTCTTCCCTTCTAGGATTCTGTGGCTTCTGGAAGCTGGGAAACTTGTTAACCAAGTTTGTCCTGATTGTGTGTGAACCCCAAGTCAGTATCGTTGAGTGTCGGTGGGGATAGCTGTATTTAATACGAGGTGCGAAGTTTTATAATAGGGCTCTCTGAAATCTATCTTGCCACTGGACTTTTTTTTTTTTTTTTGTCTATGTGTGTGTTGGGGGTGCGGTGGGGGTGGGGAGATAGTGCCTGGTAGGAAAGGTTCCTGGCTAGCTGAATTTTCTGGTAGCTGAGCTGTGGCCTTTCTAGCTCTTCCAATTCCTTTATCACCTGTGTCTAAATTCAGTCTTAGAAACTGCTTTCTAATCCAGATAAAAATCCTTTGTTTTGCGTTTCCTACAGGGTTGAAAGCCGTCAAAACAACACATTTTAAACTCTCTTCATGGTCCTTAGATCTGCCAGAATCTACCTCATTACCATGCAGTCTACTTGCTCTGTGTTAATAAAAATTAATTTCCAGAAATGTCACTAATAGTTTTTCTTAACGCACTGCAACTTTCTGTCTTCATGATACTCTATGTTCCAGCTTCAACGACTGTGTTTTAAGTTAGGCAAGGCCGGAAGGCATGTCTACAACCCTGTACGTTTCTACACCAAGAGAACGATGCGTGGATTTCTAGAACTCGGTATGAGAAGTAGATTAATATTTGCAAAGTGCTCAGAACAGTGCCCGGCACACAGTAAACTCCACGTGTTTGGCACATTAAAGAATCTGCACACGCTTTTTGCTCTAAAGGCGATTTGGCCCACACACTTCTCAAGGGTTTGTCACGACACAAGCCAATCCTGCCAGAGCCCACCCGACCCCAGAGAAGGCTTGCATTTCATGAGGTCCAACCACATGCAATTGCCATTTCTGTTGGTCAAGTGCAGTTGAATATTGGCAATGCCCTAGGCGAGAACCTAACAGGAACGCGGTCCGCCCCAGCTTTATTCCCACTCTCCCCGGATCCCGTCGCATTCGCGTGACTGGAACTGTGGGGCCCAGGAGCAGGGCGGGCCGGCCTGGGCCCGGCGCCGGGTCCTGCCACCCGCTCCTCCCGGAAGGCCGCCCCCTCTGCCAGGGCAGTGGGGGAGGGGGCCGGGACCCCGCACGCACCTGAAGAGCGGCCCGAGTTGCAGCAGGTGCAGCAGCAGCACCAGCGGGCGGTCGCGGCTGAAGTCGCGGTGCACGAAGAGGAGCGTGAGCTGCACGAGTGCGCAGGGCAGCAACGAGAAAAGCAGCGTCAGCGCCTGCCACATGCCGTCCCCGCCCGAGCGATAGGTGCTGCTCAGGTACAGCGCCGCCGTCGTCTCGGCCACGAACAGGAACACGGACGCCAGCACGGAGCCCGGGAATTTCATCTCCGCGCGTCAGCGGCGCGCACCGGCAGCGGACGCAGTAGCGGCGGCGGCGGTTGCCCGAGGGGCTCCGGACATATGCCCGGCCCCGAACTCTCCTGCGCTCCGCGCAGCCCGCCGAGGGCACGGGGCTGGCCCAGAGGCCTGGGCGCTGGAGCTGGGCCTGGGGGCGACGGGCCGGGCCGGGGTGGGGCGGGGAGCGCGGCCCCGCTGAGACACGCCCACGCGCACGGTGCGCCGCCCGCGCGTCGCGGTGCCCGCTGCGTCTCTGCGGCGACCGACCTCAGGCTAGCCGCGAACTCGCGTCCCAAGACCGCTGTTGCCGCAGCCCCAACGGCTGCGGCGGGCCCAGCTGGCCCCGCGCTCAGCCTCTGGGTCCTAGAGCCCTTGTCCCCAGCTCCGGATCGCATCCCTTTGAAAAACTGCAACCAATGGGGCCCAGATGCCTTTACATCCCAGTCTCTATTTTGTGGGCCTGGGGAACGCCTAATTCCTCAAAGGACCAGCGTTTCCGGTCACTTAAAAATAACCAGACCACAGAGATGCTTTTCAAAGTACAAGTGTAAAGTCATGTACCCAGGATTCACCATTTCAATGGGCCAAATAAGCGTGCCCTTCAGTCTTCCAGACACAGTGGTGTAAAACATTGCATCCAGTGGTGAAGGAGCATCAGACAATCCTTCGAAGCCACTACCTTCTCTCCCAGAAAAACTGCCTACAAAATGTATTCCTTTCTAACTATGGCTAACACAGAGTGAAAACCAGGACCTAATAAGGAAATGGTTTTCTAGCCCAAGGCATACCTCTGCTTGCTAGTGTGTGCCAGGCCGGGACTAACATAATTCCTTTTCACTCACTGAGCTTGTGACAACCTTGTGAATGTCGGGATGGGCTCAGCCCACCCTTGTCCCTCAGAGTTTAAGCAACCCACTAAATCTCTCTGGAACTCCGGTCCTAACCTGTTCCATAAGGGATCAGACCTTAATAATGACAAGGTTCCTTTCCCTGCTGAAATGAGGTGATTACATCAATCATAAGGCATATCTGGCATTTTTCTACTTAGGAAAATGTTGTCAACACAAATAGAATATGAACATTCAGAAGAAATCAAGACAAAAATGGTACAGGAAGAGAACACACAGGACTGTTTTTCTTCATTCTTGTGTGGCATAGAAAAATCTATTTACAAGGGTTAAGAGGAAGATTCAGCCGACAGCTGAGAGGTAGCAGGCCCATTCTCTAAAAGGATTACTAATATCTATTTATAGAACCCAGCAGGCCACCATGCCCTGGATCAAGATACATACACAGTCACAAATACAGAATAGACAGCAACACTCCGCAGAATATTTGTGTAATATTTTATTTGACACTGTCTTAAGCTTTAAAGGAGAAGTTAATTTGTAGCTTAGAATTATTAATTTGAGTGCACTCAATATTTAGCATTGGATTTTATTTTAAGGCAAAGGATTATCACAGGTTTCATATGATTAAGTAGACTGTACATAAATATGGGGAAGGATAAGCCAATAAATAACATTGCTTTAAACACTATAGAGTCCAGTTTATGATGAACTATTGTCTACAGTACAAAACTAATACAGAAACACATTTGGAAAGATCACAGTGTTTAGAACATTGTAACAGCAGTTTTTAAAACAGTAAGGTGCATCTCTAAGCTTCTGACTCAATCTTGTTTCTAAAGAGATTTCATTATACCATGCAGCAGCTGTGAGAAAACCCCCCACGTAAAGGGGAGGCAACATCAACCGAACTTCCCCCTCCAGGAACAACCAATATGAAAAGCTAAAATCTGATGAGCATTTGCAAGTTGATTCTTCTCAGCGTGCACACCAGCTAACTTGCCCCAGTGACCGTGTCTTTATGCATTATCAGTTACCATTTTGTCCTTGAGAATAATGTATACATTCGAGCTTATGATTGCTCTTTCCCTGTAATACCTAAATGGATTTTGACTAAAGATCAATTTAATGTCATGTATTGCATTACTTTCTTCCTGGGACTGAACTACCCATTTTTAAAAATACTATGTACATGATAATAGTCTTATAGAAAGTGGGTTTTTTTTGGTATAATAATATGTAACGTACCAGAATACTCGAGAATTTGGTTTCATTATAAAATACAGTACTACAACATTTTGTGATATAGTAAAATATCTAACAGAATGTTCTGCTCTAAATTTAGACCTATCTGCTAAAGATATGTCTTTGAAAGCGCCTCAAAGTACCCCTAAAGAAATATAATAATTAGCAAGAGGTTTTAGAACCTGTTTTTGGCAAAAACGCATTTTTTAAGAAGCCTCTCATTTTGTGTGCAAGACTTCCAAAATTTTAGTTATATACAACAGATAACTTGGATTTAATGTTAATAGAAATTAGGAGTTTAAAGTGATAACAACTAATCTATATTATTTGGTGTATTTTTTATAATTTTATGTTAACTTTGCATTTGTGCTGAGGCAAATGTATTGCAAAAGTACAATTTTATTAATAATTTATTGATCAGTTCTTTAAAATTCAATACTACTTTAAATAATAGTATGTATTCCTTCCTAGATACAATTAGGAATAAGCAGTTATAGTTTAGTGACAGATTATTCTTTTGTATCCCCTAAAATAATAAGGAATTGCGCTAGTTTACTAGAGAATGTGAAATGTATCATTAGGAGGGTGAGAATTTTTCCTCCAATGATACAATCATATTTCTGTAAGTGTTGTGAATTGTGCAAAGATCTTTTTGGTGAAGTAAATTCTATTCACTTGGTAAACGCACACTCCAAAACTAACATGTGGTGCTTGACTATTCCCCCATTATATGGCTTTGCAAAGTGTTTCCCTTAATAATTGGATTCTACAAAATCCATTTTAAAAATGTTAATTTAGCGCCATTAAATCCATGAGATTAAAATTCAGACTTCCTTTCCAACTAGAGCTCCCCCAGATGTTCAAAGTTGGGAAAGCTGTTACCCTTTTAGAGAAGGGGCTGTCCTTCTATCAGACAGATTCTAAAACCAAACGGTTGCATTTCGGATGTTCCACTCCTACTCCTGGAGAGTCTATATAAAACTTCAGAAGACATTTCTCATATTGAAATACTAACGTCCTAAGAAACAGAGACAAAATTGATCATTAAAATCAATCTTATTTGAATACATCGACATTGTAAGAGTTACTGCAATTTGGACCAAATTCAGCCACAGAAGTTAATAATTGGTAATTGCCACGTAAGCACAGATAGTAAAACGAAACCTATGGGGCGGCATCAGAGCTCCCACTAAAACAAAGGCAAGAAGATAATTTGCTGAAGATTGACAGCTGTTAAGTATCGTCTACATGTTCTTTAAACTGACTGCTAACAGCTACTTTACACACTTTACAAAAACAGTACACATTAAAGCATGTAAATGAACATCACACACAAAATAGAAAAAGAAAGCAATAGCAGGAACGGTATTCCTCTACTTAAGAAACTGTATTCTGTGTTTACACATATTCACATTCAGATGTTTCTACCCTCATCTTTTTAGAGGGCTCATAATTGAGAGAATGAGAGGAAGGTGTGTATTTGGGTACCTTCTGAAGATCTAGGTCCATGTGCAAGACATTAAAGCCATCTGCTGGTTTCAATTTTAGTAGGTGGTTCTAGAACAAGATATATCTTGGCTCTCAGGTGATTCTAAATCCAAAGAATAAGTAGAGATAGGCTCCAAGAAGAGTGGAGAAAGAGGGGAAGACACAAATTTTTTCCTATGTAGAGACACTTGTGGCAATTTCCAGAATTCTTGTCCCCCAAAGTGTAAAGAATGACCTCAGGTCTTTGTGAGGGCAAGATAATTAATAGGGATTAATAGTCTGGGACAGAACCATCGTTCTGGTATCTTTAATGGGCCAGGGGGTGGGGAAGAGTATTAAAACTCCTCCGTAGAAAGAAGAAAATTTATAAGTATACCATAAACGTACCATCCCAGACTAACCACGTTTTTATAGTGACGGCTGGGCAACAGAGAGTTTTCTCAGTCTGTGATATGTTAATGCACCATATAAATCTCCAAAAGGGGGTAGAAGAATAGAACTTTCCTAACATTTAATCACAGAATCCATTCTCCCAGGGCAGCTCTTGGTACTAGTGTCCCAAATTTGAGGAAACACGACAGTACTCAAACAACATGCAGTGCAGGGTTTTGTTTCTACTTTTCTCTCCTAACAACAAAAACATACATAAGCTGCAGGGAGACTTTTTCAATATCCTGAAACAGAGGTGGGATGCCAGCCCTGCACTGTCCAATATGGTAGCCAACCCACATGTGGCCATGTGGCTCTTGAGCACTTGAAATGTGGCTGGTCTGATTCGAGACATGCAGTAAGCATAAAATACATGCCAGATTTTGAGGACTCCATACAAGAAAAGTCAAATATCCCATTACTAATTGCACACTGATTCTGTGTTGAGATGATAATATTTTGGATCTACTGGGGTAAATTAACTACATTATTAAAATTCATTTCATCTTTTTGTTTTTACTTTTTTAATGAGGCCACTAGACAATTTTAAAATTACGTGTAACTCACATTTGCGGCTCTACTTGTGAAACTCCTGTTATCCTCTACAGTTGGCTACTAATGGCTTTAACCCGGCAGAAGTTTTAATGAAAATGAATGCTTAAAATAGACAATGAGAAGTATAACTAGCGCCCTCGTTAATTATGTGTTAATTTATTAGAAGGCAGTTAATGGCTAACTGTTGGGTTTTATATCATATGTGATACTGGCTCTCCCTAAGTCAGTCTCCCTCTCGTCCCCCTCCCCCCCCCACACATACACACACACCTACACCCACACCCACGTACAACTAAGAAAAACCAAAGAGGAAACAAACAGGAAGGGCTTGTAAACCGGGTTTTCACAGTCCTTGACAGTCAAGCCTCGCCTCCTGTATCTTTTCTTCCTCTCTCCCTTCTTCCTCAATACTGTACGGGGAGAAGAAAGACAACAAAAGAAAGGATAGTCTGCTCTTTTGACCACACTATTCACCGACAAACCCCTCCAAAGAACAAAACTAGGATTTGGTTTTCATTTTAAGTGATTTTCCAAATTCAGTTCAGAGGTGTTAAGTAACAGGTACAAAGGCAAAGGAAGATGCAGGAATTTCTGCAGATAAGGGACTTTGCCATTTGTGGAAGAGTCTAATCTAGGTGGAAATGACAAGGTTCAGTATTTGAAGCAAATTAAAAAAATTTTTTTTAATTTTTTAAAATTATTTTTTAACCCTAAAGACATTATCCACTCAATTCAGTAGTACTTTCTGTTAAAGAAACAGGAGAGAGGGCCGCCCTCCCGCCATGAGATTTAGGATAATGCAGGAGGCCCAGATACTTAATGTAGCATCAACTATGGCATTTTTCACAACAGTACAAATAAAATGACCAGGCTTCTTTATGGAGGAGAAGCAGGATAAATGCGGCTACCGTTCTATTCTCCTGCACAGCTGCACTTAGGGTGAGCCGTCCTGGACCTGTGACCTGACTGCACAGTGGGCCCAACTCCTGCTGTGGCTGACCTCAAGGTCAGAAGCCTCCCCTTCTGTCCAGAGGGGAGTCCAGCTTTATTCAGCCTGGAGCTTTTAACTACGAACTGACTGACATGGATGGAAGAGATAAGGAGAAAGCCTGCCCTCCCAGGCAAAAGGAGGTCACATGATTAAGCACACACAGGAAAAAATAAACATCAGAATGTACTATTTAAAGACCAAAGGGAGAACAAGAAGTTGCTGAATCAAGATCGAGGTGGGGGTGTGTAGAGGTCCCAGGAAGCGATAGAGCCCACCAGTAAGATGAACCCACCAGTAACCCAGCAGCAATAGAACCAGTAAGATGACTGGTTCTTAGCATTAAAAGTACATCCACAACTCACACTGAGATGCCCAACTCCAGCAAGCCTTCCCCACCCACCACTAGGCTGCCCTATCATTTGCTTTCCTTGCCAAGTTTATGCCAAGATAACATGGGCTTGGCGAATCTGAGGCTGGTCATTTAGCTATTAATCCAGGACTATGTTGAATAAATAACCCAGATCCCCAAAGGCAGGCCTTATATGTAATTGAGAGTATATTTCTATCGCTATATGCTGCACAGTTCTGAGTCCTGAATTACACTGCAGACCAAACTCCACCAAAAATACTTTATTTTCCAGTTCACTTTTGCTCTGCTGAGTTAGCCTATCAGCTCCTTTCTGGCACTGTAATCCTTTGCTTCCAGCAAGCAAAACAAATATTTGCATTAAAAGGAGCTCCGGAGCTAAACCAGCCTATTCCTATTTACTAAGCCCCAGCGAACCAGAACCTACTGAGGCACGAATAGTATAGTCAGGATTGGTTCTAGAATATAAAAAACATGCACTTCATTTTTACCCATCATGTGATCCAGACCCCAAGCACTGCATCCATGGGGAGATTCCATGTGGCTGACATGCTTACTTGAAGTCAAAATTGAGCACGATTTTCTATGCACATAGTAGGTACTGAAAATACAGCTTCCCTTTAAAATATACAAATTAACTGCCTATTACAAAACTCTCTGATATTCGTTTTTATCACCGACACCTCTCATGAGAATCCTGTGAGGTGGAGAGGTCTCTTTGCATTACTAATGTTTTTCCTTTTATTCGTTTCCTTAACATGGTTATAAATCACAAGCTTACATTGGTTGCATTGAAATTATTGAGATTTGCTCTCTACAGAAATTGAAACAATTTGAGTACTACCTTGATTACAATCTTAGTGTGTCAAAGAAAGTTAAGGTTATAAATTGCCATGAAAGAGTTTCCAATTTAACACAGACCAAGAAAATGACTGTTTCTTGAATTATCAGAAAGTTAATACTATTATCTTAATAGTGCAGTCAGTTACCTGAAGAATCACGGGGGTGTAAATGCTGAAAAACCTGTTTGTCAAACCTCAGTTATTAGGTTATAAACAGAGCAAAAAAGTAAAAACTGATGACTGAAATGGGGTTGGGCAAAATATCTATTTGGGGGTATGTGTGGAAGAGAAGATACGTAATTGTGTTGATGAAACAAAATACACAGAGTTGTAATATTTTTCAAAACTTCCTACTCTTAAAGTATAATGCAGTCTCCCCATTGCTGGGAGATTCTTTCAATCTATCCTCAAATATTTCCACTGTTACCTTCTGGGTTTACAATTGTCCATGCCACATTTAATGACTAATATTAAAGTTACATTAGTGGTGGTGAAAATGCCCCTGTAGCCTTCACGAGGCAACCTGCCTAAGCACTTATTCAAAAAAGGGTGTTACTGCTTAGAAGGGAATAAATTGGGGGCGCCAGGGTGGTTCAGTTGGTTGAGTGTCAGACTCTGGATTTTGGCTCAGGTCATGATCCCAGGGTCATGGGATGGAGCCCTGCATCAGGTTCTGCACTGAGTATGGAGCCTGCTTGGGATTCTCTCTCTCCCCACCTCTGCCCCTGTCGTCCCCCCACCACCCCGCCCCATCGCATGCACGCTCTCTCTCTCTCTCTATATATATATATATATAATAAATTTTTAAAATTTTAAAAAAATAATAAAAAAGAAGGGAATAAGTTAGTTAATTAAATAAGAAGTGCCATGTCATGCTTTCAACAGCAACACTTAAAGGTCTTTTCCCCACTTCTTGGGAAAACAAGATAGAAGAGGATCCTCCTAAACCTACAATTCTACTCTTTCAGGAAAATGAAAACTTTCAGCATGTTTAAGTGCTAAACAAGCTTACCCTTGTTTCTAAATTACCAAGGTGTCAATTCATAAAGACACACTCGAACATGGCCTTTGCTTGGATTCGACACCCGAAAGGGTTGTCATTTCATAAGGGTCTGCACAATGTCATAGTTACCCTGCTAGACCTTAAAAGGGTGGGTGGGCAGGAATGGGTCCAATTGTTCTGAAGTTCCTAGCAATGAAACTGATATGTTGAACTAGATGATCACTTCTGAGTGCTTTAGGTTTAAGGTCTCATGGATGAATAGTAGAAGGGTCAGCAAACAGAAACAGAAGGTACCTTCCAGGGGTACTTTTGTTCATTGCTATATCCCCAGATTCTAGGCTAGGATACTGAATAAATACACTTGTGAAGTGAAACCCTGGATGTGAATCCTCATTCTGCCCCTTCCTGGCTGTGAGATTTTGGATCAATGACCTAAATCACCTCAAGGGGTTATTGGATGATGAAAAAAGCATGTTTCCCATTAAGCCCTGTATATAGGATGCTTATTACTTCCAGCCAAAGGAAATGAATTTAAAACCAGATGCTGAGGGGCGCCTGGGTGGCTCAGTCGGTTGGGCATCCGACTTTGGCTCAAGTCATGATCTCACCGCTCGTGAGTTTGAGCCCCGTGTCAGGCTGTGTGCTGACATTCTCAGAGCCTGGAGCCTGCTTCAGATTCTGTGTCTCCCTCTCTCTCTGCCCCTCCCCTGCTTGCACTCTGTCTCTGTCTCTCTCTCTCTCTCAAAAATAAATAAACATTAAAAAAAAAAAACAGATGCTGAAAAGCAAATACCACCATCCTTTCAAAAGGAGACTGCTCCATACAAGGCATTTTGACATAAGGCTTTCTGAGAGGCCTTGACTATTCAGGAAAGAACCTCTAGAACCCAACTTTGGGAGTCATCTGAAAGCTGTTATTTATGTGGTGCTGCTCCAACCTGAGTATCTTCAAAAATGAACAACTGAGGCCAATTTTATATATTTATATCTGAGTATATGAAAAGGAAACAATAAACAAAAAAGGTGCATGCTTTTCGAACCATTTTGTCCAACCTTGTTCTGATTGAGTGTAAACATTCAGTTTTAAAATATACAAAGGTACCTCCTACCTTTCTTCAGCCACATTCTTTGAGAATCTTATGAATGCTAGAGAACCTCTTCCCAGAAAAATGAGCGTGCACACACGCACAGCACAAACACACACACACACACACACACATGCCAGCGCGTGTACACACACACACACACACACACACACACACATATTCTTAGGCAACAGAATATCCCCAACTCCTTTCAGTTTATAAATCAAGAAGTTAGGAACAACTGAACTTAGTGTTTAGGTTTACATGGAGATAGATGTAGAATATGTATATATATATATTTTTACATCTATCACATATGCAAATATTTAATGACTATTTCAATAATTCTTAAATCTTATACAGTACACAATTCCCTCCTCTGATATATGAAATTGCCAGTGGTCAAGTATTAGGAAAGGGTCAGTGTGTGTTCTCATCTGACAAATGCTTCTACAGTGTTCTGCAAACCCCTATTTACCTGAAGTAGTTTTACAACTTCTGTGTGTTTACAGGAGGGTTGGATTTAATATGGCAACTTGGCTCAGTGGGTACTGTAGACAGTTTCTAGTGGAGCCTGTGTCTTGGAAAGTAAGGTGATTAGCCAGGGAGTTTACTCATGTGTTAATCTAATAGCAGAAACTTTAGCAATGTTTTTTTCACCATCACCAGGTCCCTTCTTCAGCCAGGGTCTGCCTGTCCCAGGGGACACAGTATTCCTTCAAAGGCAGAAACGACATACCTTTGTAGTGGCTACCCTGATCTTTGAGACGAGTGAGTGATTTTTACCACGAGGGTATTTTACAATTCAGCTGATAGCTTCATAGGGATTACATAAGCATTTTAATATTGATTAACAATAGACAATACACAGCCCACGCTTCAAATTGAGAAAAACACTTGACAGCAACACTTGTCACAGTATTTGCTAGCCTGTGAGTTTTACTATTCTAATTGAGCTTTAGGAAAGAAAAAGGAACCAGGAAAAGAGATGCAAGGCCTAAAGAAACTTCGAATTTCAAGATTTAAACTAAGTGATGATATATTTCAGGGTGGCCAGCTGGCTCAGTCGGAAGAGCATGCGACTCTTGATCTTGGGGTTGTGAGTTTGAGCCCCGTGTTGGGTGTAGATATTGTTTAAAAATAAAATCTTAAAAAAAGTTATGATATGTTTCCCTTAAAGTGATCAGGGTAGTGATTAAAAATAGAGATTCATATGCAAACTTCTCCATTCAGTAAAAATCATGAATTTCAACAAGTAAAGGGATTGAACAACCAGGAGTTTCCTTTTTTTGTCCTTCAGCAACCTGACATTTCATCCCTCCTAGCTAGCAATTTTCAGCTGGGCAATTATTTTAGCTTTCGGTTGTGTTTATTTCTGAATTTAGGGGTGGAAGGCACCCATAAATGGTCAAATTCTCTTTCCAATTGCAAAGGTATTGCCATTTTATTACCCTAGTCCACATTTCAGTTTTGTTTTCTATGCCATAACTGAAAACCATGATTTCTCTTTCCCTTTTTCCTCTGATCTCAGGTTTCACATCTACTCCCTGAAATGTTAAATCTCTACAGTTTTTAGAGGACTTGTGGTGTCTTTATTTTGCAGGTTCTCAAACCGTTCTCCCTTAAGTCTAGCATCATGTTGCCTTCACCTGCCTTCTCCCTCTCTCCCTCCCTTCCTTCCGGGCGGCAATGTTAAGGCTCATGGTTGTGATACCATTGAATGTGGCTTATGTGGAAACTGCCTCGGGTAGGCTTGGGAAATCTCAGGGACCTTCTGCAGGGCCACAGTGGGAGATGGAGCCTTCTAGACAAAGACGCTGAAGAGAGGGAACTCCGCCTGATTGGGTTGCAGCAGATCGATCAGAAAGCACACTGTCCCAGAGAAGCCTTCATACAAGCTGTATATACTTTCAAGGACCCGAGAACCAGCCTTGAATTCCTCGGTAAATAAAAACTCAGCAAACCTAAGAGAAGAAGAAAATATGAACACTTTTAACATATTATTAGTTTTGGATTGCTTCTTCCTCCTCTCTGATAAGTTAAAGTTTTAGCACCATTTTCTTTCTGGAACTGTATAATATTTCAAGAAAGCTTTTTTTTTGTTTTTTGTTTTTTGTTTTTTTTAAAGAGGATCCATTATATCACTGTGTATGTTTCACAATAAATTATCTTGACAAGCAAATTCAACTATTGTCAGAGTTTGCAAAGCAGAGCAGTTTGGTATTTTCTGAGGACTTCATTCCTTCTGTCATCCAATAGTGAAAAGTAAAAGAGACAGATAAATAGCCATATTTTTTATTTATCTTGAATAGAAGCAAGCTGATATATGACTGTTCCTTTAAAAGAGTAAATACGCTGTGCTTCTGCAGGCATATCATTTCTGAGTTGGGTTTCATTTATATGTGACAGAGAGCAGAGGCTGTGAAAATAAATGGGCAAGGTTTTATACAATCTGTGCTTTGGGCAAACAAAGGAGTAAGATAAATGGGAAAAGGCAAGCAACATTTTATAATCATGACATCAAATAGCAAACTCAGCTACAAGATAGATTATTTTTAGGACATCTGCCTTAAAACTAAATCACTGGCCTCTAGATTCTCCATGAAAGATCCTTTTTCTTCTACCTGTATTTGCCACAAATCCTATCCAAATTATTTATAATGAGTAACATTTTTAGTAGTTTACAGCTTTGAAAATGCTGTGACCTGTGTCATCTCTTTAGGGACCTGCTCTATTGGTTTCTGTCAACAACACAAACAATCACCGATTCAGAGGCTGGAACTCACAGGTTGGTAAGGCCTGAGAGCTGAAACTGCCATAAATTTAGATTATTGCTACTATGTAAGAGGGGGCCCTGCAAAGCATAATTACTTATTTGATCTTTTTTAGGGCTCTTGGAATTATCAAGAGCAGCTTAAAATAAATCAGCAAGAAACACATTGCAATTCTGTTTGGTACAATTTTTCTACCAACTGTTTTCCTGAGTATGTACTTTTTAAATGGGGTTCAAGATTTTAAACAGTAGAATAATGACACCTCTTAAGAGTTAATTCAAAATTTGTAATTATGCAATGAAACTTCAAAGTATAGCTTCAAGGAATCATAACCTTTACAGTGCCACGGATCATTTTGCAGTCTGGACTCCTTCCAGAAGAAAGTCTTCAAATTCAGAAAATAAAATGCATAGGATCCCCAAGGAAATTCATTATATTAAGGCACAGTTAGCAGAAGTTTTTAAAGCAAATTTGTGGAATAATAATATATGTGTTCTTTATTAACACATTAAATAACAAGATCTAGTAGCAGGTCTAATAGCTGCTGACATTTCCAAGTAGCAATGAGAGTCAAATATATTTCATAATATCTGCAACAAGAGTCATATGATGTGAGAATATCTATGACTTCTACTGGTGAGAGTCACAGCCACTGCTAATTCTCCTGTGGCTTACTACACACATTCAGAGTTGAAGACAATGTGACATTTCAGTTCGACACATAATACTTTCTCAAGTAAATTCACAAACCCCAGAGTAAGAAAGAGGAAGCATTTGGGGTTGAGATACTCAACCCTGATAATTTCATGTTATACGGCCTTTGGCAAATTTCTTAATCTGACTTTAAAATGGTGAAGTTGCAGAATTCTGTAAGATTCTTGGCCAAGAACTGGGTGTTGTATGGAAACCAATTTGACAATAAATTTCATATATTAAAAAAATAAATAAAAAAAATTAAAAAAAAAGATTCTTGGCCAAGATTAAAGATACCATATATTAGGCTCCGAGCATATGACAAGCATTCGCTATATCGTTCTTCACATAAACATAGCAGAATATTTATAAAACAGAGACTATCATTCCACCATACTTTAATTTTTCTCTTTCTCCTTCTGACCTTTTTTTCCCTCAGCTTTGATTTATTTATTATTGAAATTATTGTTGGTACAATATTTAGTCTCCTACATTTTTTTTACTTAAAAATAATATGATAAACATTTTTGTGCTTTTCAAAATAATTCCTAAATGCCTTATAGCAATTTATAAGAGTACCAGAAATGTATGAGAGTAGCAGTTTCAGTGTGTTCTGACCGGTATCGTGCGTTATCATATTAAAACGATAATGACTGTTTCAAAATCTACACACTGATGCAAAATTCAAAATAACAAATTCATTTTTCTAAAAAATTCTGTGAAAATATAAGTCATAATGGTAATTATAGAACTAAAAAGAAGTATAGGCACTGAGAACATTACATATCAAAACCTATTGATTATGACAAAAATTGAACTCGGGAAAATTCATTCACGTGAGGATTTTATTATTGTTATTATTGCTATTATTACAAAGGTGTAAGGTATTCTAATTAACCTTTTTGACTGTAGAAAATAAAGGAAAAGAACACTAGAAAAATCAAAATAAAAGCAGAAAGTAATGAAATAAGCAGTGAAAGAAAAACAAAAAGAATCAATAAACAAAACCAAAACTCAGTTCCTTGAAAGGATGAACAACATAGACAAAACGCTGATGTCTGACCAGAAAGGAAAGGCATTAGGAATGCAAAAGGGCATATAATCACAGATATGGGAAATTTAAAATACCATGGAACTCTACTGTTAAAGCTTTACATAAAACATTTGAAAATCCATATGAACTAAGTATTTTCATAGAGATATCTTCACTACCAAAATTAATTCAAGAAGAGGTAGAAAACCTGAATAATTAAATAATGATAGAAAGATCTGAAATCATTATCAACTATTTTTTTGCAACTATAAATTTCAACTGATGACCAAGTAATGTTTATTAAAGAAAGGTACATATTGTTTGACATTACTGTTTTAGGAACTGCCAAAATTAGGCAAGTTTCCCCAATTTGGGCCATGACATATTTAACTTTGAATTATAATGACGTGGAAATTTCAGTACACTAAAGCATTAAATGCAGTGACCCCCAAATATTCAGATATTACCTGCACATTTTCAGGCTCTACCTATAAGTGAGAAATGGAAGCTGTCTGAAGGGCCCTGGATCCCAGAACCTTATAACTAAGACTCTGTAAGCTGGGACTGGTCTACCAGAAAAATAGAGGGGTTCTTCTGGCCCCTATTATTATTAGTATTATTATTTATTATTATTTCAGGGAGGGATAGAGAACACAAGCAGGGGAGAGAGGCAGGAGGAGAAAGAGAATCTTAAGCAGGCTCCACACTCAGCGTGGAGCATGACACGGGCCTTGATCCCACAACCCTGAGATCATGACCTGAGCCGAAATCAAGAGTTGGATGCTTAACCAACTTAGCCACCCTGATGCCCCATTTTGGCGTTTTTAATAGGCTTTCTAGGGCATGACAATCTCTGATGAAATCTATCCCAAAGGTGATATTGCATTAGTCTAGACAGGGTCCCAAATCACTTTCTTTTTCTACATTTAGGAAATAAAGGGTCAGGCTGCAACCAAACAGATTAGGCAGCCATGAATCAAAATATGTTAACAGAATTCCTGAACAATGAAGCTTCAAATGGAGGACTGACATACGTTAGTATTTTTCCCTCAGTGCATACAGGCAAATATCATAGAGGATATTTTATGTTTTTTTTTAACAGTTTATTTATTTATTTTGAGAGAGAGATAGAGAGCAAGTGGGGAAGGGGCAGAGAGAGGGAGAGACGGAATTCCAAACAGGCTCTGCACCGTCAGCACAGAGCCCGATATGGGGCTTGAACTCATGAACCATGAGAACATGACCTGAGCCGAGATCAAGAGCTGGATGCTTAACCAACTGAGCCACCCAGGCGCCCCAATATATCATTTTTTTTAACACTGAATATTAAGTAAGTTGGCTTGGGAAGGCCTTTCTGAGAAAACAACTTTTGAGTGAAGGTTTGAATGAAGTGAGGGGGATGGGAGATAAATGTAGAAAGTGAGCATTACAGGTGGAGGGAACTGACACTTCGAAGACCACAAGGTAGGTTGCACCTGGTATCTTAAAAGAATCACAAGGAAGCCACCGTGGAAAGAACCAGAAAGAAAAGAGTAGAGGATAATGTCACAGAGGTAATGGGAGGCGAGATCCTATAATGCCGTTCGTTCAGAGGACACACTTTGGCTTTTACTCTAAGGCATATGAGAAGCCACTGGATTATCCTGAACAGAGGAGTGTCATGATCTGACATGAACATCCTAAGGATAAATTTCGAACGTCAGGGTGAAACACAGAAGCATTCCTAATAAAATCAGCATTACTATCACTCTTATTAATGAACACTGTTCTAGAGATTCTGACCCAGGCAATAGAAAAAGGTGGGAGGGGGAGTACACAAATGAGGAAGGAAGTAACAAAATTATAATTACTTGCAAATATGTGTGTCTGTTTAGAAAACCCAATGGACTCTAATGAAAATCTCATAGAAATAGAAATGGAGTTCAGAAAGGTGGCCAGATATATCATTATATCTATCAAAACCAAGATGTTTATAAGATACATGTAGATTTATAGGCAAGAAGTGTATCTTAGATTGCTAAACTGCAATAATATGCATATTTTAAAAAGCTTTCATAAATATACTCACAAACCTGAAAACAGAAAATATCTAGGAATAAAAATTAACAAGAAACATGCAAGACCTTCTTCATAAGATCAAAGCTTTACCAAATGATATTTCTGAAAACTTAAATAAAGGGAAAACATACCATATTCCTGGATAGAAAAACAACATTCTAAAGATGTTAATTCTCACTAAATAAACTATAAATTTATTGAAATTCCAGTCAAATTGACACAGGAGTTTTTGAAATTTGAAAATTCATTCTAAAATACAATTGGAAGAGAAAATGAGAGAAAATAGCTAAGAAAAACTAGAAATAAATGAATAATAAAATATGGCAAGTCCAGAAACAAACATTTATATAAATTTTTGTTTATATAAATTTGTTTACGATAAAATTGGCATTTCAAATCATTCAGGTAATTGGTCAACAGATATTAATGGAAAGTTTTGTTTTTTCATTAAAAAACACAAAGATAGATACCCAGATAACACCATTAAAAAAAAGTAAGTTCTAGATTAATCAAAGATTTGAAAGTTAAGATAACTTTTAAATGTGTCGGAGAAATGGGTGAAGGAGGTATACATTTATTTTTTAAAAGTTAAAATCACAAAGGTACTAAAAGTCAATGTAAATTAATATTTTTGTAATCTTGGAGTGGCAAAGGTCTTTTTAACACAAAATCCAGAAATCTTGAAAGTTTGACAAGAAAAATATTTAAAATTTTGGTCTGGCCAAAGATCATGAGCTAAGTAGAAAGACAAATGGCAAAGTAGGAAAATATTTACAGCATATATTGTAACAGAGTTACAATTCTCAATATAAGCATCACAATAGGAAAAAATGGGCAAAAGATAAAAAAAAAAACAGGCTAGAGAGACCTATGAGTCTAATGACTTCAATTTTTAAATTTTTCTGACAAGAAATGCTTGCACAAGTGCATAGCTATGTATGCACTAGATACGTGGGACAATTTTGTCTGCTATTGGTAAAGATTGCACAGGTACCAAGTGTCCATTACTTAAAGACTGGTTAAATTAATCATGGTACATCTTTAATGAATAACTATATAGTCATTTAAACAATGAGATAGATATAGATCTATACAAACCAAAACAAAGGATATCCCTTAAAAATTGTTCATTTAAAATTATAATCTATGAACAGCATGTATAGTATTATTATTATACATACGTAATAGTAGGATCTTATTAATATATACATATATAGATAGGTAGATATCCACAGGTATACAAACATGCATTTGTGCATAGAGAAATATCTGGAATGATAGAACTCTAATTCTTAGTAATAATAATAGCAAACACTTACATTGCAGTTATGTGTCAGACACCGTTCTAAATGATAAATGAGGACATTAGGCTAAGTGAAATAAGCCAGTTAGAAAAACAAAAAACAAAAAACAAATACTGCATGATGACACTTATATGAGGTATCTAAAATAGCCAAACTCATAGAAGCATAGAATGGTGGTTGCCAGGAGCTGGGGGCAGAGGGAAAGTGGAAAATTATTGTTCCATGGGCATAATGTTTCAGCTCTGCAAGGTGAATGAGTTCTAGAGATCTGTTCTGCAATGCTGTGCCAATAGCTAACAATATGGTATCATATACTTAAAAATATGCTAAGAGGATAGATGTCATGTGAAATGTTCTTACCGCAATAAAAAAGCAATCACAAATATACACACCCTTTGGCCCAGTGATTCCACTTCTAGGGCTTTATCTTTCAGATATACCCATACACATGCAAAATGATATAAACACAAGGTTACTCATGATAGCATTATTTGTAATGCAAAAGATTGGAAATAATCCACATATCCCTCTCCATGGGACCCAGTGACTAAATTCTGGTTCATCATATGATGTAATATTATGCAACAATAAAAATGAAGAGTCATTTATGTACTTAGGGTAATCGCTAAGATAGCAAGGTGCTACCACTGGTATAAAAAAAAGACAAAACTCTATATATAGTACACCTATTCGCTTATATATATACACAGAATATCTCTGAGAAGATCATTAAGAAACTGGTAACACTGATGGTCACCTGGGAAGTGAACCGAGTTGCTGGAGTGCACAGTTGATGTATTTCTTTTTTCGCTTCTCAAACTATGTGACCCTATTACCTATTCAGAACATGAATTAGATTAACATTTAGAAAAAAAATACATGTCATTTAGAAAAAAAAAAAAATACATGTGCAGAGAAGCTGACCTTTGGGCTCGGTAGATGTATTTAGAGTTTCCCGTGAGCCGGTATAGCAGCAAGAAGACATAGGCACTGCCAGCCACACCGTGGCAAATGCCAGGCCCCTTCTTTAGCAGGCCCTTCTGCCACGTAAGTTCCCCACACCGGATACATGTGTCCAGGTACTGTGGTTTTTTGGAAACGAGATAAGCTTTGGCAAACAGGTAGGCAATTCCTGTGAAAACATCAAAGACATCAGAGATGACTTTTGGGCTTGATGCTATTGAGCAGAACTTCTCAAACTATAAAAGGCTTACAAATCACCAGTGCATAATACCCATCCTAATCTGGTAGGTCTGAGGTGAGGGGCCTGAGATACCACATTTCTAACAAATGCCCTTCCAGGAACCACATTTTGAGTAGCAATGCTATAGAACCTTCTAGAATTTTACCTGTAAGATTTAGTTTAAGTTGTTTGAATGGTATTGTGGTATTGGCCCCTGGAGAAAGAGCAACAAGTACAAAGAGTGATAAAATCCATAATTTACAAATGGATTAATATTTAATGATGCATACTCTGGTAAGCATTACGTAAAGCTGGCTATTTGAAATGGCTAAGTGTTTATACAGTCTGCTGTTCCCCCACAGGGGTTCAGAATTTGTAATGTTAAAGTACTTATAACTATACACCTTTTCTTAAGACAAAACTGGAAGTCCTTCCAGAAACAATGATGATTCCAAACGACTTGGCTAAGACTTCTACTCCAGCTGTGAAGCCAGTCCTTCCCTACTCAATTGTTCCAAAGGAAGACACTTGCCTTCAAAACTCCTCAACAAAGGCAATCGCAATTACACGGGCAGGAACAGAAACAAGAGAAGTGACAGCTATTAATAGAAACGATTTCCCCCAAGTTCCAGGTGCTCATATTCAGAGAGGAGATTAGTAACGCAAGATCACTCTCTCTCCTGAATGGCCTCTACCTTTCTCCTACATAAAGTGAGAAAGACTAGAATTTCGCAGCTATCTCAACTAGGGTTACCTCTGCTTTTCATTGCATTTTGACTAGGCTATTTTACAACTCTGTGGAGTTAGAAATTACCTTGTAGGAAACTGATAGCAATGTAAATAATTCCTATTCCTAGAAAACACATTCTGTCTGGTAGAGGTTGGATTGACTTCCCTCAGAAGCAGCCAGCTTTGCATCTAATAAGCAAATTCATGTCAGCATTCCTAATAGGCAGAAGTACGTCTGCTCCTTGGATGTTCCTTTGAAACCAACTGTAACACCTTTCTGGTTCCCTCATTAATTAATGAGCTAAATAAAATCATTGATATATGTTTATTTTATATTTGTATGAGTCATGATTTCAATCTCTTTTTAGAAATTATCCTTCAACACTTCCTATGTTTAGCATATAACAACAGGCTCTCCTCAGCCAAGGCTTTCCAGTCAATCACTGACAATGGTCACCTATAGCATTGTCTTTCTTCAGTTCTAGGAACAAAGTGTCTCCCACCAGCTGAAAGATGATTTTGAAAGAACTGAACTTATTTATACATTTAATCATTTTTTGTATCCATTCATTTGTAAGTGCTCATTGATTACTGTATATATAGCCCCAGGCAGGGCTTGCTTCATGGGCATGTTACCACCTTGAAATGAATAATCATTTTTTAAAAGTTGGCTGCATTTTCACTTTGTACTGGGCCCTCTGAATTATGTAGCCAGTCCTGGCCCCGGGTAATATAAAATAAATGGTAAACAAGATTCCTGACCTTCAGGAAGGCACTGTCTAGAAAGGGAGAGAAAAATTTGTACATGTGACTGACACATAATAGGACATGTAGTTCATGATGCTGTTGGAGCATAAAATGAATGATGCTGTTAATAACACTACTGGGATCAGAAAAGTAGAAGTTCCCTGAGGGAGACAGTTGGGTGAGGCCTAGGATAAAAGTCGGGTTTTCAGGGCACCTGGGTGGCTCAGTCAGTTAAGCATCTGACTCTTGATTTCAGCTCAGGTCATGATCTCATGGTTCATGACTTCAAGTCCTGAGTCTGGCTCCACGCTGACAGCACAGATCCTGCTTGGGATTCTCTCTCTCCTCTCTCTCTGCCCCTACCCTGCTTGTGCTCTCTCTCTCTCTCTAAATAATAAAACTAAAAAAAAAAAAAAAAAAAAAAAAAAGAAGTAGGGTTTTCTTCAGGACTTTGTAGGATGCATAAGCAACTCCAGGCCCAACATGAGTTAGAGCATTCTAGGCATCGAGATCAACAAGGCAAAGGTTTGGAGCCAGGACAAAAAACCCACATGAAGACCAGCGGTGCAGTGTTTTGTTGGGGATTGGTTGGTTTTTATTTTTAATGACAGTATTAGCATTACAGACAAAATGTCCCACAGTGGTGTCGAGAGACCTCCAGAAGTACAATGGGGTAGCTATGAGCTGATCATGTTGGCAGAAAGATGGCAAAGAGGCTAAATAATGAAAGGCTCACAGGACTTGGTGGCTGTTAAGATACTGAGTAGCTACCATATGCCAGGTACAGTAGTAGGTGTCCCAGGTTTTAAATAGCCCCTGCCTTCATAGTGTTTATAACCTAACTGGAGGCATCCATTAGGTTATGTGAGGGGAAGCACACAGGGAGGCTCCTAACCCACACCTAGAGGCAGGAAAGGCCCACTAGGGGGAGGGACACAATCTAGCCTGACTACCAAAGATGAGGAGGTATTAGCCAGGTGAACTGAAAGCCCTGGGTGTTCTGCTGGATCCCCTTGACCTTACTGGCATGCACCCCACCTCCCAGTTGCTAGTTGGCCACTAATAAAGCTCACAGCTGCCCTCTTCCTGGGAGATTTGCCCTCAGTCAAATGGGAGGCTATGCTATATGCCTATCAGCCCCGCAGATTTCAGCCAATGACTGGCTGACCCAGGGATACCAAAGGTCAGCTCTCCTGCCTCAAGATGGACCAACTCTGTGGTGTAATCTGTGCTTCTCAGCTTCCCCTCAGGACCAGGTGAAGCTGGTATCCAGGTGAGACACAGAAAGCCCTTTGTGACTGAGCTTTGTGACTCTGTTCTTCCTCTTCTCCTCCATTACCTACTTGAAGCTCTTCACTTAAGTAAAACCAAACCACCCACAGTTCCCCTTCCTTCACTATGTGGTTCCAAGCCTCTGAATGACTCTTCTTGGAACACACTTCCCAACTTTCCTGGCTTGGCCAACTTACCTCAGGCATCACTGCCTCCTGGAAGCCTTCCCTAAACCTGGAGGGGCACCAGGAATCCCTCTCCTGAGTTCCCATCATTCCCTCTACAAATCTTAGCACTTACACTATATCATATTAAAATTACCTGTTTATATGCCTGGCTCCCCTAGGATAGTGCAAACCACCCAAGGGCGGGAACTCCATCCCATCCGTTTTTGCTCCCCTAGTCTGTGGCATGGCATTTGACATGGCAGGGGCTCCACAAATGTCTGCTGACCTTAGAACATCTTATTTCCCACCCCGGTACAGGCCAACCCTGAGGCGGAAATGAGGTGTGGAAACAAGAAGGGCTGATACGGTCCAACGGATGTATTAGCCCAAGGCAGCTTAATAGCCATTGATTCTATGGTTCTGGCAAGAGACAAAGGGCCTCTTCCTGCAGCCTGGATCACAGAATGGTACATGGAAGGGACCTTAGAAGACTTCTAAACATATTCTAACCTGACCCTATTGAAATCCACAGTAAGGCTGCTTAATCTAAAAGGAAGGATGTTGGGTTTCTTTGCTTTTGATAGGAACTGTGTCATTTTGTCGCCAGAGCACTGATAAGAAACCTAAGTCAGCGACGATTATGTGTTTACCAAACACAAGGCGGGGGGGGGGGGGGGGGAGAAATCATTACTTAAGAAATATGGCTTGAGAAGCCAAACCTGTGCAAGCGTGCAATCTAGCAGAGCCCTGTGACAGCTCGACTTGGCATGCATAGTATCAACGCATTGGAGAATCACCACCCAAGTCTGCTGTGCAGTCCGTAATTGCACAGCTGTGTGCATTATACAGTGCACGACAAGGTTTAGTGACCAAAGACACTTGCACTGCACAAGCCCTTGTTCTCCATTCAAGGTCACATACTCAGGAGCCCTTGTCAAATGATGTTAAAAAAGAGCCACACCTCTGTTTCACACAGAGTAAAGGAAATGCACTGTCAGTGTCACCACAGTAGTGACATAACATAATGCAATCCAGAGTTTATTTTAGCCACAGCATTTATTTTAATGATTTTGTAAATGACTCTCATCCTGCATTTCAGAATCATTAAGGCTATGAAGAGGTCATAGGAATCTCAACACACTCATTTCACAGATGAAGAAACAGAGGCACAAAAGGCACAAAGCGTTTTCTCAAGGTCATTTAGTGGTTAGTGTTGGAGCTACAATTAGAACCCAAGGTTATTCACTTCGAGTCAAGAACTACTTCCACACCGCATACATGGTAACTAAGGCTGTCTGTCACCTGTAGAGGTGGGGTGAAGGACAGTCAATAGGAAACAATTATAGGGGGAGATAAGGTATCACTGATGAAATTCCACATTTGGATTATCTCTGGCAGGTTTTTAATCACAGAATCAGTCTGCTGCCCCAAACCATCTGTGCTGTTCATAAATCTAGCCTCAAAAATATTTTCCTCGAACAAGTGAAAATTATTTTTCTAAGTCATCTGTTTTAGAATTTTGGGGAGAGTGTACTGTTGCTGAATTCAGAAAAATCTTGATGGTTTTTAACCTGTACTTATCAGATTTATAATCATTCTTATGCTGTTTTGGGCACATTTCATAAAAGGAAGACTAATACCCTTGATTGGGAGTGCAGGTTGGCATAAATAACGGGCCCCAATTGGTTCTTTATTCATTTGTGACTTGGTTTATTTGGGGCAGTCCAGTGAAAACGTGGGTTAAATGATTTTGCTCTGCAGCCTATTTTTAATCTTACCAAGACACTGAACATGAATGATATATGAGGACAAATAAAGTCCCCAAGGTGATGAATCCTACGCTATACTGTTACAGCACAGGATTTACAAAGACAGAAGGCATGTGGCATATAAAGAGGACGAAATAAGTGCCCTGTAAGATACCCACATCAATGAACTGACCCAGTCACTTGTTTTAATGGATTATCTTCCCATGCTTCATAGGGCTCTTACCAGCACATTGAGTCCCTTTAAAATATTCTATATTTAACATGGGACACCTCCAAAATTCAAGGATTCTGGGGGTGCTTGGCAGATATCCAGAAACCATCACTCAAAATGATTCACAGGAAATGGGAAGTGGAGTGCTGAGCGTAACATGAAGAGAGAGCATTTCCAGAATGGTCAACAACCGTGTTTTTCTCCAAAAAGTTCAAAGCAAGAAGAAATGGACTCAAATTACCACCAGCGGGAATTAGCTTGGACATAATGCACAATGCCTGGCGCTGGTACAAGCACACACAGGAGCCTTTGAAGTCCCTTCCTTAGGTAAATGCGGCCGGCAGAGAAAATCTGGCCAATGAGCCAAAACTTATGTTATTATTGAACTGAGACAGGACCAAAGAAAAAAACCGAATTACAGTGGGATTAAAGAACATTAATTAGAGAAGGAGGGGAAAGGAAGTAATAAAAATCAGGTAACAAACTACAGAGAAATCTAATATATTCTACAGTTGTGCTCACGGCATTGAAGCATAGCCTTGAAAATTAAATCTGTTCCTAATCCAAACTTTTTGTGTTATTTTGCTATTTTACATCTCTCCCCTGGCCACTCGACTGAAATTAATTGATTTATTTGAATTTAACTTATTTCAAACTGCCCCTTCTCAGAAGGCCTAACAGTGTAATGGGATTTTTTTAAAAAAAGAGAAAGAAAAGATGGAGTCTGATAAGTTTCCAGGCTCAATTCCAGAGAGTTCACTGCAAATGGCTTCTCAGTTCTCTAGACTTTTTATGAGGTAATGATGAAAATCCTCATTTGAAGAATTATAGAATGGTGCATGTCAAACTTTAATGCACATATAGATTACGCAGGGATCTTGTGAACGTGCAGATTCTGATTCAGTGGGTCTGGGGTGGGGCCTGAAGTTCTGCATTTCTAACCAGCTCCATGTTGCCCATGCCACTGGTCCAGGGACCACATTTTGAACTAGCAGCCTCCAGATCCACACTGTCCAATGTACCTATTAAGTACTTTCTATGTGGCTAGTCAGAATTCCGATGGGGTATCAGTATAAGATATGCACTGGGTTTCCAAGACTTTAGTATGAAAAAGGTATAAAACAGCTTAATTTTTAAATTGTTTGCATGTTGAAATAATACTTGGGGTATGTTGGGTTATAAAATATATCTTACTGAGATTCATTTCACCTGTGTCTTTTTACATTTTAATGAGGCTACTAAAAATTTAATTTCATATGTGGCTCATCTTATATTTTATTGGACAGTGCTAGTTTAGTTTATATACAAATAGACACTGATCATGTATTTTTAAAACTACACGATCAGTCCTGGAGATCCTTTACGGATCAAGACTTTTTTAGCTTTGACAAGTTTCATCTTGACCTTTCAATCTCATGTAGTCATCGCATAGATGAGAAATACCGTCACTTCTCAGAGAAAAACACCTCTCTTTGGCTAAGCCCAGTGAAAGGCAATATTTTCAGATAATAGCGTGGGTGAGACCTGGGGCGCCATGGCACCAGTGCACCAGCTCATTCTCCCTCTCGATGGCCTCGCCAAGCTCAGGTGGCCAGTTGCAGTTCTGCTCCTGCTCCATGAGGAAGTCCACACTCTGCCACACCAGCTCCTGATCTGAGGGCTTGAGGTGCTCGTGGTAAGAAAGAAGCATCTGGAGAATGGACGACAGGCCATGAGCCGCTCCTATATCAACACACAAAGCATAATTAATTCACACAATTGGGAAGAGAGCCCATTTTGTTTAGTGAAAGGACAGAGTATAAAAAAATGAATGGCAATATTACGTGAAAGCACACACAGTCATATAATAATAAAGTTCCTAAGAACTAGGCTTCTGGGGAGCATATGTTAGAACAGGGATGAGCACACTACAGCCTGCAGGCCACATCTGACTCACTGCCCGTTTTTGTAAATAAAGATTTATTGAAATAGAGCCACGTTCATTCATTTGTGTGTTATCTATGGCTCCTTTTGTGCTACAGTGGCAGAGCTGTGTTTGTGACAGAGACATATAGCCCACAAAGCCTAAAATCTTTATTGTCTATCCCTTTATAGAAAAATAGTTAGTGACAACCCGTTATAGAGAAAAGATTTTTTTAAACTTTTCAATTAACATAAAAAAATAAAATGTAATTTAAAAAATTTTTTGAAGAAAGGTGGGGCACCTGGGTGGCTTAGTCAGTTAGGCGTCCTACTTTGGCTCAGATCATGATCTCACGGTTCCTGAGTTCGAGCTCTGCGTCAGGCTCTGTGCCGACAGCTCGGAGCCTGGAGCCTGCCTCAGATCCTCTGTGTGTCTCTCTCTCTGCCCCTCCCCTGCTCGCATTCTGGCTTTCTCTCTCTCAAAAACAAATAAACATTAAAAAAATTTAAACTTTGTAATTAACATACCAATAGCTTTTATGAAAATCCTCCTACAGTGCTTAAAAATAATTTGTTCTAGGTATCTAAACATTCATTCATTCACTCAACACATCAGAATTAAGCACCTAATACATACCAGATACTGTTCTCGATGTTGAAGATAAATGAATGAACAAAACAGACTAAATCCCTTCTTCTGTAAAGTTAAACACTAATAACGGGTATTAATTTACTTAATCCTTCACATTTAGTACTGTATATCGGGCACTGTCTAAACCCTGGGGGTACACAGATGCATGTGACTTGGTCTGATTCTTGAAGACCTCCCCATATGGTACAGTGAGAAAGCCAGACTCATAAATAGACAAATAGAATATGAAGTGATAAATGCTGTTATGAGAGATGTGTACCAGGAGCTAACAGAGAACCATGGGAGGATCTGAGGGGGCACTTGAGGTTCTGTCTACACAGGTAGTGTCATCTGAGCAAGTCTTGAAGAATTCCTAGGAGTTCCAGCATAGGGTACTGTACTAGCAAAGGCCTGAGCCTGCTTTCAGAGAAGGAGCTAGCTCAACAAAGGTAAAAGTCAGCCCAGCCCTGCAGGGGTTTTCACTCATTCCTAATGAGTAGAATGCTGGTTGGTGGGAGGTGCTGGGTTCAATATATTTGGAGGGCTTTTTCTTTAAACTCAACTCTGTAACTGTGAAGCTTTCTCTTTGCACTCAGGCCCTCGGAACTCTTGACTGCCCAAAAAAGGCCTTACAGTTTTATCCCGCCAAAGATGATTCTTCTTAAAATTCAGTTGTAATACTTGAAGGTGCCTTTCTTTCAATGGCTTTTAAATTGTTAGGGGAAAAAAAGCTTACTTTCCAGGAAAATATTTATGCATCAGATAGCCATCTGGTTTGTGCTATACATGTAAATGTCTAGAATGTTAATTTCTCTAAAAAGATGAAAAAATGGAAAGAATAGTTCTATTAAGGAACTCTAGCAGACACTGTCAGTGTCCTGCCCATCACCTCGTCTACACTCACCATTCTGGTGCACCTATCCTCCTCCTCACCTTCCATCTGAAGCATTTATCATTCTGCCTGAGGCTTTCTCTGGCCACAGGGGTATGCCCAGCCCACAGGAGCAGGGTGGAAGTCCTAGGGAATTAGCAGGTCTGGGAACAGCCCCTCAACCCATGAAGCAGGGAGTTGGTGGATGAATACTCCAGTTTCCTCATCATTTAGGTGGGATAATTCTGAGGCACATTCTATACAGCCTTCAGGGACCCCAGTGGGACCAAGCCTGAGTTATCCACAGTTGCTCACTATTACATCCTCTATTAACCTTTTTCTGTACTCTCGCTTCCTCATTCCTCTATCAACACTTTCTAGGGTCAAGCCATTTATACCCAAATCCTTGTCTCAAGGTCTGATTCTAGAGAAACTCAGTCAGGAGCTTAAAGGTTCTTTGAGAAGTCTCTCAGAGAACTCCCAGTCCATATGCTCATTGCTGAAGTTGTTCATCAGCTATTCACTCATTCATTTGGTTACCCTCATTAGGCACAGGTTGTTGGTAAATGACCAGGGATCACAAGGATAAGTAAGCAAAAGTCCACATCCTGAAGGTGCACAAAGCCGACTGAGGCGGTCGGACAGGTAAGCCACTAAATAGAGTGTGATGTGATAAGGGCTCCAATATAAGTGTGGCAGGGTGACCACACTTGGCAGGCCAATTTTGCTTCAGGGCAAAACCTGAAACATGTGACTGTTTTTCCAGAGAGGATTCAATAGACCCATTTTCCAAAAGCACCAAGTTTCTCAATAGCTCTGGTGATGTCTGATCAGTCTTGAAGTCTGTGTAGAAGTATTACAGAGAATTGAAGGGGTCGGAGGAGGCTGGGCCTTCTAGGCAAAAGGAAGAGGCACAGAGATTCTGAAGATATGAGAACACTTGGCTTGGAGGAGATTACGCTGCACAGACCCAGAAAAGGGAGGGAGATAAAGCCTGAGTTTGGAGAAGGGAACAGGAATCTACAAATGGCCTTGCGAGTCATGCTCAGGACTCTCTTTCAGGGAGCCACTGAAAGATTCAAAAGGGGAGTAAGTAATTTTCACTTTACATGCCTTCTAGCTCAAGAGGGGCCGTTGTGATTCAGTAAGCAGTCTGTTAGTAACCCACTAGCATTAAACACTTGAAACTGTTACTGGCTTCATTGTGTTTCCCTGTGCATTGGCACTATTGGCAATGAGTGTATAAACTGTTCACAAACTTTCAGTGAAATTCAGCCAATGAACTCACGATCTAGAATAAAGATTTTAGCCTTTAGTAAAAGTAATCATTACAATAGCTGCCCTTCTGTCAAGCTATGAAAACAAACATTCAATTGTGATTTGTAGTATCTATCAGTATTTGTTTTCAAGTGGCATTTTAAAGTGTTTCTAGTGAAATGAAGAGGAATGACCTATGCCCCCCCCCCAAAAAAAAATCTAGTTTGTAGTCAGTGAGGGTATCAGGGACTCCCTTCTTCCTACAGGACTTTGCCAACAACACCTTCACTCACCCAAGTATTCAGTTCCATAGTAAGAGTACATCAGAGGGAATGGCTTCCTTTTTTTCATGGCGTACTGCTTCCCAGAGTCCAGAATCGCCTGGCAAATTGATTTGATCTGTGCTGGGCTCAGTACCTGTGTAAGGAAATCAAGAAGCAGAAGTCCAATCAGGATCTTCTTTTTTCCTCAGACCCTGGATTTTCTTGTTAAAGAGTTCATCAGCATATCCACCCCCCACCCCACACATCCTTTTCCTATGTGTAAATAAGCTTAGCCAGCCAGAACTTTTTTTCAAACAACTGATGCTCTTTCTGTTGTCAAGTTTATCCACCCTCTTCAGGAAATTTGCTGTGTTGATGGGGAAACACGCACTTTTATTGCTAAAGGCTTTTATAAAATGCAAAGACCACTTTACAGTGGTTGTATCATTAATCCTTGTCATTGGAACGAGAAAGTGCTCAGAAAAGAACAGACTGGGCCTAACCCATCATGCTTAACAAAGCTGTTACTCCCAGTGTGTGGTGCAGGTCTGGACCAGACAATGGGCCTTCGGTCTGTGTCATTTAGACTGCGCTTATAAAGCCACAATTCTATGAGACGCTGCCGCATGACAGACTCACTGTAGCCTTTGCATTCCCGGAATGAAACCAAAGTCCAGTGGGCACCAAGGCAAAATAACTTTCAGTAGCAAAATGACCCTGAATAGACAATGGCTAAAATGCAATGACTCACCGTCTTCCATAGTTGACTCAATATACCCATAGTCCGTTTTAGGACTATAGAGATTAAAACGTTCTCAAGCCTACAAAGCCTCGTTGAGTTTATTAGAATTCTGCTCAGGATTGAGATGTTTTCTGCCACCCACTCTTCCTCAGGGCAGATGAGATGCTCCCTGCTCCCTTTGGCCCACTCTATCTTTACCATGACTCTTTGGAGGAGCACTTACCACCTGGTATGTTTCTCTCTGTCTCTCCCTCCCTCTCTCTCCACTAGACGATCACTTATTTGGGGGCAAAGACTGTGGCATCTCACCTTTTTGGTATCTTTGATTGCTAACACAGAACCTGAGGGGGCCTTTGGTAACCCATAAGGGAGCGAGTAAGTGCCAGGTTTACTTGCATGAAAAGCAGAGCCCTCCCTTTTTCTCTTCTTTCCCCAATTATTTCTTAAGTCCCTACTATATGGCAAGAGAGCTGTTCTGGATGCTGGAGGTATGACAGCGAACAAGGTAGACAAGACCTCTGCTTTCACAAAGTCAACCTTCCAAAAACACAAACCTGCAGCAGAAAATTACTAGCCAGAGTAACCATGGCCACTGCTCACCTCCACACCCACCCCTCCAAAAATCACCTAAAGTTCAGCCTTGGCCTGATTGAATGAATCAAGGATCAAGGAAAAGTCCATTCCATTTTGGCCTCTCTCCTAAGACTCACACCTCAAATCTTTTTGCCCGATATCTAGCATTATACTCACCGATTCCTTCTGAAGTAAAGTACTAATGATTTCTTTCTTTTCCTTCCTTCCTTCCTTTCTTCCTTCCTCCCTCCCTTCTTTCTTTCCTCTCTTCCTCTCTCTCTTTCCTTCTGCAGGGTTCTGCTCCTCTGACTTACTCAACATGAGAAGGGTAACATATAATCCAGGTTTTGGCTCCTCAAATCTAGCATTTAATTTGGGATTACCTAATTAATTTCTTAAAGAGGAGGCTGTTCATTAACTAATTAATTCTGCCAATTAACACTTACTGAGCTACTATTCCAGTGAGGCCCCATACTCGGTATTATAGGGGAAATTCTAGAAAGCCTGGGACATATCTTTTCCCTACAGGGAATTCACTATCCAGAACTGGAGATGAGATATAGTCAAAAGTCTACCATAGGGCAATTTAAGTTCATGAGCCTAAGGGTGGAAAGAGACAGTAAAGCAGAATATGTGTCACAGACCATGAAGCACCATTCAGCTTCACTAAGACTTCACTATCTCCTCATTTTCTACCTGGTTGCTCTGAAGCAATGGTGTTGTGGCTTTCAACTTAAGTTTTCCTTCCATTAGCTACTTATCTTTGTCTTTTGGGTATTCTCCTTTCTGCCTTAAATTCCTGACGATTCTATCCTCCCAGGCACTCCCACCATCATTTCAGGGCTCAACCTTGGGTTTTTCCAGAGCTCAATAGCAAATTTCTCCTAAATGATTTCCTAGGAGATTTCCTGCATCTACTCAAATTGCTACCCCAAATTTTCATTTGCTATTAAAAACATCTTTTCCTTTGTGCCTTTCTATCGGTGCCAACTGATCTTATGTTTATTATTAGTGTTACTCTACTTAATAGCTTCCATCACCAGTCTCACATCAACCCCTCTAGGCTGCCTTGCTCTCAGAAACCTGCAAGAGCCTCAAAAGGCATGGGCTTAATAGGACTCTAACCTTGGGGCACCTGGGTAGCTCAGTCGGTTAAGTGTCCAACTTCAGCTTAGGTCATGATCTTGAAGTTCATGGGTTCGAACCTTGCATTGGGCTCTGTGCTGACAGCTAAGAGCCTGGAGCCTGCTTCAGAGTCTGTCTCCCTCTCTCTCTGTCTCTCCTCCACTCACTCTCTGTCTCTCTTGATCTCTCAAAAATAAATAAACATTAGAAAAAAATTTAAAATAGGATTCTAACCTGGTCCCAGCCCACGTTTTCTTGGCAATATATGTGGCTCTTCAACTGAACTTAGATCCTGTCTGCCAATATTGGTCTGAATCCATAAGACAGAAAGTTTTTGTGATAGGAAAAAGGTCCACTATTTTCGGGGTATATTCTCATTTGAATTACTAAAATTCTCCCTATTTTTACTTCTGTGCTAATAATTGAATCAGCTTATTCTTCCCTCAGTTGAACATTTATTAATGATTTCCTCTCTCTCTCTCTCTCTCTCCCCTCTCTCTATCTCTTTGCGTGTGTGTGGGGGGGGCGGGGGGATTCACCTGCTTGTTTTAAACCTAGGAGCAAAATCAACTTAGGTTATATGTGATGCCCTCTTCCTTTCTTTCCATCACTAATCCACAGCTCAGAATAGAGCATGAGTTTACAAAGGATTTCAAAACCTCCTGGGTCTGTGCATCATGTCTGGGTGGTTTCCTCTTATCTCCCTGAAACACTGTGACAAACAAAGAGAAACTGCTTGTTTGGCTGGATAAAGACCAGTTATGCATGCAGTTTTTTATCTCTGGGAACAGACAAGACCTACCCTTGGGTTTATTGATGAGCAAATAAAAACTGAAAACAGTGCTCATTAAAGGTGTGTGGAGGAGGAACACAGATGAAGAGTGTGCTCTTTTTCTTCCCCCTGAGCAAACAGCACAGAAAGAAGAGACGTGACCGCATCTGTCTGCTTCCTCTCGCATTCTTCCATCCCTGCACCTGACACACAGGAACACCCACGTGAGCACACATTCTACCTCTGAGAAGATGGCCACTGTGCTTCTGAGATGCAGAGGCCCCGGAATGAGGAAGTGACATTTTGGGGTGGGGTGGGGCGGTGGAGGGAGGGGGAGTGACGGGATGGAAGAAAAGGGGCTCCCTGCCCATTAGGCATTTACCAAAACAAACCCAAACTCCCTCTCCTGTATTTGTAGCACCTAAGGCCTATGTGTGTACTGATATCTTGGATGGATTTGGTTCTTTAATTGTTTTTTACACTGAATTAAAATAAATTACAATATCTCAAAAATACAAAGCAAGTCAGCTGTGGTTTGATTTAAGCAGTTTCATTAGTTTAGCTGATGCCCTTCACTGGCTTTCAAACAGGTGTCTGTTGTGAACTAGTCCTGTTGGGCTGGACTCTGAGACTGAAGAGACAGAGAACAATAAGGCCCATGCTATGTTTCCTGGCCCCACCTGAAGGTTGTGCGGTGGTTGAACCACCTCCATGTGGAGGAGAGATTTTCATTAAGGAAATCCATGAGATGAACCAAGCCATAGAAAGTAGAAAGCTTCCTTCACCACACATATCTTTCCAGGGCAAGTGTCCTACCCACAGGCCCTCTGAAGTGGCAGTCCTGCTATAGCTAGATATCAGCCAGTGCCAATGTCAGTAACCAACAGTCCAAAACGTCCTGAGTATGTTATTGCCCATCTACATGGAATGCAGAAAGCCACTCCTATATCACACCAATATGTAGCAGACTAAATCTTATATTAATTTTGGTGTTTTCATCAGCAATTTATCTGACTCCAATCCTTTGACTACCATATGTGCTGGCAGAGGCTTCTTCCCAGAGAAAAGAAACAAGCCATTTGACCACCTGTGAACATTAAAAGGACTTGATAACCATGGACCACAGCTTTGAGGAAAAGGTTTTTGAGTTGTTAGAACCTGGGTATTTTTGAACTTTAAGTTGATACCATAAACAGTAGACTTGAAGGACATATAGGGTCAAGATGGAACTAAAAGCTGTTCACGGTAGGAAAAGTTGATGCAGGAAGGAAACCAGGAAGTTCAAAGTTCGTTTGGAGCTCCTGCTCTCCTTCCTACACCCCCTTGTGCCAAGCCTCAGGAGAGAGCCTCCAATCCCCGGGATAGGTCTTGGGATTTATAGGTAGCTAGGATATGTGCCCCCTGCTCCCTCCTGCAATTTGGGGAGATGGTAGCCTCAAAGATGTGTCTCTTGCCTCAGGGTCTGGGGCCAGTAAAAGAGAGAACACTTCATGGCACATCCCACGAGAGAGCCAGAGACAATCCTAAGTTTCCCATGGGCACCATCGTAAGGCAGGAAAAACATCCCAACCCCAAAAGGAAACTTCTTGTTAAAAATGCCCAGTCCAAATAATTTCAAATGAAAAGGTTAGGGAAACTTTTCTGGAGAAAGTCAATATCCACAATTGGTTAGGTTTTTGTTTTTGTTTTTTTGGTTTGTTTTTTACTTTTTATGACTTTTTGGAGTTGTGGTTTGGTTGGAACCCACTAGGTTACAGAGAAGAGCCAGGGCTTCACAAAATCTCTGGAGTGGGTGGAGATTTACTTCAGGTGCTGAGGGGACAAAAACTCAGGGAAGCTCCTTTAAGGTAGAAGGAGCTTAAAGAGAAAGGATAGGGCTAAGGACAGCTTTCAAGCAGGAAATAGATCTTGATGAACCGAACAATTCATGTTTGTGCAAAGCCTGTGCAAGGCACTTCGGGGGGAGAAGTAATCTTAATAATTAGGCTAATAATACCCGAACTATTTAAATAACGAAACATTCAATATTGGTTCAAATTCTAAAAGTCATGACCTATAGCGGTAAGGTGGAGGGAATAAATATTGGGGGACTCACAGATGGAGAGGGATCCGAGCTAAGCTTTGAAGGACAATTAGGAAGTGGATAAATGAAAGTAGCCAGGAGGGAGAGCATTTTAAACTGTGGGATGATGGGGGAAAAACTCTAGGTATCAGGGCAACGCCTCTCAAACCACCACGTGCCAATTACTCGGTGTTCTTGTTAAAACGCAGATTCTGAGTCAGTGGGTCTGGGATGGGACCGGGATTCTACATTTCTAATAAGCTCCCAGGTGGTAATGTTGTTGCTGTGTGGCTGCTGGTGCAGGAAACACACCTGAAGGAGCAAGGCATTATGGAAACAGAGAGGCTGGTTGCAGCAGACAATCTCTCCTGGGAAGGGTGAGAAATTAGACTGAAGGAACTACAGGAAGTTCCCAGAGACATCCAGGGAAATAAAAGGGAGCACCAGCCAAGAACACTGCACACCATAATTTAAATGATCAGGATACCCAGAAAAGAGAAGCAAACACCAATGGGAAATTCTCTTCCAATATACCGTGCATGGGAAACACGTGCTCAAATTTGCAAACCCCAGTGGAGAGTTCCCTTAGCCAATGTGGCCAGGTTTGTTATTTTTTTAATTGGTCTCCAAATGGGGCACATGTGCTGGTGCAGAATGAGCAAGTCTCTTCCATCTGGTTTTCCTGATGTTCTCTGACCATTATTATGTTGGGTGATGAACGGCAGGGGGGATGGGGGGGTGCGCTAGTTCATGATTATCTTCGAGTTTTTAAAGGCATTGAGCAGGGAATTTCAGTTATAAACATTTGGTCCCAGATGCCATTGCAAAGTTGTGTCTTTTCCCTTCTCATGTCAGGAAACACAAGCCCAAAAAACACTGGGAACCAGAAAAGAAAAACAGGTTTTACTCCATTCTTGCAGACTGACAGCTGGCTTTAAAGATTTATTATAAGTACCTGGTAAGCCACCAAGTGTCACTAGGTGATTTCATTGTTTTCAGCAAGACACCAGATGTCTCAGAGCCTGAGCTTCCTTATCTATGGAAAGGGGATCACAAACACTTGCCCCACCTACCTCCTCCAGTCATGGTGAGACTCCTAAAAAAGCAGTTGCCAGTGGTTGGCTGCACACTGCAATCACCTGGGGAGCTTTTAAAAAATCATGAAGGCCTGGCCACACCCCCAACCAATTACATCAGACTGTCTGGATGTGAGACTCAGGCATCAGTATTTTTAAAGCTCCCTGGGTGATTCCAAAGTATGGTAAAATTTGAGAATCACTGCTATTAAATATTGAATGAATGCAAAATGGTTTTCAAAAGCAAGGTAATAATAATAATAATAATAATAATAATAATAATAATAATACATGATGAAGAAGGAAAAGAGGGCAGGAGAAGAGCTAAAGGGAAGAAGAGGAAAAGACTTCCCAAACAGAAGATAGTCCCAGGTCTGGATAAACACCTTTGGTCTGAATCACAGAGGAGTGGAAGGGAGAAACCAGATATGCCACATGAGTGGATATACTAGGTCCGGTCAGAGGTCTACTGAACCTCATCCGGTGTTTCCAAGACAGGAACCAATGCACATATTGTGGGACAGTAATAGAGAAACTAAAGAACACAGCAGACAGCACACTGGACTAGGATTCAGGAGGTCTGGGCTTGAGATCCAACTCTGCTACAGTGACCATGGTTAAGTCAGAACAACTCTGTTTCCTCATCTTTAACATAAAGAGACTGGACTAGAATCTGTCTACCAACCCAGTGCTTCTTAAATTTTAGTGTGCCTTAAAAATCACCTAGTGAGCTAGCTAGCTAAAACAGAGCCTCCTGGGCCCTACCCGCAGCCATTCTGACTCAATAGCTGTGGACTGGGGCCTGAGATCTTATATTCTTAACAAGTTCTCAGGTAGTGGGCATGCTGCTGGTCTGGAAACAGCCCAGTGAACAGCACTGTACTAGGTGGCCTCTAAGGTTCCTCAGGATTCCAAACTCTGGTTCCCGAGGCATTGAAGGGGTCTGGCTCTTGAGCCAAAAGAAGGAGCACAGCATAAGAAAACATAGGGGCTTTCAGATCAGACAGACCAGAGTTCCAGACTTAGCTTCAGCACTTTCTAGCATGGTGGGTTTAAGCAAGTTACTTCCGCAGCAGGCTCTCTGTATCTGAGCTTTTGTTTCCTGTGGTTTCAGTTACCCTTGGGCAAACTCAGTCCCGAAGAAGTGATCCTCCTTCTGATGAGTCATCAGGTCAATAGTAGCCTATTGCTAAGTCACAATGCCTGTGTCATTTAAAAAAATTTTTTTAATGTCTATTTTTGAGAGAGAGAGAGAGAGAGAGAGAGAGAGCAAGCGCAAGTGGGGGAGGGGCAGAGAGAGAGGGAGACACAGAATCTGAAGCAGGCCCCAGGCTCTGAGCTGTCAGCACAGAGCCAGATGCGGGGCTCGAACTCACAAACCATGAGATCATGACCTGAGCCGAAGTTGGATGCTCAACCGACTGAGCTACCCAGGTGCCCCTACCTTCCTTAATTTATTTTTTAATGTAAATTTATTTTTAAGAAAGAGACAGACGAGGGGCAGAGAGAGAGAGAGGGAGACACAGAATCAAAGCAGGCTCTGAGCTGTCAGCACAGAGCCTCATGCGGGGCTCGAACCCACGAACCATGAGATCATGACCTGAGCCAAAGTCGAATGCTTAACCGACTGTGCCACCCAGATGCCCAACGATTGTGTCATTCACCTCTCTTCAGCTCATCATATAGGCAGTTTATCATCTCACATCAGCACAAGAGTACAGTACAGTAAGATATTTTGAGAAAGACCACATTCACATACGTTTTATTACAATGTATTGTTTTGATTCTATTTTATTGTTAGTTTTGTCATTGATCTCTTCCTGTGCCTAATTTATAAATTAAACTTCATCATAGGTATGTATGTATGGGAAAAAGCATAGTACATATAGGGGTCAGGGGTCAGTACTATCTATGGTTTCAGGCATCCACTGGGGAGTCTTAAAATGTATACCCTGTGGATAAGTGGGGGGGGGGGGGCTGCTGTACTTTCTAAGCCTCAGTTTACTCGTTTGGAAAAAGCAGCAAAAGTAAGACCTACCCATCTCACTGCATTGCTACAAGGACTCCACAAAGACCCTTAGCACAATTTCTGGCATTAAGCATATGCACGATACATAAGCTATAAATTGAAACAGGCTATAAGCTATAAGCTATAGTTGATACATAAGCTATAGTTGAAACAGACATCCAAAGTTTAATTAGTGACTCAACTCCCACCATTCAGTACCATAGGCCTGGGGGGGGTCTGTGCTCAGGGTCTGTATCATAAAATAACCCTGCTGTTGCTCACCACTCAGCCCCAGGCTCCACCCAAGGACCAGCTTGTGTCAGCTCACATCCCTAAGTTGTTGTAATTTATAATTGATATACTAGTAATGGATGGCCCTTCATGTGTGTGTATTTATTTTTCTCATCCCCAAACTTTGAGCTTACAGGGTCCCACTTACCCCAAACCATGTTTCTTTGCTTCTGTAAAATACCTCTCAAGTTTATCTGGTTTCTAGACAAGTCTCTCACTAACTATGTGGCTTTAGACCAATCATGTAACCTCTCTGGACCTCAGTTTCCTCATGTGAAAAAATAAGGAGTTAAGCTGGTGGTTTGGTTTTTGTTTTTGAGTGGGAGAAAGTGCACGTGTGCAAGTGGTGGAGGGGCAGAGGGACAGAAAGAATCCCAAGCAGGCTCCACGCCCATCGCAAAGCCCAACACCGGGATCGATCTCACAACCGTGAGATCATGACCTGAGCCAAAATCAAGAGTCAAACGCTTAACTGACTGAGCCACCCAGGTGCTCCAAAATGGTCTTTAATGTGCTTTTGGCAATAGAATTTTGTTATTTTGTGATTCATGACAACTATTTACAAATTTATCTATGCTTATTTGGGCTCTAATTCTGGGATGTGGATGAGATGGTATGTTTCAGTGGTTTCATTTCTTATAGGCTAGGCTAAAGGTCCTTTGCAGTGAGATCTTAATGCATGTTTAACCTGTCCTCTATCCTAGGTATGTTATCAAGATGCATATTCTCTTATGTACTTTCTTCCTAAGTAGAAAGCTTAAAGAACTAGAAATTGTTTTAGCCTCTTGGCACTGATTACTTGAATATTATAGTCTCTGGCCTCTTGATGCCTCTAAAGTGAATGAGGCACACGTGGCTGGCTCAGTCAGAAGAGCACAGGACACTTGATCTCAGGGCTGTGAGTTCGAGCCCCACATTGGGTGTAGAGATCACCTAAATACATACATACATACATACATACATACATACATACATACGTATGTTATTAAGGCTGGATGCATAGTTGACATTTCACATCACACCCTTCTCTAAGCCACTGCTGAATGAATATATCATTGCAATGTTCTCAAATCATGGTTCAACAGACATTTTTTCAAGTACTTGCTGGGTGCATGACACTGTGCTAGAGAGTACAGAAAATAGAGATGAGTAGTTGAGTGTAATCAGGTATATAGTAAATAGTAATAGTATAGTATATAGTATATAGTAATAGTAATAGTATATAGTAAATGCCTTTCCAAATAGGAAATTCTGATTACATATTTGTGCCTTCCACCATTAGTTAGCTACTAAGCATCCATTCTCCCCCTTATTCCTTGATAACTAGATCTCAATTTTATTAGAGTGACAACTGTATTTAGCTTCAGGTTATAAATAGTGAACAGCCTCAGCCAATCATCTCAATCCTTTTGTCTCTTGCCAGAGACTCAGCTCTCAGCCTTCCCTGAAGCTAGGGTTGGCTATGTAGCCTCATTTTGATCAATGGGGATATCTGCTGGGGCAAGAGCTTCCTAGAAAGCTTATTATTTCGTGATAAATGAAAATAAAGTGGATGGACTTGGCTGTTACCTGCCTCTCCTTTTTTTGGTGCTTTGGATGTTTGTGTGAGGCCTAGAACTACAGCAACCATTTTGCATCCTGAGGCAATGATCACATGGATCAAGGGCCAACATGCAAATGATGGAGGAGGAAAAAAGATCCTGCAGTTTCTGGAAATCATTGAGCATCTGTACCACAACCAGGACTACCTGTCTCCAGACTCTTGTTAGGAGGGAAAAATTATTCCCTTTTTAAAAGTCACTGTTCATTGGGTGACTTAACAGCTACACTCCCATCAACTGGGTAGCCATAAAGTGCCAACCTAACAGCATTGCTAGCATTCATTTCCTGGCGAAGCAATTTTTGCCCACGTGTACCTCTGTTTCTACAGAAACCCTGGCCACGCAGCTCTTTAAAGTGAGGCTGACTGTCTAAGTCGACAAATGCAAATGCAGCTTCCAGTTCTGGCTGCGCTCACAAAGTTGTGATTGATCTTTCTTAAGTGCTGTCCTAGAGCCCAGAGGTCAGGCCTGGAAAACAAACGGTCACCTTTGCTACCATTGTCCTGGGCGATCTCCCTTCTCCTTCAATGTATCCTGCTCCAGATCAGAGACAATGGGCACTCTCCAATCCGCCACCATGACAGCAGGTCCCCCAATCCTCAAGGTCGATTCAGGAAGACAGGGAGGAAGTGCATGAGAGCCTTAGCAACAAGTGCTGTGAAGCAATTATCTTCTTTTCCAGGAACCATTGTCACCTCAACTTAAGTGATTACTGCCTACCTTGTCCCTTTAGAGAGCTGTTCACAAAAATGGCCTTAGAAGAACAGTATCTGAACAATTTGTGACATTTTAGGGCTCAATCACTCTTTTACCTAGATGCTTTTGACAGAACAAGCTAAAAGGGTTTCCTTCCCCAAGCTTTTTGACGTGGGCCTGCAGGAGTGATGGGTGCCCTGAAGGTCAGAGAAACAGGAGGGGGAAGGCAGAGTTCTTTAAAATTGCTTAGATCTTTTTTTTCTTTTTTCCCCCAATACCTTAAAATACATTTTAGTAAATCTGTTCCTTGGGGCTAAAGGAACCAGTGTGATGCAGTGGGGGTTTGACCATAAGTGCTACCATCTCTGTATACAAAAATGAAACCTAAAGCCGGTGTGGTGGGGGTGAGGTGGGGTGTCTGACCATGGCTGGGAAATTCAGAATCTCTGCCTTTGTCATTATATGGCCCTGAGCAAGTGATTTAACTTCTCTTGCTTCATGGTTTTCATCTATAAAACGACATTACTGACTCACAACCTTTCTGGTTCATGATTTGTATGATTTATACATACGTGTAGAACTTTCCTTCTTCCCTTTGTGTTCACTTCGGTAGAGAACACTTTGTGCGATCATGTCCAAAGTATTTTTGTTATGTTGACATTGTGTTTTCAGGTACTTGAAAGGGAAAGTGATTCTGGTTTATTGTTTTCTGGTTTCCAGTCAGAAAGTTTTAGCCAGCGATCTTAGGAGAGCTAGACTATAAAATTCAGTTAGAATCACTTTCTACATAAACGATACATTGAAAAAGGACCTTTTGGGTACCTGGGCATGAAGGGAGCTGCCACCATCATCCCTGGTTAGGGATCAGGTGGCCATGATAAAGAAAAGAGTCTCCGTGGTTAGTTTCTATTTTCATTTTACTCCTAAAGGAAGGAGGAGGAACAGAGAATCTTAGGAGGAGCTGGCTCTGTGGATGAAGAGAGAAGAATGAAGTAAATCGACATCTTTCCTCTGTTAAGGACAAAAAGGTCCCCAAGTCCTCTTCGTTAGATTTGAGCTCCCACAAATTCCAAGTGGGTTGCTGCCTAATCAACAGACCTAGGGAGGCTTTTTCCTGGTCCTTAACGGAGCTGGGGTGAGCAGCTGGGATATATAACCAGTACTAAGCAAAGCAGGATATATAACCTCATAAGTTAGGAACTAAGATCCTTGCTTTATACAGGGTTTATTCTGTAAATATTTATTGAGCCCTCCTATGGCTCACCAGAAGAATATCACTGAACAAGAGAGAAAACTCCCTGCCATCAGTGGAGATGATATTCTAGTCTGAATAAATTATGTGCTCTATATTAACCCAAACGGGTCTTATTCGGCCACTCTGCATCATTTGTTATTATTTTAATGTGGCTGTCTTCATAAAGAAATATCTTTAGTAAATTGTGTGCCTCATCTCATGTTGCCTGGGGAAAATGTAACAGGAAATGAAAGCCATTCACAGTCACCAATGTTCAACTGAGGGTAATCACCAGAATTAAGGATGGACATAGGAAAGAAATGGCGAGCTGGTCAGCTACTATATAGCATATAATTATATGAAGGGATTTAAAAACAGAGCCCCCACTTCAGACCAAGATTTTATGGGAGGTGGGGTACGACTGGACACTCACATTTTGTAAAAAGCCCCACTCATGATGCTGGGACACAGGCATTGCTTTATAGGGCTTTGCATTGCAAATCCAGTACTATTTAGTATTGCAAATTGCACAGGTGTTTGGAACAAAGAACTGTCTTATGTGGTTCACGTAGCTTTGCTGTATTTATACCTGGTCGCAGACTAGACTTTTAATTATAAGTTTAATGCCAGGTACCCTCCCCATAAATTTGTTTCATTAGTTGTAACACAAAATCCTACTGACCATTTAGCAATTTTTAAATTTTTTTTAATGTTTATTTTTGAGAGGGAGACAGTGTGAGCAGGGAAAGGGCAGAGAGAGAGAGAGAGAGAGAGAGAGAGAGAGAGAGACAGACAGACAGACAGACATAGAATCTGAAACAGGCTCCAAGAACCTGAGTTGTCAGCACAGAGCCCAATGCAGGGCTTGAACTCATGAACTGTAAGATCATGACCTCAGCCAAAGTGGGACGCTTAACTGACTGAACCACCCAGGCACCCCTAGCAATTTTTAAATAAAAAGCATGAATCCCCATAATACTGAGAGTGTAGCCCCATGTTTAATATGTAAAGTGGGTAGGTACATTAAAATATAATTATGAAGAGGTACTTACAAAATAAGGTTTCCCAATTACACTATAAAGGAACAACTAGAGACAAAATTTATCCAGGTGCATGCATGTGAGATATGTATCTACAGATCTATGTAAATAGATATATTTACCATGTAAGATGTATAACTTAGACTTCTTCTATAGTACATCAGTGTCGGAGGGAAATAAGTATCCAGGTCCACTTGTATAAGAATGTCCACAACAGCTTTCTTCATAAGAGTTTATTCATAAGCTTTAGTCATTTTTTTTAATGTTTGATACTTGTGAGAGAGAGTGCTGTGCTGACAGCAGAGACCCCAGTGTGGGGCTTGAGCTCACGAATCGTGAGATCATGACCTGAGCCAAAGTCAGACACTTAACCGACTGAGCCACCCAGGCGCCTCTCATAAGCTGTATTCATAAGACCTGCCTGGAAACATCCTAAAATGAATGAATAAATTGTATGTTCACACTATGGAATGCTACTCCACAAAAAGAGAACAAATTATTGATACATGCAACAACATGGATGGATCTCATGAACATGTTGAACAAGAGAGTACTTGCTGTATGATTCCATTTATATGAAGTTCAAGAAGAGACAAAACAAATTACAGTGCTACAGATGAGTGGTTACCTCCCTGTGTCTTTTGTGTGTATGTTGGGGGGGGGGGGACAAGTGGTACTAACTGGGATAGAGGAACTTTCTGGGATGATGGAAATGTTCCTTTTTTTTTTTAATTTTTTTTTTTAACGTTTATTTATTTTTGAGACAGAGAGAGACAGAGCATGAACAGGGGAGGGACAGAGAGAGAGGGAGACACAGAATCTGAAACAGGCTCCAGGCTCTGAGCTGTCAGCCCAGAGCCCGACGCGGGGCTCGAACTCACAGACCGTGAGATCATGACCTGAGCCGAAGTCGGGCGCTCAACCGACCGAGCCACCCAGGCGCCCCGGAAATGTTCCTTTTCTTAACCTGGGTAGTGAGTATGCGAGTTATACAGTGAAATCATTGAACTATGCACTTAGGATTTGTACATGTTGCTATATGGAAACTATGCTTTCATTTTATTCTATTATTTTTTAACGTTTTTATTTATTTTTGAGACAGAGACAGAGCATGAATGGGGGAGGGTCAGAGAGAGGGAGACACAGAATCTGAAGCAGGGTCCAGGCTCTGAGCTGTCAGCACAGAGCCCGACGCAGGGCTTGAACTCACGGACTGCGAGATCATGACCTGAGCCGAAGTCGGCCGCTTAACCGCCTGAGCCACCCAGGTGCCCCTATGCTTTCATTTTAAAAAGCAAAATAAATCAGGGTATTGAACAATGAACGTATTTGCCCAACACTAGAACAAGTGGTTTAGCTGTTTGTTAATACATTTTGTCTGAATGTCAAGATCCTTTGATTATAAGACACTAACCTTACTAGCTATCCTGAAGAAGGGCTTTCTTAAATCTTGTATGAAATTAAAAATGGTGTGCTCCCTTCTGGCAAACGAATTGCAAAAAGAAGCACATTATCTCTGGGATGATGCAACCCGCAGTCAAGCCTTAGTGACCAAAATGTGGAGGCTGGATTTCACTTCTTTCTCCAAGGACTGCTTGGCTCTCTGGAAGGAAGCTGGAGCCGCTCCTGGAATAGGCAGCCAAACCTATGAAGGGACTAATACTTGGACCCAGAAGTGCACCAGGCCCCAGGTAGTGTTCTCCGTCTTGGTGACATTGGTCTCTGCCTCGCTCTTTCACTTTCCACAGACCCATTTTTCCACCTCTCTATGGCGGACGATGACCTCCCATCACACCATAACACATACTGGCTTCCTAGTTTTATAACGTTCCTCAAATTTAGCCACACTGCAAGATCAAGTAGAACCAATGAAACCCAATTTCAAATTCCTGAGAGAGAATGTGATTGGCTCAGCCTCGGCCAGGTACATTTACCCCAACTGCCTCAACATGGGTGCAAAAGTCCAGTCAGAGAGGGGGCAGGATAGGGTTTTCACAGGGAACTGGGGTTATTTTGAGCTAGCTAGACTTCCTCAGAAGGATCTACAATACTTGTATCAGTGATGTATTTAAGTTAAATTTTTAGAAAACCTGACTTCTAGTGCCTTCATCAAATAAAAGGTTATTTTTCTCATATAACAAAGTCTGGAAGTGGTGGGCTGCTGATACTATTCAGTGATTTGTGAATCAGTGATTACTGGGAATTAGCCAGAATGTCCCAATTCTTTCTTCCTTCCCCCATGTTGGCCCAAAGGTACAAAATGGCTGCTGTAACTCCAGACACCATGTTTATATCCAAAGCAGGAAGAAATGGGGAAGGGCGGCACCACTCATATCCATTCTTCTTTATATATATATATATATAAATAATCAGGAAAGGAAAAGGTTTCCCAGAACTCCCGAGTAGACTTACATTGACATTATTATTAGCTAGTACTGATTGATTTAGCCACCTTGACAGAGAGGTTGGAAAATCAAGTAATTATCTGAGAACAATGCTACGTCAAACAAGATTACAGTTCTGTTAGTAAGAATGGTGTGGAAAATGGATATCTAGTAGGCAACAGTGTCTGTCACCATGGTGAATTTTGGAATCCATATTCTCTGAAACATTTATGTTAGCCATTCATGATCGTGTCTGAACACAGGTGATGGAAAGCATACTTAATTCTGTTTTAATTCATTGCTTCTCACCACACACTAAGCCACTGTGTATATACATATATATATATATATATATATATATATTCAATTTTGCACTGCATCACGTAGGATCCTTCAGCTAGGATTTGAATTCTATTTCAAAAGCTGTCATGGAGGTAATTGGTCAAGGCAGGTTTATCGGCTCCCAGACTCATTATCCAACCACTACACAAATGCCTCTTCTATACAGATAATACAGGATTATAGGAAGGATGATTAAAGGAGCTCTGTTTTCTCTAACTATACCGCTATTTCAGAAGTAATGTCGAAGATAATTATTTCAATATACATAAATAGATACTATTCCATTTTAAATCCGTTCCTTAGTGTGAAGCAGGTGCAGGAAGTGAAGGGAGAGAGTCTCTGAGTTACCAACTGCAGGCAGTTTTCACCTTTAGAAGGAATGGGTGGGACTAGATGGCTTTTACGTGTCCCTACATGCCTGAGATTATCCTTTCCAAATGGACTGCAGTCAGAGTTTCTCCAAATCACGGGGACATTTCCAAGAACCGAGTCTAGATTAGTGTTATTTTTCAACCGGAAGATGACGTATTCTATGAGGTGAGAAAAATGCCATGGAAAAGGACAGAATGTACTCACCCACATGATAAGTGGAGAAATTCAAATCTTCTGGCTGATTTTCACATATAAATAAAATGTGTTAAAAGACTATTACCACTGCTTTTTATGTTTAAATATCATAAACACATTTAAAGGTAAAATTGGGGGGAGAGGTTAAACACGTGAGGGGGAATCTTGTTTAGATGTTTGTTCATAGAACATAAATTCACATACAGCGCAAGTTTCATTTATGTTAATCTTGTTTTTGCTTCAACGTGTTCTAACTTAAAAGTATGAGGAAAAGCACAAACTTTAGGGATCCATTTATCAACCAATAAGAAAAGGAGTTGTAAATGTCTGCAGTTGGAAACTGTTAATTTTCTGCCAATCCTTGGGCGAGACACTTTTGCTGTCTGGATCTCGGGTTTCTCATCCATGAAATGGGAGATATTAAAGGACCTTAAAAGCCCTTTTCTTACTCTGAATTTCCAGGTTTCCATTACCCTGTTAAAGAAGTTGGTCCAGATCAGAGTTTGCTCAGCTGGCATCAAGTCTTCACCTCTGGTTCTGAAGGTACCCGTGCTGCCCCGAGTCTTACATATCTTCCTTTAATTCTGTGAAGTCCCCCAGTATTCTGTTGGTAAAACTCCCTTTTATTTTTGTAAACTTTTAGTATAGAATTCCAAAAGATTATGAGAATAGTACAAAATTTCCCATATACTATTTATGCGCAGTCATGTTTGCTTTTTCGTTCTGTTTCTTCAGGGGGCACTTTAGAGTAAGTTGCAGAGATGATGCCCCTTTACCTCAAAGTACTTGAGTGTATATTTCCCATAAACAAGGACATTCTCTTATCTGACCACAGTGTAACTAGCAAAATCAGGAAATTGAACACTGATACAATGCTATTAATCTACAGCCCATGTGTAAATTTTTCTAATACTCCCACATAATTCCCCTTAAGGATTTTTTTTCCTGTTACAGGATCCAATCCAGAATCACACATTGCATTGACTGTCATGTCCTTTAGACTTCATTATCTGGAACAGATCCTCAGCCTTTGTCTTTCTTGACTTTGACATTTTTAAAGAGTACAAGCAATTTATTTTATTGCATATCCCTCAATTAGGATGTGTACAGTGTTTGTTCCTCATGATCAGGTTCGAGGTATGCATTTGGAGCAGGAATATCCCAGAAATCATGGCATGGTATTTGATCCCTATTGGTGTCCCTCTTTTAAAAGTAAGGTACTTCAAGTTGAATTTCGATCGACTGAGATTTTAAAAGTTATGACTAAGGGTTTAGTTGATGACTCATGGGGTCTTTTAATACGGTTTCAACAACAACATGTGTCATCACTTAGGCCTGGCGACATCCCAGCTGGGAAGTAGGAGTTTGGGCCACAGAAGACCTGTGATAAATCACTAGCAAAGTCAGCTAAGTCAGTGGAAGGGAGAGGGGTAGGTCCCGGAAGTCAGAGTCCATGAGGTCAAAGTCTGCAAGCACCAATCAACAAGGACAGTAAATGCTGACTGCAGGGCAGGGGGTGTGGGCTCACTGCCCGGCACTATAGAGCTAGTGAGCGGAGCTGGCTCCAGGCCCGTGGGTGTTAGTCACAGACCTCAGTGGAGTGCAGGAGTAAGGTTGTTTCTGGCTATGGCCGATTCTGAGGTGCCAGCACTATCTTGCATACCTCAGGGGTGGCATTACTGTGCGATTTCCCCTTACTCTAGGCCAGTGCTCCTCAAATTTTAATGTGCATAAGAATCCCCTGGAGATCTTGTACAGGTGCAGAGTCAGATTCAGCAGGTCTGGGATAAGGCTTGATATTTTACGTTTTTAACCAATCTGTCCACACGTGATGCCAGACCATACTTTGGGTTTCAAAGCTGTAAGGGAACACTGGTTTGGGCTACGGCAGCAATGGATGTGCCAACAGCACCTCCCGTACGTTAGAGTCAGCATCTACTGTAAGACTCCCCGCTACACCACCACATAGAAGCTGCTTTTAATCAATCAATTCAGAACTCACTGAATACCCTACTACATCATTTAAATCCCCAAAGTGACTCTAAAAAGATAAAGAGGTGACAAAGGCAAAGGAGCCTATTTGGCACACTGCCAAGCCAGAAATAAAGTGAAACTCTGTAAACATTAAGCAGTGAATAATGGCTTCCTAAAAATAAAGTCGCATAAAATCTCATTTTGATAGCCCTGAAAACATGCGTGTCCCAAGACAAGGTGGCTACCCCTGCCAGGGAAGGTGTTGGTTTTGCATCAATCCTCACTTTTTCTCTAGAATATTATAGTCTACCTACATAATGAACCTGGTGACTCAGGCTAATTTCCTTTTAGCAAGCACCTCCAAATAGGCCCGTCACAGCCTTCCCATAATACTCCCAGATGTTCTAGAACTGAGAAGGTTAGAATGGAAGTAACAAGGGCATTACTCACAGGAAATCCAAACCTGATTATTAACAATTCACATTTCGGGTAAATTCTTTAAAATCAGTGGTTTCTGTAAGGCTCTGTTTTGAAAAGGCAAGAAGCGCCGGTTGGTGTTACAGCTCTGTGGCAGGTAAATTTAGGACATGGCAGCAGAAACACTATATGAAAAGCCAGTCGAGCAATGCAGCAAATTGCTTATTACATTTGCTTTCAATTAAAGGGAAAGGGACTTCATCTTGAGAAAAAAAGGTGCCGTTTTACTCCAGCAGAGGGAGCCTATGAAACAGCCAAAATCAACCCTGAATTACAATGGTCATATGTTCTTGTCAGAGTCAGTGAAGGGTCATTTGCCCCCCCTCACCTCGCACAAAAAAAAAGAAAAGAAAAAGAAAAAGTTACAGTTTACTGAAGCATGAAAGCATGACAATGACCTTGAGATAATGACTTCAGGTGTTCAATGGATGCTTATTTAACGAATGAACACTTTGCTGCCTCCCTCAGGGAGCTTTTTGTTTCGGTGACTTCTCATCCATGCATCAACCTCATGGAACACCAGCATTCAATCATACACTTGTGTTCTGGGAGGAACCCATTTCGTAAGCTGAGTTTGGTGGGGGGGGGGGGTGCAGGGCTAACTTTGGCTAAGGGCCTCCTGTAGCACATGGTTTACCTTTAACCTTCACAGCCTCCCAGAGAAAAGAGCCCAGTGCCATCCTGAGATGAGGAAACTAAGGTTCTCAGAAACTAGTGATTTGTCTATGCTCACACACCTAAGAAGGGGGGAAGGTTGGATTCTTGTTCTAAATCCTTGTTCTATTGTAGTAGGATTATACATCCATACCTTTGTTATGTAACTGCAGTATTTCTCATGGCGGGCGGGGCATATTTCCCTGCCCTACTGATGTGCTTGGCCAGGTAAACTGCTTTGGTCAAAGGGATCTTAGTGACGTAGTAGAAGCTTCACACATGCTCCTGTAGTTTGTCTTGTCCTGAAATACATGGAGTTGGGCTGAACCCTACCCGTAGCCTGAAGCAGATCCACTCCACCTCCTGCAGATCATCCGCAAGAAAAATCAGTATTTGTTATTGTACGCTGCTGAAATTTGGGATTGTTTGTTACAAAGTAAATTGGACTAATAATACAACAATGCGAACTATAGCTAGCCCCTGCCTGCAGATGAGAATACTAGGGTATTGAGAAATGGCTTACTCAAACAGGAAAGTAATTTCCCAGGGGCAGAAGAACTCTCCTGATGTCTCATTGGCCAGAAGCATGTAACATGGCTACCTACACTACAAGCGAGGCTGGAAAAGTATCTGACATTATGAGCCTCTACTGTGGAGATGAGGGTCCACCATCCTGGAAGAAAAAGGAGATAAAGGGTTTTTGAATAGCCATTCAACAATATCTGCCATCCCAGTGTTGTCAGGCTCCAAAGTCCATTATCTTTACTAGTACCCTATGTTGTGTTCTATCTATACATAGGCAGAAGCTACGTGGAAGTCCCTTCAACTTGATCTTGGTGAGCCCAGTATGGTGGCATGATTTGGCTTCCCCTTTTGCACTTCTGCTCGTGCCATGAGATCACCCTCCAGGCAACCAATAGCCCCAACAGAATGAGGACACACATGGAGCCAACCGGAACCCACACAGAACTACCCCACGAGTGAGGACAAACCAATGTTCGTTGTCGCAACCCACTGAGATTTAAAGGTGTTTGTTACGTATTTTAAAAAAATAGTGTGTTGAAATTTACCCAGCCCTACCTGGCTATCAAGTCCAGACTCGAAGCTAATGGTAGAAGTGAACTTCCATTTGTGACTACCCAGGGGTATCTGCACATGGTACTCCCAGGTAGTTACTAAGAGCATTCCAAAGAATCTACTAGGACAGCCCTTTCTCCCCAGTGCACTCAGTTTGACTGGTACACGGTAGAGCGGGTTCTCCTCCAGAGGCAGTTCAGACGGGACCAATCCTCACATGGCAATGCCAGGAAGGTGCTATATGTAGGCTGATACACTTGTTGGGGTACCACCAGCCCTGAGCACTCTGAAGGAGGAAGCAATAGAGACAAGGTTGACAATGACTCCCTCGCCGCCACCATTACCTATACTGTTGCTGCCCAACTGCTAATACCTCAATAAAGTGTGGTATGAACACTTACTCTCCTAAACTTCAGGTCAGAGAAATCTTTTGATAAGAAGAACAAAGAAAACGAACTTCAGGTCAGAGAAAGTCGATAAGAAGAACAAAGAAAATGCCAGAAATGTGCTACCCATTATATTGTGGCCACAGCTGATACTAAATACAGGTGTCAGACACTAGGTGTGCAACAGCTAATAAAAACCTCTGCCTCTGTTCTCCTGGAACTTGTAATGATGTACATAGAATTGTTTTGGCAATCATTGCTTATAATACTTTCCAGATGGATAAGATACTTAAATACTTAGAAAGTAATCATAAAAGTGGTAGAAGAAAATGCATAGGAAGAATTTCATAGACGTTGCCAAATATACGACAGACGATACTAATATTTTACATTTTACAAACCGAGAAAGAGCAACAATTCAAAGGAAAAACAGAAAAGGACATAAAAAAGGAATCTGCATATAATGATATGCAAAAGACTTCCAACTTATGCAGAAATTATCTTCCAATTAGAAAGATGCAAATTATAATTAGATACCATTTTTAATCTAGCAGAGTGGCAGAAACGAGTAAATAAATTTATAGCATAGGTAACTGGCGGGGAGACAAGCACTCCATACGCTACCGAGGCGGGAGGTAAATACGTGATACCTCTCTGAAAGGGAATTTGGCAACACTGATCAAAAACTGTCTTAGCGCACAGAGACAACCTAAAAGTCCACTGACAGATGAATAGCAAAGAAGTTGTGGTATATGGTATAGACACCAGAATATTATTCAGCCGTAAAAATCAAGGAAATCCTGCCATTTGTGACAACATGGGTGGACCTTGAGAGTATTAAGCTATGGGAGTAAGTCAGACAGAGATAAATGCTGTGTGATTTCACTTACACGTGGAATGTAACCCCCACCCTGCAAAAAAACAACCACCCCCCACAAACTCCATAGAAAAGGGGATCAGATTTGTGGTTACCAGAGGAGGGGGTGGGGGACCTGGAGGAAGGGGGTTAGAAGATAAATAAGTACTAGGGATGTAATGTGCAGTGTAATGACTACAGCTAACACTGCTGTAGGATATACAGGACAGTTGTTAAGTGAGTAAATCCTAAGAGCTCTTAAGACAGATAAAATTCTTTTTTCTTTTTTTATTCTTTTTCTTGTATCAATAAGACATGACGGATGCTAATTAAACATTGTGATAATCACGTCACAGTATATGTAAGTCAAACTACTATACTGTATATTCTAATTTTTAAAATGTTTATTTTTGAGAGAGAGTGAGAACACGCACACGCGAGTGGAGGAGAGTCAGAGAGAGAGGGAGACAGAGGATCCGAAGCAGGCTATAAACTGTCAGCCCAGAGCCCAATGCAGGGCTTGAACTCACAAACTGCGAGATTATGACCTTAGCTGAAGTCAGACACTTAACCAACTAGGCCACCGAGGCACCCCTGCATATCCTACACTAATACTGTGATGTGTGTCAATTATATCTCAATAAAACTGGAAAAAATAAAACATTGGGGAAAAACTGTCTTAGCTATAGGCGTGCAAAGATATAGGTATAATACACTACACCACTATATGCAAAGGCAAAAGACTAGAAACGACCAAAATGCCTGTTAAGAGGGTACACACATACAATGAAATACTGTTGAGCCACGAAAGGTACAAAGTAGATCTGTATGTGTTAACATGAAAAGTTCTTCAACATACATGGTCGGATTAAAACAGTAGGGTGCATGGGGCACCTGGGTGGCTCAGTCGATTAAGCGTCCAACTCTGGATTTCGGCTCAGCTCATAATCTCACAGTTCATGAGTTCGAGCCCCAGGTTGGGTTCTGCACTGAGAGCACAGAGCCTGCTTGGGATTCTCTGTCTCTCAAAGTAAATAAATAAATTTTTAAAAAGTAGGGTGTATGTCAATGTTTGTAGCATCCTCTACTCACACATCCATCTGTGTGGAGATGTTCAGAGTATTTCTGGGAAGATTCACAAGAAAGAGGTGACACTGTTTGTACCTGGGGATGAGACCTGGAGACTGGCCGTCTGAGATGAGAGGAAGACTTTTCTCTCATTTTATATACCTCCTTTTACACTTGTGTGTGTGTGTGTGTGTGTGTGTACCAAATGCATGCAATACTTTTTAAAATGAAAGTCTAGTTAATACAGATAAATGGAATAATTGAACAGTCCCTAAAGGTTCACAGGGAAAAGAAAGCCTAATAACCTTCCTATTACTCTAGAAAAATCAATGCAAAAACTTTTTTTTAACAATGATCTAGTGATTAGACTGTGGAAGGCTGACTCTTCAAGGACTATTGAATTTCATTCAGTAGACAGAGAATGACCTGAAAACGAAACTAATGACAGTTTTTCAGTCAGTAAGGGAGGTACGGTTATTTACATAACAGGACACAGGAAAGATGAGGTCTGCATTATCTTCATGGCTCATCTTCTGCGGAGAGGCCGAAGGGAAAAGACCCTCAAGTCACACCTACGGCACGACTGGTCCAGGAGGATTAAAGTGTTTCTGAGGCACTGAGCCATTATGAAATTTGAAAGCAATCCTTTCTGTCAAATTGGGTGAAAAAACCCCTAACAATCATTCTCCTTAAAATACAATGGAAGTGTGTGGGGGGCCTTTTTGGGGGTAAATGCAGAGTAGCTCCACTGTACATGGGTAAGGAAAGTGCACTCAATGTAAAAAAACAAAACAAACCCCCAAAAAATCAAAACAACAGAAGACAGCACAAAACCTGCCTATTAAAAGGTGCTACTTCCATGGTCAAATGAATATCCTCATCACCTGTCAATCAATGGCGAGGCATTTAGTGCATTTCTTACATCCTTAAAAGCAGCTAAGGAGAAATAGTGCAGTTGGATGTGATATGGGCATGCCTTATGGGAATGCACAGTTTTGTTGTGGAGACAGAGTTGGGTTTTAATTGATGCAGTACTGAAGGCAAAGTTCCTGGCATTTGGAGAAAAAAGAAGCCAGAGAAGGCTTTACACAGGATTTGGAACATAAGCTATGCCTAAAGGTAAGAGTATCCAGGTAAGTAAAATAGCGTGAGCAAAGGCACAGAGGTGGAATGCCAGCAAATTGAGAAAACGGACACCAGTGGAATAGCACCCCATGCTGTTAAAGACGGAGAGGGAACATTCAGGTTGAACAGAGAAGCTCAGTCCACTTTGCAGCAGGCCTGGAAGCCATGCGGAAGTGTGCAATTCATGTGTTATCCATGTGCTTCCAAAATTCTGCCTTACCATGTGATAACAGATGATCAGCAGAGGGGAAAAAAGGGAGGGTCCTGGCCCTTGCAGTTAAATATTTGAGATAACTGGGGTGCATGGGTGGCTTAGTCAGTTGAGCACCCACCTCTTGATTTTGGCTCAGATCATGATCTCACGGTTCGTGAGTTCGGGCCCCACATCGGGCTCTGTACTGAGAGCACAGAGCCTGCTTGGGGTTCTCTCACTCCTTCTCTCTCTCTCTCTCTCTCTCTCTCTCTGTCCCTCCCCCACTCATGCTCTCTCTCACTCTCTCAAAATAAACTTAAAGCATATATGAGATAACCTAAATATTAGGTTAAAAAAGGTTTGTTTTTCCCCCCAACATAGGATTTCTCGGCACAGTATGAATCTCCAAGAATGGGTTAGAGTTTGCAAAGAAAATATTTGACCCAAAGTCCATATTTTTGCACAATCTCCAGTATCACACTCTGTTTGGGAAAGGACACAGAGGCAACAGGGAACCTCTCCTGCTTTCACACCAAAGAAGCAGGGTGAGGACTTGCACAAGGTCTACACACTTAACATAAACTCTCCTTTATGACTACACAGGTTTCCCTCCAACTGAAGTTCCTCTTCCATACATAGAATTACGACACCTCTTCACTGCTCTAAGAAGTATGATATTAGGAAATTCCTATTGGGAGGTCAATGCTGTTGGGTGGGGGGGCTCCTCGAATAAAGAGGGAACTGAGGAGCAGGAGGTAAAACAGATGGTAAAGAGGAGCAGAAGCTTGGCAAGGATGTCTTGGGGAAGACAAAGGAAGAGGAGAATCAGCCTAGGCCTCCGAACTGTAAACCATCCTCAGGGGGCACCTGAGAGACAAGTGTGAGAGGAGCTGATAGGACAGCTTTGGCCTGAGCTATGGGTCCAAGGACCAGGACCCTCCCTTTCTCCCCTCGGCTGATCATCTGTTATCACGTGGTAAGGCAGTGAAGGGGGGAGTGGGGACAGGGTTTGAGCTGGATCCACACCAAGATCACTTTTCCCATCTCAAGTTTCCAAGTGCCTCCCTATTGCTGGGATATAGTGGTTCACTAAGGTAGACCACCTGGAGTTCAAAGTCAACAATTTCAAGTCATAAAATCAGAAATTCTAGACATAGGACTAGACTCGGTCCAAAGCTGTCTTAACAAATGAGTATTTTCTGCAACAAATTGAAACAAATCACTTTATTGACATTGGAGGAACAAAAACATAGTTCTCAAGTGAGCTGAGGAAAATAGAAAAAAACCCACCAAATACTAATTTAAGGTGATAAAATGTTACTGGTATTCTGTTTAGAAAGCTGCTTTTAATGTTTGATTTCAGGGAATGTGAAAATATTTGTTATAGGCTGCTATCAATCCACCATGAAGGTGACCTTCACCCAGAAATTCCTTCAGCAGAGGGGTTTTGTGGAACTTAATGCCTACAGCTAGAGAGAGACTACATAACTGATCTTCAGAATCAACCAAATATCTTAAATTTACTTGTCAAGCAACAGTATATGCATGTTCTGCAAAAGCGGTATCAAGCCCTGTGTAGTGTCTCTACAAAAATAAGAGACACAGCGCATGACCTCAAAGGATGTATAACTGGATGAGAGGCTGAGGGCTATGCAAATACCTACCAGAGCTGCAGAGATCATCTGAGGAGCAAAATAATGGAGAGGAAAAAGACAAAAGTACTTGTTACTGAGATATCTAAAGCCAGCTCGGTCTAATTTAGAAATGTTGAAATCTTGTATTAAAAGCTTTCCTTAATCTGGATTTAAATGAGATGGGGGAGTGACTGATGTGACAGAAACAAGGTTGTGAGTGGTGAGGATCAGCATTAGAAAGTTGTGAGCTAAGAGTTTGCCGTCACCTCCTCAGCCTTTTGGGTCATTCCAGGAATGTACTAGAAGAGTGCACATGATGGCAAGGGCCTTTCAGCTTTGACAAGGACACTCCTTTAAGTCAGGCATGTGGGGTTTGATGTTAAAGAATAACCAAGGATCCAAATGATTGTTCTGGACACAAAAGCTCATTTGTCACATTTCAACATCTGTTGTCACTGGTCTAAAGGTATAGGGAATATAGCTAAATCTGTCCATATTGGCCATGGTCTCATGGTTATTCCTACAGTCTTGGCCCCATTTGCAAATTCCCAGTGGCAGTGGAAAGTAGGAGAGCCATAATAATGCTGGGATTTGTGGTTCTGGACGTGGGGCCACCAGCAATTAAGATCCGCACAGGCCAGGCAAGAAGATCAACATGTCCTAGCTTCAGTGAGACCACCAAAGTGGTCTAGGGAGACTGGAGACAGTGTTCATTTCCCTAGACCTGATGGGAAGTGGGGGGATGAAATCACTGACTCCATCACAGGCCCAAATATCTGCCTCCTCTTTTTTTAGGAAGGATTCTATCCTCCAGTAGCCCAAGTAGTACCCAAATCTACATGTGTGCTCCTGTTGGTTGTAGTGGTCGTTCCACATCAGAGACCTCAAGAGTCATCTGCTCCTTTGCCTTAGACTGTTATCCTTTGCAGACTCCCACACTCTGTATTTCACCCGAGAAGTTAGCTGGGTCTTAGGAGAGCAGAGTTCCAGAAAACTCCAACTGGTCAATAATGATGAGCACTTCAGGCATGGCCGAATAGGAGGGCTACAGAGAAAAAGAGAAGGCAACCAAGCTGTGTCACCTAAGGATCTGTTTACTTGCCTTTCTGGGGGCATCCCCGTTTTTTTTTTAACGTTTATTTATTTTGAGTGAAAGAGAGACAGAGAGAAGCAGGCAGAGAGAGAGGGAGAAGATCCCAAGCAGGCTTCATCCTGTCAGTGCAGAGCCCAATGTGGGGCTCAAACTCACGAACCATGAGATCATGACCCAAGCTAAAGTGGGAGGCTTAACAGACTGAGCCACCCAGGCGCCCCCCTCCATTTTCTAAGTTGTTTTTTTTTCTTTTTTTGAGAGAGAGCACAAGCAGGGGAGGGGCAGACAGAGAGGGAAAGAGAGAAGCCCAAGCAGGCTCCACACTGCCAGCGTGCAACCCGATACGGGGCCCAACATGGGGGCCCAACCCATGAACTGGGAGGTCATGAACCCAGCTGAAGTCAGACACTGAAGTGACTGAGCCACACAGGCACCCTGAAGACATCTCTATTTTATGCCTTTTTCTATTTGCCCCAGAGCTCTCTCCTTGGCTAAATCTTGACAGAAGAAGGGATATATAAATGAAGAGGGAAAAGCATTCTAGGTGGGAATGACAGTGTGAGCAATGGCCAAGTGTCATGCTTAAAGTACTCTGAAGAAGAGAAATGAACAGAGTGTGTTGATAGACTGGGGTAAAAGAGAGAGAAGACTTAATGACACAATGAGAGTCTGAGTACAGGGAGGGGTGAATGGAGGTTCTGTTCAGCTGTCTTCCATTTCCAGGAAAAATGGAATGGCAGGAAGTCTCCACTGAGTAAGAGGAAATGGTCAGAGCATCTGACAACACGGTTGAATGCAAGAAAGTACAGAGACCACAGGCTGCAGAGTAAGTTCTCCTTTTTGCTTCCTTGATCAAGGGCAGATTTTGTCACTAATAACTAGTATCTAATTAGCAAGTTTCAAGATTTAATAATAATGTACATTACCAAATAGAACCATATAATCTAAAAATGGCTCAGCCAAATTTTAATCCCCTGTGTCAGTGTCCTTAAAAAAAAAAAGAATAATGATTTTTTAATTCCACTTTTTATTTCTTCAGTGTCTCATTTACTATCTCTCTCCATTTTCCCTTACTTGGGCTTCAGCTCAGTGTTGCATGAACTCTGCAAAATTTAGGCAGATCCGGTTACATCTCTAAGTAAAGGGTTTTCTGCAGACAATCCTGTCAGAAAATACTCTCGAGGATAACTTATTATGGAGTAAAAGTGGATGGGAAAAAGGGATTTTCATCATTGGCAGAAAGGAATGTAGTTCCAAATAAGAATCTGTGTGAAAGCACTCTATAAATGATAATAGTGGTAATAATTATAATTATTGAGTCTTTCGCTTCTACTTTTTTTTTTTAATTCAAAGTTAGGATCCCATGCACAAGATTGAATATAGGTATATAATTTAGCCCCAGTGTCTCTTTTCACGCATTAATCTTACACAATTATCTCTTCAAACAGAAGAGGATGAAATATTCCTTGCAAGAGCCCACCTTCCCTAGTAAATTCCATGGGTATAAGAATAAATGACTGGACTGTGGCCACCAGGATCAAGAAGGGGAGGGAGAGTCCCCAGAAAAAGAGAAGTAGAAGGTCTGGAATATGGGATGTGTTACGGGTTAAACTGTATCCCTCCAAAAAGAGATGTTTGAAGTCCTAACCCCCGGTACCTGTGAATGTGACCTTATATAGAAATGGATGATTAAGTTGCGGCCACCAGGGTGGGCCTCAATTCACCATGACCGTATCTGCACAGTAAGTGGAAATTTGGACACAGGCATGCACACGGGGAAGACAGTGTGAAGGCACAGAGGGAATACACCACGTGAAGATGAAGGTAGAGATCTATGGGGCCAAGCAATGCCAAGGGCTGGCAGCAAACCACCAGAAGGTAGGGGAAGGGCTTGGAACAGATCGTACCTCACAGCCATCAGAAGGAAACAACTCTGTTGATGCCTTGATCTTAGACTCTGGCTTCCTGAACTATGAGGCAATAAATTTCTGTTGTTTATAAAGCCAAGTTCATGTACTTTGTTACAACAGCCCTAGGAAATGAATACAGGGTGGTAAAGGCAAGAGGTGAGGAGCAGAACCACTTCTTACAAGGAATAGTACTCCCCTTCCACTGGTTGTTTTCCCATGATGTTCTCCTTAACTTCTGTTGTAGCGATTCAGTGTCAGGAATAGGATTGAGAGGTGCAGGGCCACCTGTGGTATTTGCAAAGAGCAATACCATTAAATACACATCCCCAGCCTGGGTCGCTCTATTTTGCATAGATACCTGTGAAGTTCCAGCCTGAGGCCAAATGGTGACCTTGCTGAATGCATCATGGCCTCCTCCTCCAAGGAGACAGAGGGCCCCAGAGAACCCTGGGTGTGGTAGGGTCAAAGTAGCAGTGTCTGGGCATTGTTCTTCAGTTTGGCCTTCAAAAAGCCCTTTTGGTACAACATGATCACTAGAGTTAACACCGCTATATGGTGTATTTGAAGTTGCTAAGAGAATAGATCCTAAAAGTTCTCACCACAAGGGGAAAAAAACACATTTTTTCCTTTTTTTTTCTGTATCTACATGAGATGATGTTTACTACAGTTACCATGGTAATCATTTCACAATATATGTAAGTCAAACCCTTATCTGTATACCTTAAACTTATATAGTGCTGTATGTCAATTACATCTCAGTTTAAAAAAAAAAAGGCGGGGGTGGGGGTCGGGGGCGGAGCTCTCAGCTGGAGTAGGCCAGAGGCTGAGCAGGCTGGCTCCAGTCTCCCATCCTACTTCTGACCAAAGCAGCCACACTTTTCTCTTTTTCTCTCCTTTCCGAATAGGGTTGCCACATATGATTCCAATTAAACAAAGGGTTCCACAGATTAAAGATAAATGCCTTCAAATGCCTTTGTAAGACCCCTTCAGTGAAGCTTATCTAGTTTCCATTCTTCATACACACTTGGCCCTCCCTGCCTTAATGTCTTTCCCTCTCCTGGGAATGCCCTTACTCCGGATTCCACCAACTAATGTCCTCCTGTGCCACAGGGTGTTGCTGGACTACCCAAAAGCTTTGCCACTTAAAAATACTTGTTCCCCGCAAAAAGAAGTCCAATTCTACTTTAATATTGAGCTAGAACTCCTAAACACCATAGAAGGTAGACCAGCCCCTGGTGAGGGTGGTCATAGGCCCCAATTCTGGTCAATGAGGCAAAGGGGAGGTTGGTTGAGAAGCCCAAGGAAGCAGTTGCCTCCTTGATAGGAAATCAGGAGAATTCTTTGTCCCATCTCCCCCACACCCAAACCCCAGCTTCTTGCATTTGAATACAGTTGAATAAGGATGTGATTCTCAGCTAGAACAGCCATCTTGGGATCACAAGGGGAAAAAAAAGAGACCTACACTTTTGCAACAAGATGCACCTTGGGGATATAGTATGCTAAGTGAAATAAGAGAAAAATACCATGTGATCTCACTTATATGTAGAATCTTTAACCACCACCCCCTAAAAAACAAAAACAAAAACAAAAACAAAAAGCAGATACAGAGACAGAATAGTAGTTGTCAGAAGTAGGGTATGGGAAGTGGGCAAAATGGGTGAAGGGTGTCAAATCTACAAACCTCCAGTTATAAAATAAATAAGTCATGGAGATGTAACATACAGCATGGCATCTATAGTTAATAATACTGTATTGTATACTTGAAAGCTTTGCTAATAAAGTAAATCTTAAAAAATTATCATAAGGAAAAAATTGTAACTATGTATGATGATGGATATAAACTGGACTTATCGTGACCATTTTGAAATATATACCAATTTAGATCCTCATGGTGTACACCTAAAAAAGTTATCTGGTAATTATACCTTAATTTAAAAAAAAAAAGAAGAGAGCTGCAGAGACACCTACCCAGAACCCTGACATCCTTGAATACCTGAATCAGCACTGGAGGCCACCTACCTCCAGACTACTTCTTGTGTAAGAAACCCTCGTCTTCAATTCACTGCCAATCAGGTTATCTGTAATAGCCAAATGCTCTCCTAACATAGGTTGCCCATCCTCCCAAGCCTCTTCCAGGAAACACGGAGAGCTCTCTCCACATGCCAACCAGGCAAAATTTTTCTCGACTTCCATCTTCTTTGTGCCTACAGTCACAGCTGTGAATGTTCCTTATCACATTTGATTATTCATATTCAAATTTTACTTTTCTCTTAAATTATAGGCCCATGAGGACAAGACCTTAATGTGTTCCTCCTCTGATAGAAGTGGTCTTTTAAAACAGTGCTTCTAAAATTTTTAATTGACACACAATGTTACCTTAGTTTCATGGGTACAAGAGTGATTTGACAAGTCTCTATATTATGCTATGCTCACCACAAGGGTAGCTACCATCTGTCACTGTACAATGCTTTATGACATCATTTACTACACTTCTTATGCTGTGTCTTTCATCTCCATGACTTATTCATTCCATAACTGGAAGCCTGTACCTCCCTCTCCCCTTCACCCATTTTGCCCATCCCCCCCATGCCCTCCCCTCTACCAACCACCAGTTTGTTCTCTGTATTTATGGGTGTGTTTCTGTTTATTCGTTTTTTAGATTCCACATATGAACAAAATCACATGTATTTGTCTTTCTCAGCCTGACTTCTTTCACCCAACGTTATACCCTCTAGCCCCATCCATGCTATTGCAAATGCCAAGATCTCATCCTTATTTATGGCTGAGTTATGTTTCGTTATACATACATATATATATATATATATATATATATATATATATACACACACACACACACACACAATACATGTACACATATATATATATATACATCTTTTTTATACATTTGTCTATCGATGGATACTTAAGTCGCTTCTAATAACATAGCTATTGTAAAATAATACTGCAATAAATAGAGCATGCATATGTCTTTTCAAATTAGTGTTTTGGTTTTCTTTGGGTAAATACCCAGTAGTGAAATTACTGGATCATATGGTAGTTCTTTTTTTTTTTAATTTCTGGAGGAACCTCTATACTGTTTTCCACAGTGGCTACAGCAGTTTACATTCCCACCAACAGAGCATGAGTGTTCCTTTTTCTCCATATCCTCTCCAACACTGGGTATTTCTTGTCTTTTCTACTCCAGCCATTGTGACTAGAATGTGAGGTGTGTGTGTGTGTGTGGGGGGGGTGACATCTCATTATAGTTTGGATTTGCATTTCTCAGATGATTAGGAAATGTTGAGCATTAAAAACAGCTTTTCTTTTTTTTTTTAATGGGCATATAAATCACCTTAGGATCTTGTTAGAAATGCAGATCCCTCAGCCCCAACCACAGAGCATCTGATTCGGTGGTTCTGGGGTGGGGCTCAAGAATACACATCTCAAACAAGTTCTCAAATGATGGAGATGTGCGGTCCAGGACCACCGTTTGAGGAAGCACTGCTGTAAGACACGGAATACTATTTCTATTATCCTTGTCACACACCCCCTGTTAACCTCTTTTTGTATTGTATCCCCAGTAACTCTGCAAACTCCTTGAGGGCAGGGATCATGTTTCATGCTCCTTGGTACCTCCAGAGTACCTAGCTTACAAGCTTTACGGAGTAACTGAATGGAGTGAATGAGTGAAGTGAATACAGCTTCCTAACCTTTCTTATTCCCAACAGTGATAAATATGAGACAAGTTACTGCCTCAACTGACATTTCTGCCCAGGTTCAGAATTCTAGTCAGTAAAATGTAGTCAAGAGTCCGTTTCTTAACCCTGGACCCCATTACAATGTAGAGATGCTAGAACTTCACCCGGTTTCTGTTGCTTGAAGTCACGTATTTTTAGGAGTTATAAATTTTATATTATACACTTTGTTCCCTCTGGTTCTCTAAGCCTAGAAGTGCCACTTAAAATAATCTAATAAGTAAATCAATTTGCCTCCAGGCAAAACCTCTTTGTCACATATATGCATTATCTGGTTAGAAAACATTATCCAGAATGGTGGGAGTGCAGAGAGAGTTCTTCCTGGAACCTGTAATGGTTGAATCGTCGCAAGGAACATTAAATTTGATTCTTATTTTGTTTTCTGATGGGCCTGGTTCTCAGAAGGCCCCTCCTGAAGAAGAAAATCTATGGTGTTAGGACAGAGTCAGCGGGGGTGGGGGGGGTGGGGGGGTGGGAGCCTGAATCTCATCCACCACACAATTGCACTGACTGTGGGGGCCAAGGCTACTGAAGGAAATATTTCCTTTCATCCACAAAGTGGAAAATAATCTCTTTGCTGATGACCAAACCTTAAATAACAGCATTATTTTTGAATGGATAAAGCCATTCAGACAGTTGAATAAGAAATATTCCTGTCAGCAGGATGCCAGGTTTATGTCACTTTTTCAAAAGCAAAGGCAATGGTAAAAAAAAAAGTCCCACAGAAAGATATCCCCAATGAAAATTTGTTGTGCTGTTTCCTCTTTGTTAACAGGGAAGTGGTGAACTGACCTGTTTGGGCCGTACAAAGAAAATGTAGTCAAGATAAAAGCTGATAGATTCATTTCCAAGGTTTAAAAAGTACCGACATAAGACAAATTACCGGGGCTCTATTTAATACATTCTAGCCTCTGAATTTACAGGGGTGATCTGTTGGAGCCAGCACCCAACGTCAGTTTATTCATTCAAGAACCACTTACTGAATACCCCAGCTCAGTGGTTAACAATCACCTTTGAGAACCCACTGTGTGAATTCTAATTACAGCTTCACTGTGTATTTGCTAAGCTGGTGAAACCACTATCATCTCTGAGCCTCAGAGTAATCACCTGAAAATGGAGACAGTAATAGAAATGATCTCATAGAGTATGTCCTTGCTACTCAAAGTGTGGACCATGAACCTGCAGCATCAACACCACTGGGAGCTTGTAAGAACTGTGGAATTTTAGCCACCACCCCAGATCGAGTGAGCCAGAATCTGCATTTTAACAAGATCCCCAAGTGATTTCTATGCATGTTAAAATTTGACAAGCACTGGATAGAGAAGAAAACAGTCTCTGGAGACTGTCTGTCCGTGTCTTCTGCCCAATTTTTAATTGGATTGTTTGTTTTTTGGGTGTTGAGTTATATCAGTTCTTCATATATTTTGGATACTAATCCTTTACTGGATATGTCGTTTGCAAACATCTTCTCCCATCCACTAAGTTGCCTTTTAGTTTTGTTGACTGTTTCCTTCACTGTACAGAAGCTTTTATTTTGATGTAGCCCCAATAGTTCATTTTTGCTTTTGTTTCCCTTGCCTCGGGAGACATATCTAGAAAAATGTTGCTGGGGCCAATGTCCAAGACATTTCTGCCTGAGCTCTCTTCTATGATTTTTATGGTTTCAGGTCTCACATTTAGTCCCTTAGCCTATTTTGAATTTGTTTTTGTGTATGGTGTAAGAAAGTGGTCTAGTTTCATCCTTTTGCGTGTAGCTGACCAGTTTTCCCGATACCATTTGTTGAAGAGACTGCCTTTTTCCCACTGGATATTCTTTCCTACTTTATCGAAGATTAGTTGACCATAAAATTGTGGGTTCGTTTCTAGGTTTTCTATCCTGTTCTATTGATCTATGTGTCTGTTTTTGTGCCAGTCCCATACTGTTGTGATTACTGCAGCTTTGTAACATAACTAGAAGTCTGCAATCGTGATACCTCCAGCTTTGCTTTTCTTTTTCAAAATGGCTTTGGCTATTTGAGCTTTTTTTGTGATTCCATATTAATTTTAGGACTGTTTGTTCAACATCACTCATCATCAAGGAAAGGAACAACAAAACTACAATGAGCTATCACCTCACACCTGTCAGAGGCTAAAATCAAAATCACAAGAAACAACAAGTGTTGGCAAGGATGGGGACAAAAAAGAACTCTTGTGCACTGTTGGTGGGAATGCGAACTGGTGCAGGCACTGTGGAAAACAATATGGAGGCTCCTCAAAAAGTTAAAAATAGAACTACCCTAAGATCCAGTAATCACATGACTGGATATTCACACAAAAACCACAAAAACACTAATTCAAAGGGGCACATGTACCCCTATATTTATAGGGGTACATTACTTACAATAGCCAAATTATGGAAGCAGTCCAGTGTCCATCAACTGATGAATGGATAAAGAAGATGTGGTGTGTGTGTGTGTATACATATACACACACACACACATAGACACACACACACATACATACACCTACACACACACACTAGAATATTAGTCATCAAAAAGAATGAAATCTTGCCATCTGCAATGACATGGATGGAGCTAGAGAGTATAATGTTAAGTGAAATAAGTCATCCAGAGAAAGAAGTGCAATATGATTTCACTCATATGCAGGTTTTAAGAAACAAATGAGCAAACAAAAGAGAGAGAGAGAGAGACAAACCAAGAAGCAGACTCTTTACAGAGAACAAACTGATGGTTACCAGAGGGGAGATGGGCAGGGGGAAGAGTGGGATAGGTGATGGAGATTAAGGATGCTGTATGGAAGTTTTGTACAACTGAAACTCATATTATACTATGTTAACAATACTGGAATTAAAATAAGTCTAAACGTCTCTAAATCACAGGCTGTTTCCAAGAGTCCTTCTTAATGTAATTTTTTTCTTTAATCCACGTTTTTGGACAGATTTCATAAATATGTTAAACAACCAAAAACAGAGAAAGAAAACAGTCTCTTGAGCTCAAACTGCCTGAATCCTAGCTCTACCAGTTACTATCTGTGACTCCTTAAAACAGTACTTAACCAATTTCTACCTCTGTTTCCTAACCCGTAAAATAGGGACAATAAAAAAAAAAACTCTCTGTTGAGAAGAGTAAATGAATGAATATGCGTGAAGAGCTTATAAAAGGACACAGCACAGAAGTATTCAGTAAGACTATCGTTACAGTGAGGATTGAGTTGTAAATGCTGAGGGCAGTAAATAAATAGAAAGTACTTGGTAAATATTAGCTGTAGTGGACAATATACTGTTGGGTGTTGTCAGGAAACAGGATTTAAAACTAGACCTTGACCTCATGACACTTAGGACCTATTGGTACTAATTCTGTTTACACATGATACTCATTTTAAAAAAAAATCACAGTAACAGTCTTTCTGAAGCACCCATTCAATGGTAGTCAAGGCATCCATGCCACAGCCTGGAGTTTAAACGATTGATCTAAATTATAATTCACGAGCCAAACTTGAGTTAAGACTGCTCTGGACACCATGGAGTGGCTAATGTAGTGGAAGAAAAAGCCACGTTCCTTGGCTTCCTCATTTTTAAGAAGTTCTCCTATGTTGCTCCCCAAGATTTATAAAGGGAACAGCATTCACAAGAGCACAATCTGGTAAGTTTTGTGGAAACAAGTCACTTCTGCCCGACTGGGGGAAAGGGGCTCACCTGATGCTATACATCTATGCTATTTCCTAGGACAAGGTGTGTCCTGCAATGGTTCTTAAACTTGGCCGCCTGAGAATCGTCTGGAGAGCTTTTCAAAAAATCTAAAACCCAGGCTCTACTCTCAGAGATACAGATTTAATTGCTTTGGAGTAAAGCTCAGGCATGGGTATTATTTTTAAAGTTCCCCAAGTGGTTATAATGCACAGCCATGGTTGAACCACACTGCTATAAAACACATCAGGCCCAAAGGTGCCCCCAGTTAGTGGAAGGAATCAGCAGAAAGTGAACAAGGATCAAGGACAAAAGACAGAGAGAGAGAAGGCTATCAGAAGGGATAATCAGCATTCTGTTTCTATGTCTTGGGATGAACCACCAGAAATGTGGCTTTTTCTCTACCAGGCCAACTGGAGGTTTTGCAGATGTGATTTAGTACTAGACATTCATCACAGGTCCAAGCAGAAATCAGAATCTTGAAGTAGGAGGGAAAAAGGGGACAGATGCACAAATGTAGGACTGACAAATGGGGTAAGGAGGAAACCATCCAAAACAACTGCTATAAAACCTATGGCCTTTGCTCAAAACTTTGCAAGGACCATTCCTCAAACTCATTTTCCCTATCAGCCAAACCTGGAAACAACCCTCATGTGAGCCGACCAGGTTAAATATATTGCAATAAATTTATTTTGAATATCACGAGCAATGAAATAAAGCATGAACTGCCACTACACTTAGCAACATGGGTGAATCTCACAGACATAATGTTGAGAAGGCTCACACATCAGAAGCACCAGCTACATGACTACATTTATATGAAAGTCAAGAATGGAGAAAAACAGTCAATGGTGAGAGAATGTAGTAGGGCAGTTATCTTTTAGAGAAGGCACTGACTGGGAGGGGCCTGAGGGAGCCTGCTGGGAGGGTGCTGGAAATGCTCCGTATCTTGGTCTGGGTGGCATTATAACGTGTGCACATGTAGACACTGGTCACTGAGTTGAATACGGAAGATGGGCACACTTTACTGTATGCAAGGTATACCTTAATAAAGAAAAACTCATTGCTATTATTACTCACTCAAGAAGTATTTACCGAAGGCCTCGTCTGAGCCTGGCCATGTTCTAGGGGCTGGATACAGAAGTGCACTAAACTGACAGGGCCCCTGCCCTCGTGGCACTTATATTCTAGTGAAAATGCACACCACAGAACAGAAACAAATACGTGTGATAGATCATCAGGTTGGGATTGTGATAAATACCACGAAGAAAAATCAAGCAGGGTAAGGGGCTGCAGTGTGTGGCGGGGGGCGGGGGGGGACATGCTATTTTCGATGGCAAGGTCAGAGAAGGCCTTTCTGAGAGGTCTACACTCCAGCAAGTTTAAGGTATCTGGTTTCCACCTCATAGCAGATTAGAAGCAGTGCATTAGATGAGGACGGGAACATCATTTGAAGGCAGACAAACTGACAGAGCAAAGAGTGTCAACTGACAATAAGGCAAGGATGCAGGAGTTGTCCACCAGCAGGTCCAAGCACTCAGATGACCCAGCGTGAGGGCCACAGACCTTCCCACTTCATTAGTCTTTAGGACATCCTTGTGATAAAGCTCAAAACAGCCTTCTGGTCTATCACTTCTCTCATGGTATCATTGCCATTGCCGGCCCTCTCCTCCACTAGACAGTGAGCATTTTGAGGGCAGGGATTTGGTCCTGCCTGTCATTGTATCCCCGGTACCTGCTACAACAAAGGGACATAGCACAGTGGTCAGTACATATTTACTATCTGCCTGGCTGTCTGATGAAGTTGAGTCACCCCCAAAATATTGCTACAACATTACTATTTACAGAATTCTCTGCGTAAGCATGTAATAGAATTTAGACTTCAGAATGAATAACACATCAAGCTTTAACTTTTAAGACTGCGTGTTTAAAGCAAGAGAAAAGTATCAGCCATCTGGAGAACTCACAGGAAACTCCTCATTTCCCAAAGCTTCTAGGGAAATGAGGTGTTACTGTGCTAATCAATCTTGTCTTGACACCACCTGATCTCTCTCTACCACTCAGCCTGGAGCAGTGGTGTTCAAACTTCAGGGGCTGGTGAGAAAATTCAGGTTTCCAGGCTCCATCCTCAGAGATTATGATTCACTAGGTCTGAGATATGGGCCAGAATAATAAAACAACAACGTTACTGAATGCTTAGTGATTGCTGGGCATCATTTTAAATGCATTTCATGTCCTATCTCATCTAATCCACAAAACAATCCTATGACACACTTTGCAGATGAGGAAAATAAGGCACAGAAGGCTCCAGTAACTTGCCTAGGAACACACGAGTGAGTAGCTCTGAGATTCAAACACGGGCACTCGATCCAAAGCCTATGCAGTGAGGCTCCTCAGTTAACTGCCCTCCAGTATGAACTCACAGCCAGTTACGCTGGTGGTCTGGGAGCCCCATCGTTAAACACGGGCCTAAAAACACAGTCTTTTCCTTCAATTCCTGCACCCTCTATCTAGAACTACTGTTACTTTGACCTGGCCCATTTAGGGAACTCTCAAATTTCCCACATCAGAAGGGGACCTCAGGGCCTATCCTCATGCTTAAAATGACGACTAGGTCTATATCCACGAGAAGGATGGAATGAATAGAACAAATCATGGTAAGACAGGTAAGCAAACACATCTCAAACCATGGTTTGGGATGGGAGACGATAAAGACAAGGCCACAGCCATGGAGCAGAGGAGATGGCCAAGGGACAGGGGGGTCGCTGGTAAGAGGGGAGAAAACTACTTGGCATTCAGCACTCTGCTTCTCTGTCTTGGACTGAAGCAGCCGGATCGTCTGGGAGATCGTGTAAAGACTGGTGCTCTTTGCCTGAAGCCTTTCCCTGGCTTTATGGGTGTGTTTGGTCTGGACATGGGGTAGGCTGGAGGTGTTAGAGTTAATGCACCCAACTAATAAGGGACAGGAACTGGTAGACAAACACGCCACATTCCTCACTCCTCCTAAGGGACAACGCTATGGTGTGTTTCTACACCAGCTCTGAAAGGTCCCCATTGCATTGTGCCCCAGCTGCCTACAAGTAACCTGCTTATCATCACACAGTTTGTTGGTTTTCTCCCCTTGACCTCACTTTGTACTCCCTCACTATGCTTCTTGGGATCACCTCCCATGTAAACTACTTGTTCCCAAATCCTTGTCTCAGGGTATACTTTAAGGGAACCTGAACTAAGACAAGGAGTGTTTACAATAAATATAGTGGCAACTACAGGTGAAGTTCTCAAATTGATGGACCTCTTGGCATGTGAGGAGGGGCTCTGCTGGCTGGCAAAGCCACTGATGAACACTTGCAACTTCTGCTTTTCCTGTTGAATTCTTTTTTATTCTCTCCTTTCCAGGTCTGTGGCCCAAAATGTTTAAAAATGGCCAAAACTGGCTTCTAAAACAAAGATGCAAGAAAAAGAATGGGGCAGTTTCTGGGATTAGACTATTAGTAAGGGCCAAGCATTCTGTCTACAGGGATAAAAGGGGGGAAAGAAACAAGATGAGAAATAGGGAGACACTAATTTAAAGCCTAAAGCATGTCTCAGGTTCCCCTGTGTGGCAGGCTACATTACCCAGAAATGTCCACAACAGCCCATCCACATGCTTTTCCAGAACCTTTTCATTCCCCTTCCCCTTGAGCCTCGATGCCCACTGTGACTGCTCTGACCAACAGAGTACTTTAGCAGTGACGCTATATGACATCCAAGGCTAGTTCATGAACAGCCATGCACTTCTGCCATATTCTCAGGGTGCTCACTTAATCCAGCCACCATGGTGTAAGAAAGCCTAGGCAGTCAGTCTGTGGAAAGGCCAATGTGGAGAGGAACCAAGGCTCCCAACGCCAGATGAGCTCCCAAGAGACAACCAGCACCAACTTGCCACCCCTGTGAGTGAGCCATCTTGAATGGCTAAGGTTCCCTTAGTCCGAAGTTGAGCCCTCCCAGCTGATAACAGAACAAACAAGCCATCTCTACTGAGATGAACCCTACTCAAATTTCGGAGTTTTGAGCAAAACAAATGATTATTGTTGTTCTGAACTACTGAGTCTCATGAGGCAGTTTGTTAGGCAGCAGTAGATAACTGATGTAGTTTCCCAAGAATGGAAAGCTAACTCAGAGTGTTTAATCAAAACCCTTTTTTGAAAGCCAGAGTAGATTTTCCCCATTCTGAAGCTTGCAGTCTCAAGTGTTCTCCTGGACCTCCAGACCTCTACCTCTTTCACCAGTTCTGCTAGAGCAATAGGGAAAGCTTCCCATCTCGCCAAGAGCTTCCACGTGACTGTAAATATTTGTCAACCAAGAGACAGGCATAGTGTTCCCCTCATCCTGTCCAGGCCAGTTTCCTTGGAAACCTAATTTTCTGCGGATTCCCTGGATTCCCTCTTGGAAACAAATTTTATTAGAGCAGAGATGGAGTCTTAGGTACTTTGGGTAAACCTAATAAATCCAAGGACCCATGTGGTCCAATCCTGGAGCCACATCTCTTTTGGCAGCTACAGATCATCAAAAAGCAGCTCCTTTCTTTACTTGTCTTTCAAAGTACAATAATAGAAATCCATTCATAACCCTCAGTAATACTTCCTCAAACCCCTTCCCCATTCTCCAATCCCTTTGTCCATTCCAGATGCTTTAGAACCTTTTATACACCAAAGATTTCTTAAGTCCCAGAATCTACTTGGTTTCCTTTCCACCCCCTGCTCTCTTTTCTCCCCCCTTCTCCCCAAACCTTGATTTAGCCTCTAGGTCAGCAAGGAGTAATTTTTACCCACTCAAGGAAGGTTAGAGGGACAAGAAAGAGGGATTCTGGGCAGAGAAATATGTGTTTCTTTTTGGCAGGGAGAAGGTTTCTGGAAGAAGGTGGGAGGGAAGGATGCTACCACCAAAATTGATTTTGTCTCAACATATTAAAAAGCATCCATTTAAATCTAACTAGCTAATGAATAGCAACAAAAAGATAAAAACAGGAAATAAGTAAAGAACCTTTGTTAATGAAAAGATGTGTCTTAGAATCTATTGAGCGAATTTAGTTTTTAGATTTAATCTTAATATTCGGAAGACTTCCCATTCTGTAGCACCGAGGAACACCTAAAGCGCATTTCTGGCAATTTGATCCAATTTCTGCTTTAAGTTCAATTCCCTCTGTCAACTCAATTACCTGATTTTGTTTGTTTTCAGTCATCACTTCTGGCTCTCCTTTTTCCGACATGAATGTGAATATTCAACATGAATAAAGACAATTTGAGGATTTCCTGGTGAGGACTTAGATTCTGAAGAGTTGTTTACAATTAGCCATCATTCCATATTTTAAGATAGATCTTAGGTATTTTCTTTTCCTTGGCATTGGTTTGCTATGGTCCCTTTCACCCATTATCCAGGCACCCAGTGCATCATAATTCTAAGTCAGGTAAGCAATTTACCAGCTATTTGTGCAAACAGTAGAAACCTTATTTAATAATAATTACAAGTGCAATGGGAAAAATAAAATTACTAACAGATCTTCCATTGTATGAGTACAAAGATACTCAGGACTAGCTAAAATCGATCATTCTTCTCCCCACCTCCGCCCTGACCCCAAGAAAATTTTGCATTTATTCTTAGTTTCCTGACCATTCCCTCTACCCCTTAACTCAGTGGTCCTCCAAGTATGGTCACGGCATCAGGACCATCAAACATCACCTGAGAACTTGACAAAAATACAAATTCCCTGCCCCTAGCCCAGACCTCTGGAAATACTCTGTAGTAGGCCCAGCAACCTGTGTATGAACAAGCCCTCCAGGTGATTTGAAGGCCTGCTGGGTTGTGAGAACCACTGCTTTAGAACATAAAATTGGATCAGAATGGTACAGTTACCTGAAATTGAAAGGACCTGAGTCCTGTTCTGTACTCTGCTATTAGTTTACTGTGTGGCCTTCGTCAAGACACTGCACCTCTCCGGACCTCAGTTTTCGCACCTTTAGAATGAAGAACTTGGGACAGAACTTCTTTTAAGGTCCTTACCACTTGTAGAAAGTAACAAGGTCGCTGCCTTCAAGAGCACTAGCCAAGTACTGTAATGTCATGGCATATGATTCCATTTTTTTTTCATGTCAGATTTTTTAAAGTTTCAGGAAAGGCTAACCCAATCTTGTCAAAATGACTAAATACTTTAAACAGCTAGAAGCAGTATTTAAAACGTTTCTGTCAAGATCAAGTCATTTGTTAAAGTTGCTGGTGAATGCTCCCTGACAGTTTATCTCCCTCAGAATTTATCATTTCTTAGCCAGAAATATTAATTCATCTGATCAGTCCAGGAACCTTGATGTGCAATTATTTTTTATTTGTCCTAAAAATAGATTCATAATTCCCCTTCCATTCAGAAGAATATTTTCCTGTACAAAAGTGACTCAGCATTCGGTAGGATTGTTATTAAGATGCCAACCTGGCATATTCTCTCAGTAGGAATGGTATTTCAACACATTCTTGCAATAATATCAAAACTTAATTTTGATAGCAAATGTTACGTACGATTTATATGGCAAGAGGGTACCATGATACTCCTTTTGAAAACCTTTCATCTTTTCCTGCTAATAAATTCAGTTCGGTATTTTTGAGCCGAGACCAATCCTAAGTGGAGACACAGAACGTGGGCTGGGAGCCTCTTGCTGAATCTCAAGAAATGATTCATTCCATCCATTTGTCAAACTTCGGAATGTGACAAGCAAGCTTCTGATGAAATAGATAGATTTTCCAGGTGGGATGAAATCCTGACACAAGTAGTTTTGAAATTAGCTTAATCTTTCTATTACTGAGGGAGCAGGAAATGAAAAATGAGGTTTTTACCTGAAGAGTCTGTGATAATAGGTAAACTACAGAGCTTACAGAGTCACAGTGAAAAATGGTTTCGGGATCTGGAAACACAGAAAAGCAAGGATACATATATGGTGTGGGGGGAAAAGTCCTTTAACGTGGCACTTTTGCGTTCAAGGATAAACATTAAGAGAAGAAACTAAGACATTGCTTGCATAAATGTCACAACTGGACACAAGTCAAATGGTCAACCCGGGCCACTATTTGGTCCAAACCAGCTAACAATGTTCAAGGACAATATAACATTTACTTAGCACTGTGCTACCGCAAAAAAGCAGATGTGGTTAAAGGGGCAAAATGGGATCAAGAGACCAGGGTCTTCACTAAGCAACTAACCAGGCTGCTTTGCACGCGCTGCTCCTGCACAGATGGACTCGTGGGGGGAGAAGGTCCTTTCCAGCTCCTATGCTGCAGGAGCCCATCATAAGAATGACACTTTGTGGAGGAGATGGACTTACACATGAAACAAGACAATTCGATTAGGATGTGGAAGCTCAGTGTATTTCAAGCCTCCCGGACAGGGAGTTGCCTTGGGTGGGAGTATAAGCATCGGCCGGTTCGGGTAAAGCCTCACTAGGGTACATCAGGAGAGAAAGTCCACTCAAGCGTCTGGGTTCCATCTCTTCGTTTGGTAAAGATTTAATGAGCACTTACTATGTGTCAAACACTGTTCCAGGGGATACATCATGGAACAAAACAAAGATCTCTGTCCTCAAGGAGCTCATATTCTTGCATGGTGTGGATAGAAGAGTTATTGCAGCAGGCCTGAGACTGCCATCATTAGAAAGGCCTGCTTCCAAGACTTCTCGTCTGGCGTTTGGGAACTTGGATTTCTGGGCAACCATTCCCAGGACTAGTAAGGGTGTCTTGCTCTGCCTAAACTATTTGTGCAAGCAAGAAATATAGTTTATTTGGGAACACTTGCTTTCCTTCTGGGAGGCTAGAGTTTTGGGACATGCCAGGAAAAGCGTGCCTACATGACCAGCCCCTAGTGAAAACCCTGGGCGCTTGGTCTCTAATGGGCTTCCCTGATGGGCAACACTTCACACGTGTTGTCACAACTCTCTGCTAGGGAAATTAAGCATGTCCTTTGGATCCACTGAGAGAGGATCCTTGGAAAACTTGCATCCAGTTTCCCCCTCCAGACTTCACTCCAGGTCCCTTTTCTCTTTGCTGATTTTGCTTTGTGTCCTTTTGCTACAATAAATCATAGCCATGGTTATAACTATTACATTGAGTCCTTTGAGTTTTCCCAGTGAATCATTGGTCCTGGGGTGGTCTTGGGGAAGCCCAATACCCAAGAGGAGGAAGTTCAGACACTATGCAATTAATACTATAGATGGCTGAATTATCTAGTGTACTACAAGGTGCTTGGTGTTAAGGAAAGAAGAAAATGTAGAGCAGGGAAGGAGGTTTGGATGTTGTGGTGAAGGGGCTGAGCATACTGTATTGAACGGGAGGGTCAGTGTAGGTTTCATTGAAAAGGTGGCATGTAATCAAAGACCTGAAGGAGGTAAGGATATTAACCAAAGTGATGTGTGAGGGAAGAACTTTCTAGACGAGGGTACAGCTCACACAAAGACCCTGACATGGCAGTGTGACCAGGTGTTTGAGAAACATAAGGAGGCTGGTGTGTCTACAGCAGTGATAGCCGGGGGAGATAGGGAGGAGATGAGGTCAGAGAGGTGAGGCCAGGAAGGGAGGATGCCCATTATACAGGGCCTCATAGGCCACCATGAGGGTAACAGAAATAAAAATTAGAGTAGGATAACTAAGAGGAAGTCAAGGGTGAGGTGAATATACAAAAATACACATACCAGGGACGTGCATAGCTATTAGGTGGGATGTGAATTTATATTGGTCTGAGAAGGAAAATCTCAGGTGCTGAGTCACTGTATTTCAATCTTAAGGTAAGAATTATGTCCAAACCACCATATAATAGCTTAATAATTGGGATTAATAATTGCTATCCAGGGGCGCCTGGGTGGCTCAGGTGGTTGAGCATCTGACTCTTGATTTCGGCTCAGGTCATGAACCCAGGGTCATAGGATCGAGCCCCACACCAGGCCATGCACTTAGTGTGGAGCCTGCTTGGGATTTTCTTTCTCCCCCTCTGCCCCTCTTCCCTACTTGTGCTCACTCTTTGAAAATAAATTAAAAGTTAAAAAAATTTAAAACTAGAGATACTTTTTCTAAAAAGACAAAAACCTGCTATCTCTTTTTTGTTTTTCATGTGAGCAGCAAACAGCAAAGGCACGTCACTGACCACCACTGCATCATTCAGGCCTCACCTTGCAGTTACATACATTTAATACCTCGCACTGGCCATGTAGAGGGGCAGAGGGATCAAGGGTCTGATACATGTGAGGTGAAGAAAGGTATTTGTGATTACCTGTGGCAGCCTCAATGAGACCTGTTAAGGGAAAAGGGGTTGTGGGGGGGGTGTGGAAAACTCAGCACCTGCCCCACACCTTCTCTGTCACACACATGCCTGTGCCTCCCAGAAGTCTAGAAGCCTTAGAAAACACATCCACACATGCAGGCGCAACACACTGCTTCACGCTGCCTCTCTTATCACACACTGTGACAGACTACAAAGCCTGACACCAAGCCTTTCCCTCTCTGCATCCACGCCCTTGCAATTTTCCTTTGTAGTTCCTCTCAGCAATGGGGGAAGGGAGTCCAACAGTCTATCTTTTGAAAGTGGACCAGTCATGTGACCGGTTGACCTGCTTTAGTCAACACGCAGCGGAAGTGATGAAGCACCACTTTCGACCCTAAGCCTCAAGAGGCCTTGCATGTTTCTACTCCCACTCCTGGAATCCAGTCACCCCTATAGCTCCAGCCAACAGCTGGCCAACAGAAAGGCACACAGGTGAGGCCATCCCCCACCAGCCAGTTCTAGCTGCTAACTCCAGATATATCAGAGTACATACATATTTTCGGCTAACTCCAGATATATCAGCACCATCAGCCGAGTGCAGCCCAGATCAGAACTGTCAGATAGACTGAGGAGCAATAACAAACGAAACAGAAACCACTAAGTTGTGAAGTAGTTTTGTTTTGCATTGGTAACTGACACACGTGCCCAAGCTTGAGTGTCTCTGAAAGAATTCTCCAGATGACTCATAACAGGAGCTCCAGAGCTAAAAGCACTGCGGAATCTCTTGCAGTATCGCTTAGGACAAAGGCCCACCCGACTACCACTTTGAAGCCAGGAGGACCTGGAGGGAGGCCACTCACGTCCAGGATGGGATGCTTAACTTCCAAACAGCCCTTCCATTTGGACTTTGGAGTCCAACAGCTGTCACACTACTTCTCTCTCTCTGGCTGGCCAGGGGAAGAGCAATTGAAATGTTGGAAACGATCTCTGCTCAAGTACAACAAAGGGCAGATTCTCGCATGGCTCAGGGAGGCTGGCCTTTGGCAAAGCAGGGAATGGCAGGAAGGGCACAGACGCCAGAGCAGCTGAGAAAGAACTCAGTGCCTGGGTGAAGCGTGGGCAGGCTGCCTGGTGGGGAGGCTGGCAGCATTTCAATGTTACAGCCTCGTTGTGCAGAGCTGAGAAAATACTTTCATCTCCCAAGAACAGAGCTGCCCATTTTACTGCATGTTTCTTAGGCGGCAACGTGTAAGGTTAATTCAAAACCTGAATGTGTCCATGCCCATCAACCTCAATGCCTTTTTCATTCTCTTCAACTCCATTTTTTCCCTTGACTGCTGCACAAGGTATCCCCTCTAATCACTGTGCTCTGAAAAGAAAAGGTCAAGATATTTCAAGTACCCTTCAAAGTCATACCGAGAATTCTCTCAAAACAAGTTGAATAAGTACAGTGAAAGCAGGCCCGACTTTCCAATGAAAATGTGGATCATAAAATGACATAAAAAACAATCACAGTGGAGTTCTGCATTCATGCATCTATTTATTTTTTTAATTTTTTAATGTTTATTTTTGAGAGAGAGAGAGAAAGAGAGAGCGCGCGCACGCGAGCAAGAGCGAGCGAGCAGGTGGGGGCAGAGAGAGAGGGAGACACAGAATCTGAAGCAGGCTCCAGGCTCTGCGCTCTCAGCGCAGAGTCCAACGCAGGGCTCAAATCCACAAACCATGATCATGACCTGAGCTGAAATCGGACACTCAGCTGACTGAGCCACCCAGGCGTCCCCATTCATGCATCTATTTATTTGGTGCCAAGGAAGACAGAAAATAAGACAGCACAGACTCCTTGCCCCCTAGAGTTTGAGTTCTTGGGTCTGCCCACGAGGAGCTCTCAGCCCCGGCACAGCTCAGGACCCAAAGTGCCAAGTGCCGTGGTGGAAGCAGTTTCCAAGTTCTGTGCAAACACGAAAGAGGGGGTAACACTTACAAGTATGTCAAAAGGGCAGATGAGCCAATGTGATGTGAAATTAGAGCCCAGCCTCCCACTGTTCATAGCTCCCAGGGACCTGGAGTCTTGTTCATTCACTCAGAGGAGTACATGAGAAACTCTGAAATTCTCCTTTGTTCTATCTCCGCCACATAATCCTACCGAGACCCTGCCCATCCTTTAGACCTGGACACGAACTATTTTATACTCTTTCTGGAAGCAGGAAAGGGAATTCTAAGAACTAATCTCCGGATTCGAGACAGAGTAAAGGAGGCCCCACCCATATCTTTTCACAATCACCATCTCCTGCCAGACGACTTTGTACAGGAGCCTGTGAAACACTTCTATTTCCTCTAGATGAGTAAAGTAAAATTAAACGTTGCCTTTTATTTCACTATTCTCCTCCAAATTCTAAAATCTGCACAAGACAGAAATCATCATTCCCTTTCATCCAGTGACCAGGCTACAGATAAAAATGTCTGAGCTAATTCAGAGCCAGAAAGCAAGGAGAAAGGGGATTAAACAAGGCAATCACCTTCAAAATGTTACAAAGCCAACCTGAAAAGCCTGATCTTGAACATACGCACCATGTTTTTAATCAAGAGAAATACATCGCCCTCTCCTCAAAATTGCATTTTTCTTCATCTTCAAAAGAAGAGCTAACTTCTAGCAACTAAATTATTTTAATAAGGTTAAATGAAGAAGGAGAGGGGGGAAAAGGCAGTTACCCAGCTCAAAAGTGTGGAAAATCATAATCTCACACAGGTCTAATTAACTCTACTTAATACAAAATGTTGTCTAAAAATCAACAGCAAACACAGTAACATCACTGGTAAGATGTTTATTATTTAAGAATCAATGTCCAAGGAACATTTTTAAAAGGAATATACTCACGATTTTCATGTTCCAGGTTGCTTTATTCTTTGTCCAAACACCTTATTGATTGCTCCTTATCAAGAAGTGAATCTTGAAGGGTCCCAAGAGGCATTCTAATTATAATTAATAGTACAAGGTTTTCTTTCAGAGTCATTAGGGATTCATTAAGCTGACAACACAAGCTGTTTAATACTTGAACTTGCTAATAAAACTGTAGGATAAGAGGTACTGCCATATTTATGACTTTGGAAATTCTGTTTTTGAATTTCCAAGCTACTTTGTGTGCACAATGTCCGTTTACCATTCCTTTCAATTTTAGGTGTAATTTGTTCCTTCAAAACCCAATGTGCATATGTATCTGACTCAGAAGGAATCAAGTTTGGGTGTCGAAAGGCTGTTTCTTCCCTGTACCAAGCCTCCCTCCCAGCATACACTTCTCCTATTTCCTAGTAATGAATATCGGATTCTAAGAAAAGAGCAAAGTTTAGTCACAGAGGGCAGAAAAATTTTGCTTCTGGTTACGTTAGGTATGGCATATGGTTAGTTGCCTACCCAATGTCTGTTTCCCCCTAACAGAACCCCAACAGCTTTTAAGGTGGCCCAGATAAATGCGAGCTTTCCCAGGTCCCTCTGTGTGGCCATGCCAACAGTTCTGGTCAACACACAGACGGGGAAATTTGCTGGAGATTTCGTGGACAGATTTTGCTTCCCTGGTGGGTCCAGACATAGGACAGCCTTTCCTCTGCTTCCTGCCTTGAACACAGACATTGTATCTGGAGCTTCACCACAGACCCTGCAACCTTCAGGTGGGAAAGGCAAAGAGGTACGCCACCAACTCTCTCACGCATGCCAGCAGCCACCTAACTGCAGACTTGTTTGCATGGTAGAATAAAAACCCCATCTGCCTAGGCCACTGTGAGTCAGGTTTGCTACCACAACTAAATGCATCACTGATACATTCCGCCAGGAGAGGAATCCAGCTTTCACGTTCAGATCTGAGTAGATTTCCTTGTTTGAGATAATCCCTGTTAGAATACTGTCCTTTGCTCCTTGGGAACAGAAGCATACGAGGGCCTCACAGTGAGCAATGGCTGCACATAGACTCTAATAATATCTCTTCTCATCACTTTTATTCCCCCCTCAAGACCAAAGCAAGCAATGAAACTATGTTATTAAAGCGGTACTCACTTCCATGCACCACTGATCACTAAGTTGGATTTGCACGTGAAAACTATAGCCTTCTGAGGACGTCATCAGGTGGCACAGCACAGAGCCTGCATCCTACACTTCTCCTTGGGACTTGGGGGTTTGTTCCTTTGATATGATGCTGTGGGGTTACCTTCAGGGTGACATTCATCACAACTCTTGGCTCAACAGCATTTTCTGATGGGAATAAAGTTGACATCTTTAATGACCAAAGCAAAAAGACCTTAAAGGACACAGACATAAAAGGAGTGGTTCCTGATGAGAAGACTGTCCACAGAGTAAGCAGAATGTTCTAAGTGAACAGAAGGATGTGGGCAATGACTAGTTTGGGTGAGGAGGCTAACGTTCTGGGTGAAGAGCTATGCCAGGACCCCACTTGCTAGTTTGAAAGAAGGGGTACCCTTCTGAAAGGAGGTGGTTCAAAAGCATTTAGCATCTTGCCAAAGTGTGGTCTTCAGAGCAGGAACAATGGCATCACTGGAAGCTTCTACGAAATGCAGAATCTCAGGTCCTGTCCTAGATCTTTAATAGGTTATCTAGGTGATTCAGATGCATCGAAGCTGGAGAAACACTGGTTTAAAACTCTAAGAATGTTGCTAGCACGTTACAACACCAGAACTCAGGGGATGTAAAGTATTCCCATGCCAGCAAATGGCAGGCAGCGTCTAACATTCAGTGGGCCATAAATGTTGCCTGTGGACGCTGCAAAGATTTATAGTATTTGCCATGGCAGCCAGAAAAAAAATTTACTCTGCCCATGGCACCAATGATTAATATATTCAACTGGTCTGAAGATATTAATTTTCCCCTAAAAGGTCATTTATCAAGGTCTCTAAGGTTAATACACATTCTTCAAGATGACACTTGTTGCCAGGAGCCATGCTGTGGATATGCAAGACAGGCGTCTCATAAAGATGCTTCCTCCTGTCACTTCAACAAAGCAACACAAATATCCCAGAAGCCTGGTGTGCTGTCTGGTTTATGCCACTATGCCACCACGAAGGTTTATCCTGGGCACTTGTGCTACTTGGTCAGACCCTAGAATGCTTTGACAGATCGTCTGCAACATTATTTAAGAACTGGGAGCTTATGTATACCCAAATCATGGTACCACTTTGCTTAAAAAGTAAAAGGCACATTTTGCTCTACTAACAGTGTGATCATCTAATAAAATCACATGTACCCCGCAGCCTCCATGGATTGTGTCAGCCCTGCAAGTCAGTGGTGTTCTCGACAGTGTATCAAGGAAAGGAGATGAAACTCAAGTTGAGAGAGCTTATTTTAAATTCATTAAGAGTGTTCACAGGAAGCAGACATTTTCCAAGAGAACATCAGGATTTCTTGCCCTATAAACCGAGCTGGAAATATTTCTGCTTCTAGCAGTGTGGTGGCCCAAGGCAGTGTTTCCGGAAGTGAGGTTCCTAGAACAGCAGCATCAGCATCAACTGGGAACTTGGTAGAAATACAAATTCTCACATCCCATCCCACACTTAACCCAAGGCACAGAGACTTGTCTTTTAACAAGCTCTCCAGGTGATTTTGCTGGAAGCTAAACTTTGAGAACTATTAAGATCAATGCCATTCAGAGTATCAGTGGTGAAGGACCCATTTTGCTTTTCTATTTCTAAAGTAACATACGTCGGTGCCTGGGTGGCTCAGTTGGTTAAGTGTCCGACTATGGCTCAGGTCATGATCTCACGGTTCGTGCGTTTGAGTCTCGCATCAGGCTCTGTGCTGACAGCTCAGAGCCTGGAGCCAGCTTCAGATTCTGTGTCTCCCTCTCTCTACCCTTCCCCTGCTTGCACTCTGTCTCCCTCTCTCAAAAATAAATAAAACATTTGGGGTGCCTGGGTGGCTCAGTCAGTTAAGCGTCCAACTTCAGCTCTGGTCATTATCTTGCGGTTTGTGAGTTCGAGCCCCTCATTGGGCTCTGTACTGACAGCTCGGAGCCTGGAGCCTGCTTTGGATCCTGTGTCTCCTTCTCTCTCTCTGCCCCTCCCCCACTTGTGCTCTGTCTCTCTCTGCCTATCAAAAATAAAAAAATGTAAAAAATTTAAAAAAATAAAACATTAAAAAAAATTAAAAATTAAAAAAAAATAACGTACTGATCCACTGCCAGAAAATTAAATTACAATACATATTAAATACAAGTCCATTTTTTTTTTTTATTATTAGATCCAACCGACAAAAGTTTTTGGTGTAATTACTAAAGAAGTCCCTAAGTGCATACTCTCAATTTCTGTACTTATACCCTTTTAGACCAGTAACACATTTGCAGAATGGCATTGGCCTGCAAGATACTCTTTGAGTGGCACTGGTCTAAATACTCAGAAAGGCCTTTCCTTTTAATAAAGGAACAACGTAATTTCATCAATTCTAAGATGCACCTATTTTCTACATTTTAACATCTCTGAAATCAGAATGTATCTCCAAATCACTCTCTGTCTGGAGGCAGTAGGACTTGGCTCACATGGTCTGTGTATGTGCATCAAAACATCCAAAATGGATGTCAACTATTTGGAAAAAAATGCCAGTAGAACACTCTTTTAAGAAATGTTGCATTGCAATGCTTTTGATGGCACAGGGGACTGTATTTGCTGAAAAATCACAGACATCAGTGAGTCAAAGGAGACAGTAATTCAGACCTGTTGGAGTGTGAATGTGAGAAAGTTTTATGAATACCGTAACAAATTTATTTTGCTTATATTTTTCTAGATGTACACAAGAGTGATCTATGATAAAAGTCAATGTTAAAATGACTCTAAAAAGAACTCTTTAAGAAATAAAAAAGTATTGTCAGTTTAATGGACTGTTTTTGCTCTTTCTCACTGGTACATGAGAAAAATGCATCATATAAATGGCAAAGTCTTATAATCGATTTAATACTGTATGTCCTTCACAAGACCTATTTACCAATACATAGTTAGGCTCAAATACAATAAGGGGAAGTCCCAAGGTCCCCCTTAAAAAAGTAAAACAAAACAAAAAACATGAGCTGAAGTATATGTGATAAGCAAGGGAAGGTTGCCCTGAGGGCAAATGTTGATATCTGTTGTATTAAGCTGGGAACTCAGGAAAAAGGCCAAAGTGGTTCCAGGCTGGGGGTATTCCTGAATCCCAGAAAGAACAAACACAAATCCATGTAAGAAAGCATCCTGTTTAGGCACCACTTATTAAAATCAACCAAATATGTGTGCATGGTAAAAGAGTAAAAACCCAAGGAAACAAGCCACCATGAGTGACAATATGCAGAAACAACAAACCAGAAAATTAGACCACCAAAGATTTCCAATACTTAAATTAACGGATACTATATACCAAAACAATGCATTAAATGCTCCAAAAAAAGGCTGGGGCTCCTGGGTGGCTCAGTCGGTTGAGCATCAGACTCTTGATTTCAGCTCAGGTCATGATCTCACAGTTCATAAGATGGAGCTCAGTGCGGATAGCACGGAGTCTGCTTGGGATTCTCTTTCTCCTCCTCTCTTTCTGCTCCTGCCCTGCTCTACCATTCTTTCTCTCTCACGCTAAATAAATAAACTTAAAAAAAAAAAAAAAAAAAAGCTCCATGTAGTGCTATTGCTGGGAGCACTGGGTGTTGTATATAAGCAATGAACCATGGGAATCTACCCCAGAAACCAAGAGCACATTTTACACACTGTATGTTAGCCAGTTTGACATTAAATTAGATCAATAAAATAAAATAGAAAAAAAAGCTCTAAAAAAAAGTAAAATCACAAAACTTAACAAGCAACATGAAATCTTAAGAAAGGCTCACCTGGAACTTACAAAAAAGAAAAACAAAATTGACAGACATAAAACTGAATGGATGGGCGAAATAGGTGAAATGTTGCTCAAGAGAACGGGTGAACTGGAAGATAGATTTGAAGAGGTTGCCTAGAATGTAACACAGAGAAATAACTAAATGGCAAATGTAAAAGAGAGGATAAGCAATATGAAGTGATACAAAAGATATTGTACATCCATTCCGATCCGAGAGGGATACAGAGCCCTGGTTCTCTACCTTGGTTGCACACTGGAATCACCTGTGGAACTATAAAACCATTGATGCCTAGGCCCCACTCCAGGAGAGTCTCATTTAATCGTTCTAGAGCACAGCCTGAGCTTCAGGAATTTTTAAGTTCCCCAGGTGATTCCAATGTGCAGCCAAGGTAGAGAAGCCCCGGTATCAAAAAAATGGGAAGCATCGTGAACTCAAGGTATTCATCTTAGAACACCAAAAGCACAAGTGACAAATGAAAAAGTAGATACACTGGGCTCTATAAAATTAAAACTTCTGTGCTTCATCAATACAGTTAAAAGACAACCCACACAATGGGAGAACATATTTGCAAATCCTATTTCTGATGAGGTATTTGTATTCAAAATATATAATCAGGGGGCCTATGTGGCTCAGTTGGTCAAGCGTCTGACTCTTGATTTTGGCTCAGGTCACAATCTCACAGTCATGATGTCATGGTCATGAGATCTAGCCCCACATCAGGCTCTGCACTGGTCATGGAGCCTGCTTAAGATTCTCTCCCTCCCTCTGCCCTTCCCATGGTCATGCGCTCACTCTCCCTCAAAAAAAAAAATATATATATATATATATACACATACGTATATACATATATATACAACACAAATATATGTAACAACTTTTACAACTCGCTAATAAAAAATAATTCAATTACAAATTAAAAACGGGCCAAAAGACATTTCTCCAAAGATTTGCAAATGGCCTATAAGCAGATGAAAAGATGTTTAAAATCAGTCACCAGGAAAATATATATCAAAGCCACAATTATATATCACTTCACACCCACTTGACGTGGCTATCAAAAAAAATCTGATAATAACAAGTGTTAGCAAGACTGTAGAGGACCTAGAACCCTCATACATTGCTGGTGTTGATAGAAAATGGTGCGGCTGCTTTAGAAAAACAGGCTGTCATTTTCATAAAATGTTAAAGTTACCATTTGACTGAGAAATTTTATTCCTAGATATATACCCAAGAGAAATGAAAACCTATGTCCAGCAAAAACCTGTTCAAGAATATTCACAGAACCATTATTCACAGTAGTCAATAACTGGAAATAACTTAAATGTCCATCAACTGATGACAGGATAAATAAAATGTGATGTACCCACATAATGGAAAATGATTTGGCAATAAAAAGGAAGAACTGATACACACCAGAACGTGGACAGACTCTGAAAACATTTTTTTAAGGGAAAGAAGGCGGTCACAAAAGGCCACATATTATATTATTTCATTTGTATGAATGAAATGTTCAGAATAGGCAAATCCATGAAGACAAAAAAGTTGACTAGTGGCTGTGTAGGGCAGTGGGGGTAGGAGGAGGGGTTGTGTACAATGGAGGAGTGACTGCTAATTGGCTTCGAAGTTTCCTTTTGGGGTGACAAAAACCTAAATTTGATTATGGTGATATTTGCACAACCCTATGAACATATTAAAAGCACGGAATTGTGTACTCCATATGTGTGAATGGTATGGTATGTGAATTATCTCTCAATAAAGTTGTTAAAACATGGAGAAGAGGTGACATTTGAAAGGACAATGGCAGAGAATTTTCCAGAACTGATTAAAGACAAGAATCCACAAATACAAGAAGCACAACAGAAACAAGTAGGAGAATTACAATGAAATCTACTCTGGACACACTATGGTGAGACTGAACCAAGCTAAAAACAGAAATCCCTGGCAATCAAAATCCACTGCGAACACACTGAAGGCATCACAGCATCTTAACTGCCAGAGAACAGAACTTCAGAACTAGGTACTCCTCAGAAGGTACCACGTTTGGCCCGAAATCTAGAAAAAAACCAAAATGCCAGGCAGTAACAAAAATCAAAGCGGTATTGTTCTGCCCTTGATTCACATTTGGACAGGAACACAGCTTACCTGATGGAAAACACAGAATGCTTTTAAGCTTGAAAGTTAAATGTTAAAAGCCATTTGACACAGTTTTACTTAGAATCTCTAAGAAGTCACAAGCACCAAGAGGAAGAACTGAGGGTTTTTCTCTGCTGCAAATGCTGATGGGGAATTAGTTACACGTTGGTCTATATTCAACAGCAGAAATCAGAAACAGCTGTGCCGTACCGGGTACCATCTTGCTCATTAAAAGCTCACACTAAGCGGAAGAGAAATATTAAGTCATAGGATGCTGTATAAAAAATCAGGTTCATATTTCCTTCTAATTTCTTAGATTCAATGATCTCTTCAGCTATCTGTTGATTCACTATGCAAGGATTTGATGAGGCATTCATTTCTTAGCTATAGTAAAAGTATACTTACAGAAAGAGCCTGCACTCTTCCACTCTTATACATACATGGTTCATAAATATTTAACAACTGCTTAAGTAACAGTATTTTCATATGCAATTAAAGTGACAGTTCTCTGCTGTAAGTTATTTTCTTCTTTACAGGAAAAGCTTAAGTCCTTCAAAACAAACAAGACATTCTAATAGCTGATCAGGTGTCTACATCTGTCAGTGGTTACCAAGCACAAAGCAAACTTACAACAGGGGGAGATAAAGGTTGAGAAACATACAGAAGGTTTTATCACCCACATGAATATAAAAGTAGATTATTTTAAAAAGCAAAAGAGAAATCTTTTTAGATGTCAGGTATTGTACAAGTCCAAAATTATAGTTTCCTAAAAGGTCTCTCTAATGTTAACAGAGAGTACTATGTGTCAGCCCAGAAATGCCGAAGTGGATCATTCTGAACTGTCACAAGCTGGGTAAATTTCTCATTTTGTAATGTGAAAATGGTAGAATTTTACCATCCTCTGGCTGTCACAAAGCTGATTGTGAGAGAAAATATGACAATATTCACAAGTAACCAAGTATCCTGTCCATCAAATATTTAATCCTAAGTGGCTCTGCTGTCAGACCCATAAAAGCTACATCACATTTAGGTAAGAGCTGCTTTTAAAATATGGGTTGTTCCTTCTTGAGCTTCAAATAAAGGGGGTTATTACTTTTATGAAATTAAAAACATTTCATCTGCATTACTTCCTTCCTTCAGTAAATAAGTATTAAGAATCCTCCGTTTGCCAGGATTGTGCTTATTATTCGGCTCAGTAGTAGAAAGAAGGGAGTGGAGATTAACGGCTCGGAGTTGTCCCAGGTATGCTGCAGGGAAGGTTCCCTCGGAAACGTGTAAGATGAAAACAAACATGAAATGTGCAGTGAACGGTACACCCAAAAGGGCAGCCAGACATGCCACGGAAAGGGAATGATTAAGAAAAAGGGCTTGTGAGAGAAATAACAAAAGAAACTCAGAAAAATAACAAATGTGGTGTTAGAAACTTTCTGCTAAGGATAATTTATCTCACAATTTGCCATCTACGTTCCATCCTCACCTGTTATTGCCCAAGCTGGTCTTCAACATCATACTACCAGTTCTTGGACTATGCTCTATTTGGGCACGTCTCACTGGAACCTGAACGCCTTCCAGACACCTCCTGTCTCTGACTTTTCAAGCTGCTGTGAGGAACCGGGGGTGGGAATGAGCAACTAATTCAGTCCTGGATCCCCAGGGCCGATTTAGGGGCTCTGCCAACTCCTTCAAGGGTTCTCTCCATGAATGGAAATGATGATCTGCCATTCAGTGAACAGTGATTAGTATATTTAGGGAATGGGGAATTTTAACATTAATGGTACCGCCAGCCCACAGCAGCAGACAATGACCTCAGAGGAGAACATGAGTTCCAGACTAGATTCAGTCCATTATCATTTGGGAGCCGTAAGTCCTATAGGTAAACTCTGATTCTATCTCTTGTCTCTTTCCAACTGGTTGGTTCCTATCAAAAGTATTGGACTTGGAAATGTTATCTTTATCCTACTTATCAACCTTATATCCTTGAGAAGTCTACTTAACCTCTCTGCAAGGTTTTCTATTTTCTATTCTGAAAATGGTAGTAGTAATAATACCTAACTTAAAGAGATATTGTGAGAACTAAATGGGATAGCTTATGTGAAAAGTACTGAGCAGACTTAATGGTCTATATAATTATTAGTTACTATTGGTTGCAATGACTTGGAAGCACTTTATTCTTGTTCTGCTTTACATAAGTGTTTCAACCAGTCTTTATCATATTCTAATCATCTTTTCACTTGTAATTATTTTAACTGGGCTCTCTCTCCTCCTCCTCCTTCCTGGGTACAAGCTCAAATGTAGCTCTGGTCCTTAATAAAGCCAATACTTTAGGCTTAAGGAAGGCACGACTATTTAAATTGAACCACATGAAGATTTTAACGGACATAAAGCTATTTGACCATTCAAACGAATGAAACACCATTATTACCATTATTTCTTAATTTAGTAGGACTTCTAAGGATATAAGGGATAGATCAAGGCAGATTTTTGACGAGGAAATATTTGTTGACAAAATTTACCTATAAATAACATTATTTCCGTTACTAGGTAACATTCCATAAACGGTCTCTCAGCACATTTTTGAATCATTGAGCAGGAACAGCATAAATGTGAAGAACAGAACAGAATATGGAGAGATCACAACTCAAAAGCACAAGGTTAATTTTAAAAAGAGTTATTTTCTTGGTATTGAGAGTTCTCAAAAAAAAAAAAAAATACACGTGCATTGCTTTAAAAAGGAGTATCAGGCTCCTGCCCTGCCCCTCTCCATCCATATTCTGCTCCTCTGAGGCAAAAACTTCAAACACTTACCTGTATTTTTGCTACCTATTTATCTTCATATTTCTTCTTATACAGCGATTTCCTGAATTTTCCATTTTAGGTGCTATTAATCTCCTAACATGGAAGATGAAGATTTAGCTCTCTTATCTCTCCATACATACATTTCCTTTCTCAAACGCCCAAAATAATTTTATTACATTTTTTGCCAAAACAATATTTGGTTCAATCGACACTCACGGAGCAAAACTAGGTACAGTGATTACCATTTCTTTTCTCCTACTTGGTCCCACCTCAGGGTTAATAATGGTCTTTTCTTTTTCTATTGTTGTTGGGTTTTCTGCCTGTAACAAATTCATACCCGAACTTTCCAACTGACCTACAAAACTCCCTTAGGTATATGGAAACACATCAGGTAGGCCACCTAATTTTTTCCCCTCTCTTGTCAACATTCCAGCTCTAGCCCTGCTTCAGTACTCACTGGCTGCCTTCAAGGCTGCCTTCAAGCCCAGCTGTCATCTTGGGCTGTCTTTACCATCATTCTGGGAGCTTCCTATGATTCCACCTGCATTGGGGCTCCAGGTTTTGAGATTCCCATATTGTCCTATTTCTTGGTTCAGTCCTCCTTTGCAATGGATCAAAAATAATTTTTTTTTTACCAGTTAAAAAGTTGTTGCAGTGTTCCAGATGGTGGCTGGTTTATTTGGAACCTCTGGCCTCTAAATTCTTTTAACATATATTCTGTGAGCCTAGAGTACTTAGGTCTTATGCTTTTGAAAGAAAAAAAATAGCTTTTGAAAGAAAAAATATTTTAATTGTTTTTGAGACCTTGCAAATATTTTTTTTCTACTCTCACACTTGATCATTTTGGCTGCTATAGAATTCTGGCTGATAAGTAATTTTCTCTGTGAATTTTGGAGGCCTTGCTCCATTGTCTTATAGCTTCCTCAATTGCTATTCAAAGCCCAATGCTAATCCTTTTACAGAACCAGTTTTGTTTTTTTCTCCTTGGAAGTCTTTACAATCTCTTTCTTCTTTACCATGGGGGGAAGGGAAGGGGAAAAAAACAGTTAACAAACACAGAGGGGAGGAGGCAAACCATAAGAGACTCTTAAATACAGAGAACCATATGAAGATGGATGGGGGGGTGGGGGAGAGGGGAAAATGGGTGATGGACATTGAGGAGAACACCCGTTGGGATGAGCACTGGGTAGTTGTATGTAAGCAATGAACCATGGGAATCTACCCCCGAAAATAAGAGCACACTTGACACACTGTATGTTAGCCAATTTGACAATAAATTACATTTTTTAAAAAAGCAGCTCTTTCTTCTTTTTCCATTCAACATGTTGTTGGGCCCCTTAAATCTGACAACTCAGGTCTTGCACCTGAAAGTATTTTTGAGTCTTTTTCATCATCTTTCCCTTTCATTTACTTTGTTCTATTTTATTGGGACTACTAGACAGAGGCTGGACTTCCTCTAATCAGTCTTTGCTCTTTTTATCAATCTCATTGTCTTTTGCCTGGACTTTAAGGAACATTTCCCCAATTTAATATTCTAATCTTTCTACTGAATTATTTTTACTTCTGCTATCATATTTTTAATTTCAAAGAGTTCTTTTTCTGTCCTCTGAATACTGCTTTCAATAACATCCTGCCTTTACTTCATACATGTGATCGCTTTCCTCTCTGACAGTATTAATTATAGATTTGGGCACTCAGGAAATTTTCTTCTGCTCCCAATATTAACTATTTATTCCAAGTTTGGTTTTCCTGTTATGATCACTGTCTTTCACATCAGATGCTTTCTTCAAAGGTCTTCTGACAGGTTCTATTTAAGAACCTCAACCTAAGAGGCTAACTGGGAACTCTGGGTGGGGAAGAACGCTAGCCAATTGGTGGGATTTACTGTAGGGTGACAAGGCAGTGTAACTGCTTTGTCATTGGGAGGGGATACATCTACAGATGCCAATATCTGTGGTTCTTTTTTGCTGAATCTATTTCACAACCATAAGCCCTCCTTCAGTCTGCCACTTGGTGGGTGTGTCTCCTAGTGTTCTGGGGGTTAAGGAAGAGGCTAGGGTGTGTGTGCGTGCGTGTTGTGGGGGCAGGGGAGATGTCTCACCATTCAGCATGTAATGTTGCTATTTTCAGTGAAGTACCTCATTTCTGCCCTTGACTGTGACCTGGGCCTCAAAGCCTAGAGTTCTCTAATTCAATCTGTCAAGAAAGTGAATATCAAGGCTTCTACTGAGGTCTGGAACTGTGTGTTCCTACCAGATCCCCTCAGATCCTTTCCCCTGAATCTATGAATCCACCCCCCGCCAGGGTCCATGTGTTTTGCTTCTAACAACCCTCACCTGCAGCCTTCTTCCAGGGTTCAACTTTTAGGCTACAAGAGCCACATTGGCCATATGCCAACAGAATGGACATACCTGTGAAGATTCCAACCCACATCCCCAGCTGCAGTGCATTTCTGGTGTAAGAGTGGGCCTCTAATCAGGACAAACTCTGTGATGTAACTTACACTTCAGAGCTCCTCTACAGGAGGAGACAGAGCTGGGACTTAACCTAAATCACACCTTTGCTTGGCTTCCTGTCCTTCACTCTCACCCCCCATTCCCCCCCATTCTGGATTCTCCTAGACACACTTTCTTGATGAAGCACTTCCACATCAATCTACATCCCAGAGTCAGCTCTTGGAGAACTAGCCCAAGACCATAATCTAGTTGCTTGGGTTTGGGAAAGGATCCAGAGATCTAACCATGCTATGCTACTTGCAGCTAGTTCTATTTCAGACCTGACTCAAGCCCCCACACTACCACCATGGGTTTTGAGAACCTCCCATTCCTGAACCTTTCTAGTGTTCCGGAAAGCTGAGGCTTCTGGAAGTTTGTGACAATTGTAGAACACCTTCTTGTACTGCCATTTTTATTCAATTCTTTAAAAAAATTTTTTTTTAACATGTATTTATTTTTGAGACAGAGAGAGACAGAGCATGAACGAGGGAGAGTCAGAGAGAGAGGGAGACACAGAATCCGAAACAGGCTCCAGGCTCTGAGCTGTCAGCACAGAGCCCAACGCGGGGCTCGAACTCATGGACTGCGAGATCATGACCTGAGCCGAAGTCGGATGCTTAACCAACTGAGCCACCCAGGCGCCCCCATTTTTATTCAATTCTAAGTTAAACTTCAGTAACAACTTCAGCTTCATAGAGTCTATTCTTCCAAATGTTTGGGTACAAATCACTCTCCTCTTCAGTAGAAAAACATGCACAAGTCTTACCTGACTTAAAGCCCTGGAAGTGAAGTAGCTCTACAGTCAGACAAACATGGGTTCAACAACTTTACCAGCTGTGTGATGACAGGCAAGTTACTGATCCTCCCTCAGTCATAATTTTTTTTCCCCTAAAATGGATATAATATGCTGATCACAGTGCCTGTCATATAGTAAGTCCTGTCCTTGAGCTATTTTCTGGTGGTGATTAAAGGTTTGGGGTGCTATCACCCTATGCCTTCATCTAGTTCCCACATTTCTGAGAGGTCTGCTCAAGGTTATGGGAATAGTCTAAGGCGGTGGTTCTAAAAATGTGATCTCCAAATGAGCAGCAGCATCTGGAAGTTGTTAACAGTGCAAAGTCTCAGGTCCTACTCCAGACCTACAGAATCAGAAAGTGGGATGGAGCCCAACCATGTGTGTTAGAACACACCCTCCAGGGGTGCTAATGCATGGTCACATGTGAGAAATACTGACCTAAGGCCACAGATCAGAGAAAAATATAACAGACTCCCATAAAGATGAAGTCCAAGACCTAGAGCCAGTTGGTAGTATTGAAGATTGTAAGCACCACTAATGAACATACATAACCACTCGATGATCAGGGATAGGAGGAAGTCATACTTTTATTATTAGAGCAATGTAAATATTAAGACTATGTTATAAATGAATATAAACAGGAGTTGGGAGCTAAGGAGAAAAAGGTTGATTTAAGTTCGTAGAATTGACAGTGAGCCTATGTGACGTGGTGTTGAAATGCAAATAGAAAAGTGCATTAATGCAAGAAAAACGTAATTTCTGGGCCCAGAAGCTTAAGAAACACTTGAAAGAATCCTTAATTGTATTAATCCTTTTCTGAAACAAGCTACCAAATATATATGATCTGGAACATTTGCTGAGGAAAACTCATTTGATGTTGTCACTTCACCAGAGATTCAACTATTGAAATTCGTCTCAAATTCTGAATTAGTGCCATGCAAGCAAATGATCTTTAGAAGAAGAGAACTTAAGAGCAAGAGAGAGTTCCCTGAATCTGCCACTCAGATTCTAGGGGAACAGACCAAGAAATATTTTTTGCAACATCACTTGCATAGCAATTTCCACTCGCTGAAAGCCAATTAGGTGATTTACTCTGAGGAGTACACATCAGAGACACAAAAAAGCCAATTCCTAGAATAAGTCCACAAAGAGCCTGAAATTTTAAGAAAAGGACAGCCCTTTTCCCAGAGAAAGTAAAGTGCAGAGGGCAGCACACATAAGTTCGGGTCTTAGGGGTGATGACCAGCCACTCAATTTACTTTGACACACAATTTCTCTGAGCTGCTCAGCTTAATCCTGCATGGCATGGCAGAGATATCCCTCCAGCCCTTTATGGCCTCTGTATGAAGATCTCAAAGGTCTGTTGCTGTGACTGGGGGCGGGGGAGGAGGGGCACAGAGGCTCTGAATGCCACCACAGGGAATATTAGACAGACTGGCTCAATGTCCAAAAAGCATACCTATATTATTTAGCCAACACAGAGTATCACTTCACATTGATGATGATAATACTCAAAATACTAATAATGGCTGACTTACAGTCTTTACTCTGTGCCTAACAGACCCTCTAAGCATATTACATGCACATTCTCAGTGGATCTTTTTGAGAGAGAGAGAGAGAGAGAGAGAGAGAGAGAGAGAGAGAGAAGGGGGAGATGAGCCAGTGAATACAGGAGAAAGGCAGAGAGTGGGGGCGGGGAGTTCTCAGCATGGAGCCCACCACAGAGGTCGATCTCATGACCCTGAGATCATGAACTGAGCCCCAAATCAAGAGTTGGATGCTTAACCTACTGAGCCACCCAGGTGCCCCCCGCCATGGATCTTCATAACACACCTGCAAGGTGAGTGCTGCTTGGATTGCATTTTGCAGATGAGGAAATTCAGGCTCAAAGACGCTAAGAAACTTGACTAAGATCAACCAAGTACTGTGGTGGAGCCAGGCTTCAATCCCACAGCTATTGGACTCTGAAAGGGCTGCCCTTGACCACTATGTTCTAATGACTTCATTGAGAGACCAACCTACTTCAGCAGTTGTGATTCGTGATGCATGTGCACTTCTCTTTGCTTCATGAAGAAAAGAACATTTCAAATAGTAAGATTATATTTTTGGAATGTGCATGAGAATAATACTTCCTTTCTGGTTGAGCACTGGATCTATTCAGGCTTAGATAGCTGTAAAGTCTGCTAGGAATGTAGCTCCCTCCTAAAGTCATTGTATAAGTGGAGATTCAGCTGGTCCCCACAGTGCTTGCTTTGAGACTGGTAATGTTTTGGTTGCCATGGACACTAGATTTCAACACACCACTGAGCACAGGGAAATACATTCCACGCAAAGCAATGGAGCCAGCAGATGGGCACAGTGACAGGTAACTGCACATAGTGCTATGACAAATATTTGTTTTGCCACCTCTAATTTAGATGATGTTCTCACCCATGAAGTATGTAAGACTGCCTCTCATCTGAGAAACAGCTTCTTTATGGGCCAGGTAGCAATACTCGCACTTGAACGTGTCAAAGTCCTATATTTTTGGGCTGTTGAATGGGTAAAGCTATTCAGAAAAGGAAATATGATCTTACACAGAACAAATTCTTTGTTCAGCTTGCTAAAAGATGGATCAAATGACTTCCTGAAAATTTAATTTGTCCAAGTGGCTAGCACCCCAAGAGTAATGACTCTGTTAACTTGGTAGGTTTCCCTAGTAACTAAATCCATAAAGAAAACAATTAGGAGAAGATAAGTGGACTTAGACATATACAAATAATGCACGAGAACATGTTTTTTTTCTTTGGGACAAACCACACATCCGAGGTGTTGTACTTAATTAATGAATACAGGTCAGAGGTCAGTACAAGTGAATCATGAAGAAAAACACTAACTTGACCACATCATGGATTGTTGGCCAGTTTGCCAAGAGACCATCACCATGTGGAGATATTAAAGGAACTCCCTGACACTCGAAAGAAATCTGTGTGTTTTGTAGGAGCCAGTCACATAACATCACTCATTAAATTAACCAGCAAAAATGAAAACAGCCAAGTTAATAAAAAATTAACACAATCTATCACTTTCACATTCAGAGGCCAATCAATATAGTGAAATTCCATAGAAACAACCTCCTCAGAGAGCACAGAGAGGTTAAGTTATTGGCCAAATGAATAATTCAATACATTTAAAAGAATTTTTACTGTGCATATTTTCCCCAATGTATTAATAAGAAAATTACAAACCATGCTCTTGCCAAATAATTACAATACAAACGGAAATTTTAGGTTTTAGTGGCATGTGGATTAATAGATGAAAGCTAAGAATAAATTCTATCTAAGGAAATCTGCATTACTGAGTAGGTTTGTTAAATCACTGTATCGTAAAAAATAAACAGGAAAAGGTCTAGCATTTTCCATGTGAACTAGAGTAGGGCAGCAATACATCACATGGGTAAATTACATTGGATGGTTCTAAAATGGGAGTGGTTCCATAAGCATCAAGATATTTTCTATCTCATCTGGAAATGTTGTAATAAAGTATCTTTTCTATTATTATGAAATAATTTAAAACTGCTGGAATTTGGTCTATTTGAGCCTTTAAAGGAATTCTAAGAAAAAAAAAACTTTGGGGTATATAGTATGAAAATATAATTACCAGAAAAAAAAAAAAGGAAATCCATGCATTCATTCACAGATGTTAACGGCGTCCTTAAACCTACAAGGGGATGGGCCAAGGCAGGGTATTTTTCCTTAAGCATTAACTGCAAACTGAAAAGATAATATTCTGGCATTTATGGAAATCATCTTCAGTACAAAAGACAAATGATGAAAATCATGAAGTTTTGGGGGACTCGGTCAAATCTGTTCATAGGCAATCCCATAAAATTGGAAGAAAAACAGTGAGTTGGAGCTTCTCCTCAAGTCTGCTTGATGAGCCAGCAGCAATACCACCTGGGAGCCTGATAGAGATGCAGTATCTTGGGCCTTACCCCAGACCTGCTGAATCAAAACTTGATTTTTAACAAGATCCCCAGGAAATCTGTGTGCACATGAAAGTCTGCACAACAAAGGGGCGCCTGGGTGGCTCAGTCGGTGGAGTGTCTGACTCTTGATTTCCACTCAGGTCATGATCCCAGGGTTGTGGGATCAAGCCCTGCATCAGGCTCAGAGCTGAGTGTGGAGCCTGCTTAAGATATTCTCTCTCTCTTCCCTCTAGATTTGGGCTCTAAAATAAAAATAATAAAAAAATAAAGTGTGAGAAGCACTAATTGATAGCACAGATTTGATAATCAGCCTGTAGAGGGTAGAACCCTATTTCTGCCGCTGACTAGCTGTGTAACCTGGAACAACTTCCACAACTTCTCTGTGCCTCAGGTTCCTGACTGGGTACGATGGAGAGTGTAATGGTACCTAAGTCATAACATTGCTGGTAGTATAAAATAACATAAAATATGTAAAGTGCTTACAACAGCATAAGCAGTAAGTGATCCATCACTGTTCTTACATCCTTTTAGCAGTTACAGGGTTCTGGCTCAAGAGTAACAAAAGATCTAAGCTATAATCCACAGAAGTGCCCCACTTCCTAGGCAGTCTATGATCAGGCGATTAGGAACTGGACTCAGCCCACAAAAATCCACATTCCCCAACTTGCCATCATATCGAGCCAGACTTCAGGGGTTTCCTGATGTGGGGTGCAGTACACAGCTGCTTACAAACAGAGACCACTCACATCCAGACTGAGTGAAATCCTGCCTATGTATTCTGTTTGATGGGGGTTGAAGGGAACAATAAGGGGACTCATTTTCTACCCTAGAAACTTCCATCCTCATTTTCCACCCATCAGTCTGTCATATACTAAAAGTCTGATAAAACCCAACGTCAAAAATAATGAGGAAAACACCAGCACTCCCAAACACTCATGGAGGGAAAGGAAATTGATGAAATCTTTCTGGAAAGCAGCTTTGATAATCTCTAGCAAATGAAAAGTATCTGTAAACTTTGAGCAATTGTGTTTTAAAAATTTTAACCTACATGTATATACGCGCAACAGAAGGCAAAGATACATGTATAAAAAGACATGTATGTAAGTGCACATTACATGTAAGTATCGTGTATGTATAGATGCTTGTTATCTGTGTATGTTCTTTACAGCATTGGTTTCGACAGCAAAAAAATAAAAAAACTTAAATCCATTTCATGTCCATCAATAATGGTTATATTATGGTACGGCCATGTAATCAAACCAGTATAAAGAATGAGATCTCTCTCTATGCAGTCATGTGTAAAGATGTCCAAGGTACGTTAAGAAAAGAAACTCTAGAATATATATAATATGATCATTTGTGTAGATGGATAAAGATATAGGTATTTTACATTGAATGTGTCTAAAAAAGAAAAAATCATTAACAATGATGTTCATTTTGTTATGTATCCTTCTGTATCCTCTGTTTGGTTTTACCTTGTGAGTATGAGGACAGTAATAATTTTTTTAATGTGTATTTACTTTTGAGAGAGAGAGAGGCAGAGCACAAGTCGGGGAGGGGCAGAGAGACAGGGAGACACAGAACGCGAAGCAGGCTCCAGGCTCTGAGGTGTCAGCACAGAGCCCGATATGGGGCTTGAACTCACAAACCATGAGAACATGACCTGAGCCAAAGTCAGACACTTAACCGACTGAGCCACACAGATGCCCAGAGGACAGTAATAATTTTTAAGAAAAACCAGGGGGGAAAAGATCTCAAACAACCTAACCTCCAGGAATTAGAGAAAGAAGAAAAAAAACAAAGCCCAAAGTTAGCAGAGGGAAGGAAGTGATAAAGGTTAGAGCTGAAACAAAATTGACACTAGGAATACAACAGAAAAGATCAACTAAGAATTGTTTTTTTGAAAAGATAAACAAAACTGGCAAACCTTTAGCTAGACCAAGGAAAAAGAGAAGACTCCAATAAATAAAATCAGAAAGAAAGAGACATTATAAATGACACCACCCAAATACAAAGGATAAGAGACTACTGTGAACAATTATACACCAACAAAATGGACAATCTAGAAGAAATGGATGAAATCACAGAAACATACAATCTACCAAGACTGAATCATGAAAAAATAGAAAATCTGAACAAGCCAATAAGGAGTAAGGAGATGGAATCAGTAATTGAAAACCTCCATCAAATAAAGGCCAGGACCAACTGGTTCTAAAGAATTCAACCAAGCCAATTAAAAAATAATTAACATCAGTCTTTCCTGAACACTTTCAAAAAACTGAAAAGAAGGAATATTACCCTGATACCAAAGCCAGATAAAGACACTACAGTCCAATATCCCTAATGAATAAAGATGCAAACATTTGCGACAGAATACTAGAAAACGAAATTCAACAACACGTCAAAAGGATCATACAACATAACCAAGAGATTCATCCCTGGGATGCAAGGATGGTTCAACACATGCTAATCAATAAATGTGATAGAGCACATTAATAGGACATAAAAATCATACAATTATCTCAACAGATGCAGAAAAAAAGCAGTTGACAAAATTCAACATCCAATTATGATAAAAACTCTCAACAAACTAGGTATAGAAGGAACATTCGTCAACATAATAAAGGCCATATAAGAGAAGCCCACAGCTAACATCATACTCAATGATAAAAGGTTGAATGCTTTTCTTCTAAGATCAGGAACAAGACACAAGGGTGCTCATGCTCACCACTGCTAGTCAACATGGTACTAAAAAACAGAATCCTAAAATACATATGAAATCACAAAAGACCCTAAATAGCCAAAGCAATCTTGAGGAAGAACAACACTGCTGGAGGCATCACACTTCCTGATATGTAATCAGCTATGGTAATCAGAAGAGTCTGGTACTGGCATAAAAACAGACATATAGACTAACGAAACAGAATCAAAAGCCCAGAAAAAATTCACACATACATGGTCAACTAATATCGGACATGGGAACAAGACCATTCAATGGAGAAAGGATAGTTTCTTCAATACATGGTGCTAGGAAAACTGAATAACCACATGCAGAAGAATGAAACTGGACTTCTATCTTACACCACTCATAAAAACTAACTCAAAATGGATTAAAGACTTAAACATAAGACCTGAAGCTGTAAAACATGAAAGAAAGAAAAAGCTCCTTGACATTGGTGTTGGCAATGATTTTCTGGATACGACACCAAAAGCACTAGCAACAAAAGCGAAAATCAGTAAGTGGGACTCTATCAAACTGAAAAGCTTCTGCACAGCAAAGGAAATCATCAACAAAATGAAAAGGCAACCTATGGAATAGAAGAAAATATCTGCAAACCGTATTTTGAAGAAGGAGTTAATATCCAAAATATATAAACAGCTCCTAGCAATTCAATAAACTTGATTTAAAAATGGGCAGAGGAATTGCATAGACATTTTTCCGAAGAAGACATACCAATAGCCAAAACGGGTACATGAAAACGTCCTCAACATCATTAATCATCAGGGAGATGCAAATCAAAACCACTACGGTATCTTACCTCACCCCTGTTAAATGGCTATCATCAGAAAGACAAGAAACAACAAGTGTTGGCAAGGATGTGGAGAAAAGGAAACCCTTGTGCATTGTTGGTGAGAATGTGAATTGATACAGTCAGTATGGAAAACAGTATGGAAAACAGGTGCTTCAAAAAACTAAAAATAGAACTACCAGACGATCAAGCAATTCCACTTTTAGGTATCTATCCAAAGGAAATGAAAACAGGGTCTCAAAAAGATGTATGCATCCCCATGTTCACTACAACACTATTCACAATAGCCAAGGAAGCGGGAGGTGATAAGACAGACCTTGCCGAGGGGTGTCAAGAGGTAGACATTTTGGTAACCACTCAACAGCCATTTCCCTTGCCTTTCTTCTTTCTGGTCAGAACTTTCATCCAACGACAGAGGTTAGAAATGGAGGACACTAGTCTTCCCAGCCTCCCCTGAAACCAGAAGTGGCCAGTGCTGGACAATGAGACAGAAGGGAAATTCTTCAAGTATAAAACGTTTTATACAATTAAAAAAAAAAGAAAAAAGAAAAAAGCCTCAGATCCTTCCTTTCTACTTCAGGTGTAAGGGAACATAATGTTTGGAATGATAGTAACTATCTTACAACCCTAGAGAGATAGCTCAGATGCTGAGAACTGCAGAGAAAAAGGTTGGAAAGGGCTGGAGTTCTGATGACTTTCTAGACTTGCTGGACCAATCTGAAATGGCCTAGCTTGACACCCTTTAGAAAGTGAGGTAATAGGGGTGCCTGGGTGGCTCACTTTGTTAAGCATCTGACTTCGGCTCAGGTCATGATCTCTTGGTTCGTGAGTTTGAGCCCCGCTTTGGGCTCTGTGCTGACAGCTCAGAGCCTGGAGCCTGCTTCGGATTTGTGTCTCCCTCTCTCTCTGCCCCTCCCTTGCTCATGCTCTGTCTCTCTCTCTCTCTCAAAAAAAATAAAATTTAAAAAAAATTAAAAAACAAGAAAGTGAGGTAATAAATGTCTCCATTATTTAGATCACTTTTTACTGGACATTCTATTATCTGCAGCTAAAAGCATCCCCACTTACACAGCTGCCAACCACCCGCCTTAGGAGTGAGCCAAGGACCCAATTAACAATCCAGCAATATACATATATATTTTTTTAAATCATGGCAAGAAGATAGATTCCTTCAAATTACTGCGTGTAATTTTCTATGGGCTATTCAGAATCACTTTCGATTTTCTGTTAGTAGACACGAAAGGGAGTAACGTTGATTTCATTAAACAGCTACTATACACCCAGCACTACACTAGACACTTTACCTAAAGTGAGTCACCACAGCAACTTCCCGAACAGTTCCCTTTGGTTGGGGAAATAAAATCACATCTGGGCTTTCTCAAATCTCATTTAAACAATTTAGCATTTTTTTTTTCGTTACAAATGAAGACCACAAACTACCAAAGTACTTGTGACTCTGCCACCTATAAAATCACAGATATATTCCTGTCACACCACAGCTGTTGAAGGCAGCTCAAAACATCGTTGACCCACATCACTGTTTCAAAGGTACCACAATCCTTAGGCTTGCTGCAAAATATTGTTATTTCATGTGCTAATAAAGAAACACATATGCTACTGCATCACAATTTTAAAAATGTTTTGGTAACTGGATGTCAATGTAATTGGTTTCCTTTGTAGTCCTACGTGTTAATTTTATCCATCTAAAAATGCTAAGGCTTCACCAGATTTATAAAGGAGTCCTTGGCACAAAAGGGGTTTGGACCCCTGTAACCAGTCCCCTTTATGACTGTTCTTAATACTGTTCAATCCACTATCCATACAGAAAACTAGGGTGATCTTTTTCAAAGGTAACGAAGATACAGACATTACCGTTTACACCTGAAGCATGTGCTAACTCCTGACTGACCTGGCCCTGCAGGATCTGATTTGACCGTGCTCCCCACCCCTACCTGGTCTGGAGCTCTCCCATCCCTTTAGTCCTTGTTCACTCTGCTCCCACTATGCTGGCAGCCTTCCATTTCTGTGAAATCTCCAAGCGGATTCCCACCTTGGGGGCTTCGTCCTTGCTGTCTCCTCTGCGTGGAATGCCTGCTCTTAAAGCAGCCACTTCATTCTCATGCTTCAGTGATGAGCCAGGACATCACCTCCACAGAGAAATCTTCCTGGCTAATGTCTGCCAAGCAGCACCCCTCCCCTCTCCTGCCCCGCCCCCAGTTATTTTCTGTTAAGTTCTTTCAGAGCACTTGCGATAACATAATTATATTGATTTTTGTTCACTACTAACTCCTGGCATCCAGCAAGGTGCCTGGAACATGTAGAAACCTGACATTCACGGAATGAAGGAATAAACGACAGAATAAGTTAATGAGGAAGCTATCATTTATCCATTTTACAAGGAAATTGAGGCTCAGAGATGTCAAATTATTTGTCCAAGGTCTCCAGTGGCAAAATTATTTTAACTGTGGCCCCTAGGCCTTCCCTTTATCCCTCCACCGTTTTTTTCTAACTTCCCTTTCCCTGCTACATTTTCACCAATCTGGAAAGCATAATGGACCCAGTACAAATTTTTATGGTGTGACTTCACAGGACTTTAGTGTCCCATCGCTCAAGGATATCTGCCTAACAAACCATCAAAGCTACTTCCCTTGAGTATTTCCAGGAGAGCTAAATTGAACAAAAATATCTTACCTGGTAAGAGTGACACTTCCTTTTGCTGTCTTTCTCTACATGCATATACACACATTTTTTTCTTCTCTCTGAATCTTATAAAAGCCAACAATAAAATCAAATGTAAGAAAGAAAATTCAGAAAAGAGTGAACTAAGAAAGAAAAAAATTATAACCCCCCGGGTAAACACTAGCATACAAAAGTACATGTGATAAGGCACTTTACCCAAGCTTATTTGGACAATTCTTGCCATATGCCTCCCAGTAGCCACCATCAAGCGAGGAACATGTCAGTTATGTGACATATTCTGAAGATTAAAAAATTCAATCAATTTCCAGGAAGAGCACAACTATTCCTGTGTCTAAGTACTGAGAGAAATTCCCCTTGTGGATCCTTACAACAAGAGCATGATAGGAGACAGTAATCAGTATTCTCAACTACAACCTTAGAAAAAAATAGATCAAGCTTCAGAGAAAGGTATCTTATGCTATCTCTTAGCAGGCATGACTGGTATAACGCCAAAACCTATGCAGCACTGGACTGCCTTGCTATTCGAAGCATGGTCCCTGGACCAGCAGGAGCACCTGGGACCTGGTAGAAATGCAGAATCTCAGGTCCAATGCCAGGCCTGCTGAATCAGTCTGTATTTTATTGACAGGATCTGCAGGTGATTCCTCTGAACATTAAAGTTCAACAAACACTGGTCTAAAGGTTACGCCAAAAAAATTTCTAACAGACCAGTATTCACTTATTCAGTCAACACAGATTTGCTGAGACCTTGGTGGTAGGAAAGGATTCCTATCAATGGAACACCAAAAGCCACCACCATAAAGGAAAATATTGATAAATGGGTCACCATTAAAAATGAGTGGCAAAGCAAGCCACAGAGTAAACGATATTTGCAATAATACCAGAAGAAAGGTTGAGGTAACTAAATATGTACCAGGCGCCACCTTAATATGGGAATATAGCAATAATACAAAAACTCTCCACACTTACGGAGCTTATATTCTAATTGGGAAAGAACATAAACAAAATGAAACAAGAAAAGGGCAGAAGTCAGGGGACGAGGTTGCAGTTTTAAGCAGGGTGAACAGGGAAAGCCTCACCGATGAGGGAATGACCTATACAAGGTCAGAGAGCTAGCTATAAAAATAGCTAGGGGAAGAGTATTCCACGCAAAGGGAACAGCGAGTACAAATATCACGAGACAATGAACGCCTGAAACAGCAAGAAGGCCAGTGTGGTCGAAGCAGAGTGAGCAAAAGTGGAAGAGGTATGCAGGGGGGCCAGATCATGTGGGACCCTGTCAGCCATTTTAAGTGCCTTAGCTCTAAAAAAGATGAGAAGCCACTGGAGAAAAGGTAATAGGGAGCCACCGCAGGATGTTGAATGGGGAAATAACATGATGAAGTACTTTTAAGATTGGTTTCTCAGAGGTACATGCAATTTCTTGAGAGAATCCAGCCCAGAGTACACTGCACTAATCCTAGTAAATGGGGATTCATTTGTTCAACTATTTATTAGGTGCCAGGGCTGTGCCAAGTAGTGTGGGGAGGATCTAGACTAGGGTGAGAACTGAGGGAACTGCCAGAGGAAAGTGCATATAAATGACATTGAAAAGAAGGAAACCCAGGATAGAAGAACAGATTCTTTAGAGAGAAATGACAGAAGTCCGCAACTCAATTTAATCAAGGTTTATGGATCATCTACTGAGGGCAAAGCCATATGCTGGCTAGGACGTGCGAGTGGGGATGGGACAGAAGATTTCTATTTTCCCCTCATAAGGGCTTCAAGCCAGGCATGCTTAGCCCCTGCCCTGCACCTTTTCAAGCCTGAATTTCTCAGATTACTGCAGCTGAGGCTGGCACGGAGACTGGCTTCCTTGTTCAGGTTAAGAGTGCACGCGCGCGCGCGTGCGTGCGTGTGTGTGTATGTATGTTAACCCTCAGAGCTTGTTCTATCTCCTGGGAGCAGGGGCCAAAGCACCTCAAATTGATTAGTATAAAAAGATACATCTGACTTGGCAGGAAGGCAGAAGAGAGGTCTTAATAAATGTCTTTTTGGATCAGCGTTTCAGACTGGCCCTGGGTCACCAGTTTTGGGGCAAGGAGTCCTTGTTGGTCTGTTTCCACCTGTATGACCTGATGGGTCTCCCACTCTGTCACTCCATTCTGGAGAGAAGGCCCCAAGGCATGAAAAGGAAAGAAGCAAAAAACGAATTTGAAAATTGCCTACTACCAGACTGCAAGGTCTGAGGAGCAGATGCAAATGTAATGCAAATGATATGTAAATAGCCCCGTGGCCTTCCGAAAGGTTTCATACAATTGGAAGGGCCCTTAGGGAACTGCTAGCAGATACAGTGACTCAGAAGCAGAGTGAACTATTTCAAGACAACTTTGTCACACAGATCTTTGCTGCCCTGCTAGCACAGTGCACAGTCTTTAGTGATTTTTTTTCTCACTTGGATCAACCTCACCTGCTATAAATAAACAAAAAAATATCAAGTCTTCCTGTTATCTTGGAAGTTATCTAATTACACTTTTAAAACACTCTGTGCACCTTTAAGTTTTCTTCAAACGCCTGTTTCACCCAAATAAAGTCAAGTTAAATGTGTCACTTCCTCCCTAAAACAATATTTGGCTCCAGTGGATTATGAATGAAATGCCTCTTTCCGTTCTAGTTACTATGATCCTTTGGAGGATTTTTTTTTCCCCTACACCACAGGAACTGGCACATTCTTTTCTAATAGTTACATGCTGTATTCAAAGTGGATCCATAAAAAAAAAAAAAACCCATATGTAGTTGTGAGATCCAATTCACTTCAAGGAGCCACTGGAAAGCTATTCATTAAGAAAACCTGCCCTGTCAAGTATGCTGTTGTCTTGACAATCCTAATTACGCGTTTTAAAATGAAAAAATGCACATTCTATTACAATGGGGTAGAATTCTGTTTGCATTTATGTATTTAAAAGAGGACAGCCCCATCAGATATACATTTTCAAAGAGCCCTGAGATGAACTGAATAGTAAGCAAACAGTAAGCACAGGAGACCCGCAGCTGGGCAGGAATTCTGAATTACAGGCCCGGGGCGCAGTGAATGGGGGAGGTCGGTCGCCAAAGCAATTTACCTCCACGTTAGCGATAGAAACAATGATAGCATATCCAGCCCCAAAAACTTCCAGTACTTTGCTAGCCCTCTTAAGGTTCGAGGGTGCTTCAGCTTTTTTGGCAGGAGGGTCAAAGAAAGGGAAATCCCTTTCATTTTCGAGTTTTTCTTCTCTCACTTCAAAGGGCCTCCCTAAAGCTGTTGCGCAAAGAGGCGCCTGGGGAGGCCACCACATTCGGCGCAAAACACGAACAAAGCGCAGAGGCGCGGAATCCCAACAAATGAGAGACTGAAGGAGAGAGAAGGGAAGACAAACACCGGAGATGAACCTCTGTAGACTAAGGAAATGACAGCGCCAAACAGAGTGGCCAAGAGAAGACCCAGGGAGCGCTGCTCCCGCCGCCAGGAGTCCCGGGAAGGGCCGGGCAGGCGGCGAGCGCCCCCCCGCGGCCGGGGCTGCCTCTTACCTCCTGGGCGAGTTTCTGCTTGAGCACCAGCGCGGCGCACAGGTAGCCCGCCCGGCCCACGAACAGCTCGTCGGAGCCGCACTCCAGGAAGGAGACCGGCGCGCAGACGGCGCACAGAGCCCGGAACTTGCCCAACGGCTGCACGTAGTCGGACCGTCCCAGGGCGTGGTACACGAGCGTGGCCACGGCGTACACGCCCGCTCCCCCGAGCAGGAAGGCAGCACGGGTGTCGGCGTCCGGCTCGCCCCACTCCTCCGCGCGGGCGCACGCGTCTATGAGGCGCTTGGCCGAGCGCAGGTAGCGCTCCCGGGCCCCGGCGAAGAGCGGGCTCTGCGAGACGTGGTAGAGCATGTAGGCCACCCCGGCCACGCCGCCGTACAGCCCTCCCTGGCAGCTGCTGGCCGCGGCCGCCGCCCCCCGGGCCTCAGCGCCGCCCCCGAGCGGGGGCAGCTCCTGAAGGATGCGCTCGATGGTGGCGGTGACCAAGGGCGCCACCGCCTCCTCGCACTGGCCCGCCAGCAGACTACCCTGGTAGTCATCGAAGCGGTTGGCGAAGCAGCGCTTGGTGTCCATGCTGCCGCCTGTGCCCCCCAATGCCGGGCCGGGGTCCGCCTGAGGGCGCGCCCTGCAGCCCCGCGCACCACCTCTGGCTCTCGGAGGCGCTCGGCCGGCGGTTGATGCGGCGAGGATGGAGCAAGGAGGCTGAGACGGGAGGTGACAAGAGGAGGCGGGCGCGAGGAAGAAGCACGGAGCGGGTTGCCAAGTGGGGCACCCGGCTGCCGCGAAGCTCCCGAGTGGCCCAGGCGGCCGCGGGGGATGCGCGTCGTACGCCCCCCTCCGAAAGGCCGCGCCCTCGCCGAACCCGCCCCCTCCTGCGCCGCCGCAGCTCGGCCGCCTCTCCAAGGGGCCGAAGTGATCTCCGGCAGGACCCACGCGGGGCCCGCGCCACTCCTCCCGCTCCGCCCCCGGCTCCTCCCTTCCCGGCGGAAGGCCAGGGACGCGCGGGACACGGATCCGGAACGCTGAGGCTGGGCGTACACACGCACCTGGCGGTGGAGGTGAAAGACCTCGAGTCCCCAGTATACTCAAAGCGTGGTCCTCGAGTCAGCAGATCGGCACCACCTGGGAGCGTGTTAAAAATGCTCAGACTTCGTCCCAAACCTATTGAATCAAAATCAGCATATTTAGCAGGAGCCCAGGTGATTCACACGCACAGTAAAGGTTGAGAAGCCACTGAGCTGGGGGAGGGTGGGAACTAGGAAAAAACGGAGCGCCCTCCTGAAACTTGTTTTTTCATCTTGGTCACTTTGGAGTTCTCATTCTGAATGTTTCAATCCCAAAGGCTGGGGCCATCACGTTTCAAGCATGGAATCGGTGGAAGGCCCCCATAGGAAAACCCCTTTGGCCTTGGTTGTCGCGTGGCCTTTCTCGGAGCGTACAGGAGTAAAAATGCAAAGACCCACACCAGGCTAAGGTAAGAGAGAGTGGGTTCTGTCTTTCTCCTACTCTAGAGACCCCTCCTTCCCATGCATGCATAGTAAGCGTCAGTAACTAGGTAATATAAAGGTAAATGCTGTGGGAGAATTTGAATTAGGCCTTTTCACCCTTTTCTGCGTGTTTTTAGGTACCTCTTTCCTCCTTTCCTCCCTGTGTTTCTTCCCTCCTGCTCTCCTTCCACCAGGCGTCATTGAGGGTCTCCTATGTGTCCTGGACTGTGGAAATAGATGGATAAACAAAGTAGAGATGGTCCTAGGCCTCTTGGAGCTTGTGGTCCGCTGAGAAAGAAGATGAGCACTTACACAAACAAGTTGCCTTTCTTTTGCTCAGCTGTTTTAAAATCTTCCTTTCCCAAAGTGTTGACAAGTGAAGGCCAAAGGTTTCCTCTCCCAGGGGTATTTGCATTCGGATAGGGACTGTGCAGGACACAAAAGAATAAGTGTCTCCTGGTACTGGTAGAAACGTTCCCGACACTTTGTGGGGAGAGCAACTTACTTGAAAGGCCAGTTTTTGTTTGGAGGCAATTTTTTCCTCAAAAGTGCTAATTGTCACAATGATCTGGAAGCAGAGATTAAATGTCCTGCCCCTCTGTCCTTGCTTGATGCATTCTGGAAAAGGAGCTCTGTGTGCCAGGATTACTGCCAGGACTGACGTGTCCACACAGTGGATGGTATGGCCTCCATCCATCCTATAAAACGCTGCCAAAACAGGTTTATTTTTATTTATTTAAAAAAATTTTTTTACCGTGTATTCATTTTTGAGAGACAGAGCATGAGCAGGGGAGGGGCAGCGAGAGAGGGAGACACAGAATCGGAAGCAGGCTCCAGGCTCTGAGCTGTCAGCACAGAGCCCGACTCAAGGCTTGAACTCCCGAACCGAAAGATCATGACCTAAGCCAAAGTGGGCTACTTAACCCACTGAGCCACCCAGGTGCCCCAACAGGTTTTATTTTTAATTATAACAATAAAAAAGCTAAGTCCACTTTTAGGCAGGGAGCTTGCTGAGTTAAAGGTATCAAAGAAGCAACTGGAATGTTCTGTTTCTCCGTGGGGCTTCTTCCTCATCCCTTAGGCGTAGGAAGCATTTAGGAGTGACTTTCATTCCTTCAGACAAGGAGACATAAAATGAAAACCTTCACAGGCAGAAATGAAGCCTTATTCCACTTCATTTCTCCACGCTTCCCCCTTGTCATGAATCTAGAGGCAACTCTGTTAACTTTGACTTTGATTATCCTTTTATACATCCTGGCAGCAATGGCAGGGATTCGTGCCGCCTGACTTCAAAATAAAACTGTAAGCAGGCCTCCACGAGAGGGAGCTCTGCCTTTTCCCAGTTGCATCACCTCCTCTGTTGCCCCAAAATGCTGCATGGCAAGCAACCACAAGCTCTTACAGCCTGTAACAATAAGTTCATTGCTCATGCATCTGGGATTTTGGCTGGGCTCGTTCATGTGTCTGGGGGCGGGCTGACTGTTGCCTGGGGTGATTGGTGTAACTGGGCTCTGTCTAGTTCACATGTCTCTCATCCTCCAGCCAACCCCAGCATGCCTACATGGCAGTGGCACCGGGGCAAGAGCACAAGTGAAAACATGCAAGACTTCTTTAGGTCTGGTCTTAGGACTGGCACATTCTTACCTGCCTTAATTTATTAGCAAATCACATGAGAAATACAGGGTGTCTGTATGGAACTCCAAAATACATGGCAACGGGTGTGTTTACAGGGTGGGGTGAAGTGTTGGGGTTCCTAGGTGTTTGGACAGTGATGCCAACAAGTAGAACAAAGGTCACAAGATGGATGTGAAACAGCATGATTTGGGAGAAGCAGGAAGCTAGTGGCATCCGGAAGTCCTCTTAAACTCACAGGATACATTAACCCTTTTACCTACAAATGTCTTTCCCAAAGACCTCACCACTTGGTCTGTTGTACCTGGCAAAACTTCAGTCCAGGGCATCCTTCAGGGTAGAGCTAGCTCTTTAGGCCACACGAGGCCTTGCCTCCAATTGCCACTTACTTAATTTGTAAGCAGTAGTTTTTATTTTCATATCATGACTCCACTAGAAAACACTCTCCATGAGCATACGGCTTTTTGTTACATTGATTTACTCATATGCACCAAGAGTCTACAACAGTCCTTGGCACATGTAGTGGGCACCCAATAATAGTTTGTGAAATGGTAAACGAATTACTATGAGAGCATCATAGCAAAGTAACCTGGAGTGTAGAATGCAGAATGAAGCCTTTATTGAAAGTTTACCCATTGTTTTCTTGGCTCCTTTTTGCTGTTATGAATGTAAGAATGTAAACATTCTGCAGTTTCTACGTCCTTTCTTTGTCTCTCCACAGTCTGGTGGCCGGTACACTTTCCAGTGACTTCACACAATCTGGTTTTACTAACTCTGTGTGGGAGATTACATCTTCCAGATATGGCCCTTAGCAACATCTCTTCTGCCATGTGCTCCTCCGCAATGTGACCCTGCCATTCCTTTCATTAGGAGGTAGGGTATGTGCCCCCTCTTCTTGAATCTGAGTGGGCTTATAACCCACAGAATGTGATGGAAACTATACTACATGACATCCAAAGCTGAAAAAAAAAAAGATGCAGCTTCCATCTTCTATGTTGGAGCACTCATATTTGGAGCCTTGAACTGCCTTGTAAGAATCTGACTATTCTGAGGCTGCCATGTTGTGAGGAAGCGCAGATAACATGAAGAGGCCACTTACAAGTTCTTGGGTTGCCAGCCACCCAAGGTGAGTGAGCTACCTTGGATGTGCAGTCTAGTTGAACCTTCAGATGACAGAAGCTCCATGAGAACCACCATCCCAAGCCCTTCCAGAATTCCTGGCCCACAATAGTAGGAGCAAAATAAAATAGTTGTTTTAAGCTGCCAAGTTTTAGGGTAATTTGTTATGCGGCAATGGTAACCAGAGTATCTTGCTAGCTTCCCATTGTCTAATGCCATAAAGTCCCCTGTAATCAATAGTGCTCATGCAACAGGGCAGCAGATAGTTGGGGAGAGGAATATTTGGGGGAACTCTGGACAGGGAGACAGGAAATATTCAGGCACACAGAAAATTGTGTCCCAAAATAATAATTTGAGTTGGGTTCTTTAGAAGTAGCGGTGACCCCACAAAGAAATATGTAGCCTATACAAAATCTTGCCAAAGACAATTATTTTGCCCTTATCTGCGAGATTTGTCTTGATCTTTACAGAATCTCTGGCAGCATTTGCTGACAAGCAGCTCCCAACACATGGTTTCTGTGATCTTGCTGAATTGCCCAGTTCCTAGTGCTTCCTCAGGATTTCCTTATTCAGATTATGCAAAACTCTGGATGGAAAAATAGGTTTTGTGGGTTTGTCAAGGAAATCACATAAAAATGATGCAGAACTATCCAGAAAGAAAATATTAAAATCAAAGGGTTTATCTTATGCAAATCATTGTCATCTAAGGGTGAATATGAAAAAACATCAGTAATTTTATAACTGTCAGATCTCAACACTTAAGGTTTAGTACATCTTAGGGTATAAACCATCTTAAAAACACTTTCAGATGGGGTGCTTAGGTGGCTCAGTTGGTTGAGCAGCCAACTTTGGCTCAGGTCATGATCTCAGGGTTCGTGGGCTCAAGCCCTGTCAGCTGTGCTGACGGCTCGGAGCCTGCAGCCTGCTTCAGATTCTGTGTCTCCTCTCTGCCCCTCCCCTGCTCGCTCTCTGTCTCTCTCTGTCTGTCCCAAAAATAAATTAACATTAAAAAAAATTTCAGAAAGTTTTCCAAACTTTTGCCCAAAGGGTGCATCATGGAAATGGTTTAGATAACTGAGTCAGTGCTATGTCTAGTCATTATACTACTTTCTCTTTGGAAATGCATCTCTGATTTTTCAGCTACCTAAACCTTAGAGACTTCTGCTTCTGTTCTTTTGCCCCCTAGAGCCCCTTCTCAAAATAGCAGCTGGAATAATATAAGTCAGATCCTATCTTCTGATTGATGTCAATGTTGTACCTGTCCCTCAAAGTAAACTCCAGAGCCTGTATGACAGCCCAAAAGGTCCACTGCCATCTGGCCCTTGTTACTTCTCTGACTTACCCTCTTATTCTTCTTCCCCTTGCTCCTTCAGTTCCAGCCACACTGGCTGCCTTGATAGCCCTCAAACCTGCTAACTAGTACGAGTCTAAACTTTGAAAGTTTTCTTTGCAGTTTTCTTTTCCTGGAATTCTCTTCAAAAGATATACTTGCCCCTTCACCTCTCTGTTAATGAAGTCTTCTGCAACTTATTATTTAAAATGTTTTAATGTTGATTTATTTTTGAGAGAGAGGTAGAGCATGAGCAGGAGAGGGGCAGAGAGAGAGAGAGAGGGAGGGAGGGAGGGGGAGAGAGAGAGAGAGAGAGAGAGAGAGAGAGAGAGAGAGAGAGAGAGAGAATATCCAAATCAGGCTCTGTGCTCATAGCAGAGAGCCCTGTGTGGGACTGGAACTCAAAAACCTTGAGATCATGACCTGAGCCAAAGTCAACGCTTAACCAGCTAAGCCACCCAGGCACCCCTATAACTTATCATGTAAATTACAGCCCTTTGCCCCAACCATTAGTATCTACTAACTATATATTTACTGATTTATGTTGTTTCTTGTATCTCTCCCTCTACTAGAATGTAATCTCCAGAAGGACAAGAATTTCTGTCTCTGTTCCCTGCTTTATCCCCAGCACCTAGATTAATGCCTGGCACACAATATTTGCACAGTAAGTATTTATTGATGTCTGTGATACCCTTCTTAATGTCAAAAACTTCCATCAATCCCTAATTCATGGCTAAGCTTTGCTGTCTGCTTTCTTGATCAATTTCTCGATAGTGCTCCTCTTACAAGCAGCCCTAAAAAATGTGCATTTTTAACATGAGATTTGATTTTCTTTCTTGTCTCTTTTTCTCTACATCCAGCATTATCCATTTTAAGCATTTTTTAGCTATTGTATGTCAAACATGATTGCCAGTACACAATGTAATGGCAGATTAGGAACCAGGCACAAGTAAGTAAACTGTCACCTATCACTCTATCTGAAGGAGGGACAGCCCAGTGTGATCAGTCACATTGGTCAAGAGCAAGTAATAATGTACACCCTACCTTACTGGATATGAGAAAAATATGTGTCAATTATACCTTTGGGTACTATAATGTATGTGTGTGGATATGTGATTAGAATGCACTATAATCAATTATTGCTGTGCAGGGCAGTACTAAAACACAAATGCTTCTATTTTAAACTGATGAACCTCTGTAGAGTTACCTTAAATTGGCAAGTGAAGATAGGGGTGTTCCTTTGGCCAGAGTAAATTTTTTAACTTGAAAATTTTAACAGTTTCCTACATGTAGTCATTTTTAAGGTTTCCTCTAATATTCAGGATTAGGAGGAGAGGAGTGATTGAGAACCCCTATGGTGGTATAGTTCAACAGGTGTCAAATATGACCTGGTAATGAATAATGTGTTAATTAATACTTCTGCTTTTTGTCTTGTGATAAAAAATATTTCTACTTCTACATCTATAGTTCTTATTGTTGAAAGAAGTTCTGATGTTAGAAATATAGAGTTTTTCTCTGATAAAATTGCTAAACATTTGCATGAATGCAGAAGTGGTAGTTAAAAGATCAGATATGTCTTAGATAATTGATACTGATTATGACTCTGGAATGCTCACGCTCACACTTTTCCAGTTGTCCTCAATGTGAAATGACTTCTCAGTATAACTTGGCCCAGCATTCTCATGAGATATAATTAGGAATGATATCCAGAAAGAACTGGGGTCCCAGCCTATAGTCCAAAAGGCAGAAAAATCCATTACCAGATAACCAAAGAAAACTAAGTGCTTTGGGTTAGCAAAGGTGAACAGAATAGTGAAGCTGAAAAGATCCAAGAAATCATCAATTTAATCCTTTCCTCTAACAATGAGGAAACTGGGGACCATGGCAGTCATACAATAGGGAGTCACTGAATGATTGGAAGGAGGAGTGATGGGATCATATCTGTGCTTTAGAAAGATCCATTTTTGGGGTGCCTGGGTGGCTCAGTTGGTTAAGCATCTGACTTTGGCTCAGGTAGTGATCTCACAGTTTGTGAGTTTGAGCCCAGCACAGAGCCTGCTTCTGATCCTCTGTCTCCCTCTTTTTCTGCCCCTCCCCCGCTCTCATGTGCGTACTCGCAAAAATAAACAAACATAAAAACAGTTTTAAAAAAAGAAAGATTTTTTTTCTAGGAATTTATAGGCTGTATTTGAAAAGTGGAAGATTTATCAGAATGATAAGCTAAATAGTCAAGAAATGAGGAAATCTGAGCTAGGTCAGTTGCAGGAAGGATGGAGAGACTTAGAAGGAGCCATGAGATATTAGTCATGAGATATTAAGCAGGTAGGATTTACAGGCTTTGGTGACTGACTGGATGTGGGAGTAAGGAAGAAAAATGAAAGAAAATCAGTGATTATGGCTGGTTTCTGCTCTGGCCAATTGGGCCAGTGGAGGTGCTATACACCAGGTCAAAGGATATAGGTAGTAGAACAGATATGAGGTATGAGAAGGAGACCAGTGGCTAATTCAGTTTTAAAACTTTTGAGTATGGCTTTCAGTCTTATTAGAGAGGTGGAGAGTAAGCTTTGGAAATGGGTTCATATAGTGAAAATATGGGAAAAGGCATGCAGCTAGACTTCAGAGCAAGGTCTGTTGTGCTTGCCAACCCAGCTTCCATTCCTTTCTTTTATCAATGATACCTTAATATCTTGAGTTTCCTTTGAGAAACAGCCATTCCTCATTCCCATAACATGTAGTTTGAAGGGAGCTAAGCCATTCCCGTGTCCCCAAGGGTGAGTATATATCCCAGACCTGCCCACAGAGAAGCAGTTATGAGAAACTAGAACCATCAGGAAAGCTGGGATTGCCAAAGCAGGATTAAATTTACAGCTGCTTGTGGCCATGCTATGAATGCAAGGAGAATGCAGGCTGAGCCTAAAGCCACACTGAGGAAAGCAGTAGATAAAAAGTGGGCCATAGATAAAAAGTGTGACCTAATGACACTGTTGGTACACCTATGCCTGGCTTCACCTGAAGAACTGTTTAGTTATGGGATCCCATATGTCTCTTTTGCTCAAGTGGGTGTCTGTCACTTACAAAAGAAAGGAGTCTGGACTAATTGGCGTTTTTGATAATTTAAAGTAGTTTGCTTTGACTTGTTTAGAGAAGTTGGGTAGGCAGGGAGGGAAGCAAGAAAAATGTTTAGAAAGGTTGTTAGAAGTCATGTTTGGCGGAATGGTTGAGAACAAGAACTGACTGAGAACAGCTCTTCAGCAATGAATGAGTGGAGGTGTTGAAATGAGACCTGATGTCAAATTCCTGGTCCACCAAATCTTACTGTGTGACTTTGAGAAAGTAATTTAACTTTCCTTACCATCAGTTCTCTTATCTATAAGTTGGTGACAATAAGAGAATCTGTCTCATAGGATGGTTAGGATAATGCCTATAAAGGGTTTATCTTGATGTCTAGCTCTGAATAAATGTTAGCATTTGTCCAAAATCATTATTATTCTGCATGCAGTTGCTTCAAGAAATGGGTTCCTGCTGCCTGATTACCACCTAACCTCTTGTATCTTCCTCTTTTTCTAAGTTGATTCTCCTTAGAGAAGAGTTGCTGGGGGAGGGTTTGTTTATTTGTTCTGCCTGCCTATTCTTTCTCAATGATTCCTAAGTCAAACATGTTCCATTTAGAAGCCTAAAGATTTCTTTTTTTTTTTAGTGTCACAAATTCAACTTCTAAGGTAGAAAAAGAAATCATGCTGTGTTTTTTTCAGCTTTGATGTGATTGCTAATAATAAAGATTCAAGTTGACAAATTTTGTTGCTGATGCATAAGACAGAATAAAATTAATCTTTTTGAAAGCTATCTGGTTCTGCAGGGCTAAGAGTAGGCAGGAAAGTAAAAACCTATGACATAAAGCCATGGAGGAGAACAGATGTGCAAAGGAGGATAAACGGGCGCTGTATGAGGGGGATGTTTGACTCATTGGTTTTCAATCTTTTAAGTACAATGGAAGCTTTCCAAACTTTCTCCCTACTTCCCCAAACTCTCACAACTTTGAAACAACCCTAAGATGTCTTTGGTTGCTTTGGTTATTTGAACTACTTTGGAAAAGACTGACAGAGAAATTCTGTTTATTCTTGGCTATAAGTTGTACAACCCAAACTTAGTGAAAAAAGGAAAAAGTAAGTCTATTCAGTCTCTTAATTATATTTTCTCTTTCAATTAAGATGTTTCAGAAAGTTGTCAATGTTATCTCTGTATTTAACATGCAGGTAAGTAGCTCACCATAGTTACTTGAAATTCACAACTAGAACCTTCACATAACTGAATCTCTAGGCCACCACTACTCGGTAAAATTGGTTTTTATTCAGATGGTGACACCTAGCCTCTTTTTGTCAAAACCACTGTGCATTTGGATTTTGTGTTTTGCCTGAGGCATACAAAATTGGAATTCAGATATAGAATACTAGTGGATTCAGGAGAGATAAGTAGGCAAGTACATATAAATGATGAGTGTAAAAGCATCCAAAAGATTGGCCTTCTATAAAAGGGAGCCCGAAGATCAGTCAATGGAATAGAACATCATGACAGTCTAATAGGTTCTTGCTGCCAGATAAATGTCATGAAAAAGCAGAGATATTTATCTAGTCTCAATATTTATTTTAAATCTGAGGTCTATTATCTCTTATAAGGGCTTTATTTCATTTACCAAATGATTAAATATAAATAAAATGAAGCCATTTGTCTAGTATAAGCTCACTCTGGTTTGTGGTGCAGACTAAGTATCCAGACACCCCCCCCCCCACAAAAAAATGTGGAGTTTGAGGCTGGCTAAGGGATTAACATCTGGATGTCTGTTCTTTTCTTCCTAATTAACCAAAACAGCATGAGAACCATTGTTTTCCTATGGGTAAAAACAAAAATAAATCAAAGAGGAGGATTTGCTTTCCTGAGAACTGCACTTTTATGTATTTTCATTGTTCTTTTAAACTTCTTTTTCATAAAATATTTGTGAGAACAAAAATACTTTGAATCTTAGATTTATATCATCCTATGTTTATAAAGCTTTAAGACTTTGTATAATATTACCTACCACCTAAAGTAGGCATCTATCTGCATCCATTAAGATTAGATTTAGCTGCTTAAGAAGAAAAATATGTTAAAACTTAGGCACAGTAATTTCTCTCACCTATTAAAAGACTCACAGATACAGAGTGATGTCAATAAGATACTAGAATAGAAGCCCCAGACCTTCCTCCCTCCCAGGGAAATAGATTCCACAACAATATATGAACCAATTCCCCGTGTAAGAACTCAGAAAGCCAGTTAAGAGGTTTTTGCACCCAAGGACAAGCATGAAACCAGTGACACTGAAGTCCATAGGAGCATTTGTGGTACGCTCTGGCCACAGCCCCTCTCCCTGGCACAGTGCCATGCAATATGCAGCAAACTCCTAGCTCCAGGTTTACCTAGGAAGTGAAAGAGAAGACTAAACCATACATCCAACGTTCTGACTTTTAGGAGCCTGCCCAAGGGACTGGCTTCTGTTTCACCTGTCTTGGAACACTGATGGGAAACTGGCATAGTCTAGGTGCCTGGAGGTTGCTGAGAACAAAAATGAGCTGGAGCATGCTAAAGCCCTAGGGAACTACAGTACAATAGACAGAGATGACATAACTCAGCAGCCTCTCTTTTAGTGGGGGAAGAGAAGACTGGAACATGTCTCCACCATTCTGGATTTTGGGGGGCTCCCTGAGGGACTGGCTTCTACCTTGCCTATCTCAGAGTGTGGATGGGCCCAGCATACACTAGATGCCTCAGGGCCACTATGAACAAAAAGGAACTGTGTGGCATGCTGCTGTTCAAGAAGGCCCATGGCCCAGCAGACAAAGGCTAATATAGTTTGGTGGCCTCTCCCTCAGTTGGAGAGGAGTGGAGTGGAGTATGCATGTGACATTCTGGCATTTCCGTCTCACTTGTCTCCGAAAACAGACAGGAACTGGCATACATACTCTAGATGCCTTGGGGCTGCAGAGAACAAAAAAAGAGCTGGGCAACATGCTGCTGCTTCAGAGAACCAATAGTAGAGAAGATATACACCAGAGGGAGCAAGAGATTACAAGCTCCTGGAAAAAAAAAAATCTCTCTAGGAATCTACATGCACAAATCCAAGAAAACACCATCACAAAAAAAAAAAAAGGGTTAGAGGCCCCCAGAATCTCTAGCTCAGCTGATTGGTGAAGGTATTTCTCTGTCATGAAGTCAGTCTGTAAGGAATGGGAGAGTTGGCTATTTTTTCAAATGTGCAAATACCAACACAAAGTTATAAGGAACATAAAGAAACAAGGGAAAATGGCCCAAAGGAACAAAACATATCTCCAGGAACTGACCCTAAAGAAACAAAGGTATATGAATTACGTGCCAAAGAATTCAAAACAGCTGTCATAAGGATGGTCAAGGATCTCAGGAAAATCATGAATGAACAAAATGAGAAGTTCAACAAAGAGAAAATATAAAAAAAGCAAACAAAAATTTTGAATCTGAAGAATGCAATAATTGAATTGAAAAGTTCCTTAGATTCAACACCAGACATGAACAAGCATAAGAAAGAACTTGCAAATTTGAAGAAAAGATTATTTGAAATTATCCAGTCAAATGAGAAAAAAAAAAGGTGAAGAAAACCTAAAGAAATTACGGGACATCAAAAAAAGGACCAATCTGTGTTTTACTAGAGTCCTAGGAGGAGAAGAGAGAGAGAGAGAGAGAGAGAGAGAGAGAGAGAGAGAGAAAAGGGAAGAAAGCTTATTTCAAGATATAATGACTGAAAACTTCACAAATAATGGGTAAGAAAATGAACTTCCAAATTCAGGAAGCCCAAAAGATACAAAATAAGAGGAAACTACAGGATTTCAAACTAAGATACATTATAATGAGATTATCAAAAGTGAAAGACAAAGTTTTGAAAGCAGCAAGAAAAAAAGTGGCTCATCACATGCAAGGGAACCCTATAAGAATATCAGTGGGTTTCTCAGCAGAAACCTTGCAGTCCGGGAGTGCAATGATATATTCAAAGTGCTGAAAGAAAAAGCTGCCAAACAAGAATACTCTATCTGGCAAAATGTTCCCTTTTTTTTTTTTTTTTTGCCATACCACCATTTAAAATTAAATGAATTTCCCAGATAAACAGAAGCTGAGGGAGTTCATCACCACTAGAACTGCCTTATGAGAAATGTTAAAGGGAGACCTTCAAGTTGAAAAGATGCAAAACAGCGACACAAAAGCATAGGAAAATATAAGCTCGCTGTTAAATATACAGACAAGTAAAGAATACTGTAATACTGAAATGGCAAAGTGTGAATCACTTTTAACTCTGGTATGGAAGTTAAAATATGAAGTATAAAAACTATAAAATATACTAATGGATATGCAATATAAAATGTAATTTGTTACATCAATAACCAAGTGTATGGTGGGGAAGAAGTAAAAGTATAACGTTGTTGTATTTGATTGCAGTTGAGTTGCTGTCATCTTATAGTAGATTGTTTTAACTATACGGTGTTCTTGGTAAGCCTTATGGTAACCACAAAGAAAATACCTTTAAGAAGCACACAAAAGAATATGAGAAATGATGCTACTACGGAAAAAAGTCAAAGAAATACAAACGGAGATAGCAAAAGAGGAGAAGAGGGACAAAACAACAAGTGAGATTCTAATTTTTTTAAATGGCAACAAGTTATTGCCTATCAATAATTACTTTAAGTGTAATTGGATTAAAATCTTCAAGAAAACAGAGTGACTGAATGGATTTTTAAAAATTCAATTGCATGCTGTCTACAAGACTCGTTTTAGATTTAAGGACACATATAAGCTGAAAGTAAAAAGATGAAAAAGGATATTTCATGCAAATGGTAACCAAAAGACAGCAGGGGTGTCCATACTTATACCAGATAACATAGACTTCAAGTAAAATAGTGTTGCAAGAGACAAAAAACAATATATAACCATAAAGTGGTCAATTTCAGGAAGATATAAGAATTATATATGCATCCAAGAAGAAAGGATATAAATATATGAAGCAAACATTGACAGAACTGAAGGGAGAAGTTGACAGCAACACAGTAGTAAGAGTAGATTTCATCATCTCATTTTCAATAATGTATAGAACATCCAGGCAGAAGATAAATGAGAAACGCAGAACTTGACAACATTATAGGCTAAATGGCCCTAACAGACATACGTAGAACATTCCACTCAACAGTAACAGGATAAACATTCTTCCCAAGTACAAATGGAACAATCTCCAGGATAGGTCACATGCTAGGTCACAAAACAAGTTTTAACAAATTTAAGAAAATTGAAATCACTCCAAGTATCTTTTCCAACCCCAATGGAATAAAACTGGAAATCAGTAGCATAAGAAAAACTGGAAAATTGACAAATATGTGGAAATTAAATAACACATTCTTGAACAAACAATAGGTCAAAGAAAACAAAATGTAAATTAGAAAATATTTTGATACAAATCGAAGTAAAAGCATAAAACACTAAAACTATGGGATACAATAAAAGCAGTACAAATAGGGAAGCAAAAACTGCCCACCTTAAAAAAGATGAATCTCAAATAAAAACTCTAAGTTTACACCTCAAGGAACTAGAAAAAGAATGAACTAAGCCCAGAGATATCACAAGGAAGGAAATCATAAAGATTAGAGCAGGGGCACCTGGGTAGCTCAGTTGGTTAAGCGTCTGACTTCAGCTCAGGTCATGATTTCATGGTTTGTGAGTTCAAGCCTTGCATCAGGCTCTGTGTTGACAGTGCAGAGCCTGCTGCTTCAGACATTCTGTCCCCCTCTCTCTCTGCCCCTCCCCTGCTCTGTCTCTCAAAAAAAAAAGAGAATAGAAAAAAAAAGAATAAAAGAGTTGGGTTTTTGAAAAGAACAACAAAATTGACAAACCTTTAGACTAAGAAAGAGAGAGGACTCAAATAAATAAAATCAGAAATGAAAGAGAAGACATTACAACTGATGCCACAGAAATAAAATGGGTCATGAAACTTCTAAGAACAAGTGTATGCCAAGAAATTGGATAACGTGGAAGAAATGGATAAATTTCTAGAAACATATAGCCTCCCCAAATGGAATCATGAAGAAATAGAAAATCTGAATGGATCCACAAACGAAGAAAATCCCAGGACCAGATGGCTTCATAGGTGAATTCTGCCATTTAAAGAACAAATGATGCCAATCTTTCTCAAACTCCTCAAAAAACATGAAGAGGAGAAAATATTTCCAAATTCATTTTATGAGGCCAGCATTACCCCTGGAAACAAAGCCAGAAAGACACTACCAGAGAAGAAAAATACAGGCCAATGAACATAGATATAAAATTCTCAACAAAATACTGGCAAATTGAATTCAACATCACATTAAAAAGATCGTACACCATGATCAAGTGGGATTTATCCCTGGGGTGCAAGGATGGTTCAATATACCCAAATCAATAAATGTGATACACCTTATTAACAGAAGAAAGGATCAAAATTTCATGATTATATCAATATATGAAGAAAAAAGCATTTTACAGAAAGCAACACCCTTTCATGATAGAAAGGACTGTCAACAAACTAAGTGTAGAAGAAATTCACCTCAACATATTAAAGGCTATTTATGAAAAGCCCACAGCAAACATTATACTCAATGGTAAGCAGTTGAAATGTTTTCCTTTAAGATCAAGAATAAGGCCACTTCTGTTCAACATTGTACTGGAAGTCTTAGCCAAAACAATTAGGCAAGAAAAAGAAATAAAAGGAATCCAAATGAGAGAAAAGGTAAAATTATCTCTGTTCACAAATAACATGATTTTATATGTAGAAACCCTCAAGTTTCCACAAAAAAGCTTTAGAACTAGTAAGTGAATTCAGTAAAGTTGCAGAATAAAGAATCAACATACAAAAATTAGTTGGATTTCTCCACACTAACAATGAATAATCCAAAAGGGAAATTAAGAAAACATCCTTATTTACAATAGCATCAAAAGGATAAAATACTTAGGAAGAAACTTACCTAAGGAGGCAAAAGATTTTTGCACTGAAAACTACAAATACTCCTGAAAGAAATTAGAGAATATGCAAATAAATGAAAAGACACCCTATGTTCACGGATCATAAGACAATCATTGTTAAAATATCCGTAGTACCCAAAGTAATCTACAGATTTAATGAAATCCCATCAAACGCCAATGGCATTTTTTTACAGAAATAGAAAAAAATAATCCTGAAATTCATATGGAACCACAAAGGGCCTTGAATAGCCAAAACAATCTTGAGAAAGAAAGACAAAGCTAAAGGCCTCACGCTTAGTGATTTCAACACATATCACAACACTAGAGTAATCAAAAATCAATATGGTCTGATCTAAGGACAGAGATATAGAGCAATGGATCAGAATACAGAGTTCAGAAATAAGCCCATGCATATATAGTCAAATGGTCTTTGACAGGTGTGCCAAGAATATGCAATGGGTAAATGATAGTCTCTTCAATAAATGGTCTTGGGAAAACTGAATATCCACATGTGAAAGAATGAAATTTGACCCTTGTCTTGCAAAACACACAAAAACCAACTCAAAATAGATTAAGGGCTTTAAGTCCCGAAACTATAAAAGCTCCTAGAAGCAAACCTAGGAGAAAAGCTTTCTGACATTGGTCTTGGCCATGACTTCTTGAATATGACACCAAAAGCACAGGCAACAAAAGCTTTGGGTCTACATCAGACTAAAAAGTTTCTGTACAGAGGGTCTGCACACACAGCCTGTGGGGGCTCAGTTGGTTAAGTGACTGTTGATTTCGGCTCAGGTCATGATCTCACAACTGTGGTATCAAGCCCTGCGTCAGGCTCTGTGCTGACAGCAGGGAGCCTGCTTGGGATTCTCTCTTTCCCTCCCTCTCTGCCCCTCCCCCCTCAAAATAAATATTTAAAAAAAAGTTTCTGCATATACTGTCAACAATAGCCAAACTATGGAGAGAGTCCAAATGTCCACTGACTGCTGAATGGATAAAGATGTGATATACATATACATATACCTATATATATGTATACATATATATATGATGGAATATTACTCAGCCATCAAAAAGAATGAAATCTTGCCATTTGCAACAATGTGGGTGAAGCTAGAATATATTCTAAATGAAATAAGTCAATCAGACAGACAAATACTGTATGATTTCACTCATATGTGGAATTTAAGAAACAAAACAGATGAATACATGGGAAGGGGTGGAAGAGGAGAGAGGGAAACAAACCACAAGAGACTCTTAATGATAGAGAGCAAACTTAAGGTTGATAGAAGGAGGTGGGTGGGAGATGGGCTAGATGGGTGATGGGTATTAAGGAGAGCGCTTATTGTGATGAGCACTGGATGTTGTATGTAAGTGATGAATCACTGAATTCTACTCCTGAAACCAACATTGCACTGTATGTTGACTAAAATTTAAAAAAAAGTTTTTGCACAGGAAACCTGTGAAGGAAACAAAAAACAGAATGAAAAGGTGACTTATAGATTGGGAGAGAATATTTGCCAACCATATATCAGATAATGGGTTAATATCCAAAATACATAAAGAACACTTACAACTCAATAGCAAAAACAAAACACCCAATTTAAAAATGGGCAAAGGACTTGAACAGACCTTTCTCCAAAGAAGACTGGCCAACAGGTATATAAAAAGATGCCCAACATCACTAATAATTAGGGAAATGTAAATCAAAATCACGAGATACCACTTCACACCTGTTAGGAACAGGAGAAATTGGAACCCTTGCACACTCCTGGTGGGAATGTAAAATGGTGCCACTGTATGAAGAACAATATGGCATTTCTCAAAAAATTAAAAATAGAACTGCCATATGATCCAGGAAGTCAACTTCTGGGTATTTATCCAAAAGAATTGAAATTAGGATCTCAATGAGATATTTGTACTTCCACATTCATTGCAACATTATTCACAATAGTTAGGAGGTGAAAACAACCTAAATGTGCTTCCAGGGATGAATGGATAAAGAAAATATCATATATAAATACAGTGTAGTATTCAACCATTAAAAGTAAGTAAATCCTGCCATATGCTACAGTATGAATGAACCATGAGGTAATGATGCTAAGTGAAATAAGCTAGTCACAGAAGCACAAGTACTATGTGATTCCACCTATGTGAGGTATCTAAAGTAGTGGAACTCATTGAAAGTAGACGGTGATTGCCAGGGGCTCAATTTGGGAGGGAGGGAGATGGGGAGATGTTGTTCAAAGGGTATAATTTCAGTCATGCAAGATGGAAGATTTCTAGAGATCTGTTATACAACATTGTGCTTATAGTTAACAGTATTGTGCTGTACTTTAAAAGTTTAAGAGAATAGATTTCCTGTTACATTTTTTAACCACAATAAAAAAAAGCCCAAGGCACAGAGGCAGGAGTAATAAGATAACATCACAATGACACCAAGGGCCTGGTGTGCTTTTGTCTTTCTGTTCTGTATTTAGTACATGGCTTTCATTTTCTGAGACGCTTTATGGCTGAGGATGGCTACTGTAATTCCAGCCACAAAGTCTAAATTCCAAGCTTGCAGCAAGAGAATGAATTGAGGGAGGGCAAAATGTTGTTCTTCTAAGCTGAGTTAGCCCTTTGAAGGTGCTCTTTTTGAAATCCCACAGGATATTTTTCCTTCCTTCTAATTGTCCAGAACTCAGTTATATTGCCCTCTCTAACCTAAGGATCACTGGAACATAGTCTTTTAGTCGGGTGTATTGCCACTGTACATAAAACTAGGGTTTTATTACTAAGGAGTAAAGGGAGAAAGGATGCTATTGTAGGCTCCATATAGCCTATATGGTTATATGGTCTATATGCCCATACATTACAATATATTAGTCTCTGCTAGGAGCTATGATCCTCTGGCCTTTTTACAAGTATTTCCCTGGAAATGCAGCTTATTGTGAATCTAGAGTTAGGCCATGAGAGGACATTGACATCTGTTAAAATATCCTTATCTGTAATGAGCAAGCTCCAATTATCCCAGTTTTATCTCCTAGGAAAATTCTAGCAACAGACCAATATGGAAGAGTTGGGTGGGTGGGGCACCTGAGGTTTGGACTAGACAACATTCTTGGAAAAAGTGATGCTGTCATCTTAGTATTCACAGTACTATAGGAAATGGATCATTCTTCAGACTAAAGTTTGCCAATTCCCTCAATTATTATTCATAAAAAGTGGTTTCCAAATGCATCTGGTTCTCCTGGGAATTCCCATTGTCAATAATCCTTAAGAATCAACCCTTCAAAGCAAACAAACTAACTCTGGTCTGTGGAGGGTATTGCCAGTTGTTTTGGCTGCACATGAGTTGAATTTCAACCTCTGAGGAATCCACACTTCATGAGTTTGAGTGAGAGGCAGAACCTACCTCCTCCTGTAGAATTAAAAATGCCATATTCAGATTCAGATTTTCTCCAGCATTCTTTGCACTGAGAACGTGAATATAAAACTACATTTTGCTAATCAGATACATTTGTCAGTGCAGTCAGTCTTTGAATTGAAGCCAAGGATGCTCAAAAATCTGTGGCTATGAGATACGTCTCAGGTGGAAAGTATAGTTGTATCAAGACAGAGTTCCCAGGACAGGAGAGACAGGGTTCTAGTCGTAGCATGTAATGTCCACTATCATTGTAGTTGTGGCAGAAGCTTTAGTATCCACTGCAAAGTGATGGGGACAGCTGAATCTTCAACAGGCTATTCTTTGGGGTCATTTAAGTCAATGTCTCTGGCCCTTAGTCTCTGTGTCCGGCTTTCTACTCCTCCCAGAGTTTCTAGGGGCTACCCAACCTCCTGTTAATAAATCACTTCTCTGCTCAAATCAGTCAAAGTTGTTTTCAGACGGGCATAACCTTGAATCTGTATAAGTGTTTAGAGTGTGTATTTTCTCCTGATCTTTGTTGTCCTAACCTTTTCAATTTGAAAATAATTTTCTTCGATGGAAAATAATAGAAGTGAAATAGTTTGGGCTTTCCTTCTATCATCTGTTATGACCCAATGAATACACCTGTAATTTCCTATATCTTCTTACTGAGAAAATAATTTTTAAAAAAGAATCATGTCTTCTTTTTGTGTGTTTACTTAGTGAGCCTAAATTGTCTGTGTCTTCCTAATGCCATTATTTTTTTAAGTTTATTTATTTATTTTGAGATAGCGTGCCCGTGAGCAGGGAAGAGGTAGAGAGAATCCCAAGCAGGCTCCTTGCAGTCAGCATGGAGCCTGACATGGGGCTCAAACCCACAAACCATGAGATCATGACCTGAACCAAATTCAAGAGTTGGACACTTAACCAACTGAGCCACCCAAGTGCCCTGCTAATGCCATTCTTAAGGCTTCATGATACTCCTACTTATTTGTATTTGGTTAGTTCCTTTATCTTGTTTTTATATTAAAAAAAATTTTTGTTGCTCAGAAAATTCCCTATGTAACTGCATTGGTTTCTTTAGATACTTATTCTGTATTAGACAGGACCCAATTTAACCTCTCTACTTGAATTTCAATGAAAGGGTTTTAACCAAATATCCTTTTAACCAAAGGGTTTTAACCAAAATATCCTGCCATGGCTAGAACCAAATGTTAAAATAGTGATGTTAATTTCTGTGTGTGTGTGTGTGTGTGTGTGTGTGTGTGTGTGTGTGTGTGTTTCTCTCTCTTTCTCTGTCTCCCTCTTTCTTCTCACATACTTCCCTGCACTATACCCACTAGGTTGGATTCATTCTTAGGCAGGCTCTTTCCTTGTGCTGACAAAATAGCTTCCAGTTGACAGTGGAGACAGGCTTCAGTTCTACAGGTTAGCAAACTTAATAAATTTCAAATAAAATTTTAACTCTCTTTGGCTTGATATGGGTCACATGCCCATTCCAGAACAAACCTGATTGGTCACACTAGTCATATGCTCATGTGTGGGACCAAATTACATGTTCTGGGAGTGGAAGAGAAGTGATTCTCCAGTGGAAATTAAGGTGTTTAATTCTAAGCACAAGGTAAAGGATGTTGGCCAAACAAAACATCCCAAACTCTTTTTAATCTTTCACCTCCATGCCTATAGCACAACTATAGGGGAGTTTATTTCTCTTTTTTTCTGTGAAAATTTTGAAATCCTTGCTTCCCAAATTTGTATCCAGATATATCCAAGGTCTAAGTCAGGCAGTTTCTAAGACAACAAGATAACAATATTCTTCGGATCTCTAACACTTCTACATCACCATCAATTTCTAGTTCTTTAGAATTAAATCAAAAGGAGCAGTCCCCTTGTTACCCTCACTTTCCATTGACAGTTGGAAACAGTTGTCTACTCCTCCACAAGGAGTAGACAAGAATGATCAGATATTCTATCTTTAGTAGAATGAAATTTCTGAAAGTACCTGGTGGCTGAAAATTTCCCTGATCACTGAGTCAGTTATGCTGTAATGTTAAGCTAATTGGAAAGCAGGAGAGGTAAAAATAGTTCAAAGCTCTCAATCTCTTCCAAGTTTTATCTCTATATTCTTTTTCACCAGGAAGGAAGGATCAATATAAATTTAGTTCTGGTTTTGCGACACACTAGCACGTAACTTAGACAAGTATTCTTTTTTTTTCCAATATATGAAGTTTATTGTCAAATTGGTTTCCATACAACACCCAGTGCTCATCCCAAAAGGTGCCCTCCTCAATACCCATCACCCACCCCCCCCTCCCTCCCACCCCCCATCAACCCTCAGTTTGTTCTCAGTTTTTAAGAGTCTCTTATGCTTTGGCGCTCTTCCACTCTAACCTCTTTTTTTTCCTTCCCCTTCCCCATGGGTTTCTGTTAAGTTTCTCAGGATCCACATAAGAGTGAAACCATATGGTATCTGTCTTTCTCTGTATGGCTTATTTCACTTAGCATCACACTCTCCAGTTCCATCCACGTTGCTACAAAGGGCCATATTTCATTCTTTCTCTTTGCCACGTAGTACTCCATTGTGTATATAAACCACAATTTCTTTATCCATTCATCAGTTGATGGACATTTAGGCTCTTTCCACAATTTGGCTATTGTTGAGAGTGCTGCTATAAACATTGGGGTACATGTGCCCCATGCATCAGTACTCCTGTGTCCCTTGGGTAAATTCCTAGCAGTGCTATTGCTGGGTCATAGGGGAGGTCTATTTTTAATTTTCTGAGGAACCTCCACACTGTTTTCCAGAGTGGCTGCACCAATTTGCATTCCCACCAACAGTGCAAGAGGATTCCTGTTTCTCCACATCCTTGCCAGCATCTATAGTCTCCTGATTTGTTCATTTTGGCCACTCTGACTGGGGTGAGGTGATATCTAAGTGTGGTTTTGATTTGTGTTTCCCTGATGAGGAGCGACGTTGAGCATCTTTTCATGTGCCTGTTGGCCATCTGGATGTCTTCTTTAGAGAAGTGTCTATTCATGTTTTCTGCCCATTTCTTCACTGGATTATTTGTTTTTCGGGTGTGGAGTTTGGTGAGCTCTTTATAGATTTTGGATACTAACCCTTTGTCCGATATGTCATTTGCAAATATCTTTTCCCATTCCGTTGGTTGCCTTTTAGTTTTGTTGGTTGTTTCTTTTGCTGTGCAGAAGCTTTTTATCTTCATAAGGTCCCAGTAGTTCATTTTTGCTTTTAATTCCCTTGCCTTTGGGGATGTGTCAAGTAAGAAATTGCTACGGCTGAGGTCAGAGAGGTCTTTTCCTGCTTTCTCCTTGAGGGTTTTGATGGTTTCCTGTCTCACATTCAGGTCCCTTATCCATTTTGAGTTTATTTTTGTGAATGGTGTGAGAAAGTGGTCTAGTTTCAGTCTTCTGCATATTGCTGTCCAGTTCTCCCAGCACCATTTGTTAAAGAGACTTTTTTCCATTGGATGTGCTTTCCTGCTTTGTCAAAGATGAGTTGGCCATACGTTTGTGGGTCTAGTTGTGGGGTTTCTATTCTATTCCATTGGTCTATGTGTCTGTTTTTGTGCCAATACCATGCTGTCTTGATGATTACAGCTTTGTAGTAGAGGCTAAAGTCTGGGATTGTGATGCCTCCTGCTTTGGTCTTCTTTTTCAAAATTACTTTGGCTATTCGGGGCCTTTGTGGTTCCATATGAATTTTAGGATTGCTTGTTCTAGTTTCGAGAAGAATGCTGGTGCAATTTTGATTGGGATTGCATTGAATGTGTAGATAGCTTTGGGTAGTATTGACATTTTGACAATATTTATTCTTCCAATCCATGAGCACGGAATGTTTTTCCATTTCTTTATATCTTCTTCAATTTCCTTCATAAGCTTTCTATAGTCTTCAGCATACAGATATTGTACATCTTTGGTTAGGTTTATTCCTAGGTATTTTATGCTTCTTGGTGCAGTTGTGAATGGGATCAGTTTCTTTATTTGTCTTTCTGTTGCTTCATTATTAGTGTATAAGAATGCAACTGATTTCTGTACATTGATTTTGTATCCTGCAACTTTGCTAAATTCATGTATCAGTTCTGGCAGACTTCTGGTGGAGTCTATCGGATTTTCCATGTATAATATCATGTCATCTGCAAAAAGTGAAAGCTTAACTTCATCTTTGCCAATTTTGATGCCTTTGATTTCCTTTTGTTGTCTGATTGCTGATGCTAGCACTTCCAACACTATATTAAACAACAGCAGTGAGAGTAGACATCTCTGTTGTGTTCCTGATCTCAGGGAAAAAGCTCTCAGTTTTTCCCCATTGAGGATGATGTTAGCTGTTGGCTTTACATAAATGGCTTTGATGATGTTTAAGTATGTTCCTTCTATCACGACTTTCTCGAGGGTTTTTATTAAGAAAGTTGCTGAATTTTGTCAAAGGCCTTTTCTGCATCGATTGACAGGATCATATGGTTCTTTTCTTTTATTCATGTGATGTATCACGTTGATTGATTTGTTATGGGTCTGTTCAAGCTTTCTATTTCCTCCTGATTGAGTTTTGGAAGCGTGTGAGTGTTTAGGAATTTGTCCATTTCTTCCAGGTTGTCCAGTTTGTTGGCATATAATTTTTCATAGTATTCCCTGATAATTGCTTTTATCTCTGAGGGATTGGTCGTAATGATTCCATTTTCATTCATGATTTTATCTATTTGGGTCATCTCCCTTTTCTTTTTGAGAAGCCTGGCTAGAGGTTTATCAATTTTGTTTATTTTTTGAAAAAACCAACTCTTGGTTTCGTTGATCTGCTCTACAGTTTTTTTTAGATTCTCTATTGTTTATTTCTGCTCTGATCTTTATTATTTCTCTTCTTCTGCTGGGTTTAGGCTGTCTTTGCTGTTCTGCTTCTATTTCCTTTAGGTGTGCTGTTACATTTTGTATTTGGGATTTTTCTTGTTTGTTGAGATAGGCCTGGATTGCAATGTATTTTCCTCTCAGGACTGCCTTCGCTGCATCCCAAAGCGTTTGGATTGTTGTATTTTCATTTTCATTGTTTCCATATATTTTTTAATTTCTTCTCTAATTGCCTGGTTGACCCATTCATTCTTTAGTAGGGTGTTCTTTAACCTCCATGCTTTTGGAGGTTTTCCAGACTTTTTCCTGTGGTTAATTTCAAGCTTCATAGCATTGTGGTCTGAAAGTACGCATGGTATGATCTCAATTCTTGTATACTTATGAAGGGCTGTTTTCTGACCCAGTATGTGATCTATCTTAGAGAATGTTCCATGTGCACTCGAGAAAAAAGTATATTCTTTTGCTTTGGGATGCAGAGTTCTAAATATATCTGTCAAGTCCATCTGATCCAATGTATCATTCAGGGCCCTTGTTTCTTTATTGACCGTGTGTCTAGATGATCTATCCATTGCTGTAAGTGGAGTGTTAAAGTCCCCTGCAATTACCACATTCTTATCAATAAGGTTGCTTATGTTTGTGAGTAATTGTTTTATATATTTGGGGGCTCCTGTATTCGGTGCATAGACATTTATATTTGTTAGCTCTTCCTGATGGATAGACGCTGTGATTATTATATGATGCCCTTCTTCATCTCTTGTTACAGCCTTTAATTTAAAGTCTAGTTTGTCTGATATAAGTACGGCTACTCCAGCTTTCTTTTGACTTCCAGTGGCATGATAAATAGTTCTCCATCCCCTCTCAATCTGAAGGTGTCCTCAGGTCTAAAATGAGTCTCTTGTAGACAGCAAATAGATGGGTCTTGTTTTTTTATCCATTCTGATACCCTATGTCTTTTGGTTGGCGCATTTAGTCCATTTACATTCAGTGTTATTATTGAAAGATATGGGTTTAGAGTCATTGTGTTGTCCATAGGTTTCATGCTTGTAGCGATGTCCTGGTACTTTGTCTCACAGGATCCCCCTTAGGATCTCTTGTAGGGCTGGTTTAGTGGTGACGAATTCCTTCAGTTTTTGTTTGGGAAGACCTTTATCTCTCCTTCTATTCTAAATGACAGACTTGCTGGATAAAGGATTCTCGGCTGCATATTTTTTCTGTTCATCCCATTGAAGATCTCCTGCCATTCCTTTCTGGCCTGTCAAGTTTCAGTAGAGAGATCGGTCATGAGTCTTATAGGTCTCCCTTTATATGTTAGAGCACGTTTATCTCTAGCTGCTTTCAGAATTTTCTCTTTATCCTTGTATTTTGCCAGTTTCACTATGATATGTCATACAGAAGATCGATTCTAGTTACATCTGAAGGGAGTTCTCTGTGCCTCTTGGATTTCAATGCCTTTTTCCTTCCCCAGATCCGGGAAGTTCTCAGCTATGATTTCTTCAAGTATACCTTCAGCACCTTTTCCTCTCTCTTCCTCCTCTGGAATACCAATTATGCGTATATTATTTCTCTTTAGTGCATCACTTAGTTCTCTAATTTTCCTCTCATACTCCTGGATTTTTTAATCTCTCTTTTTCTCAGCTTCCTCTTTTTCCATAATTTTATCATCTAGTTCACCTATTCTCTCCTCTGCCACTTCAATCCTAGCCGTAGTTGTCTCCATTTTATTTTGCAGTTCATTGGTAGCATTTTTAGCTCCTCCTGGCTGTTCCTTAGTCCCTTGATCTCTGTAGCAAGAGATTCTCTGCTGTCCTTTACACTGTTTTCAAGCCCAGCGATTAATTTTATGACTTTTATTCTAAATTCACTTTCTGTTATATTGTTTAAATCATTTTTGATCAGGTCGTTAGCTGTTGTTATTTCCTGGAGTTTCTTTTGAGGAATTCTTCTGTTTCATCATTTTGGATAGTCCCTGGAGTGATGCAGGACTGCAGGGCACTTCCCTGTGTTGTCTTGAATAACTTGCGTTGGTGGGTGGGGCTGCAGTCCGACCTGATGTCTGCCCCCACCCCACCGCTGGGGCCACAGTCAGACTGGTGTGTGCCTTCTCTTCCCCTCTCCTAAGAGCGGGATTCACTGTGGGGTGGTGTGGCCCGTCTGGGCTACTTGCACGCTGCCAGGCTTGTGGTGCTGGGGATCTGGCGTATTAGCTGGGGTGGATCGGCAAGGTGCACGGGGGCGGGAGGGGCAGGCTCAGCTCGCTTATCCTTCGGTGATCCGCTTCAGGAGGGGCCCTGCAGCACCGGGAGGGAGTCAGAGGGATGGATCCGCAGAAGCACAGCTTTGGGTGTTTGCGTGGTGCAAGCAAGTTCCCTGGCAGGAACTGGTTCCCTTTGGGATTTTGGCTGGGGGATGGGCGAGGGAGATGGCACTGGCGAGTGCCTTTGTTCCCCACCAAGCTGAGCTCTGTCGTCCAGGGCTCAACAACTCTCCCTCCCGTTGTCCTCCAGCCCTCCTGTTCTCGGAGCAGAGCTGTTAGCTTATAACGTCCCAGATGTTAAGTCCCGCTTGCTGTCAGAACACACTCCGTCTGGCCCCTCCGCTTTTGCAAGCCAGACTCGGGGGCTCTGCTTGGCCGGCGGGCCGCCCCTCTGCCCCGGCTCCCTCCCGCCAGTCCGTGTAGCGAGCACTGCGTCTCCGCCCTTCCTACCCTCTTCCGTGGGCCTCTCGTCTGCGCTTGGCTTCAGAGAATCTGTTCTGCTAGTCTTCTGGTGGTTTTCTGGGTTATTTAGGCAGGTGTAGGTGGAATCTAAGTGATCAGCAGGACTCGCGGTGAGCCCAGCGTCCTCCTACGCTGCTAGACAAGTATTCTTAATAGCCTCTTTGTATCTCAGATTTTTAAAAATTTCAGAAGTTGGTTTCTGCCAAAGTGTGGTACAATATAATATAATAATTTACAAATAAGAGACTCTGAAATCCTGGCTGTGTTTATTAGAATACTTTTGGTGTCAGTGACAAAAACCCAAATCAAGCAAATTTGGACAATAAATTCAAGCAACTTATTGGTTCACAAAACCAAGAGAAGAACAGGGAGATAGCTAGGCCTCAGGGGCAACTAGAATTATGGACTTGAGTATTTCTAGGACAGTCTCATTCTGTCTTTATCCTAACCTTCTTTCAAATGTAGGGGAATATGGTAGCTTCACCATTCACAATGTTCACCATCAAAGGGAAACTGATATTTACTGTATCCAATTTAATAAGCTCCTACTGTGTGATCAACACTATTTGAAGTGCTAAAGATACATCAGAGAACAAAACAAAATTCCTGCTCCTTATGGACCTTCCATTCCAGGGGCACCAAATATAAAATTCTAAGGGGTAGCTTTGAATGGCTCTGTTTAAGTCATGGACTCATTCCTGGGCCAGTCGGTGATGGTCCGATAGAGCTCCATAAAAAGGAGGGTTCTATCTCCAGAAATGTGGGTTCATTCAGTGGGTCCTAGGAATTTGCATTTTTAACAAGCCCTCCCAACCAGTTCTGATTTGGGTGATTCTTGAAAGAAACCAAGAAACACTTTTCTCTGGCACAGAGGCACTGTCATTTTTGGCATTTGTTTAGAATGTCACACCTCTATTCACATGCTTTAATGCTAGGAGATATGTTCTCCACCAACACTGGATGGATTTTTGACAATAAGGGCCAACCATAACAATAAATGAAGTAGATTTACCTAAGAAGTAAAACAGCAACAGCCACATTGAAACAATTGACTTTTGTAAAGAGCTGGCATGAGGCAGCAACTCAGGCGTGGGGAAGCTTATGGAAAAATGACTTTTCTTTACCACCTGTGACAGGTGATGAACCATACTTTAGGTCTTTGGAATTTCTGCAACTGCTGTTTTTTTCAGGCTATATGGTTAGCCAAGCCTAATTTGCATGGAAATTGGTTGAAGGTGGAGATCAATTTTATCTCTAGTAAGATGCCTTCTAAAATCCAGTGTACAAGTGCCTGATCAGAAGAACATTCTAAGGCATTGCAGGTAACTGAATTAAAGCAAACAGACTTAGGAAGGTCTGCTACCCTTATTCTGGGGACTGTCATTGCTGGGAAGTGATGAGAAGGGGCATTTTGCAGGCCAACCAGGTTGCGAAGCTCATTTGCCTGCTGTGAGAATTTTGCAGTTAAGTGTCCAAATGGGGCTTAGCTGAAGGATATTAGGGAAACAGAAAAGGAATTGGGTAGGACTGGTTTGGATGGCAAAAGAGACTTGATGAAACCTTTTATTGCTTCTTTTATTTCTAATCATGACTTTTTGAAAAATCTGTGTCAGATTATATTTGAATAATTTTAGTAGTCATTAATCATAAAATGGTCCAAGAGAGAGATTCTGTAGTGATGTAATTATTTTCACCATTTCTTACTTTAAAATCCTTTTGATGATGAATTCATTTAAAAAAATTCACTTGGTTATTTTTAAGTTATAAGGTGTTTAAATATACGTTCTCCCTGCCTAGAAAAAAAAACCCGTTAATAACATATGGTTTAAGTTTTTTGACTATTCTTAATTAATGTACATGTTTATAAAATGTATGTGTATCCTATGTGGTTTGAAAAAATACAAACGTTAATTAGTTTATATTATATATGAGTTGTCTATGAGATGTGGTGATGGGGAGGGAAGGGAACAGGGAACACAAAGGGAATAAAACATTTCCCCTTCTTAAGGTCCCCTTAACCCAGCAGGAAATACAGATGTATAAAAAATATAAATGACTATAGTTGATAAAGGCAAAATAAAATATAGGTTAAAGGGTGCTTAGTATGTAAAATTCTTTGTGTTTATATATGTATATAGAAATACAGTATCAAAATCTGCCTTAGGTCATGATCCTGTGAAGCAGACCCTGAGAAGAAGATTTGCATACAAGTGATTTATTAAGGACATGCTCCTTTGGCAGGATGTGGTATGGAGGAGAGGAGCTGAAGAAAGGCACCAATAATGAGAAGTATAAAGGGAAAAGAGAAAAAGCTAAGGGTGCCATTTGAGGTCAAATTACATGAAAGTAGCTTCAACCTGTTTTCATGAGGGAGCTCTGGAGTGTAAGTGACACTTTTTAGTAGTTGTCCCAACCTGAAGTGTAGAAGCTGTGTTTTCATACTTCCACATCCACAATCATTGCAAAGCATTTCCAATAGCCTGAGGGGAGTCCTCCTCCTGAAGAAGAGGGGCAGGTGTTAGCCTGGCTGTTGAAAGCACACCAGAGTTAAAGTGGGGACACAGAAGAACCCATAAAAAGGCATCATTATGCTCTCCATGGCAAGTGTAGGCTATTTTGCCTAATTGCACAGTATACATCATCTCCTATTGTAAGATATTATAATATGATGCTGTTTCTACTTAATCCTACTAAGGTGTGATACATTCATGGTGTTATGCCCTTATATAGGCCCTTAAAACATATAATACCTTAGAGTAGATATTTAAAATGATTTACTGTTGAATGAATGAGTAGATTAATGCACAAGAACAGATAAAAGTCCAATTCTCGTAATAAGAAATTTTCCTTGGAAGCCATATATATGAAATAAGAGTCTATAGAAGGCTTTAAAGAATGCATTATTTAAAATTTTTCCTTTAAATAGTAAGTGGTTCATAAAAAATCCATCTCATAACCCAATCAGTTTGAAACCAGATGCTTTCTAGTGGTTCTCTATTCTGCCTGAATAAAACCTCTACCATGCACTTGGCAAATCTCCATGAGGGGAGATGGTTCTCTCTTTCAATTATTGATTCATTATGTATGTATGTATGGAGGGCCTAGGAATTCAAGGACTTGTGGTCCCTCTCCTGTAAGAGCACACAGGGTAAGAGGAACCACAGTCTCACAGTAGATGAATTATCACAGAAGGCCACGTGCAGGAGGGACTCCTCACCTGAGGATAGTTAGGGGGAGGCTCCACAGTGAATTGGTACTTGAATGCTATGTTGTCCTTTGCTAGGGGAGGAAGGAGGGAAATGGACATTCTAGTCAGGGAGATTGCCCACTTGAAGGCAGGAATAATAATAATAACTAGCTAACTTTTACTGAGGGCTTCCTTAACTTTGGGAGGTCATTACAAACATACATCTACTCATGGACACAAAAGACTATCTGTACACATGATCTTAAAATCAGAAAATATAAATATTAAACTAGTGACTGCGTACCTACTTCCGACATAGACAAACTAAAGGTTTGCAACTAAAGGTCACACTCATGACCTTGGACTTATTAACCTCAGTCATTCATTTGAGGACTCTAGAACAGCACTTCTCAACTTTTAACATTATGTGAATAATCTAAGGATCTTGTTAAAATGCAGATTCTAATTAGTAAGTTTGGGGTGGGGCCTAAGATTCTGTACTTCTAATAAGTTCTTAGGTAATGCTGATGCTTCTGGTTTATGGGCCATTTTGAGTAATAAGACTTTAATTCACTAGCTGCACGTTGGAATCACCATAAAGCTTTACAAAATGCTGACACCTGGGTTCCCACCCACATAAATTCTGATTTAATGTGTCAGGGATGTGGCATGAACATTGGAATTTTTAAGAATTCCCAGCGTGATCCCAATAAGCAAAGATTGAGAGCCTCCATAATTAGTTATAAATGCACAGGTAAATGACTAAGGAGTATTTGTGACATGTGGAGAAAGTACAGTTCAGAAAAGAAAACATTTGTTGAAGAGATGATTTTGTAAAATGGAAAAACTATCACTTCTGATTGGAATAGAATACTTAACATATTGAAACAAAAATTAGCAAGACATGCAAATGATGTTTTATATTGCAATATTCAATCATTCATATTAATAACTTAGTAATTAGAATTGAAAGCGTATCCTTTAAACATTTACATACATTATAATACTGAATTCTTAGTAAAAATATTTTTTCATTTAGAAAAGCAGTATGTGCTGATGGTAGAAAATTTGAAAACTATAACCCATAACCCAACATCTAGAAATATATAATATTTTTGCATATCTCCTTTTATAATTTTTTATGCCTTCACACAGGGTGTCTTGACTTTAAGAAAACTGTGAAATTACTGTATTTTTTATTAAAAGCACTTATTTAAAAGTATAACTTTTAGTGGCTGCATTCCTCTATTATTGTTTATCTAGTATTTTATTACTTTTTGTAAGCCAAGATGGGACATATTTTTCCCCTTCGTTGGCAGAGTGGTTTATCATAATATATGTCACAGCAGAACTTAAGTAGTTCAATTAAATAATTTTTACTACACTGCCTTACTCTCTCACTTCTAAAAGCAAAGGCCTATTGTGAAATCTTGATATGAAAATTATGTAACTCTATAAATGACAGCACAACTAAGCTATGGTACAGAAAAATTTTTGTTATTGTTAGTGGGTTGGGTTTTACTTTCCCTTTGGACAAATGGGGCTGAGCTTCAAAATGCATGGTGATTTCTTATCTTGCTTGGTTATTCATACATCTAGTTGCTAATTTGGATGTTGGGACTGCTGCCAAAGAGATACATAGAAATTGCTCAAGACCTGATAGATGCTTAAAAATAGCACAAGCCAAGAGATGGAAATAGCCTTTGGTAGAAGAGGTGCAACCAGCTTTGCTCTAAGTTGTTTGAAGGAGGAATCATCATCTTTCTTATTGCTAGCAATAATTGAATAGTAACTTTCATTATTTTGTTTGATAGGGTGCTAGTGATGGCTTTTTACAATTTACTCAGGCTAGCAGTTGGTGGCCTTGTCACTTCATTAAAACTCCCTGAATCCTTCATGTATATAATCAGTGACAAGACTTTGAAAATAATGTTATAATCATTCCCTTACTATTATTTTTAATTGGATGATTTTAAAACTATATCCTTATTAGTCATTGTCTTTTCCCACTCTAAAGGTTGTGAGAACCCTAAATTTGGTATTTATTATTTCCATTTGTATCTTTATACTTTAAGTCTTATGTATAATTTACATGTGTGTGTATATATACATTTTTGATTGTTGATAAACTATATACAAATGATATCATACTGTATATTTCCTCTGTAACTGACTTTTGGATCAACATAGGCCTTTGAGATCTCTATTGATACATGTAGCGCCAATTCGTTAACTTTCATTGTTGTATAGTATTACATTGTATGACCATGCTATACCACAATATACTTATCCAGTTTACACTATGAATATTAGAACTGTTTTGCTCCTTTTCCTACAAAAACCACGCTGTAAACGTCTACTCATTTCTGTGTATGAGAGTTTCTTTTGGGAGTATACCTAAGATCAGAATTGCTAGGTCATAAGATCATACATTTTACTAGATATTGCCAAATTTTAAACCAAAATGGTTGAGGCAATTTACAATCCCTACCAGCACTGAGAGGTTGCATTGATTTATATACTTAACCCATGGCATCATCAAACTTTTTTTGTCAATATAATAGATATATAATGGTATCTTGTGGTTGCTTTAATATTTGTCTCCTAGATTATTGCTTTTTTACTCTATTCATTGGTCAATGAATTTTCCTAGTTGTGAATTGATTGTTCATATCTTTGGCCCATTTTTGTTTGGGCTGTTTGTCTTTCTTTTATTTATTTGTAGCAACTTTTAATATATTCTGATACCTAATCCTGTTAGTCATATGTGCTATAAAAACCTTCTCACAGCCTGTCTTGTCAGTGTTTTGTGGTGTCTTTTGATGCATAGACATTTTTAATTTCAATGTAATTAAACTTTATCAGTCTTTTCCATTATGGTTGATACTTATTTAAAAACCATTTTCTACCTCCAATCATAAAGAAAAAAATTTTAAAGATTATCTTCTAATTTCCTTATAAAAGTTTAAACTTTTGCTTTTTCACTTTTAAATACCACAATCTACTGAAATCGTTTTTGGTATATGATGTGAGGTATGGATTCAGTTTTTTCTCTATCACTAACCAACTGCCCCATGCCATTTATTAAACCATTTACCCTTTCCCACTAAACTGCAATACCATCTCTGTCATATATAAAGTTTCTGTAAACACACAGATTTATTCCTGAACTTTCTATTCAGTTCCATTTGTCTGTTTATTTGTGAATCAATACTACTGTGTACTAGATACTATAGCTTTCTAATAAGTCTTGATGTCTGGTAAAGCAAGTTCTTTTTAGTTTTTTTCTTCAGAATCTTTCTTGGTCCTTTGTTCTTCCATATTAATTTTAAAATCAGCATAAAAGTGCAGTTGAAATATTGATTGGAATTGCATAGAGTTTATTGATAAATATGGGGGAGTAGATATCTTTAAAATACTGTGTTCTTATCTTGCTATATATAAATTTTCTCTCCATTTACTTAGACCTTTATTGCCTTTCAATAATTTAAAATTTTTTGGCATAGAATTTTTGAACAACTTTTGTTAGATTTATCCCTTCCAAGGAGCTTTATATTTTCATTGGTAATATTGATAGTCCTTTTTGGAAATTACCCTGACTCTTTGTTGCTGGAATGTAAGAATGCAGTTGATTTTTGTGTGTTGCCCATGTGTCTAGAAACCTTGCTGAACTCTCCTTTATTTATTCTATTAATATATCAGACTGGTGACATTTTTAAAGCATGAATAAATTTTGTTAGTTTTTCTGAAGACAAAGGTAATACATGGTCGCTCTATAGAAACCTGAAAGTACTCAGAGAAAATCCTTGTAAACATTTTGCTTTATTTAGTTTATTTCATTTTGTTGTCTCTTTACCTTTCTACCTTCTTTCCTTTAAAACATTTTTTATAATAGAAAATTTCCAACATATGCAAAAGCAGAGAGAAAAGTATAATAAACCTCCATGTTTTAATCTTCCATTTTTCACAATGACCAATTCATGGTTAATCTTTTTAATATATTACCCTCTACCTACTCCTTTCTTTCCCTCCCAGATAATTTTGAAACACATTTCAAACATCATATAGTTGCATCTGTAAACACTTCAGAATGTATGTCTAAAACAGCAGTTCTCAATTTGTGGTCCCCATATCAGCAGCTTCAGCATCACATGGGAACTAGTCAGAAATGCACATTCTCAGGCATGACCAAAGATCTACCAGATCAGAAACTCTGGGGATGGGGGCTAAGCAATCTGTTTTTAAATTAGCTTCTCATTTATACTGATGTACAATCAAGTTTAAGAAGCCCTCTGTTAGGGGCACTTCGGTGGCTCAGTCAGTTAAGTGTCTGACTCTTGGTTTTGGCTCAGGTCATGATCTCACGGTTTTGTGAGTTCGAGCCCTGCATTGGGCTCTGTGCTGATGATGCACAGCCTGCTTGGGATTCTCTCCCTCTCTCTGCCCCTCCTCTACTCACACTGTCTCTGTCTCTCTCAAAATAAAGAAACTTAAAAAATTAAAAAAAAAGAACCCCTCTACCAAAACATTAGAACATTTTTAAAAAACACCTCAACTGGATTATTTGTTTTTAGGGATGGAGGGTGGGGGAGAGGGAAAAGTGGGTGATGGGCATTGAGGAGGGCACTTGTTGAGATGAGCACTGGGTGTTGTATGGAAACCGATTTGTCAATAAATTATATTTTAAAAATGAAAAAAAATAAACACTTCAGTATCATTTACATGCTTAAATAACAATTCCTTTATATCGTCAGTGTTCAGATTTCTCTAGGGGTTTAGTTTGCTCAATTTTAATTTTCAGCAAGAGTAATTTGTAAGTGGGTTGTGTACTTCCATCATGAGGTTCATAATGTCTGATTTTCTTGTTTTTTATGCAGTTAGCAGACACTGATGGTCACTTTCCAGATTCATTATATCATCAGGGTCACAAAATGATCATATTCCAACTCTGTTGTTCCTTCTTCATTTATTGCTGGAATACTTCTAAAAACATAAATTTTCCCTCCTCAACTATTTGGTTACTTTGACATACAGTGTATATAGTAAAAGCAAGATAGATGCTTAGTTCTTTACCTTTATTTTCCAACTTTTAAAATAATGAGTTTTTTTGGGATAAACTTAAACATATTTGATGTGCTTTAATTATTATTATTCTTATTGATGTCCCCTTTCTCTCTTATAAATTAGTTTTCATTTATATCAAAGCTATATTTGCAGAGTATGAAAAGTCAAATCCTTTTCCTATTTCCCCTTCCAACGGCAACAGTTTTTAATTATTTTAGCTAATTAGTTTGATATCTTTAAATAACTTGCTTTTTGCTTTCTCTGTTTTTTTAGCGTTATGTATTGATTTTCCATGACTCAAGATGAGGATTTAGCTCAGTTTCACCCTTCCAGTACCCACCACATACATGCACCCATTATTCTACCACCTTCATACAGTTACAGCATAATTAGGGTGAGTTCAGTATTAAGTGTTTTCTTTGACTGTGTAAATGCTGTTCACAACTGAGCCCCATACAATACTATGGTTATTTTTCCATTTTTACAACTTTTTATTCTATCTGGAGTTAATGATGGCCACTGTTTGCTTGCTTAATTTTCTGCATTCTTATTACCAACTCAAACCTGACCTCTCCATTAGTTGTCTAAATCTCTTCTTAACACTTTTGATACATCCAGTGTCCCCTCCATTTCAACATCTTGAATAACCTAAATTCTTCTAACCACCTCTAATTTGGACTGCTGGGTCTCTACTCCTGGTACATGATTGCTATTCTATGATCTCCCCTTACCCTTTAGCCTGTGAATTTCTGTGGCTTCCTTAGTTGCACCCACTATTTCCTAGTTTCCTTATTTCCCTTTTCCTTGATTTATTTCCTCATTTTGTTGAAAGTCATCATCTAGTAGGTTCCTAGGAAAGGACATAAAAGAGGTAAATTTGGGGGACTTAGCTTGTACAAAGATATTTTCATTCTACTCTGACACTTCATTGATAATTAAATAGAATTCTAGCTTAGGAATAATTTTCCTTTGGTATCTCGAAGACATTTCCCCATTGCCTTCTAGCTACTGGGCTGTTGTTGAGAGGTCTGAAGTCATTCTAATCTCTGCCCTTTTAAATATGAACAGTTTATTCTCTCTGGAAGCAAGTAGGATCATCTCTGTCCTTAGGGTTCTGAAAATTAGTTATGATATGCCTTGATGTAGGTCTATTTTTTGTAAAAGTTTCTGGGCACTTGATAAGCCTTTTAAACTGAAAACCCATATCCTTCAGTTATGGGACATTTTATTTCTAGTTCTTTAATAATCTCTTTCTCTCCATTTTCTTTCTGCCATTTTTCTATGATTTTTATTAATTGGATGTTGGACCATCTGGATTTGTCCTTTAATTCTCTTTTCTATACTATGATTTCTTGCTCTACTTTCTGGGAGACTTCTTCAACTTTGTATTCCAAACTTTTTTTTATTTTTTTATTAAAAAAAATTTTTTTTTAATGTTTATTTTTGAGACAGGGAGAGACAGAGCATGAATGGGGGAGGGTCAGAGAGAGAGGGAGACACAGAATCTGAAACAGGCTCCAGACTCTGAGCTGTCAGCACAGAGCCCGACGCGGGCTGGAGCTCACAGACTGTGAGATAATGACCTGAGCCAAAGTCGGACGCTTAATCGACTGAGCCACCCAGGCGCCCCTGTATTCCAAACTTTTAATTTCTCTATCATAATTTTCATTTCTAAAATTCTTTTTTCTTAGTTCTCTGAATGTTTCTTTTACTAGCACCTCCTTCTTATTTCATGGATGTAGTATTCTCTTCTCTTTGAAAATACTAACAAAATTCTCTTCTTTAAAGTTTTCTTCTTGCAAATTCAGTTTCCCCCACCCCCACACTCCCTTTTCTTTTTGTATGTTTGTTTTGTTTTACTTGTCCTAGGTCTTTCAAGTTAGAGGCTTTCCTCAGAACATCACTCTCTTCCATTTGTCTGTTCGTACTTAAGAATGAAGTACTAAAAGGCTAACTGGAAATTCTATGGGAGTAGGTAGTCTTTGTTGAGAATGGGTGACACGGTAATGTGGTAACATGATTGGCGTATTCCCTTGGGTGACATCTGATGTCTAGATCCACAAAGAAGGATTAGCCAATAACCTGCCTGGAAGGCACAAGTTTGGCTGCCACTGCTGCAGAGTCTGTGTGGAGTTAAGAGAGCTGGGAGAAGTGGCATATCAAATTCAGTCTATAAATGTTTACTTATTCTCCTATTTTTCATGCAGTACTCCTGACCTCAACTTTACTTGGTGTTCCCCAGTCCAGGAGTAGCCTATCCTGTCCTCTCCAATCACCAACCCCCAGTTGCTGCCAGAATGCAGACAGGGCAATCAAGTGCTACATATAGGGAAGAGGATCTGGACTCAAAATGCTTAATAAAAAGAATTTCATCCAGTCCTCCTGCAGTCAGTCCCACCTATACTCCAACTTCCAGGATTAGCTATTATCACCAATTCCTGGCCTTTTCAAAGTGCTCCTAGATAAATCGTTTTGGTTCTCAGCTTTCCCTGCTGCCAGTTTAGGATTCAGATTTCTCAGGTTTCATAGGTCATTGACTGCTTTCCAATTTCCAAATTTTATTGCTCTTGTCTTATCTCCTATTGTACTTATCCTTTCAGGTTTCTTGCTTTGAAAAATTCCCTTTCCTGTTGTTTCAGTGAAGCTTTGGGAAGGAACAAAAGGAAGGTCCTACATTTCCAGATGCACAATTCCTTCTGAAGTGGGAACTCTTTGTTGTTCTAAGAAGATAGCTCAGTCATTGTTTTTCAAGAAATAAAGTCGTATCCCCATTTCACAGAGAGAATATTTTAGGGACAAAGAAACCAAGTCATTTTTCCAAGATGACCGGGTTGGGGATGGGGCAGTAGCTCAGTGCAATTGTGTTGAAGCAAAAAACATGCTGTAACATTGTACAGTTGTCACATTCCTGACATAAGTTACTCTATCCTGCCTGCTCATTGCTTTGCCGTTGACCTCGACCAATGTCACAGCCAAGCAATAAAAGCCAGTGTTAGTTGCTGAATACAAAATGACCAGGCTGAACATTCACACATTACTCTCTTCAGCAAAAAATGGAACTAATGTGACCTAGTATTTTTCATGATAATGACTGTAATTAACTGACCAAGCTGAACGAGCCTTGGAATTCATCTGACAAAAGACTACCATTGCCAGCTTTCAGAAACTAGAGACATGACAAATTTGTGAGTTGGGTCTTTGAGAGACAGGAAAAAGCTGAGGCCATCTAAAATTTAATTTAGTACCTGAAAGTAGGTCTCCAAATGAAAATGATGCTTTACCCTTTAGAAGCAGAGTTTTCTGGATCCTTAGGCCTCCTGAAGCGATTTACTGCATAGATTTCTCTTAGGTCAGCAGGATGGTGATTCCAGGTTTAAGCCAAGAACATTTCACAATCAATTTTTGCTCAGATTCATTATTCTTACAGCTAGCTGTCGGGCTTATATTGCATCACTACAAGTCAGATAATATTGTCAGCAGATAATGTCATAATCTGTTGATGAAACTATTCATTATTTTTCCTGCCATTTTTTAATTTATGTGGGATATAAACTGCATCTCCCCTATTAAAATGTGTCAGATGTGCTGATGTTTTATGCACTTGAATTGTGTTCTTTTGACTCTAAGGGTGAAATGAACCTATACCAAAAACCTAGTATTACTCTGAGAATGCCTCTGAATTAATTATAGTTCCTATTAGAGCAATTCTATTCTAAAATGCATTAAATTGCATTTCCAGACATTTATATTGAAACTGGTCATTGTTGCCGGTTCGTGGTTTTGCTCTCAGGAAGAAGGCTGCTATATTTAAATGAATCAATAAAGAATAGATACACTTGAAAAATAGTTTATGACTTTGTGTTTTTAGAGTAAAGATGTGGGAAGAAAAGTCCTGCAAAATATGAGAACAAGAAGTCATCCTGGAGATTGTCTAGACCAGCTCAATTATTTTATAGAAAACCGAGTCTTGGAATGATTTAGTGACTTTATTTCACAATGCTCAGTTACTTTTCATGGAGCTAAGTTTCCTCAGACCCATTCTCTTTCCACTGCACAGTGACATTAGGGTATTTAAATGGAATAGTAGCCATAAAAAAGAATGAAATCTTGCCATTTGCAGCAACATGGATGGAGCTAGCGAGGGCATTATGCTAAGAGAAATAAGTCAGAGAAAACAAATACCATATGATTTCACTCATATGTAGAATTTAAGAAGACAAGAGAGAGAGAAACCAAAAAACAGACTCTTAACCATAGGGAACAAGCTGGTGGTTGCCATACAGGAGGTAAGTTGGAGGATGTGTGAAATAGGTGAAGGGGATTAAGAGTACCCTTATAGTGATGAACGCTGAGTAATGTATAGAATTGTTGAATCACTATATTATACACCTGAAATTAATACAACACTGTGTGCCAACTATACTGGATATAAAATAAAATTTAAAATAAAATTTAAAACTTCTATGTTTTTAATAAAATAAAAGGTAAATTGGTATTTTAAATTTTTTTACTGAGAAATAATTTAAAACTTACAGAAAAATCGCATATAAAACACAAATTACTGCTTACCTTTACCTTGTACCTAGATATATCAATTGTTAACATTTTTCCACATGTGCTTGTATGTGTATGTACTGTAGAGGAGCAGAATTTGCCACCCCCTAAAAATCTGTCTCTTAGCCATAAGGATTATTTTAGGCTAATTATTCCTTTTTCTCTTTCTTTTTTTTTTTATTTTTTTAACGTTTATTTATTTTTGAGACAGAGAGACAGAGCATGAACGGGGGAGGGGCAGAGAGAGAGGGAGCACAAAACTGGAAGCAGGCTCCATGCTCTGAGCCATCAGCCCAGAGCCCAACGTGGGGCTCGAACTCACGGACTGTGAGATCGTGACCTGAGCTGAAGTCGGACGCTTAACCAACTGAGCCACCCAGGCGCCCCTCCTTTTTCTTTTTCAAAGTTTTTATTTAAATTCTAGTTAGTTAATATATGGTACAATATTGGTTTCAGGAGCAGAATTCATTGATTCATCACTTATATACAACACCCATTGCTCATATTAACAAATGCCTTCCTTAGTACCCATCACCCATCTATAATATATTGCACAGTATATTATATTGCATTCCCACCAACAGTGCAAAGGTATTCCCGTTCTCTGCGTCCTTGCCAATACCTGTTCTTTCTTGTATTGTTACTTTTAGCCATTTTGACAGCTATGAGGTGGTTATCTCACTGTGGTTGTGATTTGTATTTCCCTGATGAGTGATGTTGAGCATCTTTTCATGTGTCTGTTAGCCACCAGGATGTCTTCTTTCTAAAAGTATCTATCATGTTTTCTGCCCATTTCTTCACTGGATTGTTCTTTAGAGTGTTGAGTTTGATAAGTTCTTTATAGATTTTGGATACTAATCCTTTATCTGATATGTCTTTTGCAAAAAGCTTCTCCCATTCTGTCAGTTGACTTTCAGTTTTGTTGTTTCCTTTGCAGTGCAGAAGCTTTTTATTTTTATGAGGTCCCAATAGTTCATGTTTGCTTTTATTTCCCTTGCCTCTGGAGACATGTCTAGTAAGAAATTGCTGTGGTTGAGGTCAAAGAGGTTGATGCCTGCTTTCTCCTCTAGGATTTTAATGGTTTCCTGTCTTACATTTAGGCCTTTCATCCATTTTGAGTTTATTTTTGTGTATTGTGTAAGAAAGTGGTCCAGTTTCATTCTTCTGCATGTCACTGTCCAGTTTTCCCAGCGCCATTTGCTAAAGAGACTATCTTTTCTTCATTGGATATTCGTTCCTGCTGTCAAAGATTAGTTGGCCATACATCTGTGGGTCCATTTCTGGGCTTTCTCTTCTGTTCCACTGATGTATGTGTCTGTTTTTGCGCCAGTACCATACTGTCTTAATGATTACAGCTTTGTAATATAGCTTGAAGTCCAGGATTGTGGTGCCTCCAGATTTGATTTCCTTTTTCAACATTATTTTGGCTATTCAGAGTCTTTTCTGGTTCCATACAAATGTTAGGATTGTTTGTTCTGGCTCTATGCAGAATGCTGGTGTTCTTTTGATAGGGGTTGCTTTGAATGTGTAGATTGTTTTGGATAGACATTTAAAGAATGTTTTTTCTTCTAATCTATGAGCATGGGAAGTTTTTCCATTTCTTTGTGTCTTCTTCAACTTCTTTCATAAGCTTTCTATATTTTTCAGCATACAGATCTTCTACCTCTTTGGTTAGGTTTATCCCTAAGTATCTTACGGTTTTTTGGTGCAATTGTAAATGGGATCGCTTCCTTGATTTCTCTTTCTGCTACTTCATTATTGGTGTATACAGATACAACCAATTTCTATATGTTGATTTTATATTCTGTGTATCAGTTGTAGCAGTTTTTTGGTGAAGTCTTTTGGTTTTTCCATGTAAAATATCATGTCATCTGCAAAGAGTGAAAGTTTGACTTCTTCCTTGCTGATTGGGATGCCTTTTATTTCTTTTTGTTGTCTGATTGCTGAGGCTTGCACTTCCAGTACTATTTTGAACAATAGTGGTGATAGTGGACTTCCCTGTCATGTTTCTGACCTTAGAGGGAAAGCTCTAAGTTTTTTCCCATGGAGGATGACATTAGTTATAGGTCTTTCATATATGGCTTTTATGATGTTGAGGTATGTCCTTCCATCCCTACTTTCTTGAGGCCTTTTATCAAGAAAAGATGCTGTATTTTGTCAAATGCTTGTTCTGCACCTATTGAAAGGATCATATAGTTCTTATCCTTTCTTTTATTAATGTGGTGTATCACATTGATTGACTTGCAAATATTGAACCAGCCCTGCATCCCAGGAATAAATCCCACTTGATCATGGTGAATAATTCTTTTAATGTCTTTTTGGATCCGGTTGGCTAGTGTCTTGTTGAGAGTTTTTGCATCCATATTCCTTAGGGAAATTGGTCAGTAGTTCTCCTTTTTAGTGGGGTCTTTGGTTTTGGAATCAAGGTAAGGCTTGCTTTCTAGAATGAGTTGGGAAACTTTCCTTCCATTTCTATTTTTTTGGAACAGTTTGAGAAGAATAGGTATTAACTCTTCTTTAAATGTCTGGTAGCATTCCCTTGGGAAGCCATGTGGCCCAGGACTATGGTTTGTTGGGAGAGTTTTGATTACTGATCCAATTTCTTTGCTTGTTATGGGCCTGTTAAAATTTTCTATTTCTTTCCGTTTCAGTTTTGATAGTTGTGAGTTTCTAAGAATTTGTCCTTTTCTCCCAGATTGCCCAGTTTGTTGATACATAATTTTTCATACTATTCTCATAATTGTTTGCATTTCTGTGGTGTTGGTTATGATCTCTCTTCTTTCATTTGTGATTTTATCTATTTGGGTCTCCTCTCTTTTCTTTTTGAGAAGTCTGGCTAGGGGAGTTATCAGTGTTGTTTATTCTTAGCAAAAAAACGGCTTTTAGTTTCATTGGCCTGTTCTGAGGTTTTTGTTGTTGTTGTTTCTATATCATTTATTTATTTTCTAATATTTATTATATCCCTTCTTCTCCTGGATTTAGGCTTTTTTTTTCTGCTCCTTTTCTAGCTCCTTTAGAAAGTGTAAGGTTAGATTGTGTACTTGGAACCTTTCTTGCTTCTTGAGATAGGCCTGAATAATATGTACTTTCCTCTTAGGATTGCCTTTGCTGCATCCCAAAGGGTGTGGACTATCATGTTTTCATTTTCATTTGCTTCCATATGTTTTTTATTTTATTTTTTCTTTAATTTCCTGGTTAACCCACTTATTTTCTAGTAGGATGTTCTTTAACCTCCATGTATTTGAGGGCTTTCCAAATTTTTTTGTGTGGCTGATTTCATTTCATAGCATTGTGTTCTGAAAAAATGCATAGTATGATCTCAATCTTTGTGTACCTGTTGAGGGCTGATTTTTGACCCAGTATGTGATCTATTCTGGAGAATGTTCCATTTGTACTCAAAAAGAATGTTTATTCTGCTGATTTAGGATGAAGTGTTTTGAACATATCTATTAAGTCCATCTGGTCCAGCGTGTCATTCAAAGCCATTGTTTCCTTGTTGATTTTCTGCTTAGATGATCCGTCCATTGCTGTAAGTGGGCTGTTAAAGTCTCTTCTTATTGTATTTTTATCAGTGAGTTTATTTATGTTTGTTATTAATTGATTTATATGTTTGGGTTCTTTCAAGTTGGGGGCATAAATATTTACAATTGTGAGATCTTCTTGATGGATAAACCCCTTAATTATGACATAATATCCTTCTTCATCTCTTGTTACAATCTTTGGCTTAGAATCTAGTTTGTCTGATATAAGTATGGCTGCTCTGGCTTTCTTTTGACCTCCATTAGCATAATAGATAGTTCTCCATCCCCTTACTTTCAATATGCAGGTGTAGTTATATCTAAAATAAGTCTCTTATAGGCAGCATATAGATGGATCTTGGGTTTTTTTAATACATTCTGATACCCTGTATCTATTGATTGGAACATTTATTCCATTTACATTAGAGTGATTATTAAAAGCTAAGAATTTAGTTGGGCTAATTATTTTTAAGAAACTACACAGGGTACCTGGCTGGCTTAGTTGGTTAGTGTATGACTCTTGATTTCAACTCAGGTCATGACCCCAGGGTCATGGGATTGAGCCCTGTGCTGGTCTCTGCACTGAGCGTGGAGCCTGCTTAAGATTTAATCTCTCTCTCTCCCTCTCTCTCCCTCTCTCTTCCTCCCTCTCCGTCCCTCTCCCTCCCTCTCCCTGCCCCTGTCCCCCATTGGCGTGCTCACTCGCTCTCTCTCTCTCTCTCTCTCTCTAATTAAAAAATAAAATAACATAAAGAAAGAAAGAAGAAACTGCTAACACAGGAGAATCTTAGAAAACCTAGCAGATGTTGCCCTTTTGTAAGAGACATTTGTATACATATGGGAAATCTCCATTTGTAAGTGTGTCTCCCTCTCTGTACTAGTAAAAGGGGGTCTCGGTCTCTAGAAACTCTTTTCAATGGACAAGGCAATGACCTAAATTTGCATAATAACTTTTACCCTTGATTATGCGTCTTTGCTTGGTAATTTCTGTAACTAACTTCCCCCTTCCCCAATATCTTCTTTTGACTTTAGCAGGAGATGGTATTTAAGGTGGTGTGGCTTAAGCCACTTTGGAGAGTTACTCGGTTTTCTTGAATCTCTCCCATGTATATAGGAAGTGTACATGTTATTAAACTCTTTTTTATTTTTCTTCTGTTAATCTGTCTTATTTCAATTTAACCATACCAGCCAAAGAAACTAGAAGGGCAGAAGAAAATTTCTTTCTCTCCTACAGTGTATGTACACACACACACACACACACACATGCTGAATTATTTCAGGTTGAAGAGGCAGATGGATGCAGCTTACTTCACCATATGTATCCTAAGGACAAGGAAATTCTCTTATAAAACCATAGCATAAATATCAAATTCAGGAAACGTAACATTAGTACTGTTAAAAAGAAAGCCACAGACCTAAAATGGTGCCATTTAGTCCAAGTCACCAAATCGGGGCTTAATACCTACTCTAATTGCAATTTCACCTTCCCTCAGAAATGGAGTTTTAACTGGCAGGTCAGGAATTTTCTGCATCAATGAGTTATTCTGTCAGATGTGGTGATGTTTTATATACTTGAGTTGTGTTCTCTTGACTCTTTGGGTCAAATAAATTAGATCTTGGTTCTAAACATTGGCCTTCTCCAACCACCCAAACTGGTAAGGTAATCTGCATGATAGGGTCACCTGTTCTTCCTCCTAAGACAAAGCTGCCTTGCCTGGGATAAACCTTTTCCTTTGGTAGTAACTTCATTGCCTCACCCTCCTTCCTGTAAAAATCTTCCTTTTTGTACAATTCCTCAGAGTTTTGCTCTACTTGCTAGATGGAATTCTGCCCTATTTATTAAGCATTTAATAAAGCCAATTAGATCTTCAAATTTACTTATTGAATTTTGTTTTTTAACAATACAGTGTTATTTATCAAAGAATATACAGTCCTTCTCAATTTTTACCAATCATCACAATAATGACTTTCAGGCATTTCTTTTTTTTCTCCTAGATCCAGTCCAGGTTTAGGCATTGGCCATGGGTGGGATGAGAGACTTTAGGTTGTGCAGACTCTCCTCCCATGTGCTGGTTAGAACATCACACTTTTGCGTTACTCTTGATTTCAGTACGGTGCTTCTGTTTGATAGATGGCCATTTCTGTGTATGGAGGTGGTTCTCAATCCTTCATTTGGGAAGGTTGATATTTTTTGGTCAGGGTTGAGAAGATATTTGGATTGTCTTTCCTTGTATAACTAAAACTAGTTTTCTAGAAAGTTATATAGCCCCCTGTTCCCAGCCTATTGTTCCTTGGTCAGTTCAGCTAATAACCATTGCTATTTGTGAATCTTTGTGAATGCTTCTTTTCTTTTCTTTGTTCTTTTTTTTTTTTTTTTTTTGAGAGAGAGAGCACAAGTGGGAGAGGAGCAGAAAGAGAGAGGGAGAGAGAGAATACCAAATAAGCTCCACACCCAGCACAGAACCCAACACAAGGCTCAATCCCACAAACTGTGATATCATGACCTGAGTCCAAATCAAGAGTTGGAGGCTTACCCAACTGAGCCACCCAGGTGCCCTGACAGAAATATTCTTTTAAAATTTTTTAATGTTTATTTATTTGTTAGAGGGACAGGGGGAGGGAGAGAGGGAGAGAGAAACAGAGACACAGAATCTGAAGCAGGCTCCAGGCTCCAAGCTGTCAGCATAGAGCCCCACAAGGGGCTCAAACCTACGAACCATGAGATCATGACCTGAGCCAAAGTCGGATGCTTAACCAACGGAGCCACCCAGGTACCCCAGAAATATTCTTATTTAGTGATCACCAGACTGTGTAAAAAGGTAAAATCATATGGGACCATGGGCCTTCAAATAGACATTCCATCCTCTTTAGGGCCTGTTTGGAAACTAACAAGAATCAAATAAAATGAACCAAGTACTTCTCTACAGAAATGTTTCCAGGCCTACCTTCCAAACTTCAAAATCATTTAATAATGAGTTGCTATGGGGACCAGGGCTTCTCTCACATTTTAGAATGTTATGGTTAAGAAGGACTGTCATTCGTGATGAACCTGCCAGCTGCCCCAGTTTCTCCATTACAAATGAAAATAATCTGATACGAAGAGACATATTTGGAACAAGCTTGAATTCATATGGCCTTCTGGTGAAGTGAAGTCTATTTAGCTTGCAAGGAAACAGAAGCATACATAAACTAGCAGCAGGAAAGCTCATGGGACATGGGACTGGGTCTCACAGGACTTGTAACTAGTGATGGGTTCTGTATTTAGGCCTTTTGGAAACAGACATAAGAGTTCCTACCTCTTCACCATAAAACTCCATAATTTCTTTGACTCATCTGTACTACGTATGTCTGCTTCTTTCTGTTTTTCACTGACTCATTTTTTTTTATCTCCTGAAGAAAATCTGATAGGACCAGGGGTGGTGTCTTAGTTTAAGTTCTCCCAAAAGTAGATCCTGAGAAAAGGGTTTGTGTAGAAGTAGGTTATTTTCAGGGTGATACCAGGAAACAGAGAGAGGGAAAAGAGACAGGGAAAATCAGTAATAGATTTGTTAATAAGTGGGTTATTGCTATGGAACTCAATTCTACTGGGTACTCTCTGAGAGACTCTATGGATCATACTACAGAACTGCCCCTCCAAGAGAGTGAGGAAATTGGGGATGTACCCACCGATTTCTGTCCTTTATTAATGGGGAGTCCCTCCTAGGGCATTACATTTCCTGGTACTTCTGGCCTGCTTACAAGTGGACCTAGCACATTCCTGTAGCCAGAGAACGCCCTTAGTCAGGAAAATATAGACACTCAAGTTAAGAAGTCTCTGGTGAGTATGATGAGAACAAGTAACTGTTCACTGAAGCTGCAGACAGTCTTCTGGGTGAGCTGAGGGGCAATGGTGGGACACCAAGTGAGTGATTCTACAGATAGGCACTGAGGCAAAATGGGCTAGGCATCTTACAGGGAAGATGGAGGTGCAACAGCACAACCTTGGCTGCCTAGACCAACATGTTAGCAAAGGCTATATGCAGGGTAGTCCCAAAGGTAGTGATTATGAGAAGACTAGCACCCTTAAAGTCTGTCTGCTAAAGCCCCTTTCTGAACAACCTGTATAGGACCAAATAATTTCCCCATTGTTCATATATCATACACACACACGCACACACACACACACCCACATACACATACACACACACACCCATTCTAGGAAAGCCTCATGCTCATAGTCCAGATATTCTATTTTTATATTGTCAGATCCTTAAGGGAGTAATAGGTCTGTCTACAAAAGTGACTCTTGCAATAGTTTCTTAATCAAATTTTGTCTGTCACTCTGCTAAATATTCATCACTTTTTAAGATCATGCCTTTGATTAATTTTTTAAAGTGAATTTATTACAAAAGAGCAGAAGGAATACACTATGTGGCCTCCAGAAAATCATTCAAGTGTTCCAAATTACATGTAAGAATTTTTTTCTATTTGTGCTAGAGTTGAGATAAATCAGCTTTTTTTTGTTTCCTTCTTGTGTCAAAAACTAATTGAGACATAAGACACATGAATCAAACAGATGAAGTTAAAAATGTCAGCTTTGTCTCTTTAAGATTGAATTATAGAATGAAACTGAATGTGTGGCCATAATGGGTCCACCGAAACCTCTTCCTTAACAGCACATTCAAGAATTCAACTTCCCACTTGCAGGGGGAAATCATTCCCTAGGGAATCCAGCACATGGAGTTTGTAAGAGTGTGTGAGTCCTTTGCACAAATTGAATGAATGAGTGAGAGAGAGAGAGAGAGAGAGAGAGAGAAGGAAGGAACTGTAGAGCCACCTTGTGTTAGTTGGATCTTTTGGGAGGCCGATTCTGAGACACAGAAATGCAAAAAGCTTTTAGAACTTGGCTATAAATCCTATGAATGATAAAATGGGCAAGAAGCAGAATTGGGCGGGAGGAGCCTGGGATCTCAATGAAGATTTGACAAAATGTCAGTCAACCCGTTAGGGAGCCCCAGAGCAAACTCTACCTGTTAAAGGAGTTTCACATTGGACAGAAATGGTCAGGACTTAGCATTCCTGCTATGTTTGGTCATTGGTTGGGGCTGCCCAAGAGCATAGCCTTCAGAATCTGGGGGCTGTCAACTAACTTCATTTTTGCAACTGTTTCAGAAGTTCTTTCCTTCTTTCTTTTTAGATGTTTATTTATTTTTGAGAGAGGGTGCACAAACAGGGCAGGGGCAGAAAGAGAGACAAAGAATCTGAAGCAGGCTCCAGGCTGTCAGCACAAAGCCCAATGTGGGGCTCGAACCCACAAACCATGAGATTATGACCTAAGCTGAAGTTGACCCTCAACTGACTGAGCCACCCAGGCGCCCCCTAGCAAGTTCTTTCTTGAAGGGTGATCTGAGTGGCACACTTCCATGGCTGCCAACACACATCTACCATGCCCCTTTTCCTAGTGTCCCTAATCAGAAAAGTTACTCCTTCACCCTTGGAGAGGAGTGAGCAAGGGAACAAGAAGCTGGAGGTGGTGCTCCCATGTTTCTTTCTCAGTTAATGAAATGGAAACACAGAAAAAAAAATACCTATGAAGGAAAAGTCTTTTATAGAAAAATGACACATAAGAAATAATGCCCCCCACACCTTGCCACTAGTAACACATAGTCCCACTTGCCTTCTAAGGAGGATGGATCCTGTTAACTGGAGAACCCTTTGGATTGCTGAGCTGGAAAGCTGGAAGGGCACTCAACTCCATAGCAAGATGGAAGAAAAAATAAGTAGGGGTGAGAATGAAGAATGTGGAGCCCATGACAGTGGGCGTTGTATGGAGGCAGGACAGAAAGAAAATCATTGTAACAGGAGGATTAAGAAGGGACTTGAAAGAATGTAAATCTTAAATAGAATTTTTAAATTTGATTGCATTGGGTAGCATAATGTAAATTCCCTTTTGATCTCTACCATGGAATCTTAAGGAAGTCTATATTGCCCTTAAATGCTTTTATAATAGTGGATTCTTCATGGTATACTCAGTGAGGCATTGCTATTTATGTCTGGATGAATATACCATGCAGTGGAGCTAAGTAACTGAGGAGTCTGCTTCAGGTCTGTATGATGCCAAAACCTGTGCTCTCAACTGATTGGCTTATACTGCTGCTGGCTGGCTTCAAGGCAGAGTTATTTTGCTCTGAATATGCCAGCATGAGGAAGCTTATTTTATAGGGTTGTGTTTCAAAACAGGGGTGTGGACCCAGAGAGTACATATCCACTCTAGTTTTCCTTAGTTGCCCCCAGAGTAATTCTCCCTGGTTAACCCCTAAGGGTCCACATGACCTGACAAAGAAGATACTTGTGATCCTCCTTACTCCTTATCCTTGCATTCAGCTGTGAGTTGTGACCATGGATTTATTTGGGTCCTCCTGAAATGTGTTACATATGTAACATATATATATGTGTGTGTGTGTGTGTGTGTGTGCGTGTGTGTGTGTGTGTGTGTGTGTGTGTGTGTGTGTGTATCACCAGAAACAGCTAGTCCTTCTATGTGGAACTATAAGCTCAAGCACCCTAAACCAAAAGAAAGAAAAAGGTCTCTGGTAAAGGGCAATAGAGAGAAACCAAAAACCCAAACCATGGATACAGAAAATGAATACCCTCAAATCTCCCATCACCATCGCTATTGTTACCACTTATTGTAAATAAAATTATGTATATATCTTAAGACTCAGAAAAGGTCTGTTTTTATCTCTTTTCCCATAGGCTGCAATGATTATTGCTCACCCTACTTCTGTCCAACCCCTCAGCTTCTGATACTCCTAGGTACTCATTTCCTTGCATTATTGCCCATTTTTCTTCTTCTGTTAATCCTCTTTCTCCTTTTCCACGGGCCATCCTTTGGTGTCCTCTAACAGTAAAGATAGAAGCACAGTAGACATACCGCATTGAACCACATAGACCAAGGCCAAATGAGAGTGGGGCAAGTGGTGGTCCACTTCTGGTCAGCAAGCCCTGTGTTTTTCTAATTCTCAAAAAAAAACCTATTAAAATATACACCAATAAAAATAAGCCATAATCATGATGATTTTAAAATGTTACATGTTAAGATTATATAAATTATGGTTGCCTGATGAGGAATATTTCAGAACAGAGGTTAGCTATTTAAAATATACGTTAATACCTATCCAGTACCATGGAGGGCAGGGGTGGTTGGTTTCTATAGTAGCAATTCTATTTATTCAGAAAAATTCTTATAATAGAAAATTAACTCATTAATTCATATTACCTTATTATGAATATGATTTAGAAGAAAGCAGGTGTAGCAGATGCTGTTGGTGTCCCACTCATAACACACTTGACATTTAGTGTGTCCATATATGCTACCCAACTTCCAGCTTTGCCTGAAGTCTCTCTCTAGACACTGGGGCCCTTTCTCCCCTCCTCCTTCCCAGAAGCAATTCTCACCTAATGACTGACACAGTTGCTAGATAAATATCCCAGCTTCCTTGCCTGATGATTGGGATAAAGCTGAGACATGCTCTAGTTGTAGTTAGTTATCTTGTTTGTCAGCGCAAATTTTACTGGCTTCCTTCTCTTCCCTGTTTTACTTCTCTACTTCCTTCTGATATTCCCAGGGATTATCTGCTAAATAGATACTTGCATTTAAACCATTTTCTCAGGTCACTTCTGGGAGAATATAAACCAAGAAAACAATGCCATTTATCTGATCCATTGCTTAATAAGAAACCTTCTAATTTGTAGTTTAGTTACATTAGTGGCTAATTTCTTTTTAAGTTTGTTTATTTTTGAGAGAGAGAGTGAAAAAGAGCACAAGTGTGGGTGGGGGAGAGAGAGAGAGAGAGAGAGAGAGAGAGAGAATCCCAAGCAGGCTCCACACTCTCAGTGCAGAGCCTGACATGGGGCTTGAACCCATGAACTGTGAGATGACCTGAACTGAAACCAAGAGTCGGATGCCTGAGTGACCCAGGTGCCCCAGTGGCTAATTTCTGATGTTTTATGCAGGTAATCTGTCTTAGTTATATGTGAGTCCTATCTGCAGGTGATTAATGACTTTTGGAAATATTATTGGTGTGAGTCTGTTTTATGTAGCAGGAACTGGCAGACAACAACCTGTGTGACAATTCTGGCCAGGTGCTTGTTTTCATAAAAAAAAGATTTTATTGGAAAATAGCCACATCCATCATTTACATATTGTCTGTGGCTGCTTTCACACTACAATAGCAGAGTTGACTAGTTGTGACAACGACTATAAATTGTAAAATATGTACACCTTACAGAAAAAGGTTCCCAATCCCTCATGTAATACCTGTTCACCTTTGGGTTTAGTGAGAAGAAGAAATTCATGAATTAATAAACATGAGGGCTAGAATGTGGACCCGTGGCATCTCAGCAAGCGGCAGCAGCTCAGTGAGACTCCCAACCTGAAATACAGACTATTCACCACACACTCAATTTGTTCCAGTGTTTGTGTATAGTACGGTCAGAATCAGGTCTTGAGATTATAGAGTAGAAATGAGAAGGAAAGCAGGGACTACACAGGAATATTGAGAAAGTGTTTTTTTTTTTTTAATGAGGCTCATCAGCACACTTGAAGATAATTTCTCTCCAAAAAAAACTTCCTTTCTTGATTGACTTGGTGCTTATCATCTCATCAGTCTATTCTCTCTTGAACCCTACAGGCTCAATATTAATTATTAATTAACTTGAAACTGGTTGATAAAGTCCTCTGTAAGTGATCCTAACCTATGTATGCCATAATTCTAATAAGCTTAAGTTCCTTCAACACAGAGACTCTTTCTGTTCTTTTTTTAATCAACCTTCTAGACCCCAACAATTGATAGAAAAGTATTCTCTGCATAATGGATGCTCAGTAAACTTTATGAATTTCCTATACCCACCACACACAGACTCCTATAGATGAGGCAACATGGTAATAAAATGGGAATCATTTGCTAAATATGAAATGATTGTGCAAAATAGTTGAGTGATAAGGAATATAGGCTTCAAAAATGCTAAAAGGGCGTGTGAAATCCTTCGTCCTGGCCACACAGTCTTATCTTCAGACATTTGAAAGGAACAAATTGCCAAGTCAAATTTTAAACCTGAACCCTTTCTGAATAGCTATTAATGAAACTAGCAAAGAAGGAAAGAAATAATATATTTAACCCATTTGGGAAATTAACTAGATTCCATGAGCTTTATGTCTTGTAAGAAATCCTTTTGGCCTGAAACTAGTTACTAAAAACTTGTTTTTGCTCTACTATCCATAATCTAGTAGGGGGATGAAATAGGTAAGCCACTAACGACATTTCAAGGCACATTTAGACATTGCGAAGAATAGCCTACCACTATGTTTATGGTCTCCACAATCTCACTTCTATCCATTCTTTAATCCACTGTGATCTGGCCTTTATTATGAATTAGTTTTACCTGACTAACCATTTTTAAAAGTTCCCATTACATATATTCTAGGGCTTAAGGAGAGAAAAAAAATACACCCATTTCCTGCACTCAAGGATTCCCTAATCTGTTTTTGGGGAGGAAGAAATTTCTTCTGTCCTTCTAACTGGACCAAGGATCAAATTGACATGGGCTAGATTAACAGGAGAAAATAAAATTTAGTTTTGTATATATGGAGAATCCACATAGACATGAAATTCCAAAGATGGGCAACATGAGGCTTATATGACATCCTAAGCTAAGGAAGAGGGGTAAGCATCTCAGATGCATGGGAGAGGAAGACCATTAGCAGGAAGGTGATAGGAGGTATTTGGAAAACAAAAATTGCCCTAATATGTAGGTAAGTTTCTTAGGTAAAGAAGAATATCCTGGTACATTTAGGCAGTTGAGGGGGAGGTAAAAGAGCTTTTCCTAAATCTTCTGGTTTTGATTGCTTGTGACTCAAAATAATCTTCATGCCAAAGTGGCCCATCTTGGGGTAGCCTGCCCTTGGCCCCTACAGTATTGAAAGATAAACACATGTGGAAAAAGTCAGACACCATAGTAAGTGCCATTAAAAAGAAATCAAGTTGGAGTTTTGGTAACACAAAAGAGAACAGGTGATCAGCTCTGTTTAAGGGTAGATCTTGGGTTGGGGTCTCTGGAAACAGAACCTAAGACAGGGATTTATTGGAGGAGTACACTCAGGAGAAATCTGTACAGGAGTAAAGAAAGAAGAATAGGGCCAAGGAAGAACCAAGCAAGGATAATCTCAGGTAAAATCTGACCTTGGGTTGATACAAGACAGATTCTGGAGCATAAATCTCACTGTAGAGACAGGGCAAAGGGTCCAAACTTTTACGCCTCTGTCCTTGGCTTCCCCAGTTAGTCAAGGCCAATCTTTCTGAGAGGGTCACAGGTATATGCTGTTAGCTGCAGTACTCACAAACAGCTGGAGGTTTGGGTGCCCTGGCTGGTCAAGTTGATCTGGGCCAATCACCAACAGCATCTACTAAAAGAGGGTTAGAAGAACTATATGTTACATGTTATCATTTTGGGCAGTCCAATGTCTGAGCACCTTTCCTGTTGACAAAGCTCCACTTTCTGTTAAAAAGAAAACTACAGGCCAAGTCACCACACCAAGTCTTAAAACCTAATTTAACTACACTTTGAGCCTCCCTCAGAAATGTAGTCTTAATCAGTCAGAAATTTCCTGGTCAGTACCAATAAGGTAATCTGTCACGTGGGCCCTCTCCGTCTCCCAAAGGAAGATAAAGTCATCGACCTACTAAGACCCTTTTCTTTTGTCACCCAAAATATTCTTTTTTTTCCTGTTTATGACTTCCGTGTCATTAAAAACCTTTCCCTTTCTGTAGCCCTTTGGAGCTCCCCTCTACTTGAAGATGGGGTGCTACCCAATTCATGAATCAATTCATAAGCCAATTAGATCTTCAAATTTACTCGTTGAATTTTGCTGTTTTTTTTTTTAATACTATGATGCTTCCAATTTTCGGGGTAAAGTTCTACATCCTTCCCAATATGTTCTAGACATCCTTCTAACAAATGTCTTTTCTGTTTTTATTAGGCAGAATCAGATTTTCCGATTTGCCACCAAGAACCCTGACAGGTTCAGAGATTAGGGAAATTATTAGGTCATAGATGATTACAGCCTAAAAAGATGGGGGCTGTTGGGTAGGAGAGGAATATGTGTTCAGACTAAGAGCCAGAAATCTAGGGTGACTCTGAAATTTATTACCTGTAAGACTATGGGAAGGTCTGGCAAATCTAGGGAGAGTTTGGAGAAGGGACAGTGAGTTCATTGGGGGACTTGTTGAGTCTGAGTCTTCTGGGAACATCCATAGGGAGATGTTTCACATATAACTGTGCAAGTCTCGTAGTCAAGAAAAGAATCTGGGAGGAGAGATAGACTGAGAAAGAGAGACAGAGAGAGAGAGAGAGATAACAATATTGTCCATGGATATGTCTGAACTCAAGGGGGAGTGTATATAAAATAAAAGTTGAAAAGGTCAATAGCAGAATCTAAAAGGGAGGGGAAGAGGAACAGAATCTTTCATCCCAAAATATGCCTCTTTTGTATACGGATTATTTTGTGCTAAAGACAGTCAAAACCCAGCAGATTCAGGAAAAGCTCTTTACCTCTTCCCCCTCCAACTCCATTGCCTGTCTGTACTAGGAAAAGAGCTATATTACTAGCTATACCTCTTAACCTAAGAAATTTATCTGCCTAACAGGGTGACCTTTGTTTTCCAAACATCTCCTTTGCCTTTCTGTGAATGGCCTTCCTCCTCTTTCTATTTCGAGACTCCTGACCTCCTTCTTTCTGATATTTTGTATAAATCCCAATTATCTGGCTGCATTTTGAGCCTTGAATATTTGGAGGTCCCATTGGTATGAAATTAAATTTATTTTTCTCTTGTTAATCTGTCTTATGTCATTTTAATTGTTTGACCAGCCACTGAAACTAGAAGAGTAGAAGAAAAATTTCCCTCTCCAACAGTGGTTAGGTCTGTATATTTTTTTACAGATAGATCTTAAGTAAATTATGAAAAGAGAAGGCAAGGAAGGAAGGACTAGTCAACACTGCTAATTGTTACAGTGATTAAGCAAGACAAGTGCTGAAAAAAGACCAAAGGTGATATTAATTACAAAGTCAGTGATTACTTTTGAGAGAAGAGTTTTTATAGAGTTTCCTAAAAGAAAAACCTGTCCCTCCTCCTGTGTAAGGTAAATCTACCACTTCTCTTTTCCTCATCTAGATCTTCTTTTATTGACTGTATCCCCTTACACTCCTGAATCTGTAACCTTTTCCTCTGTCTTGGCTCCTTTGCAGCAAATGAACAGAGCTGACATACCCTTTCCTCCTTTGTCTACTTGAAAAACTCCAGTTCATCTTTCAAGACTCAGTGTCACTTCCACAGTGAGTTTCCTTTCTCCCAGGTAAAATCTAGACTTCTTTCCTCTCCTGAACTCACATAGTGCTCTGTGTTTCCTCCTCTTTTAGATTTCACCCAAATAGATTGAAGGTATCTGCTTATGTATCTGTCTTTTCAAGCATACTTCTATGTGTTGTCACCTTATATTCTTAGTGCCAAGCATAGTGCAGGACACATCACCGAATTCAATATAATTTGTTGAAAGAATGGCTGTTTGGCCAAAAAATTCACAAGTAATATGGATGCTCCTTTCCTAGAATGTTTTAATTTAGGTTTATCTTATAATTTATAGATATAAAATATGTTTTATTCACTTCTCCATAAACTTTATAGAAGAATTCAACTTTTGGGAGGAAAGAAAATCATGCACAGAGAATTATCCCACAGAAAAAAAGAGTAAATCTCCTTGTTGCGTGTGGCATAGTTAATATCACATATAATAAGTTATAAACCAAACACAACATCACAAAAACTAAATGCTGAAATACAGATAAAAGGGAAGGAGTCTATTTCTCCTTAGGCAAGGCAGTAGTTTTGCATATTAATGAAATTTAAATGTCTCACAGTAAGAAAGATGATTGGAATAGATTGCAATAACTTAAAACTGAGTACACTTTAAGCAGTCTCTGTGATGAATATGTGATTGTGGAGAATCAGTCAAAAAGGCTAGTCAGGCATTGTTCCACTCTGATGCTCCCAGAAGCGGGATGACTGATGGCCCTCAATTAACAAAGACTTATTGAGGGACTAGCAAAACTCGAGACACAGAAAGGCCACAGGCTGACTTGCTGAAATACACAAAGATGTCAGTCTGGAAGGTGACAATTGCAATACTTGTAACACTGTAAAATATTGTATCTACCCAAAGCATTAGAATATTTATTGAAAGTGAGAGAAAATAAAAGGAAACAGAAAAGGACAGATGCATAGAGGCAGGTGAAAGGTTTAACATATCTGGCAGATTTAGATGAATCCAGGGCCTGTGGCAAGTTACTATCAGACATGGGCTGGTGAAGATTTTCTGTAAACGTTTTAGGCTTTGCAGGCCATATGGTCTTTGTTACAACTACTAACTGTATTGTTGTAGTGCAAATGCAACCATTGACAATAGATAATTAAATGGGTGCCGCTCTGCTCTAATAAGACTTTGTAAAAACACATAGGGGCCAGATTTGGCTTATAGGCTGTAGTTTGCCAACCCACACTCTGAAACAAACCAGTTAATGATAGAAGAGCAGATTTGGGTAAAATTGTGCATGTATGTGTGCATGCACGCGTGTGGTCAATGATTATTGATTCAATAATTGATGTTAGCGTACATTTTTATTGTGCTTGGTCCACTACTTACTGGAGGGTGTGGCCCAGTAAGTTGTTTAAACCCATGCCTCAGAATTACCTTCCAGCTCCCCAGGTGATTCCAAAATGAATGCCAAGAATGCTATTCAAAATTCAGTGTGCATATACATCATCTGGGGTCTTTAAAATGTAGATTCTTTTTTTTAGTTTTTACTTAAATTTCAGTTAGTGAACACACACTGTTGTATTAGGTTCAGGCGTACAATGTAGCGATTCAACACTTCCATATGGCACCCAGTGCTCATCACAACAAGTGCCCTCCTTAATCGCCATCACCTATTTAACCCATCCCACCAAAATTAGATTGTGATTCAGTAGGCCTGGGGTAGGGCTTAAGATTTTGAATTTCTAACAAGCTCTCAGATGACAGTGACGTGCTGGGCAGAGGGCCACACTTTGGGTAGCAAGGTGTTTGCCCTGTTTTTCATGCCTGGGATGTCTAGGTCCTGCCCCAGACACTGATACATTTGGCCTGGGATGTGGACTGGATGTTGAGAGTTCTAAACACTCTGCAGGCAGTTCTAATGTGCAGCAAAGTTTGAGCACCTATGTGCTAAAGTGATTTTTCAATTTTAGTTGTTGTGCTATTAGTAGCCCTTTTGCCCATTCTCCTTTTCCAGTCCACCCATTCCACTCCATTTCAGGTTCAAATATCCAGATGATGGTGGAATCAGGATTAGCACTTCATCCTTTCTTTCCCATCTCTGAAGAGTGGAATGTTAGTTAAGTTGGAAAGAGGCAACCTGGGTTTGGGAAGAATACGCAAAAAATGTTGAAGGGGGCGATTTAAGGGGAAGGCTGATTGAAACAGCAACCCCCCCTCCAGGCTTGGGCCTGACTTTGGGGCCTGAAAACAGCAATCTACCCTCCTGACTCCTGGCGGCACCTGACAGCCAAGCAGCTACCAAGGATTTGTCCTTCTCGGTATTCAGAATGACACAGTTGGTTGAAATGCAAGAGCGACCCCCAGTGGCAAAGTACAGATGTGGAATCTTCTCCCCAAAGGAACACCACCAAGAACTTAGAAGTGGATGAAGGTGGTGGTGATAAAGGATGGCTTATGTGTACTCTGTGTGCCAGCCACTGTTGGAAACATTTAAACATATTCACTCATTTAATCTTCTCAGCAACCGATGGGGTTGATGCTTTTATTATCCCTCTTTTCCATGGGAGGAAACGGAGGCACAGAAAAGTTAAATTACATGTCCACATTCACCCAATTTAGTAAGTGGCTAGGCCGGGATGTGAACCCAGGCAGTGTGAGGTTAAGAAACCACTATACCAACTGCTTCTCCAAAACTGGAAAGTAGAAAAGATCCCCAGTCAATTTCCAGTTTTGAAAATTCATATATTGATACTCACTCTATGCTTCCTCATATCTAGAACAGTTATATATGTACATATAAGTATATACATATGTGTTTATGTGTATATATATGTATATGTACACACACACACACACACACACACACCCCTGAGGCAATGTCAGGGGGAGCAGACAACTTCAAACCAAGCAGAGAAAGATCAAGTTTGACTAGCAAAAATAAAAGAGGTAATAACATTTTCTGGAAACAAAACTGGAAGGGCCATAATCTTCATTTTTAAGATAATGTTAAAACACAATCATAGGAAAATGTGAAAGGATATTACTGATTAGCTAAACTTGTTCATTTTTTACTAAAACTTCACAGCAATCTGTTAGCTTTAAGGAGACTCAAGCTACCCATGTATCTTTGAATATCATATACAATGCATATACATTTTTAATTTTGATCTTTGTAAACTACACTAGTATAGAAGAAACAAAATGTTTTGAGTGTTTTTTTTTCAAGACATGGACAACTTTAAGGTTTACATGAGCACAGATTTCATTTGGTCAAACAGAGCATACTGCGAGAGGGAAGAGTTTATAAAAGGGGAGAGCTTAGCAGCTTTTTCACTTCATTGGAAAATCTTTTTACTAAGAGATAATTTCTTTCTACCCGTAGCCATGAAGACAAGATAATAGGCTAACTTCTCACTACATCTTGAAAGCAGAAACCAAAGGCCACTCTGAGGTTAGGAACAGGCTGATTTGGGGACACTTGGAATGGGCACAGATGGTCACAGTGTGGAATGAGGTAATGATCAGGGTGGGACCAGCAGCCCTCTGGATGTTTGAACATCTCAACCCATCCTCTAATGGTAGCTGCACTGGGCATGGGGCTGCCTGTGCCACATTCTCTATGCTCTTGTTTCTGGTGAGCTTATCTGGTCCCATGACCTCAACACCATCTGTAGCTGATGTCACCTATGTGTGTATTTCCAAACCTGACATCCCACCTGAGCTCCAGATTCATTCTTCTGACCCCCTGCATGACAGTTCCACTTGCATATCTAATAGGCATCTCAGGTTTTACGTGACATGCCTTCCCCACCCCTCATGTTCCCCAGCAAACATCCTCAGATTAATAAATAGCATTACCATCAAGTCAGGTGTTCAAGTACAAATAGCAGAACCTAGATAATTTCTCCCATTTCTCATTTACCTCTGATCCATAAGCAAATCTTGTTGCATCATCCAGATTCAACTAGAGTTTGTCTCCGTCACCTTTTCTTCAGCTTCCTCTCCTGTTCAACCACCAGTGTCTCTCATCGGACTGGTGACAATGTCTCCTGACTGGCCTCCCAGCTTCAACTCTCCCTCACCCTCTGTATTCTTCAAAGCAGCCAGACTCACTGGCTTAACATTTAGGGGGATTTATTCTACTTCATATTCAGTATCACAAATTTGACCTTAGCCTTGACCTGATATTGTTCAGCTCTTCTAATCAGGTAGTGTGGGGTTTTTTGGTACCTTATTACTCTGAGAGAAGAAAGTGTACAATTGAAGGAGAAAACTGTATTTGAATATTTTGTAAGGGCACTATGCGTGTCCAGCATGGTGACCTAGGAGGTCACTCCCATGTCTATGGGAAAGTGAGCCTAAAGGCTCAATTATATTATCATTGTTGCCCGGGGTGAGCTTGTCAAAAAAGATGCTCTGCCATACCTGCTTCTAAGACCCCCATGTTCCCACCCAGAAGCTCAAACATTAATGTTTGCTTATTTTATTTTATTTTATTTTATTTTATTTTATTTTATTTTATTTGTTTGCGTATTTTACTAAATAAAAAGTCTTCGTGTAATGTTGAAGATTCCCTTTAATCCCTGCCTTATCGCATTCTTCAGTTCTTCGTTAGAGGAAACCACTATGATGAATTCTACACCATCTTTTTTTTTTTTCTTATAATTTCCCATGCACACCCACCCACATTCACCAGGGCCCCACCTCACACCACCCAACCCCCATCTGCCTATAGTTTAGAATGGGAAGATTAATTTTGCATTTTCCGTGGTCCCATGGAATAACTTCTTCTTTCATCTATGAAAATCCTGAGCTGTATGTGGATGAGGCATGGGTGGGTGGAGGGACTCCTGGATTCCTGTTTTAAAATTTAAAAGGTTAGGGTTTTGCACACACGAATGAACCAGAGACCTTTATTTATTTAGGAACCAAATAACTTTATTGAAACCAAATAACTTCATTTATTTATGGCAAAACTGGAAGAAAAAAAACTGGAACGTTTTGCAAGCGCAATACTGCAAAATGCATGCTCGGCATGGTGACCAGGGGAAGTCACCATGCACCCTGTGGCTATGGGAAGGCAGTCCCAACTCAGTGCTTGTCGCTGTTGCCCAGGGTGAGCTTGTCAAAGAGGTACTCTGCCAAGCCATCTTCCAGGGCCCCCATCTTGCGCAGGCTGGTGATATAGCCCCCCAGCTCTTTGATGACCTTCACTTGCTCATGCAGGTAGTTGGTCTCCAGGAAGCTGCACAGATGGGCGTCGTTCTTGACGGTGGCCAGCTGGTGCAGGTCGAGCAGGCTCTGGTTCACGGTCTTCCCCAGATGAAAGGCACACTCCATGGCCTTCAGGCCGCTCTCCCAGTTGTGGCGGTCAGGCTTCATGATGTCGTGGAGGCGGATGCGGCCCCCACGCTGGTTCTGCAGCTGCATCAGCTTCTGGACACGCTTCTTCTCCTCGTGGGACTGGCGCAGGAAGAACTTGGAGAAATTCTCCAGGGCCACGTCGGCGCGGTTGAAATAGAAAGCCATCGACAGGTACACGTAGGAGGCGTAGAGCTCCAGGTTGATCTGGCTGTTGATAGCGGCCTCGCACTGCGGGTGGTAGTTCTGGCGCACTTGAGAGAACGGCGCGGTGGCCATGGCTGGCGGCACTGGCACCAAGACGAGGGCGAAGGTGACTCCGAAGCGAGGACTCCGGATTGGGCAGCAGCAAGGCCCAAGGCGGCGGCGGCGGCCTCGAAAATTGCCCAGCTTGAACGGCGAGAGGAGCCAGAGGCACTCAGTGGCAGCGGAGACCTCTAGGCAGCGTCCGTTGGGCTCGGACGCAGCAGCAGCTCTGGGACAGGACCGGAGCTAGGGTCCGTTACAGGAAACGGGGGCGAGTTTCCGGTTTGGGGGAAGGGGGATAAGGGGTGGGGCGGGGCCGCGCATGCTCTGTTCCACGTTCAGTTGGAGCCTATGTGAGGCAGGGACACCCTGCGCTGAGCACCTGGTGTTTAAGTTTTTAATTTTGCGATGTCTATTTCCCAAATACTTAATTTTGTTCTCCAATTCCTTCTATTGCAGCATGTTCTTATTTTATAAACCCACTGTCTTACAAAATTCTAAGAATATTAATTTGAACTTTTTTGGTAAATTTCTATTTCTTGTAAAATATAAATACATGTGTTTGTCATCATCTCTTTTACTTTCTTGAAATACTTCAAACTTTGCACATTCATATTTAGCAATAAATGACTTATTTTATTAGCCTAGGTAATTAGCATGGGTCTGATTTACAGTCATGATGGCCATTTCACTAACAAGTTTCTCCTATGAATAGGGAGGATGGAGCATGTCAACCAGGGAGTGGTCTTCTCCCGTGGGAGTAGATGTCATGGAGCTTACAGGTAGGATAGATACTATCCCCAATGCCCAAGCATGGCATTTCTCTGACACCAAAAGGCTTGGGTAGATAGATCTTTCTTCTAGGTAGAAGTATTCTTTTGTTTTGTTTCATGTCTGCTTTGCAGGTCTTCAGTTGTCTAACGCCTATGCTAACTTGGTTTCCCTTTCTGTTCAAGTAACTCACTGTCATGGGAGTGTAGTTTAAAGAAGTCAAAGTGGTTCATTTGCCACTGTGGCTTTGTCCAATGCAAGGTTGGATGAAGGTCAGAGTGGGGGTAGGGGGGGTGGGGGGAAGATCTGTTGTTCAGAGATCAGCTCTTTAATCTCATAGTCCACCCAGGACCTCTGCTGGTCCTTGATTCTGTTCTTGAGCCGCCTTTGAGTGTGCTTGACTTTCTACTGCAGGTATTTTAACTTCTCTGGTGTTATCAGTCTGAAAGCAACTCCTGTTTCTATCTTCCAAGCATTCTTCATGACCTCTGGTTCACTAACTATATTCATTCTGGCTTGTGTATGTGTACATAATTGTCTTTGAGTTTAGTCCACTCCCATTATTCAATTACCACTCTTTACTTTTTAAAAATATGCTTATTTTTCAAATAATTAATGCATTCACATAGCTCAAAAAACACACAGTTCTACTCTCTGTAGGCAACTGGTGGGGTTTATTTGCTATAGTTCTGACTTGTTATAGTCAGGGAAAAAAGAAACGAAAAGAAGAAATAATGTTCATGTTTAGAAAAATCATAGAGACATAAAAGAAAGGAATCTTTAGAAACTAATTCTTTAGAAGCATATTATTTTTGAGTGCACATGGAGCATTTACCAAGACAGATCATACTCTGGGCCATACAACAAGTCTCAATAAACTTAAGTGGATTCAAATCATGCAAGATATGTTCTCTGACCACAATAGAATTAAACTAGAAATCACGAAGGTATCTTAAAAAAATCCCCAAATATTTGAAAACTAAGACATATACTTCTGAACAGTCCATAACTGAAAGAGACCAGGAAGTATTAAAAATTATTTGGAACTCCACGTGAGTAAAGCACAGCATATCAACATTTTTGAGATGCAGCTAAAACCAATGCTTAGATGGAAATTTATAGCACTAAATGCCTGTTTTAGGAAAGAGTAAAAGTCTCAAATAAATTATCTAACTTCCCACCTTAAAAATCCAAAAGAATGAAGAACTAGATAAGTCCAATTAGGCATAAGTAAGAAAGAGTTTGTCACAAGTCAGGAAATATTTTGTAGCCTGGGACAAAACCAAAATGTTGAGAACTTTGAATAAAGCAAGGGTAAAGCATGTCTACTCTTATTAGGCATTGACCCTATGGAGAGGCCAGCAGGTCAGCTATGGGGTCTGTGGGTGGGCTGGTCATTTGGAATATAGGTCTAGATGAGAAATCTCTTTATACTGTATGGTGCCAAAGGATACTGGATCAAAGCCATGGGGCAGAATGAGGCTTCTTGATAGGTTCCTGGCCAGGGTAAATTAAGGTGGCTACCCAAGGCTTTGTCCTTTGAATGACTTGTACCTGTATGCCTAGAACCAAGTGACTGAACAAGAAGAGCCAATTCAAAATCAAATGTTCTTTTTGTCAGTTGCCTTCCTAACTTCCTGCCCCTAGGAAACAAGATGGATATCCAACAAACAGGCTAATATTGCCCTTGAGTAAGAATACTCCTTTCTAGATTTTCCTTGATATTTTTTTAAAATTTGTTTTTATCTGTGTCACAGTGTTCAGAGAGAGAGAGGAGAGTTATCAACATGATTTCACTGGGCTCTGCGCTGGCCCTCTCACTGGAGAGTAACTACATATTTATATTTAAAAAGTGAAAAAGAATAGATAAGTGCTACTGCTCTATAGAGGTGGAATGTTGGTTTCTTCTCAGGCCAAGTTTGGCACCGAGTATGAGTTTAAAAGAGGTATGGTGGTGATAGTGGTGGTCATAGTCGTGGTTTAGCGCTGGCACGCGTGAATGCGTGTGTGTAGGACAAAGTCACTTTGTTCTCTTTTGACAAAATGGAGTCCAGAGAGCTCTAGAGAGTTCAATTCAACTGTCTTAAGACCTGTGATAAGGCCACAGAATTTAGTTAACAAGTCAAAATTACTTAGAGATTAATCATATGTACCCATCATAGCTGAGAGTACGTTTGCCTTTCTTTACTTTCAGTCTCTCTCCTTCATTCTTAGTTTCACTCTCTTTCTCTTTAGTGAGTAACTAGAGATCCAGAAAATGGCGTGATTTGAGGAAAAATGGAGAACTATTTATTTAGCAAGAGAACAACCTAGGGAAAGTGGAAAATTTTAAATGTTACAGTATCAAAACAAGACAAGAAAACCACAAATAGTGCTAAGGAACAGCTATAAAAATTATGAACAAAATATTAGCAAACTGAATTCAGCAACATATACAAATGATTATATACCACAACCAAGTGGTATTTATTTAAGGCTTGCAGTGCTGCTTCAGCATATGAAGATAAATCAATGCAATATACTATTTGTTAATAGAATAAAGGACAAAAACAACATCTCAATAAATGCAGGAAAAGAATTTGAGAAGATCCATCATATTCTTATGATAAAAATAGCTAACAAACTAAGATTAGAAGGAAACTTCCTAATCCTAAAAGAGACATATACGAAAACCTACAACTAACATCATACTTGGGGTCAGAAATGAAATTTTTCCTCTAAGATTAGGAACAAGACAAAGATATCTGATCTCACCACATCTATTCAACATTGTACTGGAGTTTCTAGCCAAGTAAATTAGGCAAGCAAAAGAGATAAAAGGCATTCAAATAGGAAAGGAAGAAGTAAAACTATTTTTATTTGCACATTACATATAGAAATCCCTAAGGATTCCACAACAAAATTTGTAAAATTAATAAACAAGTTCAGCAAGGTTTTAGGATACAAAATCAATACACAAAAATCAATTGTGTTTTTTTAAGTTTATTTATTTATTGAGAGAAAGAGAGAGAAAGAATGAGCAGGGGAGGGGCAGAGGGAGAGGGAGACAGAATCCCAAGCAAGCTCTGCACTGTTGCCATGGAACCTGATGTGGGGCTCAATCTCACGGACTGTGAGACCACGAACTGAGCCAAAACCAAGAGCCAGACGCTTAACCAGCTGAGCCACCCTCATTTGTGTTTTTAAACACCAGTAATGAACAATCTGAAAGTTAAATTGAGAAAACAATTCCATTCTCAATAGCATCAAAAAGAAGAAAATACTAAGAAATAAATTGACAAAAGAATTGCAAGATTGTACACAGAAAACTACAAAACATTGTTGAAAGAAACTGCATGAGACCTGAATAAATGTAAAGACACTCCATGTTCCTGGATCAGAAGACTTAATATTGTTAACATGACAACTCACCTGCCATCATCAATGTTATTTATTCCATAGTCAAAATGAATCCTGCTGTCTGTCATCTTTTTAATTTTACCAGTTTATTCTCAACCCTGACTATCTCATATAAATTCTTAAAAATACAGCTTCAGCATGAGTTTATACAACAAATAACTCATATATATCAAATACCGACATATCCAGTCATACCTGTATATTGTGCACATTATTTATACTCCTATAATACCTGGGGTCATGCATTAAGAAACATTTACTTTCTTGCACTCCTTTATTCAATATTCACGACCCAGAATCAGATGGAAAACTTCAAAGCAATCTAAAGATTCAACACATCTCTAAAAAAACAAAAAACAAAAAACACCCAATTCGTTTGGGTTTTTATTATTATTTATTTATTTTTCTTTGAAAAAATTAAACCACACTTAAAATTCATATGGTAATGAGAAAGGACAAAGTTGGAGGACTCACACTTCCTGATTTCAAAACTTACTATAAGGCTATGTTAATAAAGACTGTGTAGTACTAGTCTAAGAGTAGAAATGTAAATCAATGGAATAGAATTGAGGACCCAGAAATAAAACTATGCATTTATGGTCAATTGGTTTTTGACAAGGTTGCCCAAGACCATTCAGTGGGTAACAAATGATGGCTGCATTCAAAAAAAATAGACTGACACCTACCTCACACCATATGCAAAAAGTTAACTTATAAATGGATTATAGACTTAAATGTGAGAGGTAGTGCTATAAAACTTACAGAAAAGATAGGAGTAAATCTTTATAGCCTTGGGCTAGGCACTGGTTTCTTACATATGACTCCCAAAACATAAGAAACTGAAGTAAAAGATAGGACTGCAGCAAAATTAAAGGCTTTTGTACTTTGGGACACCGGGTAAGTGTCCAACTTCAGCTCAGGTCATGATCTCACAGTTTGTTTGAGCCCTGCATTGGGCTCTGTGCTGGCAGTTCAGAGTCTGGAGCCTTTTTCAGATTCTGTGTCTCCCTCTGGCTCTCTACCCCTCCCCCGCTTGCACTCTGTCTCTGTCTCTCAAATAAATAAACATTAAAAAAAATTAAAAGAAAAAGAACTTTAAAAAAATAAAAACTTTTGTGCTTCAAAAGATAAGGAAAAGACAATGCAGAGAATGGGAGAAAACTCACAACTAAGCAATGGAAATCAAATAACCCAATAAAAATGAGCAGAGGGTTTGGATACACATGTATTCAAAGAAGACACGCAAATGGCCCATAATCACATTAAATGATGTTTAACATTAATAGCCCCCAGGAAAATTCAGTCAAAACCACAATGAGAAACCTCTTCACCCACACTAGGATGGCAATAATAAAAAAGATAGACAACAACAAGTGTTGATGAGGATGTGGAGAAATTGGAACTCTCATACCTTGCCAGTGGGATTGTAAAATTGTGTGAAACTTAGAAAACAGCCGGCAGTCCCTCAAAATGTTAAACATATGTTACCACATGACTCAGCAATTCCACTCCCAGGTTTATATCCCAAGAGAACTGAAAACCTATGTCCCTCCAAACTATTGTACACAAATGTTCTGCCAGCATTATTCATAAAAACCAAAAATGGAAAACAACCCAATTGCCCATCAGCTGATGAATAGATAAACAAAATGTGGTATATCCATACTATGGAATATTACTCAACAACAACAAAAAAATTGAACAAAGTACTGATACGTGCATCAGTAAGGATAAACCTTGGAAACATGCTGAAATGAAAGAAGCCTATCACCAAAAGCTGCATACAGTATGGTTCCCCTTATATGAAATGCCAGAATAGACAAATCCATGGAAAAAGAAAGTAGACTAGTATTTTCCAGGGGCTGGAGGGAAGAGGAATGGAGAGTGACTTCTAATGGGTACACATGGGTACATGGCCTCTTTTGAAGATATGAAAATGTTTTGAAATTATATAGTCGTCATGGTTGCACTACTCTGGGAATATACTAAAAACATTGAATTGTACACATTTAAAAATTATGTGTCATATAGTTATAATAGGGCTGTTATTTGAAAAAAGGAACAGTGTATCAGCCAAGAAGCAGGCTATATGATGGAGATCAAATTCAGAGTAGTGACTATACAGGTCATTTGTCATGAAAAGTTATTATTTTCATGTTTGGGCAATATTGAAGGAAGCAAATTTGCATGATGATGGCTTCTTATCTACCACCCAAGACTATGAAAAGATGAAAAAGGCATTCACAAAAAAGGGTTTTATGTTCCATAAGGGAAAAGGAACTTGTCTGAATGAAATCCACCAACAAATTCTCATTAATTTCTGTTTGTGAGGCTCTGTTCTAGGTATAGTGTGGAGGACAGAAACCCTTAAGAAACAATTCCTCGTCTATAAATACTGTCCTTAACATGCATTGAATTGGACTTGCATGCCACAGACGTTCTAGATATTTATTTTTTTTAAGTTTTTATTTAATCCCAGTATAGTTAACATACAGTGTAATATTAGTTTCAGATGTGTAATATAGTGATTCAGCACTTCCATACATCACCTGGTGCTTATCACAAGTGTACTCCTTCACTCCCATCACCTATTCAATCCATCCCCTGCCTCCTGCCCACTTCCCCTCTGGTAACCATCACGTTGTTCTTTGTAATTAAGAGTCTGTTTTTTGGCTTATCTCTTTTTTTCTTTGTTCCTGTGGTTTGCTTCTTAAATTCCACAAGTGAAATCACTTGGTATTTGTCTTTCTCTGACTGACTTATTTCACTTAGCGTAATACTCTTTAGCTCCATCCATGTTGCTGCAAATGGCAAGATTTCATTCTTATTTATGGCTAATATTCTGTTGTATATATGTACCATTTCTTCTTTATCCATTCATCACTTGATGGGCACTTGGGCTATTTCCATAATTTGGCTATTGTAGATATGCTGCTGTAAACATTGAGGTGCATGTATCCCTTTACGTTAGCATTTTTTAATGTTTTTATTTATTTTTGAGAGAGTGAGAGAGTGGAGGAGGGGCAGAGAGGGAGGCGGACAGAGGATCTGAAGCATGCTCCGCACTGACAGCAGAAAACCCAATGTGGGGCTTGAACTCAAGAACCACAAGATCATGACCTGAGACAAAGTCTGACACTTAACCGACTGAGCCACCCAGGCACCCCTAAATTAGTATTTGTGTATTCTGTAAATAGTGTAATTACTGGATCAGAGGTTAGTCCTATTTTTAACTTTTTGAGGAGCCTCCATACTGTTTTCCACAGTGACTACACAAGTTTGCATTCACACCAAAAGTGCATAAGCGTTCCCCTTTCTCTTCATCCTTGCCAAAACCTGTTGTTTCTTGTGTTGTTGTTTTTCACCATTTGACAGGTGTGAGGTGGTATCTCACTGTAGTTTTCATTTGCATTTCCTTGATGATGAGTGATGTTGAACGTCTGTTGGTCATCTGTATGTCTTCTTGGGAAAAATGTCTATTCGTGCCTTCTGCCCATATTTTAATTGGATTATTTGTTTTTTGGGTGTTGGGTTTTATAAGTTCTTTATATATTTTGGATACCAACCCTTTATCAGATATGTCATTTGCAAATATCTCCTCCTCTTCCATAGGTTGCCCTTTAGTTTTGTTGATTGTTCCCTTCACTGTGCAGGGGCTTTTTATTTTGATGAAGTCACAATAGTTTATTTTTGCTTTTGTTTCCCTTGCCTCAGGAGACATAACTAGAACAAGGTGGCTACAGCCAATGTCAAATAGGTTACTTCCTGTGTTCTTCTCTAGGGTTTTATGGTTTATGGCCTCACATTTAGTTCTTTAATCCATTTGGAATTTATTTTTGTGTTTGGTATAAGAAAGTGGTATAGTTTCATTCTTTTGCATGTAGCTGTACAATTTTCCTGACACCATTTGTTGAAGACAGCATCTTTTTCCCATTGGATATTCTTTCCTGCTTTGTTGAAGACTAATTGGCCATATAGTTGTGGGTTCATTTCTGGGTTTTCTATTCTGTTTCATCGATTTCTCTCTTTTTGTGCCAGTACCATACTGTTGTGATCGCTACTGCTTTGTAATATAACTTGAAGTCTGCAATTATGATGCCTCCAGCTTTGCTTTGCTTTTTCAAGGTTCCTTTGGCTTTTTAGGGGCTTTTGTGGTTCCATATAAGTTTTAGGATTATTTGTTCCAACTTTGTGAAAAATTCTATTGGTATTTTGATAGGGATTGCATTAAATGTGTAGATTGTTTTGGGTAGTTAGTATAGACATTTTAACAATATTTGTTCTTTCAATCCATGAGCATTAAATGTCTTTCCAATTCTTTGTGTCATCTACAGTTTCTTTCATCAGTACTTTATAGTTTTCAGAGTGCAGGTCTTTTACCTCTTTGGTTAGGTTTATTCCTAGGTATCTTAATGCTTTTGGTGCAATTGTAAATGGGATTGTTTCCTTAATTTCTGTTTTTTGCTGCTTCATTATTGGTGTATAGAAGTGCAACAGATTTCTGTTCATTGATTTTGTATCCTGCAACTTTATGGAATTTGCTCATTAGTTCTAGTAGTTTTTTGGTGGTCTCTTGGGTTTTCTATATAGAGTATCTTGTCATCTTTAAATAGTGAAAGTTTGACTTTTTCCTTACTGATTTGGATATATTTTATATCTCTTTGTTTTCTGATTGCTGAGGCTAGGGCTTCCAGTACTATGTTAAGTAATAGGGGGAGAGTGGACATCCTTGTCTTGTTCCTGACCTTATAGAAAAAGCTCTTAGTTTTTCCCCAGTGAGGATGATATTAGCTGTGGGCTTTTCATATATAGCCCTTATTATGTTGAGGTATGTTCCCTCTAAGCCTACTTTCTTGAGGGATTTTATCATGAATGTATGTTGTACTTTGTCAAATGCTTTTTCTGCATCTATTGAGAGGATCATGTGGTTCTTATACTTTCTTCTGGGTCCCTAATTCTTTCCTCTACTTCTTCTAGCCTGCTTTTTATAGCATCAAACCTGTTTCCAATCTCATTTATTGTATTCTTCATCTCTGTAGTAAAGGTCTCTTTTTAACTCTTTTATCTCTGTAGTAAAGGTCTCATCGATGTCCTCTATTTCTCAAGCCCAGTGAGTATCCTTATGATTGTTGCTTTAAATTCTCCATCAGGTATGTTACTTATATCTCTTTTGCTTAGATCTTTGGCCATAACCTAATCTTGTTCTTTCATTTGTGATAAATTCCTCTGTCTTGCCATTTTTTCTAAGTTTCTGCCTTCTTCTCTGTGTTAGAAAAGCCAGTTATATATCCTGCTCCTGAAAATAATGGCCTCAAGAGAAAAGAAGTTCTGTAGTGTGCAGAGCATGATTCTTTAGGGAGTGTCTCCAGTGTGTGCTGCATGCACTATGCTGTGGTGTTTTAGCTGTTGTGTCCTTCAAGCCAGTCATCTGCAGGTTCTCCCTGCCTGCTGTGAGTAGTTTTTGGTCCCTGGCCTGAATGTCGTGAGTTTTAAGTAGGTGTGCTTTGGTTTGCTCGTGAAATGAGACTTAACACCAACTCCACCAGATCTGAGGCCCTGGAGAATTCTCTGGTCAGGTGACATGGTGTGGGTAGGGATTTGTGCTTGCCTTCTGGGGAAGTGGCCCACCATGCTGGGCCTGAAGCAAGCTTGACTGAGAAGGGCAATCCTGCCAGAGCACAGTGGGTGGGGCTTGGTGTAAGCAAGTTGGGCAGCCAGCGGCAGGGCTGCACTGCTTCCTCCAGGTGGCTCTGTGTTTATGGCTGGGGGGTTGGGGCAGGAAATGGCACCAGCCAGCTCCCTCTTCCTGGAGAGATGTCTGTATGAATGCTGCCCCCCAGGGTCATGCTCCAAGAAGAGCAAATAATTTCCCTTCTTTGTGTCCCAGGCATTTTTCAGATTACTGTTTCCACACTGTCTACCTCCAGGTTGTTTGCCTGCCTTCTCTCCAGGAGCAGTGCAGTGCCCTCCAGGTTCTATTCCAGGAAGCCCACTGACCTTTAAAACTCTAGGCTTTAGGCCCTGGTTGCAAGAACTCAAAAAATGCAGCCCCTCTCATTTTCCAAGCCAGTGGCATTGTCCTTGTGCCTTCACTGTGTGCTCCTCTCTCTCTTGCGCTTCTCCCCAACCACAACTCCCTCCCCTCTGCAGCACCTGCAATCTGTTTCTCCCCTAAACCATGTTTCTGCACTTCCTACTTTCTTTGATGTTACTTCTTCTTTCTGTTTAGTTGTGGAGTTTGTTCTGTCAGTCTTCAGGTCGATTTCTGGGGTATTTATGATGATTTGATAGTTATCTAGTTGTGTTCATGCTGATGAGGGAGTGTGGGGCAAGCTGAGGGAAAAGTACAGGCTAACAGCAGCACCCCGCCCCCCCCCCCACCCCGGGTGGGATACTGAGATATGTGTGATATTCCTCGGATGCTCTTGGCTACCTAAGAACAGAGGAAAGGGGTGTAACTGCTTGCCATGGTGATGTGGGAAACTAAGGCAAATGAAAAATTAAATTCCCTTACTGCCTACAGCCCATTGACAAGTCCTTGAAACAGGCAGAGTGACCTCCCTCTAGGAGCTCAGCTGCCTCGATGATGATGATACTTTGCTAGGGGCAAAAGGGAATCTTGGCTTAACATTATCCCAACCTCCAGGATCCTGTAAGTCTACTTTAACATATAAAAATTCCTTTGGAAACTTCCTTTATCTCAACTCCCCCAAGATATATGCTGGCAATCATACTCCAAGCTTATGACCCCTGATATACATCTGAAGGGTCTCATGACTGATGTTTTACTAAATGGTAATAAATGATGTTTTCCTAAAAGCACCTAGCCTCTCAAGGTCCTAGAAAACTTGCTTCCAAAATTCCTTAGAGACTTACTCTATCCCTGACCCCCTCCCAACCTGAAGGGTTCAAACCCCAGTGCTGCTCTTTCTGCCCATAGGTCCTGTCCCCGTGCTTTAATAAAATCACCTTTTTGCACCAAGGACATCTTCAAGAATTCTTTCTTGGCTGTCGGCTCCCGGCCACCCCACCATTACCCCCTACACCTCATCAATGTGATGATACAAGCCTTGGGTCCTTCTCCTACTCTGCTGCAATCTTCAAAATGCACCGCCCCCCCCCATTCTTGATATTTACCTATTTATTTATTCATTTATTTATCTTTGACATTCTTTACTCATCATCCATCTTGAACAATGGCTCTTGGTGGCCACTAGATGGAAGCCTAACAACACTCACATTTTCAAGTGCCTTTTTGGAAAATCACTTGATTTGTTCAAACTAGGTTTGTGGTATGAACAAAAGCTGTCACTGGCTTTTAAAATCTGAATTCTCATCTCTATTAATTGCTTAATTTCCCAGTATGAGTGATTTATTGATGTTGCTGTCAGTCACTGGAATCATCGAAACCATAGTCAGTTTAGGCATGGTACAGATTTGGAGACCCAAGATGGACTGAGACTAGAATCTTACCATTCACCTTTTCCATGTCACTCCTGAAACTCTGTTGTACTCTCTTTTCCCTTATGGCAGTTTATATTATTTACTCACAATTATTTCTTCCTTCCCTGCCCGCATACTTTCCTAACTCATAATTTTGAGTGTCTCATGTCATTTGTTTTGGTTAATGCTATGTAAGAAGACATAAGGTTTGCCAAATTTGACCAAAAAATGTACATGTGTTTACATGTTTGGACTTGGCCTCTTATGTTTCTTGAATCCACCACTTGAAGAGCATATCCTGTGCATCTTGAAGAATGAGGAGACGTGTAGAGTGGACATGAACCCAACACAACCAAAGTCAATCCACAGCCAGGCCTAGCAAGTACCAGCTGAGTCCTTCAAAAATAATTCTGTAGACCTGTGTGAATGACATTTCAAAGTTGTTTGTTAGATAGCTTTCCCTGCAGCAAAATTGCCTAAGACAACTCCCCAAAATGTAAGAGTTTCATACCTAGTTCTTTTACTAATGTAGTCCTCCTGCACGGAATGATAGTAGCCAAAATTTGATTACTCTCAACTGTAAACATATAATGGCTGTTAGTCATTTTCAGGTTCCAATTCACTTCAGTAAATGCTTTAATAAAACTTTGTCAGAGAGCAAAAGTTTAACTTTATGTAGTTTCCATGACCCAATTACCATGAAAACACTAAGCTTCAAGTAGCACCATAACCTTCTATGATACTTGCAAAGAAAAAAATACCTCCTTAAGTTCAAGTTATTTGGCTTTAGTTCCTTACAGGTTGTGCCAAGTTAGTGTCTTTTATAAAGTAGCACGTGGTAGACAGAATAATAACCTCCCAAAGATGTCTACACCCCAATCCTTGGAATTTGTGAGTATGTCAGTTTATATGACAAAAAGGATTTTGCGTATATGATTAAATTAAGAGCTTTGAAATAGGGAGATTGTATTAATTATACGGGTGGGCCAAATATTATCACTTGAGTCCTTAAAAAGGGAGAAATTTTCCCAGTTATGGTCAGATGAAGATACAATTATGAAAGAAGAATAGTCACATAGATGAAGCATTGATGACTTTGAAGATTGAAGAAGAAGCCTGGAAGCCAAGGAATTTGGGCAGCCTCTAGAAGTTAGAAAAGGCAAAGAAATAGATTTTACCCAGAGGCCTCCAGAAGGTGTTAAGCCCTGCCTACACCTTGATTTTAACCAGTGAGACCTGTGTCAGACTTCTGACCTATAGAACTAAAACAGATATTTGTGCTTTTTTTTAAAAAAAAATGTTTATTTATTTATTTTGAGAGAGAGAACAAGTGTGGGAGGGGCAGAGAGGGAAAGAGAATATCCCAAGTAGGCTCTGTGCTCTGAACACAGAGCCTGATGCAGGGCTCAATCCCATGACCGTAAGATCATGACCTAGGCCAAAATCAAGAGTTGGTCACTTAACCAACTGAGCCACCCAGGCACCCCTGTTTTTTGGTTTTTGGTTTTCGTTTTTTTTTAATGTTTATTATTTTTGACAGAGAGAGAGAGAGACAGAGCATGAGCAGGGGAGGGGCAGAGAGAGAGGGAGACACAGAATCCGAAGCAGGCTCCAGGCTCTGAGCTGTCAGCAGAGAGCCCGACGTGGGGCTCGAACTCACAGACCGTGAGATCATGACCTGAGCTGAAGTCAGAAGCTCAACCGACTGAGCCACCCAGGTGCCCCTGTTTTTTGTTTTTAAAAATAATTATTTTACTTTAGAGGGAGCACAAACAAGCAGGGGAGAAGGGCAGAAGGTGACAGAACCTTAAGCAGGCTCCATACTCAGTGTGACGCCCAACATGGGCTTGATTCCATGACCCTGGGATCATGACTTGAGCCAAAATCAAGAGTCAGACGCTCAACCACCTGACCCACCCAGGCGCCTCTGTATTACATTAGTTTCAGGTGTACAACATATTGATTCAGTAATTCTATACTCATTGCTCACCATGTAAGTGTAATTACCCATCTGTTACCATAAAACATTATTACAGTGTTAATGACTATATTCCCTATGGTGCACTTTGCATCTCTATGACTTCTTTATTTTATAACTGGATGTTTCTACCTATTAATTGCGTTTATCTATTTCACCCGTCCTCCCACTCATCTCCCCTCTGGCAACCACCAATCTGTTCTCTGTATTTCAGAGTCAGTTTGTGTTATTTTTAGATTCCACATATAAGTGAAATTACATGGTATATGTTTTTCTCTTATTTCACTTAGCATAATACCCTCTTGTCCATCCATGTTGTCACAAATGACAAGCTCTCTTTATTCTTTTTATTTTTTGTGGCTGTGCAGTATTCTATTATGTATATATACCACTTCTTTTTATGCATCTTCTTTATCCATTCATCTGTCAGTGGAATTGCACTTGTTTCCATGTCTTGGCCATTGTAAATAATGCTGCAATAGACATAGAAGTACATATATCTTTTTGAATTAGTGTTTTTGTTTTCTTTGTGGAATCACTGGGTCATGTGGTTAGAAATTTGCATTGTTTTCAAGTTACGAAGTTTGTGTTAATTTATTACAGAAGCACTAAATAACCAATACATACAGCAGTCTTTCTCTCAAAGGGATAGTTTTTAAAGTACTAAGAGCTTCTTAAAAGGCACTGATCTTCGAATCTCTTTATTGTAGAAAATGGGTAGATGAAATAAAATTTTGCTGTATTGAGGATTTTTATGTGGGTTTTTTTTCCTTTTAAGCATTTTCTAAAGGTAAAAAACACATTAGAAACATTTAGAGTTGTCTTTTATGGTATCTGTCTCGGGATATGAAGTCCAATTCTGCAAATAGCAGTGGATCCTTGTTTTTCACAGATTCTATCATTTGTGAATTTAACTGTTCAATAAAATTTATTTATAACCTTAAATACTTTTGACACTTTTATAGGATTCACAGATGCAGAGTGGCAAAAAATTTGATGTGCTCAAGTTCACATGCCCACTCTGCCTTCTTCTTTTCTGGATTAATAAAATGAATTTATTATGAAACCAATCAATGGGAATAATAAGTCTCTTCTAACTAATACAAAGCAGTGTAAGCAGAGGTTACATTTGTCAGTTGCATTCCTGAATATCCACTACAGAATTCCATTTATCTATCTATCTATCTATCTATCTATCCATTTTTGAGTATAGTTGACATACAACGTTCCATTACTTTCAGGCGTACAATTTAGTAATTTGACAAGTCTATACATTATGCTATTATGTTCACCCCAAGTATAGCTACCATCTGTCCTGTTACATCACTATTAGAGTATCATTGAGTATATTTCTCATGCTCTGCTTTTTATTCCCTTGAGTTATTCATTCCATAACTAGTGGCCTGTATCTCCCTCTCCCCTGACTTATTTTGCCCAAACCACACCCCTCTCTTCTTTGGCAACCATCAGTTTGTTCTCTGTATTTATAGTTCTGATTCTGCTTTTAGTTTGCTTATTCATTTTTTTAAGATTCCATTTATGAATAGAATCATATGGCATTTTTAATTTTCTGAGGAATCTCCATACTGTTTTACAAGTGGCTGTACAAATTTACACTCCTGTCAACAGTGCACAAGTGATCCTTTTTCTCCACATCCTCACCACTTGTTTCTTGTCTTCTTGATTTTAGCTTAACAGGCATGAGGTGATATAACTTTGTAGTTTTGACTTGTACATCCTTGGCGATTAGTAATGTTGAGCATCTTTTCATGTATCTGTTGGCAATCTGTGTCTTCTTTGGAAAAATGTCTATTCAGGTACTCTGCTCATTTATTAATGAGATTGGGGTTTTTTGTTGTTGAGTTGTATAAGTTCTTTATATACTTCAATTATTAACCCCTTATCAGAAATACCATTTGCAATCATCTTCTCCCATTCAGTATGTTGTCTTTTTGTTTTGTAGGTTGTTTCCTTTGCTGTGGAAAAGCTTTTTCTTTTGGTGTAGTCCCAATAGTTTGATTTTGTTTCTGTTTCTAGAAAAATGTTTTGTATCTAGAAAAATGTCGCTATGGCTGATGTCAAAGGAATTACTACCTATGTTCCCTTCTAGGATTTCTATGGTTTTAGGTCTTTAATCCATTTTGAATTTATTTTCATGTATGGTCTTCAAAAGTAGTCCAGTTTCATTCTTTTACATGTAGCTGTCCAGTTTTCCCAGCACCATTTATTGAAGAGACTGTCTTTTCACCATTGTATATTCTTGCCTCCTTCATCATAGATTAATTGACCATATATATGTGGGTTTATTTGGGGGTTTTCCTTTAATCTATGTGTCTGTTTTTGTGACAGTACTATTCTGTTTTGATTACTACTGCTTTGTTGTATATCTTGAAATCTGGGATTGTGATACCTCTAGCTTTGTTCTTTCTCAGGATTGCTTTGGTTATTCGGGGTCTTTTGTGGCTCCATACAAATTGTAGTATGTTTCTAGTTTGGCAAAAAAAAAAAAATGCTGTTGTATTTTGATAGGAATTGCATTGAATCTATAGATTGCTTTGGGTAATATAGACATTTTGACAATATTGATTTTCTCAATCCATGAGTATGGAATAGCTTTCCATTTGTTTGTGTCATCTTCAATTTCTTTTATCAGTGTTTCATAGTTTCCAGAGTACAGGTCTTTCACCTCTTTGGCTAAGTTTTTTCCTAGGTATTTTATTCTTTTTGGTGCAACTGTAAATGATGTTGTTTTCTAAGTTTCTCTTTCTAAGACTTCATTTTTAGTAAATAGAATCACTACCCATTTATGGGTATTAATTTTGTATCCTACCACTTTACTGAATTCATTTATTACTTCTAGTAGTTTTTTGGTGGAATTGTTAGGATTGTCTATGTACAGTATCATGTTATCTATGAATAGTGATGGCTTAACTTCTTTACCAATACAGATGCCTCGTATTTATATTTATTTTCTGATTGCTGTGGATAGGATTTCTAGTAATAGGTTAAATAAAAATGGAATCAGTGGACATCCTTGTCTTGTTCCTGACCTTAGAGGGAAAGTTCTCAGTTTTTCACCATTGGGGATGATGTTAGCTATGGGTTTTTCATGGATGGCCTTTATTATGTTGAGGTATATTCCCTCTAACCCCATTTTTTTAGAGTTTTTATCATAAATCATTGATGAATCTTATCAGATGCTTTTTCTGCACCTATTAAGATGATCATATGATTTTTATCCTTTGTTTTATTGAAGTGGTGTATGATGTTGATTGATTTGCAAATATTGAACCACCCTTGTATCCCAGGAATAAATCCCACTTTATCATGGTGAATGATCTTTTTAATGTAATGTTATATGCAGTTTGCTAATATTTTGTTGAATAACCTTGCATCTATGTTCATCAAGGATATTGGCCTGTAGTTTTCTTATTTTGTGGTGGCTTTGTCTGGTTTTGGTATCAGGATAATGCTGGCCTTGTAGAATGTACTTGGAAGCTTTCCTCATTCTTCTATTTTTTTGGAGGATAGCTTGAATAGGATAGGTATTAACTCATCTTTAATTTTTTAAGTCTTTATTTTAATTCTAATTGGTTAACATACAGTATTATATTAATTTCAGGTGTACAATATAGTGATTCCCACAATCCCATATATCACCTGGTGCTCATTACCACAAGTGCACTCCTTAACCCCTATTACCTATTTAACCCATCCCCACCCACCCACTTCCCATCTGCTAACCGTTAAGTTCTCTCGTTTTTTAAATGTTTATTTATTTTGAGAGAGAGAGGACAAGCAGGGGAGGGGCAGACAGAGAGGAAGAGAGAGGATCCCAAGCAGATGCTGTCAGCACATGGAGCCCGATGTGGGGCTTGATCCCACTACTACAAGATCATGACCTGAGCTGAAATCAAGGGTCGGATGCTTAACTGACTAAACCACCCAGGTGCTCCCATCAATTTGTTCTCTATAATTAAGAGTCTGTTTCTTGATTTGTGTCTCTTTCTTTTTTACCCTTTGTTCATTTGTTTTGTTTCTTAAATTCCACATATGAGTAAGATAATATGGTACTTGTCTTTCTCTGATGTATTTCACTTAGCATTACAATCTAGCTCCATCTATGTCATTGCAAATGGCAAAATCTCATTCTTTTTTTAAGCTGAACTGTATTCCTTCGTGTGTGTTTATGTGTGTGTGTGTGTGTGTGTGTGTGTGTGTGTACACACAACACATCTGGCTAGAGGATTATCAATTTTATTGATTTTTTTCAAAGAACCACCCTCTGGTATCACTGATCTCTTCTATTTTAGTTTTGATATCATTTGTTTTTGCTCTAGTACTTACTATGTTCTTTCTTCTGGTTTGGGGCTTTGTTTGTTTTTCTTTTTCTGGCTTCTTTAGGTATAAGGTTAGGTTGTTTATTTGACATTTTTCTTGTTTCTTGAGGTAGACCTGTATTGCTATGAACTTCCTTCTTAGAACCACTTTTGCTATATCCCAAAGATTTTGGACCATTGTATTTTCATTTTCATTTGTTTCCATGTACTTGTTGATTTCTTCTTTGATTTCTTGAATGAATGATCCATTCATTCTTGAGTAGTATGTTATTTAATCTCCATGTATTTGTGCTCTTTTCAGATTTTTTCTTGTGGTTGATTTCTAGTTTCATACAATTATGGTCAGAAAGGATGCATGGTATGACTTTGGTCTTTTTGAACTTGTTGTGACTTGTTTTGTGACCTAATATGTGGTCTGTTCTGGAGAATGTTCCATGTGCACTTGAAAAGAATGTGTATTCTGCTGTTTTAGGTGGAATGTTCTGAATATGTATGTTAAATCCATCTGGTCCAGTGTGTCATTTAAAGCCACTATTTCCTTGTTGATTTTCTGTTTGGATGATATGTCCATCAAGGTAAGTGGAGTATAAAGTCCCCTACTGTTACTGTGTTACTAATGATTATTTCTTTTATGTTTGTTATTAACTCATTTATATATTAGGGTACTCCCATGTTGGGTGCATAAATATTTACAATCATATCCTTTTGTTGAAATGTTCCCTTTATTATTATGTAATGTTCATCTTTGTCTTTTGTTACAATCTTTGTTTTTAAAGTGTATTTTTTCTGGTATAAGTATTACTACCTTGGCTTTCTTCTGACATCCATTTGCATGATAAATATTTCTCACTTTCAATCTCCAGGTGTCTTTGGTCTTAAATGAGTCTCCTGTAGGCAGCATATACAAGGGTCTTGGTTTTTCTCCTGTCACCCTGTGTCTTTTGATTGGAACATTTAAACCATTTACATTCTAAGTAATTATTGAGGGGCACTTGTGTGGCTCAATTGGTTGAGCATCCGACTTCAGCTTGGGTCATGATTTCACAGTTTGTGAATTCAAGCCCCACATGTGGGCTAACAGCTCAGAACCTGGAGCCTGCTTCGGATTCTGTCTCCCTCTCTCTCTGCTCCTCCATTCATGCTCTGTTTGTCTCTCAAAAATAAATAAACATCAAAAAAATTAAAAAGCAATTACTGGTATATATGTATTTATTGCCATTTCATTCTTATTTTGTGGTTGTTTCTTTAGATTTTCTCTGATTCTTTCTTGTCTTCCTCTATTTCATGGCTTTATTTATTTTTTTTCAATATATGAAATTTATTGTCAAATTGGTTTCCATACAACACCCAGGGCTCATGCCAAAAGGTGCCCTCCTCAATACCCATTACCCACCCTCCCCTCCCTCCCACCCCTCATGGCTCTATTTAGTGATAACTTGGGTTCTTTTCTCTTTATTCTTTGCACATTTATGACTGGTTTTTGATTTGTGGCTGCTATTAGGTTTATATATAATATCTTCTGCATATAGCAGTCTGTATTAAGTTGATGGTTGCTTAACTTTAAACCCATTCTTGACTCCTTTCCCCCACCCTCGTCTTAGGTATATGGTGTCATATTTTCCATCCTTTTATTTTATGGATCCCTTGACTGATTTTTTCAGAAATATTTATTTTTACTGCTTTTGTGGTTTTTTACTTATCATACTCTCATTTGTGATCTTCCTTTCCACTCAAAGAGTCCCCCCTAATATCTCTTTAGGGCTGGCTTAGTGGTCATGAACTCCTTTCGTTTTCGTTTGCCTTGGAAACTTTTTATCTGTCCTCCTCTTCTGAATGGTAGCCTTGCTGGATAGAGAATTCTTGGCTGAAGATTTTCCCTTTCAGCACTTTGAATATATCATGCCACTCCCTTCTGGCTTGCCAAGTTTCTGCTGAAAAATCTGCTGATAATCTTATCATTTTCCCCTTATAGGCAGCATTTTTCTTTCTTAGTGCTTTGAGATTCTCTTTTTATGTTAATCTCTGACATTTTATGTGCCATGGTGAGGTCCTCATGGTCATCTTGTTTGGAACTCTTGAGCTTCTTTTACTTGAATGTCTATTTCCTTCCCCAGGTTAGGGAAGTTTTAAGCTATTATTTCTTCAGATAAGTTTTGTACACCATTCTCTTTATTCTACTTCTGGTACCTCTACAATGGGATTGTTTGTTTGCTTAATACTGTCCAAGAGATCTCTTAATCCTCATTTTTAAAAATCCTTTTCTCTTTTTGCTGTTCAGCTTGTAGGCTTTCCATTACCTTATCTGCTTCTAGAGTGCTGATCCATTCTTCTGCATCCTTTAATCTACTTTTGATTCCCTTTAGTGTGTTTTTTTTTCTTTCAGTTATGTCATTCAACTTTTATTGGTTCTTTTTAATATTTTATCTTTATTGAAGGTCTGAGTTCTTCCATTCTTTTTCCAGCTTGGTGAGTATCTTTACGATCGTTACTTTAAATTCTTTGTCAGGGATATTGCTTATCTTTGTTTCATTTAGTTTTTTTCTGAGTTTTCTTTTTGTTCTTTTTTTGCAGCATATTCCTCTGTCTCTCTGTTTTGCTTGATTTTCTGGGTTTTATTTCTATGAGTTATGTGGAACAGCTACTTCTCCTAAAGTTGAGGGAGTGGTCTTGTATATGGTGTCCCCCATGCAGACTGTGTGTGATTGGCGACTTTTGCTGGCTAGCTGGAGCTTTGGCTGTGTATGCTAATTACTCTTTTAAACCTTGTCTTTTTACAGAGAGAATAAGGAAAAATAATAATAAAAGAAAAAAGAAAATAATAAAAGATGAGGAAGGAGAATGAGGAAAAACAAAAGAAAAATGAAAAAAATAAAAGCAAAATAAGACAAATTTTTAAAAGTAAAAGAAATAAAAGTAAAAGCTAAAACATACACACACGCGCACACACACACACACACACACACACACACTCACAGCTTGTTTTATATGCCCTAACATCACAGGGCAGCTGGTGTGGGCTTGTGGATCCTGGGCTCACTGAGGTCACAAGCTCACTGTGAGCCAGACCCTGCTCTGGTCTGAGCTTTTGAGGAGGAGGGGGAGCGAACATTCCTTCCCTTCTTCAGCCCTTTTAAACCATGGCTTTTTTTTCTGTGTCCCAGCATGTCTAGGGCAGGTGTGGGCTTGTAAACCCTGAGCTCACTGAAGTTGCAAGGTCATTGAGACAACTGGCTCAGCCCTTTATGGCGTCTAGACTCTGCTCCCGTCTAGGCTGGGAGGGAAGGTGGGGTGGGAATGTAAACTGTGTGGTTCTCCAATCCCTCTGACCTGGAGAGCTTTCCCATAGATCCTCTGCCACTTGGCAGAGTTGTAGAATTGTCTATTTAATATGCTAGTTGTCCCTTTAAACTGAAGGTTTTTTTCTGTACCCAAGGACAAAGGGATCTGTTCCTGGTCCCTTAGTACTATTCCCATTGCTATTCACAGTGTTTTGGGGGTGGGGGTTCCCTTTGTTACCATTTCTTCATCTTTCTTATTATTCTCTTGCCATTCTCTCTGTCTTTGGTTATTCAGTATCTTTTTAGTCAGCCCTCACTTCTTCTTCAGGAGGAATTTTGTTAATAGGTGTAATTTGGTGTGTTCTGTGGAGAAGGTGAGTTTCAGGGTCTTCCTACATTGCCATCTTGAACCGGAACCCCCACTCTGCCTTCTTGATTCAGCTTTCATACTGAAAACAAGTGTTCTTTTCATGGTCTATTTTACACCAATTTTTTGTCTTGTTTGTGGGTTTTTTGGTGATTTAGCTGGTTAAAGTGGCCCCCAAATGTAGTGCTGAAGGACTATCTAGTGTTCCTAAGTGCAAGAAGGCTGTGATGTGCCTTACAGAGAATACATGTGTTATATAAACTTCATCAGGAATTAGTTATAGTGCTATTAACTGTGAGTACAATGTTAGTGAATCAATGGCATATGTTAAAATAAGTTATGTTTAAACAGCAATACACAGAAAACAAGGTTTTGTATTGTCTCCTTGACAAAAAAATATTGTGGCCAAAGAGACTTGCAGCAATTTAACCTTGTATATCCTCTAGGAGCGATGGCTTAATGTCCACTAATTTAGTGTTTACAGAGACTTTGTAGAATATAACTACTGCAAAGGACAAGAAATCAACTGTATTTAGCTGAATAACCTTCATTCGCTCAGTGTCTTCATTTCTGAGTAGTAAACTTAGGATTATAGTTTTGTTTCAGGTTTTTTTCTTCCTCTTGGGTCTAATTTTTCCTCACTTTTTACTGAAGTAAAACATACATACAGAAAGGTACACAAACATATGTGCAGGGGCGCATGGGTGGCTGAGTCGGTTAAGCATCCGACTTTGGCTCAGATCATGATCTCACGGTTCATGAGTTTGAGCCCCGTGTTGGGCTCTGTGCTGACAGCTCAGAGCCTGAAGCCTGCTTCGGATTCTGTCTCCTTCTCTCTCTACCCCTCTTCCTCTCATATTCATTCATTCATTCATTCATTCATTCATCCATCCTCTCTCTCAAAAATAAATAAACATTAAAAAAAACAAAAGTGCAAAGCTCAGTACGTATTTCACAAAATAGATATACTCGTGCAACCATTAAGCAGATCTCAAACTGGAACATTTCCAACACCCCAGAAGCCCATGTCTTATTTCACTTCCCACTCACCTGGGGATGGGTAAGGTGGGCGTGCCCGTGAGCTCAGCAGGACTCTCCATCATTTCATGACATCTGTGTCCTCCCCATGAGCCCGGGGTGGGCAGCAGGAAGGCTCAGCATAGCTGGTGGCCTAGGATGGGTGCAATGAGTAATCATATTGCAGGTCCCCTTCCCGGGAAACAGACTCTGAGATGGCGAATTCTCACCAGAACTTTATTAGGAAGTGATTTTTCAATCAAGCTTATGTGGGGAGTGAAAGAAACAGCATTGGACAGAGGGAGGAGGTGGGCCGCAATGCAGTCACAGTACAGACCTTCGCTGCCCCCACAGAGTACTTCGAAGCTGAGATGGCTCTGCAGAGTTGCCCCAAATTGCCCCGGTGAACTGGAGCTTAGTACATTCACGTAAAACATCACTGGATGTGCACTAACATAAAGAAAGCATGACCTGAAGAAAAAGAGCTTTCTCTGGTCTAGGGAGATTAACTCCTAGAGAGGGCTGGCCGCTGAGGGTGGTCAGCCCGCAGCCTGGCAGCTCTGAGGAGTAAGCGTTTTAGTCTCAAAGGCAAATGTGAGTGGCTCAGCAGAATACCCACTACAAAGCTTTCTCCTAAAAGCATAGACTAGTTTATCATGTTTTCGAACATCACGTAAATGGAATTATACAGTTTCCTTTTTTGTGTGTCTGGCTTCATTCACTCATGGCACGTTTGTGGAATTCATCCATGTTGTAGTACGTAGCAATAGTTTTTTCGTTCTCATTGATTATGAAGATGCGACAAGTTAGTTTCTTGGAGGGGGATAGATTTCACATCTTTATTCCTTTAAAACCTCTGTATTTTCCTTTATAGAATTTTTTAAAACATTTGTAAAGTTTTGAAATAAAAAGGATATATATGCTTACACTGTACAACATGATGTTTTGACATACATATACATAGTGAAATGATTATTACAGTCAAGCTAATGAACGTATCCATCTCCTCACAGTTCCTGTGTGTGCGTGTGTGTGCGTGTGCCTGTGCGTGTGCGTGCACGTGTATGTGTGCGTGTGTCTGTGTGTGTGTGGTGGGAGCACCTAATATCTACTCTCTGTCAGAACATTTTCAGTATGTAAAAGAATATTTTTAACTATAGTCCCCCATGCTGTGCATTAGATTCTAGACTTATTCATCCTACATAAGTGCAAGCTTCTATGTATTTGACTTTTTGAGATTCCACACGTAAGTGACATCATGCATTATTTTTCTTTCTGTGTCTGAATTATTTCACTTAATATATGTCCCCCAGATTCATCCATGTTGATGCAAATAGCAGGATCTCCTTTTTAAAGCTGTGTGAATATATATTTTCACACTCCATAATTTCTTTATCCACTCATATACCAATGAACATTTATTGATCTATCATACTATTATTGATATTTGGATTGTTTCCAATTGGGGAATGTTAAGAATAACATTGTATATAACTTTTGATGAAGCTATTCATACATTTTTGTTGGGTATATACTTAGGGTTAGAATTGCTAGGTCATAGGATACAGCTTCAGGACATGTTACCAGTTCTTCAAGTGGTAGTGTCAGTTTACACCCCCACAAGTAGCATAAAACTATTTTATTTGCTCCAAATCTTTTCCAGTATTTGATATTATCAATCTGTTCTTGTTAACGTGCTAGTCTTTCTTAGGAATGCTGTTGCTGCAGGTGTCCTAAATAAATCCAACGTAAGCACAAAGGAGAAGTTGGTGGAAAGGCACTGAGGTATCTCCTATAAGCCTTGAGGATCACCAAATCTAGGAATCACCACCAGAATCTTCTCTTCCTATCGCAACTTTCGTCTATGTTTCTCTATGCCTAGAAGCCTAATTTTCTGTACTAGGTTCTTCCACGTGGTTGGGAGCATGGTTTCCAATATCTTGTAGGCTCAAGCTTTCACCCCCAAAGAAAAAGCTCTCTAATTTGAACAGTCCTTTCCGTTCATTTTTAGGGTACTCAAAAATAACCACTGTATCTTCCAATCTGATTTTGAAACCAATTATTAGACATAGAACTCAGATGACTAAAGCATAAACTTTACATTTGTAGCTAACTACATTTCTAATACTTTACAGTATCCCAAATTAGACAAATTTATGGTGGCAGCAACTATGTTTATCAAACCCCATTTCCTTTTTCTTTTGGCCACATAACTGGACTTTATGGCCTAGCTTCCCATATAATAATGTTGAGCCTTGTTCTGAGTTTTGGCTAATGGAATATGGGGGGAAATGGCATGTGCCATCATCAGGTGTAGTTTAATAACAAGCCCTCCGCACAATCCTTTGGCTTAATCGAGAAGAGGAAAAGATCTGAGATTGTGACATATACACAGTATGGAAGGAGCCTGCGTCTTTGAATGACATGTGGACAGTATTTCCCCATCACCTTGACCACCAAACTGCACTGGACTTTGATAAGAACAAAAAATGTGCTTGACAAGCCAGAGAGATTTGGATTGTTTTTTACATTTTTGTATTCTCACTAATGCTCACAATTCTGTGAGGTGGGAATTGTTTCTTTATGATTTTCCAGCATGAGGAAATTGAAACCTAGATTATAAATTACTTGCCCAAGATGACATGGAAGCTGGATTAGAACCAGATCTGAGTTTCAACTGTACCCTTAGTGACCTGAGCCACCCCTTTCATAAATGGGGTATAAACAGGGCACTGGGCCATAGACTTCCGTGAGGCCTCTCCCAGCATAAGTAATGTGAGAACAGACAGGTACAGACACAGGCAGGGAAAAGCTGCTGTGATTCCATAGAGTAGCGCAGGAACACCACACGCCCCCTGCCCCAGCTTTCTTGGGACTGTCCTAACCTTCAGCAAGGCAGGTCTCTCCTGTTCAGCCACATAGAATAGTCTCTCTTTGCTCAGTTTCTACTAGAAAATGAGTGTAAGTTTTTAAAACTCATGAAGGGCTCTAGTTTGAGAATGAAGGATACTTTTCCTCAGAGGGGGCTGCCAAGCCTTTGGCCATGGGTAGGATGAGGGAAGTTTAGGTTATGTGGGCTCTTCTCTCATGTGCTGGCTAGAACATCACCCTTTTGTGTTACTCTTGATTTCAGTACTCTGTTCATGTTTGATAGGTGGCCATTTCTGTGTATGGAGTGGCTTTCCACCCTTCATTTGGGAAGATTGATATTTTATTGTCAGGGTAGAGAAGAGATTTGGATTGCCTTTCCTTGTAGAACTAAAACTCGTTTTCTAGAAAGTTGTTTAGCCCCCTGTTCCCAACCTGTTGTTCCTTGGTCAGTTGAGCTAATAACCATTGCTATTTGTGAATCTTTGTGAATGCTTCTTTTCTTTTCTTTTCTTTTCTTTTCTTTTTTTTTTTTTTTTTGAGAGAGAGCACACGCGAGCGAGTGGGAGAGAGGCAGAGAGAAAGGGAGAGAGAAAATACCAAGCAGTCTCCATGCCCAACATGGAGCCCGATGTGGGGCTCAATCCCATGAAACATGAGATCATGACCTGAGCCAAAATCAAGAGTCAGATGCTTAACTGACAGAGCCACCCACACGCCCCTGTATATGCTTCTTTTCAACAAGAATGTAATTTTGTGAGGTCTCGACAATATTTTCTTCCCTCTTCCCCCTGTAAACTGTTTAGTGCGCGTAATAGGTCTCAAGTAATTGCCTAGTGCATATACCTACCACTTGGATTACCTAAACCCACACTTGAAATATGGCTCACAAGTGCCCACTGTCCGTTTTTAGTCTAGGAGTGAGGCATGGGGGTGAAATGGCAAAAAAATTTTATGGCCTGCTCTCAGCATTTACTAGCTCCCATTACACTCAAGCTCAATTCTTGCAGAAATGAACTCAAGGAGCAGTGGAGATCATCACTGGTCCTTAATACTCTCCTGACAGTTATTTTGTGATTGAGCACATGCAGTTCAAGTATCCCATACTGCAGTTGTACTTTCTATTCTGGAAGGACTTCAAATTATTCTTCGGTTACATTTGGCCAGAGGTGGTAGCTTTCTTGTGGAGAGTTCTAGATTAGCAATGGCTCCAGTGACCTACTACTGCTTATCAAATGATCAGCTTTACCCAAAGAGGAGTGTGGAAGAAGCACTACAGGGAATGGTGAATAGCAAAAATCTTGGTGGTAGGGGCTGCCCTGCATAAAGGTGCCACATCTTATTTTACACCCTCGAAGGCAGAGATTGGTTTCAAAAATGGCTCAAAGAATAGGATTATCTTCTAAAGAAATAAGTATGCAATATGATTTTTTCCTTTATGATTTTTAAGAAGAAAAATATTTCTACTTTCTTATAACATGTATTTGTCAAGCTATATAGGACAGTTGTCCTAACCTTTGGGTTGTAGTCCTTGGTAGAGCTTTGTCTGAGGACATATAATGGCTCACAAGGGACTGCTATTTTCATTAATACGTAAATACTCTTGTAATTAAGAAAATACAAATCTATTTTAAAATTTGTTGCTGGCAACTGCCCATATACCCAGGCGTACCCTGAGGTCATCTGAAGATAGTTCTTTATGCTCTCTGCCTTAGAGATTTCTCTGTCCCCAGGAATGAGCTCAGTTCATGTATGGCAGATCAGAAGGGCTGGGGAGTATTTAATGCCCATAGGAACTATCCTCATACAAGGAAGAACTGTAGTTGGTACATAAATACTCCAGGTTCTTTGTCATGGGAGGGATAATTCTTAGGTGCATAGTTCATAGTCTCTCTGAGACTCTTCATTAGGATTGAGTCCCAGTTGCCTACAGCAGCAATGTGCTCATGAACTCACTGTATTAGACTTTTTCCCTTCCCCGCCTTACTTCTTTATTCTCCTATTGTTTCTTGGTGTTATCTCAAAAACAAACTACTTGGAATCAAATCTTTGTTTCAAGGGTGTACTTGAGGGAACCCTAAAACAAAACATTATTCTTTACTAGGAAATTTTCCTTATTATGGGCCTTCTTATGACAACCATTACTCTTTATTCTGTGTGTGTGGGCAGGGGTAGTGGATATGAATCTTGTTTTAGTTTAAGAAGGAATCCCTAGGGGTGTCTGGGTGGCTCAGGCAGTTAAGCATCTGACTTTAGCTCAGGTCATGATCTCGCAGTTTGTGAATTGGAGCCCCGAGTCGGGCTCTGTGCTAACAGCTCGGAGCCTGGAGCCTGTTTCAGATTCTGTGTCTCCCTCTCTCTCTCTGCGCCTCCCCTGCTCATGCTCTGTCTCTCCTGGTGTGTCAAAAATAAATGTTAAAAAAAATTTTTTTAATGGAGTCCTTAAACACAGTAAAATTAGGAGTATGGACTCAGAGAAAAGTGACTCTTTTGTCCTCATGAGTATTCTTACACCTAAAACTCTTTTGGACATGAAGTTTAGCGATGTATGGATATCTCTGCTACTAATACTAAGTAAACCTTGCTCCCTCTCTTCCTCTTCCTCATTAATTGGCTATGCATTTTTTAACAGCCCTCTAACAGACAGCCCTCTAACATACATGAGTGCTAGCCAATTAAATTCTCTTTCAGAAAGAGAAATACATATAACCACCTATACCATAAATGCCATGAAGGCAAGGTCACCATTGTTTCAACAACACCCAGAGCAGGGCATGACACACAGTAGCAGCTCAATAAATATTAGATTTTTAACAAATGAATTATTTAACAAATGGACAAACCAACTGACTAATGAATGAAATCATATGCTCTGGACTTGGTGTTGGTTGGGGCAAAGCAACATCTCTCTCAACATGTAAACTTCCACATGTCCTGGCACCCAACAGAAATCCACACTGATTTATTTTTCTTCTTCTCCCTGTGTCCCCAGATGGCTGCATCACCCTTGACAGGTAGGTGAAGGTGGTTATAGCACGTGGGGATGTTTCTGGGGCAGAGAAAGCACTCACCTGGGGCTGCAGCCGCACGCAGAGTGAGTCTGTGCACACTGATTTTTTTTTTCCGCATACATTTCCTTGTTTAGTTTTGATCACAGACCAAGTAAGTAGACTGTTAGCAGTGCTGGAAACACCTTCAGCGACAGCAGTTTGTATAATTGAATGGCTGGAGAACTTTACTGAGTAGGTTTTCTAAGTAAGAACGCTTCAAAGATAGACCCTAACATGAGTGCAGGATTGAAGCTCATGAAATCTGAATGTGTATAGAGAAAATTAACTAGGCTTCTTTGTTTTTCAAATTATGGATTGAAGAGTCACCCTTGGAAGCTTAGAAAAGACAGTTTCGTTCAGATTAAAGAGAGCAATGCATACTTTACATAGTAGACAGGAAATGTGAAGGACATATTTTCCCAGGAGAGTGTGCGGCTTCAAAATATTCATGACTTGAATAAACCATTAGATGAACTCGTGGGTAGAAAATTACTGAGGCAAGTAAAGGAGGTTTCGGGCATGGTCGGGCTTTTAAAGTCAATAAAGAGAGAAAAGTACGAAATAGGGTAAAACATCAATTTGGTGCCATTAATATCATCTGGAATACTGGTTGGATAGTGTGTAGTTTTTCATATGTTATGTTGCTATGTCCTGATGAAAGTGATTAATAATACATACCTTTTTGCAAATGTGATAAAAGGCTATGAAAAGTATGTAGAGAATGAGGTCATTGAGGACATGTATGAAAGTAGCCGTCAGTCGCTGGGCCCACATGCTGGAAATGAGTCACATTATCGGATCATATACCAAACCCTTGGTATTAACTGCCCTCACTCTCTTCAGTAATCGCCATCAAACTGTGTCATAGAATTTAAACTTTGGGTCTGGGGTTGTGCAGGAAAATGTCACATGATAACATGTGTTAGGGGAGAGGAAGGGAGGGAGAAAAGGGTGGTGGTAGTGATTGAGGACCCTGAACTATATTGTCTCTGAGGAGAGAATAGATGGGAGAAAAGCTGCATAGAGTCTAAAGTCATGGTTCACATTTTACCAGTTGGATCCCTTAATTATGTTCACAGATTAGAAACAAAATACACGTTCTAGACTCTTCCATGTTAGGAGACAAGTTTCAAATCATATTTCATTGTTTCCAAATTCAATGCTAACTTTTTTAGTCAATGGTGCCATATGGAATAAAATTGTTGCTTTGTAAAACTGGGAAATGGTTTAAGTAGCCATGACCTACACGATACATTTGTTGTTTAAGGTAATAACTTGTAAAGTTACATTTTTTAATGTTTTTAAATTTTTTAATGTTTTTTTTATTTGAGAGAGAGACGGAGTCGGACAGCAAGCAGGGCAGGGGCAGAGAGAGAGGGAGACACAGAATCTGAAGCAGGCTCCAGGCTCTGAGCTGTCAGCACAGAGCCCGACGCGGGGCTCAAACCCACGAACCGCGAGATCATGACCTGACCTGAAGTCAGCCGCCCAACCGACTGAGCCACCCAGGTGCCCCGTAAAGTTACATTTTTAAGTGGGACGTCAAATCATTGCCTCTCATCAGCTTTTGAAGTCTTAATTGCCAAAGGGAATTGTTTTGAGTAAAGTTAATTTTGGAAGTTAAATTTAAATAATTTTTCATATTGTCAATCAATAATTCCCCCCAAAGCATAACCATATGTTTCTTATACATAAAAATAAAAGTACACACTCTTCTATTTTCTTCAAATGTCTAAGGTAATTTTTGCATACAAGGAAAGATTTATGTATTGTTGTTTTTGTCAGGAGTAGAAAAATATTTTCTCAATGTTAAGTTATCCAACAATGGTGGCATATAAATATTTTAAAAGGCTACCAGGGAAAGTTCTGTAATCTATAAAAAATGGTACAAATACTAGAAACTCATTTCTTATGAGGTGTATAAATGTGCGGGAGAACTAAGCAGATTTTATTCTCAAGTTATATTACTTATTTTAAATAAGATTTATGACCTTAGAACAGTGCTCTATAAGGACCTTAACAATAAATATAAACATTTAAAGTTGTTTTGGCAATACTTTGTGATGACACTATACCTGCATGAAATAGTATGTTTTGTTCTATCTATATGTGCTGTTGCGGGGGGGTAGGAGGAAACAATTATTCCTTGATTATGGTCAATTTCAATTGTGCATAAAAGTAGAATATTACCATAAATTCCCTAGTTCCTGTCTTCCATCTTCAACAACTATTAGTTCATGGCATTATTTCTCCCCTTCCTCCCTTATTATTTTGAAGAAACTATGAGATATCATATCATTTTACCCACAAATATTTCATTATGTATCTCTAAAACTGAGAACTCTTTGTTAAATCAAATAATACCATGGGACCTTTAAATGTGCATTTAAAAATTTTGTATTTATAACTGGAAAGGCAAACTGATCTGTTTCAAAGATGAAAACTTTGTTGCACTTAGATGGAGCACCTGGGTGGCTCAGTCTGTTAAGTATCGACCTCTTAGTTTCGGCTCAGGTCATAATCTCAGGGTTCGTAGGTTCAAGCCCTGCATCGGGCTCTGTGGAGACAGCGCAGTACCGGTGTGGGATTCTCTCTCTCCTTGTCTCTCTTCCCCTCCCCCATTTGCTCTCTCTCTCTCAAAATAAATAAACTAAAAAAAAAAAATTAAAAAAAGAGTGTCTTACTCTGGATGAGTGATTGTTGCTAAGAGATCATTTCATGTAAATCGGCAGTTCCATGAGAAACGGCTCTAAAGAACAATGCACTGCAGTCAGCAAAAGGTCATGGGCTGTGCTTTCCCTTTCTTATTGGAAAAATAAAACTGCAGACTTCATACCAGTAAACATGGAGGTGATGAAGTGCTTGCTCAAATTTCTTTTATATTTGCTATGTCAAAAGAAAAAAAAAAACCCAAGAATTTCTAGGTCCCCTTTGTAAATATTAAGAAGACCAGTATCTTGCAATACTGGTCCAGTCATAAATATATTCCAGGAAGACTGGTTCTTAAGAGTTTCATATTTCCATCCCAAGTACACAAGAGCTATATAAAAGTGAGTCTTAATATTACGGGTTGGTGAAAAAAAAATACAATTGACCTTTCAACAACGTGGGGGGTTAGGAGCACTAACCCTCTGCATAGTTAAAAATATGTGTAAAACTTGTTTTTTTAAGTTTATTTATTTATCGAGGCAGAGGGAGAATGAGCAGGGGAGGGGCAGAGAGAGAGAGAGAATCCCAGGTAGGCTCCACACTGTCAGCGCAGAGCCCGATAGGGGGCTCAATCTCATGACAGTGAGATCATGACCTGAGCCAAAATCAAGAGTCAGACGCTTAACTGACTGAGCCATTCATGCACCCCAAACTGTGCATAACTTTTGACTCCCCCAAAACTTAACTGCTAATAGCCTACTGTTGACCAGAAGCCTTACAGAAAACATAAATGGTTGCTTAACATGTATATCGTATCCTTACCATAAAGTAAGCTACAGAAAAGAAAATGTTATTAAGAAAATAAGAGAAAAATGTATTTTTCAATACCATAAGGTTATGCTAGATGTTATACTTATTACTAGCACTAGACATCAAAAATGAAAAGATAATGTGAAAAAGAAATTCATATTTGTTTATGGGTATATCATTCATATACTGATAATGAAGCAGCAAAACAATTGCTTTACAGTAGCCTAGTGTAGTTTTTTTTTAATCCACTTGATTTTATTTGAAATAATACAAGAAATTTCTCTAAATTTTTTTTTTAAGTATTGAATTTCACACATGGTTGTAACCAGTCATTGTGAGGCAGTTATCATGTTGTGGTGATCTGGAAATGTTTTCACTTGTCAGAATGTTACAGACTCTTTTTTTTTTTTTTTATTTAACTTTATTTTTTATTTTTTAAAATTTACATCCAAATTAGTTAGCATATAGCGAAGCAATGATTTCAGTAGATTCCTTACTGCCCTTTACCCATTTAGCCCATCCCCCCTCCCACAACCCCTCCAGCAACCCTCAGTTTGTTCTCTATATTTATGAGTCTCTTTTGTTTTGTTCCCCTCCCTGTTTTTATATTATTTTTGTTTCCCTTCCCTTATGTTCATCTGTTTTGTCTCTTAAAGTCCTCATATGAGTGAAGTCCTATGATATTTCTCTTTCTCTGACTAATTTCACTTAGCATAATACCCTCCAGTTCCATCCACGTAGTTGCAAATGGCAAGATTTCATTCTTTTTGATTGCCGAGTAATATTCCATTGTATACATATACCACATCTTCTTTATCCATTCATCCAGCGATGGACATTTGGGCTCTTTCCATACTTTGGCTCTTGTTGATAGTGCTGCTATAAACATGGGGGTGCATGTGTCCCTTCGAAACAGCACACCTGTATCCCGTGGATAAATGCCTAGTAGTGCCATTGCTGGGTTGTAGGGTAGTTCTATTTTTAGTTTTTTGAAGAACCTGAATTCCGTTTTCCAGAGTGGCTGCACCAGCTGGCATTCCCACCAACATGCAAAAGAGAGCCTCTTTCTCTGCATCCTTGCCAACATCTGTTGTTGCCTGATTTGTTACTGTTAGCTATTCTGACGGGTGTAAGATGGTATCTCATTGTGGTTTTGATTTGTATTTCCTGATGATGAGTGATGTTGGGCATTTTTTCATGTGTCAGTTGGCCATCTGGATGTCTTCTTTGGAAAAGTGTCTATTCATGTCTTTTGCCCATTTCTTCACTGGTTGATTTGTTTTTTGGATGTTGAGTTTGAGAAGTTCTTTATAGATTTTGGATACTAACCCTTTATCTGCTATGTCATTTGCAAATATCTTCTCCCATTCTGTCAGTTGCCTTTTAGTTTTTCTGATTGTTTCCTTCACTGTGCAGAAGCTTTTTATTTTGATGAGGTCCCAGTAGTTCATTTTTGCTTTTGTTTCCCTTGAAGCCTAGTGTAATTGATAGGATTGCCTTATGGTAGCCTAGCCTATACACTAATGAGTGAATCATTATAAAATGTTATGGCATGCAGTACAGTATTATAGTCATATTCATGATACAGTATTGGAAACATTGTTACATTTTAAAAAATCCTCCTGTGATGATAGGCTGATACAGTTTCTCCAATTATGAGGGGAGGCATACTGTATGGTAATATAACTCTTTGAAAGCAAAGTTATAAAACAGTAGGAAAACTAACACACTATTCTTTTTATATTAAATACCACTCACCATATGCCTATGGAAGGATAGGTTGTCCACTTCCAAGTGTCACACACAGTGTTCTACATGATGAATGCTTAGATCATGATGATGACAAAAACATACTTTTCTTGTGGTACAGTTATTAGATTTTCACAAGAAGACACTTACATATGCAACAGCTAAGTTTATTAACTGTACAGCATGGTGATTTTTTTAAAATTTTTTTAACGTTTATTCATCTTTGAGAGACAGAGAGAGACAGAGCATGAGTAGGGAAGGGGTACAGAGAGGGAGACACAGAATCCAAAGCAGACTGCAGGCTCCAAGCTGTCAGCACAGAACCCGACGCGGGGCTTGAACTCACTAACTGCACGATCATGACCTGAGTCAAAGTCGGACACTCAACCGACTGAGCCACCCAGGCGTGCCCAGCATGGTGATTATTTACTATCCATTAAGTGGAAGTGGATCACTGTAAAGATCTTCATCCCGGTCTCCGTGTTGAGCAGGCTGAGGAGAAGGAGGGGTTGGTCTTGCTGTCTCAGGGGTGGCAGAGGCAGAAAGAGGGAGGAGGTGCAAGAGAAGGCAGGAGACACAGGCACACCCAGTGTAAGTTTACAGAAACACATCGTAATTTCTGACATTTTTTTTTGTTTTTCGTGTCTCCAAAACTGTTTCTGTATGACACCAATCCTTCTTTCAGTGTTCCCTTTCGTAATTTTGCTTTCCAAAACAAGTACCTATATCATATGATAAAATAAAGGAAATTTTCAACATTTAATGTTTGTGGGTCCTGCTCATGGGGTCTCATGGAAGGTATATTTTAACATTTACCAAGGTCAGAATGATTTGGCAAAACATCAGAGCATGGGTGCTCTTTCTGCCTTGAGCACACATTGTAGGTCTGATTTGTTGACAAATGACCTACAAGAGAACATTCCAAACATAAAGAGAAGAGTAAAACCTCCCTGGTGCTAATGAGACTGAAGTCATACAGATCTGCTCATACTAAAAGCTTAAGTAAGGTCTATAACTTTCTGGAATGTCTTGTGTTATGGTGATTTGTAACTTTTTACGTAGGAAAAGTACATAACCCTACACCAAGTGTGCCTTCCCCGAAGCACTCTTTTCTTTGTGAGGATTGTGTATCTCGGACGGCTGCCCTAACTTGGACTCGAATAAAGCTCACTTCTTTTCTTTTAGAGACTCTAAAAGGTTTGTTCTTTTTGTGTGGACACACACAAGGGTCCATGTCAGAAAAGAAGTCAAAAGCAGTCTTGAATAATTGAAACCCTCCTGCCAGACTGTCTAGCATCGATTTGTGTCCTGGCTCCATTACCTCTACATTTCTTCCTCGTTGTCTGGCATTGTCTGGTTTGGAAGCACTCATGTCCTGCAAGTCGTCTTCTCTTAATTCCTCTGGGGTGATGTCTGTTAGGTCTTGAATTTTTCCAAGTTCCAAACCTTGAAACCCTTTACTCCCCACCATTTTTGTTATAGACACGATCTCTTTCATGATTTCCTTGACTGGCTCTGTATAAATCCTATAAAGTCATGCAAAACACTGAACACAGTTCTCTTGAGCAGGAATTTATTGTCTTGAGCTGGATGGTTTTCACCGCTTTTCCTGTCATAACAATGGCATCTTCAATAGTGGAATTCTTCAAGACGTTCGGAGTTCTCTACCATAGTGTTGATGATCCTTCCCGTGGTGTATGTGTGCAATGAGCCGTAAGTGTCCTTGTGACCCCCTGATTCAGAGGCTGAATTAGAGATGTTGCGTTTGGGGGCAAGCAGACCATTTTGTCACCATTGGTGTCAAACTCATGGGGTTTTGGGTGGCCAGGGCCATTGTCCAATATCAAAAGAACTTTAAATGGCAATCTCTTACAGGCTGGGTACTTCCTGACCTCAGGGGCAAGCACTGATGGAACCAGTCTACAAAAAGCATTCTCATTGTCCAGTCCTTCTTGTTGTACAAGTAGAAGACTAGCAGCCAGTGTTCATCTTTCCCTTCAAGGTTCCGGGGTTAGAAGCTTTATAAATAAGGACACTCCTGATCATAACTGCATTTGCAGGAAACAGTAGTTAGCCTATCTCTTCCTGCCTTAAATCCTGGTGCTCATTTCCTTACTAATAAAGCAGGTTTTTTTTTCTAGCATAGGGCACTTTTGTCTGTTTAAAAACCTATTCAGGCAGATAGTCTTTCTCCTTAATAATTTTCTTCATGGTGTCTGGGAACTCATCTGCTGCCTCTTTGTCGGCAAAAGCTGCTTCTCCTCTCTTGTCTTGACATTTTTTAACCAACTGAGCCACCGGACGCCCCTTATCCTGACATTGTTTTTTAAGCCAAACCTCTTTCTAAAATTATCAAACCATCCGTTGCTGGCATGAAATTCTCCAGCTTTAGATCCTTCACCTTCCTTTTGCTTTAAGTTGTTGTATAATGACTTTGTTTTTTCCCAAATCCTATTAGAATCCATAGGTATGCCTTTCCTAAGCAACCCTGTACCTACATAAAAGCTACATTTCAATACAAGATAGAGATATTTTACAAAAAGCGCAGGGTTTTCACACCTGCTGGCATTGCTGCAGTCATGGCTTCACAAATTTCCTTTTTTATTTTTACAATGATCCTTCTGCTGGATTCATTTATCTTGAAAGAATGGGCACCTGCTGCTGCCGACCTCAATTTACAGTATATATCAAGCAATTCAACTTGTTGGAATGTCATAGCTTTTCTCTGCTTCTTGGGAACACTTCCAGCATCACTGGTGCCACCTTGTATGGATCCCATGCTGTTATTCAAGGTTTGAGGTATTGCATTAAACATGATGAAAAATACATGAGAACCACAAGAGACCACTTTTTGCCGTGATACACAATTTACTGGAGAGATAAACTGCTCACATGGAGACGGTTAATAGCTCATGGTGTTTTAAGTGAATACTCGCAACACTTGAGCTCATGACAATAGCGACAGGAGGTGGCTGTGACACTGTTACAGTCGTACAATTTGTACTACAGTTACTTTTATGCAGTTATGATTTAATATTGCATCTTTACATTTGTTTCCATTTCCCTCAACTGCAAATGGTGCCATGTATGTTCTGTAAGTGTGCATAAGATTCAATAAATGTTCATTTTTTTATAATAGATTTATATATTTTATGATAGTAAATGATAAAATAGGCTAATATCTATATTTAGTGCATTCCTGGTAAACCTGCCTTTTTATGAATTTTTGATATGTCCCTAACACATGGTTTGTCTGAGACATTTTACAAATTGTCGCAAATCTCCAAAAATTTTTCCAATATATTTATAGAAAAAAAAATCCATGCATAAGTGGATCCATGAAGTTCAAACCTATGTTGTTCAGGGGTTAACTATACTATGAAGAACCCAGTTTTTAAATTTTTCTTGAAATAGTCATACCTTATTTAACTATGATTGGCAGTTATTTTAGAATTATCCTTAGGTGTTTGGCATACTCCTTCTACATGAAGCATATGAATATATTAAGGTTGAATCATATGGAATTCTTTTGTAAATCAGAATACTTTAAGTATTGGCAAATCCATGTAGCTCAATGTACACATCAGTGACCATTTGAGGGAAAGCCTGGCATGTCTTCTCAATGTATATCAGTGGGAAGTCTGCTGATATTCTTATAAAATACCACTTTTCATCTGTTAGTAGCATATCTTTATTTCCTAATTAGTTCATAAACTATCTCCTAAGAGCAGAATTTACAAATCCAAAGACTCTATATTTGAAAGCAAAAATCACAGCTTAGAACCTGAGAAGTGTAGCCCTAGATGAGACTTCAAAGGCTATCTTATTGTGGTAAGTAAACATTGCCAATTGTCCCCCAATATTTTTTCTATCTCTTCTTTGCACTTCATAGAAGTTCAGTATTTAGCTGGGCACGAGGCTACCCAGTACAAACACTTGTATGCCATGTATCTCTTGCAGCTAATTGGGCCAGGTAACTAAGTTCTGACCAATGGGATGTGAACTGAAGTAGTAAGTTTTCTCCCCTTTCCAATTCCCTTTATCTGCTGGGTGGAATGCAGAGATGGTAGTGGACCATGTAGGCGAGGACATTGCCTTACAAAGGAAATAGCAAGATGGGAGGCTTCTGGGGCCCTGTTACCACCCTACCCGCTGATGCTTGTACCTAGACATCTACATGAGAGAAAGAGATAACTTACGTCCTAACATACCAGTCCAATGCTCTCAGTGTGCAGGTGACAAAACAGACTCAGAGAGATGAACTTGCCCACAATCACTCCGCCAAAGTGTGGCAGTGCTTAGAGTCTAATTGAGGCCTTCAAGATCAGTGCCTGTTTTTTCATCCTCTATTGTTTCTGTGAAAATGAGGCCACTTAAACATAAGAATTACATGTAAAAAAGTCACTTTGAAATGTAAACTGCATTTGTTTATTGTTGATAATGTTCTTTCACTAAGAATGGAACTTTGAACTAAATTAGAAGATGATTTTGCTCAAACACAATGAAATATTAGACATTAACTTCTTTAGCTTCACTGCCACATGTAAATTTCATTTTACAATTGCCCTTCCGAAGTTTATAGCATTGCATTTAAATTTCTTTGATCATAAAAACAGAACTAATGGATGGTAGAATACGCTTGTAGGATTTTTAAGCGTTACAAATGGCTCAGCTTGCTCTAAATAGCCTGAGGGAGATAATCAGGATGAAGTTATTTCTGTCAATTTTGGGTGTGAGTTGGAGCAGTCATCCAACTTTCTCCCTGAAGTTGACATTGTCTCTGGAGTTAGTAAATTTTGGTAGTCAAGTGTTCCATTTGTTGTTTTGTTTCAGGTAAATGAACATGTATGTATTAGTTTATAAATAATAAACCATAGTCATAATCAAGGACTTCTGAGTGTCTAAAATAGTTTAATTTTTCAAATGAGTTTGAAAGTGGTGGCAGGAACTTGAAATTATACATTAGTGGTGTGTGTGTGTGTGTGTGTGTGTGTGTGTGTGTATGAGAGAGAGAGAGAGAGAGAGCGAGCATTGGTGAGGAGGCTCACAGGATATGTTGTACCTTTATGCAAATGGTTCAGGAGGCAAAGGAAGGCAACTTCTCTCTTAATAAGATGTCTAAAATCCTGGAAGATTTATACGTTAGCCCTTAATTTCACACACCAATTTAGGAATAGGAAAGTAGACTGAAATGTTGCAGGCATTCCAAATTATACCGTATTAGAGAAATTAGTTTACTGATTGGCAGTCCTGCAAGTCTCACTCATTTACTAAATTGAACTAAAGTTTATTTGGTTTAAACAAACAAACAAACCAAAAACTACTGTAACACAGGTTTTCTTTGAAAGTGGTAACAGCAAAATTTGTAAATAACTTCCTTATAGGGGCACCTGGGTGGTTCAGTCAGTTAAGCGTCTGACTTCAGCTCAGCTTGTGATCTCACGGTTGGTGAGTTCAAGCCCCGCATTGGGCTCTGTGCTGACAGCTCAGGGCCTGGAGCCTGCTTCAGTTTCGGTGTCTCCCTCTCTCTCTCTGCCCCTCTCCTGCTCATGCTCTGTCTCTCAAAAATAAATAAATACACATTTTTAAAATAAAAAAATAACTTACAAAATAAGATTCTAAGGAGATAGGGACAACCTTAGAAGAGTTTCATGGCAGAATCTAAACTAGTCTCAGCACATGTGATTCAGGACACTGAAATTATGAGAAGTAAAAATGTCTCTGTGTAGAGACTGTATAGTGGGTTTACCCAACAGGAGAAAGGAAACAAGAAGGTGATGATAATGGTATCTGTCTGGTCTAAGAGAAGCATTCTGGAAACTAACCCAACTTTTCATTGTTTCCAGCTCTGAGGCTGTGACATCAATAAAGGGAAAAAAATTTTTTTTTGATGAACATTATAGCCAGACCTCAAAGGAACACCTGTAGTCTTCTGTCCATAAAATGGCAAGAAGCTGAGCATGAAGTGATTTCTTTGGTTACAGAAGATCCACAGGCTGCCTCTTGCATCCAAAGAAGTGAATCAAACCTTGGGGAAAAAAGTTGGGAACCTGAGCTGGCAGAATAAAGAGAAACAAGTTCCAGAGGCACCCCACTGGCACATGATGAACTCAATTCATTCAATAGTGAAAATACTACTCTCTGTAAAAATGGCACTTTTTGGCAGACAGTTACGTAATGCTATGTTCTAGTCCTGTTTATGTTTCTGATAAATGTTGATTTTGTTAGTTTAAACTTAAAATATAAACAGCCACACTCTAATGTTGGAACTCACTCAGAATTCCGAGAATCAGTGATTCAGGCATGCATGTGGAAGTTTAAAATTAATTATGATTATAAAAATTGAGGAGTCCCCTGCCAATTTATCTACCATTTATCTGACACAATTTTTAATTTTAGTAGCATAAGACAGTAGGGCTGCACACAAAAAATAGGTGGTTTGGAGGTTTCCATAAAAAACATATTTGATGGGGTCCCTGGGTGGCTCAGTTGGTTAAGCAGCCAAATTTGGCTCCGGTCATGAACTCACGGTTCGTGAGTTCAAGCCCTGCATCAGGCTCTATGCTAACAGCTCAGAAGCCTGGAGCCTGATACAGATTCTGTGTCTCCCTCTCTCTCTGCCCCTCCCCTGCTTGCTCTCTCTCTCTCTCTCTCTCTCTCTCTCTCTCATAAATAAACATGTAAAAAATGCTTTAAAAAAAAGAACAGATTTGATTCCAGTTACTAATTGCTTCTGCACAATTTTGTAGGCTTCTACAAATAGCATCTAATAAACAACATCCTCGTTAAATGGTGAGTGTTATTAAATGGACTAAAAACAAAAGGGGCTTAGGATAAAAAGATACTTAGTGACTGAGAAATACATGGAGAATCATAGAGTTATAAGGGATACTAATGGTCATCTGGTCTAGTCCCTTTAACTTGCAAATGAGAAAGGCAAGTCCCAGAGTGATTAGCTAGTTGATAGGGTCTGAGTTACAGCCTGTGACTCTGACTTCACCTCCAGTGTAGGAATTCCTGGTAATGGCAGCCAGTTTACAAGATGGCCCCCAATGATTCACCTCCTAGTATTCCTGGCCTTGTGCAGTCACATCCCACACTGACTCTGGGCTGGCTCTGTTTAACTAATGGAATATGGTAGAAGTGGCATTCTGGGACTTAAGGCCTGTAGGTAGGTCTCAGAAGCCTGGCAACTTCTACCTGGGACCTTGGAATGCTCACTTTGGGGAAACCCTTCTCTCTGGACCCCGTTGCCATTCTGTGAGAAACTCAAGCCATGTAGAGGACTTGTAGATGCTCTAGTCAAGAGACTTAGTTATGTTCCCTGTCAACAGCCAAACAGCAACTGCCAGCTTTGTGAGTGAAACATCTCTGACATCCCTCCCAATAGAGCCTTCTGAAAACTCTTGCCTTAGCCAGCATCTGATTCCAACCAAACAAGAGGCTCTAAGTGAGACACATCCAGCTGAGCAGAATCAACACATAGAACCATGAGGGTCTGCATGAATTGTTGTCTTCAGCTAGTAAGTTTTAGGATGATTTGTTATGCAGCAATGGATAACTTGAACAGAGATAGAACTAAGAAGGTATGCAGAGTTCCATTTCTTCACTAATGCTTGCAATTAGTTAAGTTTCATATACATTACTTGATCAAGGAAATTGTCTTCTTCCCTCTTTTTAACCCAAGCCTACCTGACCTAGACATTCAAATGCAGTCTTCATTTCTTTTTTGTTGTTGTTGTTGTTGTTGTTAAACTTTTTTTTTTTTACTGTTTTTATTTATTTTTGAGACAGAGAGAGAGAGTGAGCTAGCAAGCAGGGGAGGGGCAGAGAGAGAGGCAGACACAGAATCTGAAGCAGGCTCCAGGCTCTGAGCTGTCAGCACAGAGCCTGACACAGGGCTTGAACTCACGAGCCATGAGATCATGACCTGAGCAGAAGTCAGAGGTTTAACTGACTGAGCCACCCAGGCGTCCCTCTTTTTTTTTTTTCAAATACAGTTTTTATTCCTTTTTGTCCTCTTCTAACTTTCCCTAACCCTACACTTCCCTAAACACGATGATAATGGCAATAACCTCAAATGGCACTTATGTGTTGGTCACTAATGCTAAGTACATTTACACTCACTGAATCTTCACAAAATCATTATGAGGTCTGTTCTGTTATTATCCCCCATTTATATATGAAGAAGCTGAAATACAAAGTAGTTTAAAAAAACTTGCTTTATACCATTAAGCTATTAAGCATGGGGTCAGACTCCAAACCCCAGCAGTCTAACTTAAGTGTACATCTTTAACCAATAATATGTGGACCTATCTTAATAGTGGTCACACTTTTAAGTAGAACTTGTATAGTTCTCTGCCAGCTAGATAGTAAGCTCCCAGAGGGAAGGGGACATATTTATATTATTCAACATGCAGTCCTCAACAACTACTCTATTCCTAGTAAATGGGCTTTCTCCAAATATGTTATACATCTGATGAATTACCAATAGCACTTGAGTACATTTTGACATGGAAAATTTGGTAAGATCAAAATTTGAAGGGCCCAATATCTAACTATAATCCTATGTTAACCTCTTCTGACCCTCGCCATGGGTCTTGGTGCTATAGCGGATCTGTTGTAGAAAGTTCTGTGCATGTTTAATACATATTCTTTATACCCTTGAGTTTTCCCCTCTAGATGCATAACATGAAACATAAAAATGAATGCATTCAATTGGATCTAGGGTGGGAAAGGTAAAATCTTCACATCTTAAAAAGAACTGTTATTTCCTACATCTAACAGCTTTGGTGTGAGAGGGTCACACTAACCACCAGCAGATGTCATCATAGCATAGGACTTAAAACAAGGCCAAGCGAGGAGGTGAACTGCAAAGGCTGCTGCTGGGGGTGCACTTTTGTATAATTAGTTTGGAAGACAACTTGGTAATGTCTACTACAGCTGAATATGCACGTGCCCTATCACCCAGCAATTCCATGCTTAGGTGTATGTCATATTTTTTTAAATTTTAACTTAAAAATATTTTATATTTTTTACTTGAATGTAGTTGGCACACAATGTTATTCAGGTGTACAACATGGTGATTTGACAGGTGTATATATTATGCTATGCTCAGCACTATGTAACTACAATCTGTCACCATACAATGCTATTAGAATACCATTGACTGTATTCCTTATTCTGTGTCTTTTAGTCCCGTGACTTATTCATTCCATAACTGGAGGCCTGTATCTCCCACTCCTCTGCACCCATTTTGGCCATACCCGACCTCCTTCCCTCTGACAACCATCATTTTTTCTTGTTTTTTTTCCTCCCTCCCTCCCTCCTTCCTTCCTTCCTTCCTTCCTTCCTTCCTTCCTTCCTTTCTTTCTTTCTTTCTTTCTTTCTTTCTTTCTTTCTTTCTTTCTTTCTTTTTCTTCCTTCCTTCCTTCTTTCCTTCCTTCCTTCCTTCCTCCCTCCCTCCCTCCCTCCTTCTCTTTCTTTCTTTCTTTCTTTCTTTTTCTTCCTTCCTTCTTTCCTTCCTTCCTTCCTTCCTCCCTCCCTCCCTCCTTCTCTCTCTTTCTTTCTTTCTTTCTTTCTTTCTTTCTTTCTTTCTTTCTTTCTTTCTTTCTTTCTTTCTTTCTTTCATCATAATAATTGTACTCTTTAATCCCCATCCCCTATTTCCCCCATCTCGCCACCCACCTCCTCTCTGGTAACCATCAGGTACCATAGTCTCTATAGTTAAGGGTCTGTTTCTTGGTTTGCCTGTCTCTTTTTTACCCCCTTTGCTCATTTGTTTTGTTTCTTAAATTCCACATGAGTGAAATCATATGGTATTTGTCTTTCTCTAATTGACTTGTTTTGCTTAACATAATACTCTCTAGCTCCATCCACATCACTACAAATGGTAATATTTCATTCTTTTTATGGCTGAGTGATATTCCTGTGTGTGTGTGTGTGTGTGTGTGTGTGTGTGTGTGTGTGTATCCACTCATCAGTCAATGAACACTAGGGCTCTTCCCATAATTTGACTATTGTAGATAATGCTGCTATAAACATAGGGGTACATGTATACCTTTGAAGTAGTATTTTTGTATTCTTTGGGTAAATACCTAGTAGCACAGTTTCTGGGTCATAGGGTAGTTCTGTTTTTAACTTTTTGAGGAACCTCCATACTGTTTTCCATTGTGACTGCACCAGTCACATTGCACCAGTTGCATTCCCACCAGCAGTGTAAAAGGGTTCCTTTTTCTCCACATCCTCACCAACACTTGTTGTCCCTTGTGTGTTTTATTTTAGCCATTCTGACACATGTGAGGTAATATTGCATTGTAGTTTTGAAATGTGTTTCCCCGATGGTGAGTGATGTTGAGCATCTTTCCATGTGTCTTTTGGCCATCTGGATGTCTTTTTTGGAGAACTATCTATTTGTGTCTTCTGCCCATTTTTAATTGGCTTATTTGTTTTTTGGGTGTTGAGTTGTATCAGTTCTTTATATATTTTGGATACTAACCTTTTATTGGATATGTCATTTGCAAATACCTTCTCCCATTCCATAATCTACCTTTTAGTTTTGTTGATTGTTTCCTTTGCTGTGTGGAAACTTTTTATCTTGATGTAGTCCCAATAGTTTATTTTTGCTTTTGTTTCCCTTGCCTCAGGAGACACATCTAGAAAAATGTTGCTACAGGTGATATCAGAGAGATTACCGCCTGTGCTGTCTTCAAGGATTTTTATGGTTTCAGGTTTCACATTTATGTCTTTAATCCATTTTGAGTTTATTTTTGTGTATCGTGAAAGAAAGTAGTCCAGTTCCATTCTTTCGCATGTGGCTGTCCAGTTTTCCCAACACCATTTGTTAAGCTACCATCATTTTCTTCTTTGTATTTAAATCTGGTTCTTCGTTTTGTTGTTTGTTTATTCATTTTTTTAGGTTCCACATATGAGTGGAATCGTATGGTATTTGTCACTCTCAGTCTGACTTATTTCACTTAGCATAATACCCTCTAGGTCCATCCATGTTGTCACAAATGGTACAGTTTCATCCTTTCTTATGGCTGCATAATATCACACATATTTTCGTTAAAAGATGTGTACATAGCAAAAATAAATTGAGAGGATAAAACTGGAAAATTTTGTGTCTGCTGTGGTTATAGTGCACAAATATTCTCTTACAGTGTGTATCGTATCTTAAACTGTGTCCAGAGTATACCAGATATCTTACTGTTTTGAGCAAATATTTACTTCTCTAATTTAAACGTGGATACTTTTACCAAAACTGGCAGCATAAAACCATACATAAAGATATTTTTAAGTGCTATACCTAACATTAAATTTTCCTAGTTTAAAACCAGGAACAAATAAGCAAATACATATACAAGAACAGCAGTGCTACTATAGGAAATATCCCCAGACTGGCAACTACCCAAATGCCCATCACCAGTAGAATGTATAAATAAATTGTATATCCACACAATGCAACATGATATGGCAATGAGAATAAATGACCTACAACTACACACAATACGTGAGAACATTTGAAAAACATAATGCTTCATAAATGGAGTCAGTCACAAAAGAGCACACATTGTATTGTTTCTTTTACATAAAGTGGAAAAACAGGATCTGAAAACAGTGACAGGGAGGGTTAGTGACTAGTAAAAGGCATGAGGATGGGGGGCTCTGGGATGCTGGTGAGCAGGACCAGCTATATAATTTGCAGGACCCAGTACAAAAGAAAAATATAGGACCCTTGCTAAAAATTACTAAGAATTTCAAGACAGCTGCGGTAGAGCGTTAAATCAAGTGCAGAGACCTTGTAGGTATGGGTCCCATGCAACTGCACAAGTCAGCATTCATGAAGCCTGCCCGAAGGTAATGTTTTTAATCTTGATCTGGGTACTGGTTTCATGGATATTTATTTCATAAAATTCAGTGAGCTGTGTATGTGCCTTTTTCTGTATGTATGCTCTACTTCAATGAAAAGTCAAAATACACAAAATGACCAAACAAGGTTTTGGATGGAGGCCCCCAAATCCCACTCACAAACACACTCTTCATGGATTACTGAACACAGGCCCTGGTCTGCTGTCCACCCTTCTTCTTTAACATTTAGATGGCTTTGCTAGCAGTAAAATTTACCTTTCTCTCAAATCAGATGAAACCCTTCCACCTAACAGATGACCACAGTTTTCTATGGAAACATTTTAAATACCCAAGAATGTGAGGAAAGTAGGAATTAGAACTAGAACAACCCTCAGCCCCTTCCTCAATGGCTGTACACTCCCAGGGACTACACTCTGGCAAGATCCAAAAGACCTTAGAACAAAACAGCCTCAACACTTCCTCTGAAGAATTTCTTTTAGCGTTTCCTTGTTTTGCTCGGTTTCATCTAAGGTAGTAAGTTGGCATTAATATGTTTACATGTGGGGGTACCTGGGTGGCTCAGTTTTGTCGGACACCCAACTCTCGATTTTGTCTCCGGTCATGATTCCACCCAGGGTCATGGGATCGAGCCCTGCATTGGGTTCTTCACTGAGTGTGGAACCTGCTTAAGATTCTGTCTCCCATGGGGCACTTGGGTGGCTCAGTTGGTTAGGCATCTGACTCTTGACTTCAACTCAGGTCATGATCTCACATTTGTGAGTTCGAGACCCACATCTGGTTTTGTGCTGACAGTGCAGAGCCTGCTTGGGATTCTCTCTCTCTCCTTCTGTCTCTCTGCTTCTCCCCCCCTTACTCTTCTCTCCCTCCCCTCCCTTGCATGTGTACACTCTCTCTCAAATAAATAAACTTAAAAGGATTCTCTGCCCCTCTCCCTCACTTGTACTCTCTCTAATAATAGTAATAAATAATAATAATAATAATAATAATAATAATAATAAATAAAATATAATTATATGTATACTGCCAGTTTTATATTCTCCTCTCTTTTTAATTTTAGGGAAAATATGAATTTTGTCTCACAATAATTTCCTTCCTGACTGGCTTGTAATGATTGTCAGTGGCAATTGCTCAGTAATTAAAAGTAGGTGATATAAACCAAAGAGGTGTATATTTAAATTTTTTTAGTGTTTAGTTATTTTTGAGAGAGACAGAACATGAGTAGGGGAGGAGCAGAGAGAGAGGGAGACACAAAATCTGAAGCAGCCTCCAGGTGATGAGCTGTCAGCCCAGAGCCCGAAATGGGGCTCGAACCCATGAACTGTGAGATCATGACCTGAGCCAAAGTTGGATTGCTTAACCGACTGAGCCACCCAGATGCACCAAGAGATGTATGTTTGTTAGAGATATTTTCAGCAGAAATTTTCATTCTTTAGTAGTGCTAGTCACATCTCACCATTGAAAGTTAAAAACAAACATAAAAAAAAAACCCTCTGGAGTGGCTGTCTTTGTGGACACTTGATATTTTTTGAACACTATTTCTATATGTTGGTGATTTCCCACTGATTCAGGCCAGAAACCAGAGCTCATCTTTCTGGCTTCCATTGTGACTACAGTGTCCCAAGATTAGCTCCTATCAATGAGATGCAGTCAAGCAAGGCCAATTAGGAAGAGAGCTTTGTAAGGAAGGAAGAGGAGTACAGAATGGCCTTGCCTGACAATGGAACCTCGAGTTGGCAGAGGTCTCCGTGCAAGTGTTGCCTGTCAGCAGATGAGTTGCTAGCTGTGTAACCTCCAAGCCTGATTCTCTAGCCACCTCAAGGAATCTATAATCTGCCTTATCTCCTTTAATAAATCTCTTTTCCTAAAACAATCTGGAGAGGGTCCTGTTGTTTATAGCCAAGAACCCTAATATTCTCTCACTCCCTGGCTCTGATATAAATATCAGACATTGTTGTCTTTTACCATCAAACCTTTGTCCATTATGTTCCCAGTGCAGGAAGCAATCCTTGAAGAACACTGAGGTGACAGAAGGCCTCTCCATTTGTTTTGTGGCTCTCTTTAGAATATGAGGTGCCTGTTGCCCGTTGGTTTCTAGCGTGGCGTCCTTACTTGCCAATTCTTAGAATGTCCTAATTGGCATCCTCATATAGTTGAATGTGCTCTTCTCATAGGTGTTACCACATTGTCCTTGGTTATTCTCTTGGTGGTGGCCCTTATTATATGGCGAGTGCTTCAGGGACAGGGATTGTACCTTGCTCAGCTTTGATCACTTGGGTCTCAGGTTAAGGCCCAGCACATAGTAGGTGCTCAGTAAGTATTAATGCCTCTCAGGGAAGACATAAATCTATCAAAGTAATTTCACTTGGTTTGATTTACTAAACATCTGTGCAAGTTGAAGTTAAAAAGGGCAGCCGTTTACCAACCTGGGGGAAATAGGCCACGACTCTGAGGACGCTTCTCTTGTGCTACTTGTTGTGGACATTAGTCTATCAGAGCAGTCTCCCTTCCTCCCCCATCTGTAAAACTTCTGTTATATGAGACACATAAACCTTATACAACCCATATTAATCCCATTTAAAAGGGAGGAAGAGAAGTCCTGTTCTCTCTTCCCTCGATTACTTCATCATACTCTCATTTTTTCTAGTCATTATGGTTTGAAAATTAATTGGAGTTGTGTAAAATTGGCACCAATTTGACAGCCTCTGTACATTCATTCCCAGTTTATGAGCTAATAAACCCACTGACTACATTGGTGAACTATGAAAAGGTGCCCCACTGCAGTTTTCTGATTTCGGGTGGGTTATAAACTTACTTGTGCAAGTTCACTGTTACTCCCCTACCATGTCCGTGTCAGTTTGCACCAATGTAAGTGGAGCCATTACGAAGCCATGATCATATGTGTGTTCTATTAATGAGCATTTCAAAAACCAACACATTTGGTAGTGGATCAAAGCCAAAGAGAGCTTTGCAGAGTGGTAATTAATGTGTGTAATCTGTGTTGCTGGATTTCCCCCAGGTTGGTAAACGACTGCCCTTTTTAACTTCAGCTTGCACAGATATTTAGTAAATCAAACCGAATAAAATTACTTTGATAGATTTACGTCTGCCCTGAGAGGCATTAACACTTACTGAGCACATACTATGTGCTGGGCCTTAACCTGAGACCCATGCAAAGGACCTGATGGCAGAAACTGGAGAAAGAGAAGTCTAGAGTCCATAAAAAAATAATAGCTATGGAGCATCACACATTTGGAAAGCCTTATGTGGACACTGTGGCCTGAGGTTTATGCTTTCTCTGACTCTCAGAAAATTTATAATCCATACTTATTTATAATAGTATACACTATACTATCTCTTCTCTTGTTATCTTAAACTCCTTTTCAACCTTTGATTTGCTATTTAAAGTCTCATCTCCATAACTAGACTATAAATTCTTAGAAAGTAGAATACATCAATAACAAGAATAAATATTTATTTGGGTATCTCTTATATACCAGGCAATAATCTAGGTGTTTTCCTTATGGCATTTCTGTAACAAGCCAAAGATGTGCTATTACTTGCATTTTGTAATTTTTTATTGAAATATAATTAATAGACATAACATTATGTTATTTTGAGGTATACAAACATAAGGATTCAATGTTTGTATATATTACAAAATGATCACCCCAGTAAGTTAACGGTTAGTAAGATGTCTAGTTAACCGCCATCACCATACATAATTAAAAATTTGTTTTCTTGTGATGGGATCTTTTAAGATCTCCTTTGCAGCTTTCAAATACTCAATACAGTATTATTAACTATTGTCCTCATGTTGTACATTATATCCCCATGACTTATTTATTTTATAATTAGAAGTTTGAAACTTTTGGCCCTCTTCACCCATTTTGCCCATCCCCTATCCCCCACCTCTGGAAATCACCAATCTGTTCTCCGTATCTATGAGCTTGTGTGTGTGTGTGTGTGTGTGTGTGTGTGTGTGTGTGTGTGTGTTTTAAGATTCACATATAAGTGATATCATATGGGATTTGTCTTTCTCTGTCTGACTTATTTCATTTAGCATAATGTCCTCACAGTCCATCCATGTTGTCACAAATGACAGAACTTTTTTCTTTTTTTGGCTAAATAACATTCCACTGTGTGTGTGTGTGTCTGTGTGTGTGTATCATATTTTCTTTACCCATTTATCCATTGATGGACACTTAGGTTCTTTCCATATCTTGGTTATTATAAATGCTACAGTAAACATGGAGTGCAGATATTTTTTTCAAGCTTCTATTTTCATTTTCTTTGAAGAAATACCCAGAAGTGGAATTGCTGGATCATTGGTAGTTCTATTTTTAATTTTTTGAGAACCTCCATACTGTTTTCCTTAGTGGCTGCACCAGTTTACCTTCCTACCAACAGGATTGGTGGCACGAGAATTCCCTTTTCTCTGTCTTCACCAAACTTATTTTTTGTCTTTATGATAACAGCCATTCTAACAAACATGAGGGAATATCTCATTATGGTTTTAATTTGCATTTCCCTGATGATTAGTTTTATAGAGCATATTTTCACATGCCTGCTGGCCATCTGTATGTTGTCTGTGGGAAAATGTCTATTCTGATCCTCTGCCCATTTTAAAATCAGATTGTTTGGTTTTTTGCTTTTTAGTTGCATTAGTTCTATGTATATTTTGGATATTAACCCCTTATCAGATACGTGATTTACAAATATTTTCTCCCATTGGGTAGGTTGCCTTATCATTTGGTTGATTGCTTCCTTTGTTGTGTTTTGTAGTTTGATGTAGTCCTACTTGTTTGTTTCTACATTTTTCCTTTGCTTTTGGTGTCAAATCCAAAAAAATCATCACCAAGATGATGTCAAGGAGCTTACCACCTATGTTTTCTTCTATGAGTATTATGGCTTTAAATCTTACATTCAAGTTTTAATCCATTTTTAGTTGATTTTTGTATATGGTGTAAGATGGTGTTGTAGCTTCATTCTTTTGTATGTAGCTGTCCAGTTTTCCCAGCACCATTTATTGAAGAGACTGTCCTTTCCCCATTGTATATTCTTGGCTTCCTTGTTATAAGTTAATTGACCATATCTGTGTGGACTTACTTCTGTGCTCATTAAGCTATGTGTCTGTTTTTATGCCAGTATCATACAGTTTTAATTACTATAGCTTTGCAGTATAGTCTCAAATTGAAGAGGGTGATGCCTCCAGCTTTGGTCTTTCTGAAGATTGCTTTGGCTATTTTAGGTCTTTTGTGGTTCAATACAAATTTTGTGATTGTTTATCTGTTTCTGTGAAAAATGCCATTGGAATATTGATAGGGGTTGTATTGAATTTGTAGATTATTTCAAGTACTATGGAAATGTTAACAATATTAATTCTTGCAGTACATGAGCATGGAATATTTTCCATTTTTATCTTCTTCAATTTCTTACATCCGTGTCTTACAGTTTTCAGTGTACAGGTAGTTTATCTCCATGGTTAAATTAATTCCTAGGTTTTGTTCCTTTTGATGCAATTGTAACTGAGATTGTGTGTGTGTGGTTTTTTTAAAGATTTATTTATTTTTGACAGAATGAGCACAAACAGAGAAGGGGCAGAGAGAGAGGGGGACCGAAGATCTAAAGCAGGCTCTGTGCTACAGCAGCAAGCCCGATGTGGGGCTCAAACTCACAAACTGTGAGTTCATGACCTGAGCCAAAGTCTGACGCTCAACTGACTGAGCCACCCAGGTGCCCCATGAGACCAAAGACTCTCTTTGGTCTTTTAATTTTTCTTTATGACTGTTTGTTGTTACTGTATAGAAATGCAACAGATGTTTGTATATTGACTGGGAGTGCTGCAACTTTACTGAATTCCTTTATTAATTCCAACAATTATTTGGTGGATCTTTCTTTTGGTGGTTTTCTCTATATAATATCACATAGTCTGCAAATAGTGAGTTTTACTTCTTCCTTTTTGGTTTGAATGCCTTTAATTTTACTTTTCTTGCCTAAATGCTCTGGCTAGGCTTTCTAATACTATGCTGAAGAAAAGTGGTGAGAGTGGGCTTCCTTGTCTTGTTGCTAATCTTAGGAGAGAGCTTTCAGCTTTTTACCATTAAGCATGATGTTAGCTGGCCTAGCTTATATGGCCTTTATTATGTTGAGGCCTAGTCCCTCTATACCCACATTGTAGAGAATTTTTATTGTAAATTAAATCTGAATTTTGTCAAATGCTTTTTCTGAATCTCTTGAATTGATTATATAATTTTGATAATTCATTTTGTAACATAGTATATCATATTTACTGATTTATGGATGTTAGATCATCCTTGCATCCTGGAATAGTTCCCACTTGATTACAGCATATTATCTTTTTAAAGTATTTTTGAACTCAGGTTGCTAATATTTTGTTGAGGATTTTTGCAGCTATGTTCATCAGGGATATTGGCCTGTAATTTTCTTTTTTGTGATGTCTTTATCTGAGTTTAGTGTTGGGGTAACGTTGGCCTTGTAAAATGGGTATGGAAGCATTTTTTCCTCTTCAATTATTTGGAATAATTTGATAGATACTAACTCTTCTTTAAATGTTGGGTATAATTCACCTGTGAAGACATATGGTCCTGAGCATTTGTTTTTTAAGAAAGTTTTTAGATTGCTTATTCAGTTTCATTATGTGTAATCTATTCAGATTTTTTACTACTTCATGATTCAGTCTTGGAAGGTTGTGTGTTTCTAGGAATTTACCCATTTCTTCTAGATTTTCCCATTTGTTCACATATAACTGTTCATAGTAACCTCTTGTTTTTTTTAATTTTTTAATGTTTATTCTTAAGAGGAAGAGAGAGAAAGCGAGCACGAATGGGAGAGGGGCAGAGAGAGAGGGAGACACAGAATCTGAAGCAGGCTCCAGGCTCTGAGCTGTCAGCACAGAGCCCGATGCGGGCTTGAACCCACAAACCGTGAGATCATGACCTGAGCCCAAGTCAGATGGTTAACCAACTGAGCCATCCAGGTGCCCCCATAGTAATCTCTTATGATCTTTGTATTTCTGTAGTATCAGTTATAACTCTGTCTTATTTCTGATTTCATTTGTTTCTCCCCTCTCTCTTTTTTCTTGGTGAGTCTGGATAGAGGTTTATCGATTTTGTTTATCTTTTCAAAGAACCAGCTTTTAGTTTCATTGATCTTTTCTATTGTTTTATTAATGTCCATTTCCCTTATTTCCACTGTGATCTTCATTATTTCTTTAATACTAACTAAGGAAGTTAGCCTACTAACTTATTATTTTTCTAGTTCCTTTAGGTACAAAGCTATATATTTATTTGGGATTATTCTTTCATGAGATAGACCTGTATCACTGTGAACTTCCCTCTTAAAACTGCTTTTGCTGCATCCCATAGGTTTTGGAAAGTTGTGCTTCTGATTTCATTTGTCTCAAAGTATTTTTTGACTTCTTCATCGACCCATTGATTGTTTAGTAACATATTGTTTAGTCCCCATGCTTTTGTGTTTTTTCGGTTATCTTTTTGTACCTGATTTCTAGTTTCATATCATTGTGGTCAGGAGAAATGTTAAAATACTTTCAATCTACTTAAATTTATTGAGACTTGTTTTGTGGCCTAACGTGATCTATTCTGGGGAATGTTACATGTGCACTTGAAAAGAATATGTGTTCCATAGTTTTTGAATGACATGTTCTGTATGTATCTATTAAATCTACCTGCTCTAATGTGTCACTTAAAGCCAGTATTTCCTTATTGATTTTCTGTGTGGATGATCTATCCATTGATGTAAGTGGGGTGTTAAAGGCCCCTTCTGTTATTGTATTGCTGTCACTATCTTCCTTTATGTCTGTTAATATTTGTTTTATGTATTTAGGTCCTTCTGTGTTAGGTGCATAATTATTTATGAATTTTATATCCTCTTCTGGAATTTACCCTTTTATCCTCATGTAATGCCATCTTTGTCTTTTGTTACAGTTGTCCCAGAGTATGCCATGCCTGACTGCCTTGGCGGAATGGCTGGAGCTGGAGTGGGTGTGGGCTGGGGGTGTCCCAGTGCATTTTGCGCTGGGATAGTCTTGGTGAAATGGCTTGGTCAACACTGTACAGGGGAGTCCTGGAGCATGCAGTACTGGAGTCGACTTGGTGGGATGGCTGGAGCGGGGGAGCTGGCATGGGCAGAGGGTTGCCTTTGGGGGACAGCTGGAGCTGGTGTGAGCTAGGGACTTGGGGCTTACTAGGGTGGCCCTAGCAGGCTGGCTAGAGTGCCTGGAGCCTGCTTCCATAACACTTGTCAAGGCGAAGATGAAACATAAACATTGGAACTTGCCAGCACCTCCAACCTCAGAGAGAATTTCAACAGCTCCTCCACCATTTGGCAAATGCTCTAGGGTTAGTAAATGGATATCATTCATTTATGGTCTAGTTACCCTTTAAACTGCTATTATTTTGCTGTGTCCCAGGGCAGGCAAGTCTGTACACAGGTGCCTCAGTAATATCATCACTTTGGGGATGACGTTCCCATTGTTACTATGTTGCCTTTTCTCCCACTCTTCTCTGCGTGGTTCCTCTATTGTTTGTTGTACAGAAGGTATTCAGTCAGCCCTCGTTCTACTTGTGGAGCACTTGCTTTATGTTTAGGTGTAGATTCAATGTGTCAATGGGAGGAGCTGAATTCAGGGTCTTCCTACACTGCCATCTTGGACTGCCTCCAATATAACTCTTTCTATAATTCACTTTTTACTAAGTCTTCTTTAAGTATTTGTTGTTGTTTCTTTGTTGTGTGCTTATGTTTGGTTTTGAGATTCCTTGTTAGACATTCTACTGTGCAAATTTAGAAAGCTTGATAGGGCCAGGGTTGGGGCAGCTAGTACTCCAGCTGGTAGTGAATTTGGAGAGAGTCCACTCATATTTTTGGTGTAGTGCTGGTTTTCTGGGTTTGAATGCTTCTTGTTCTTCCTGGGTGTGGGCTGTGGGCACTGTCCCCAACCACCTGGCTTGAGCTTCCACACGTACTGCATTCATCTAAAAGCTTCTGCTTCAATTGCTACTGCAAAGCATTGAGAGTAGGAAGAGGCTATGGGCAACAGTATGTGTTCCTCCTGTAGTACCCAACTAACCACTCTCTTCATTTACTCCAGGCTTCCTGTTATTCATGATATTTGCTTCCTCTGAAAGCGGAGCAGCTATTCTAGCACTCCTATCCTGGGCATTTTGGGTTGTGATTTCCATCTTTTGTTTTGTTCCATCTAATTTCCACATTTCAAGGATTCCTGGCAGTTTCTGGTATACTGAGGGCAATGATGCATGGTTGTAGAAAACATACAAACAGTATAATAAATTATAAAATGCTAAAATCTCCTGAAATCCTACCACCCCAAACTAACCATAGTTACTATTTTGAAGCTCATTCTTTTTTTTTTCAAATTTTTTTTAACGTTTATTTATTTTTGAGACAGAGAGAGACAGAGCATGAGCGGGGGAGGGGCAGAGAGAGAGGGAGACACAGAATCCGAAACAGGCTCCAGGCTCCGAGCCGTCAGCACAGAGCCCGACGCGGGGCTCGAACTCACGGACTGCGAGATCGTGACCTGGCTGAAGTCGGACGCTCAGCCGACTGCGCCACCCAGGCGCCCCTGAAGCTCATTCTTGTAGTCAGCATTCCATGCATGCACACATGTACACACAAACACACCACGTGCACAAATTTTTCAAAAATGGCACCATGCTTTTCTGTAACCTGAATTATTTTACTTACAGTGTATTTGCCTAGGGGCACCTGGGTGGCTCATTCAGTTAAGCATCAGACTCTTTTTTTTAATGTATTTATGTTTATATTTATTTATTTTTGTTTTTTAATGTTTATTTTTTAATCACAATATATTTTTTTCAGGGATAGAATTTAGTGACTCATCACCTACATATAACACCCAGTGCTCATCCCAACCAGTGTTCTCCTTAATGCCCCTTACCCCTTTAGCCCTTCCCTCCCACCCAACACCCTGCCAGCAACCCTCAGTTTGTTCTCTGTTTTTAGGAGTCTCTTATGGTTTGTCTCCCTCTCTGCTTTTATATTATTTTTGCTTCCCTTCCCTTATGTTTATTCTGTTTTGTATCTTAAATTCCACATATGAATGAAATCATATGATATTTGTCTTTCTCTGACTGACTTACTTCGCTTAGCATAATACACTCTAGTTCCATTCACATTATTGCAAATGGCAAGATTTCATTATTTTTGATTGTCAAATAATATTCCATTGTATATATATATATGCCACATCTTCTTTATTCATCATTCGATGGGCATTTATTTGGGCTTTTTCTGTACTTTGGCTATTGTCAGTAGTGCTGCTATAAACATTGGGATGCATGTGCCCCTTCAAATCAGTATTTTCATATCCTTTGGATAAATACCTAGTAGTACAATTGCTGGGTTGTAGGGTAGTTCTATTTTTAATTTTTTGAGGAACTTCCATACTGTTTTCCAGAGTAGCTCCACCAGTTTGCATTCCCACTATCAGTGCAAAAGGGTTCCCCTTTCTTTTCATCTTTGCCAACATCTGTTGTTGCCTGAGTTGTTTATTTTAGCCACTCTGACAGGTGTGAGGTGGTATCTCATTGTGGTTTTGATTTGTATTTCCCTGATGATGAGTGATGTTGAGCATCTTTTCATGTGTCGATTGGCCATGTAGATGTCTTCTTTGGATTAGTGTCTATTCATGTCTTTTCCCCATTTCTTCACTGGATTATTTGGTTTTTGGGTGTTGCGTTTGATAAGTTCTTTATAGATTTTGGATACTAACCCTTTATTTGGTATGTCATTTGCAAATATCTTCTCCCATTCCATCGGTTGACTTTTAGTTTTGCTGATTGTTTCCTTCACTGTGCAGAAGCAATTTATTTTGATGAGCCCCAATAGTTCATTTTTGCTTTTGTTTCCCTTGCCTCTGGGGACATGTCAAGTAAGACTCTGCTGCAGCTGAGATCAAAGAGCTTGTTGCCTGTTTTCTTCTCTAGGATTTTGATGACTTCCTGTTTTACATTTAGGTCTTTTATCCATTTTGAGTTAATTTTTGTGTATGGTGTAAGAAAATGGTCCAGGTTCATTCTTCATGTTGCTGTCCAGTTTTCCCAGCACCATTTGCTGAAGAGACTGTCTTTTTTCCATTGGCTATTCTTTCCTGCTTTGTCAAAGATTAGTTGGACATACATTTGTGGGTCCATTTTTGGGTTCTCTCTTCCATTGATCTAAGTGTCTGTTTTTGTGCCAGGACCATACTGTCTTGATGATTACAGCCTTGTAATACAGCTTGAAGTCAGGAATTGTGATGCCTCCATCTTTGGTTTTCTTTTTCAGGATTTAAGCATCTGATTCTTAATTTCAGCTCAGGTCATGATCTCACAAGTGTGTGGGATTGAGGCACACATGGAGCTCTGTGCTGACAGCCCAGATCCTGCTTGGGATTCTCTCTCTCACTCTCTGTCCCTCCCCCACTCATGCATGTGTGCTCTCTCTCCCTCTCTCTCTCTCTCTCTCTCTCTCAAAAATACAAACTAAAAAAAAAAACAAAAACAAACCAAAAACAGTGGACTTGTCTAAATTTCAAGCCTGTGTCTTTGTGTTCATATATTTTATATCATCCAGGACAATGCTACTTAAAATGCTGGTCTGCAAACTCTAATAATTATTTGCAACAAGATAACACCTTAGCCCACTATGTGAATCAAATATTTCACCAAGCACATTGTTTAATTTAACTTACATATTTTTGGAAGCAAGACTTTATCAGTGAGAGAAACAGTGAATTGCTTTATATTCTGGTACAAACTTACTGTGTTGGGGACCTTCAGATAAGCATTTAAGTAGTCATGATAGAAGCTCAGAAAATTGTTTATTTCCAAAAAAATACAGGGCAATGAAAAAATCTCATTTTTGGATTATACATGACCTTTTCTTTCTTTTTTAAAAATTTTTAATGTTTATTTTTTTATTTTTGAGAGAGAGAGAGAGAGAGCAAGAGTATGAGTGGGAGAGAGGCAGAGAGAGTGGGAGACACAGAATCTGAAGCAGGCTCCAGGCTCTGAGCTGTCAGCACAGAGCCCGACGCAGGGCTCGAACTCACGGACCGTGAGATCATGACCTGAGACGAAGCCGGACGCTTAACCGACTGAGCCACCCAGGCACCCCTGTACATGACCTTTTCTAACCTATACTTTGCCATTTTCCCTATTTGGATCATATTTACTTGTCAATTTGCTTATAAAACTTTCTTCTGGATATCTTTTTTCAACTTGCTTTAAATCCCAGTTTGATTTCCCTGGAATTTCCACCACTACTCTGGGAATTTTTTTAAATAAAAATTTTGCATTTTTCTTACATGAATTTCATTTGTTATGATTTCCTGTGCTTAGGTTGTAAAGAGTATGCACCGTTTATCACTTCAACATAATATCCAGAAATTACCAAAGGCAAAAGGTCCTTTCTATCTTCTGGAGCAAAAGTAGTCTCCTACCTAACATTACTTAGCTTGCCTTTTGAATTGCAATAGTTTTTAGAGCCATAATATGATATTATGCATTGCAAATATCTAAGAAATGAGTCATGATATAAGTGTTTTCCAGGCTTAATTGATCATAAAATTTTTTAAAAGATAAATGTATCTCAGACCAAATGTTTCCCAAATACGCAATATGAGAAATGCTGCCTTATGCCAAAAAAGTTTATGTTAGAAATCCTGTCTCTTCGGTATGAACTTTCATTGGCCCCACTGTTATAGAAAAAGTACTCACACCTTTTTTTAATCAAATATTGCTTTTAATAAGGAAAAGATGCCCAAGCACTTTACCTTCTATGTGTCAAACATGTTATTTTTAGTTGATGGGAATGTATTATGTGATCCTTTCGTTTGTGAGGTAGGGGTAAGAAGCCTTCTCAGAAGCTAAAAAGCATACCACTAAGGCCATGACCCACTTACCACCTACCCCCAGAGTCATCCTGTTCAGATAATTGGCCGAAGTCAGGGATCATTTATATTCTTCTCTTTACCTCTCTGTTTCCCTGAAGATATCTAGCCCATCAGGTTGTAGAAGATTGTCACCTTTGAACCTTGTTGAGCATCAACTCCATGGCCTGAAGTAGTCAACATCACATAACCCTTTTTGAGGGTAGATGGAGAAGTCCAGATAGTCTAAAATGTAGCAATTCCATGTCTCAGGAATGAACATCTGACAGGTTATGTGACATTTATGGGAAAATAAAACAAAAATCTTCACATGTGCCCCCAAGAGAAATTGCTGAAAGGAATAAGATTAGATGCTTAAAAGAGTGCTAATTTATCTTCAAGGGAATTACTAAAAAAAAAAAAACCTGTGAGAGCAGAGTTTAGAAAGATTATAATCCTTTTAAAATGCCAAGGCTGTTAGTTGACAGAGTGTCTAGAGGTTAAATGCAATCCAGGATAAAGAGAGAGGACTTCCTTGCTTGAGTCACCGAAGAATATAAACATCTTCTCTTAATATAAAGCAACTTGTTTGGCTGCAAGAAAAGTTACTCCCTGCCTGTCTACACTGCCAAAAGTATCTTGTATATTACTGAACTGAAATTTACTCCCTAGCCTCGGCCATCTTAGTATTGTTTGAAGTCCAGGTTGACTCAGATGATCAGATGTTTCTGAACCATGTGATTTATGATTTTCCTATCTGTAAATATTTCAGTATATATTTATAAAAGATGAGAACTTTAAAAAAATCCCTAACCACTGTTTTGGTTATCTACTTGTGTATAATAAATTATCCCCCAAATTAGATCCTTTTTTAAAAATAAGAACCTTTATTTTTACTTTATTTTTTTCATCATGATAAGTGTACTTTTTAATCCCCATCCTTTTTTTTTTTTTTAATTTTTTTTTCAACGTTTATTTATTTTTGGGACAGAGAGAGACAGAGCATGAACGGGGGAGGGGCAGAGAGAGAGGGAGACACAGAATCGGAAACAGGCTCCAGGCTCTGAGCCATCAGCCCAGAGCCTGACGCGGGGCTCAAACTCCCGGACCGCGAGATCGTGACCTGGCTGAAGTCGGACGCTTAACCGACTGCGCCACCCAGGTGCCCCTCCCCATCCTGTCTTTGACCCACCCCCTCCATCTCCCTTTTGGTAACCATCAGCTTGTTCTCTATAGTTAAGTGTCTGTTTCTTAGTTTGCCTCTCTTTTTTCCCCTTTGCTTTTTTGTTTCATTTCTTAAATTCCTCATATGAGTGAGATCATATGGTATATGTCTTTCTCTGACTGGCTTATTTCACTTAGCATTATACCCTCTAGATCCAATCATATGGTTTCATGGAATGGAAAGATTTCATAAAATGGAAAGACTTTCATAAAATGGAAAGATTTTATTCTTTTTTACAGCTGAGTAATATTCCCTTATATATATATATATATATATATATATATATATATATATATATATATATATCTTCTTTATCCATTTATCTATCAGTGGCCACTTAGGCTGTTTCCATGTTTGGCAATTGTAAATAATGCTGCTATAAACATAATGGTGCATGTATCCCTCTGAAGTAGGGGTTTTGTATTTTGGGGGTAAATACCCAGTAGTGGATTACTGGATCATATGGTAATTCTATTTTTAATTTTTTGTGGAACCTCCATACCATTTTCCACAGTGGCTATACCAGCTTGTATACCAGTGTTGCCAGAGGGTTCTTTTTTCTCCACATTGTCACCAACACATGTTGTTTCTTGTTTTTTATTTCTGCCATTCTGACAGGTGTGGTGATAGCTCATTGTGGTTTTGTTTTGCATTTCCCTGATGATGAGTGATGTTGAGCATGTTTTCATGTGTTGGTTGGCCATCTGGATGTCTTCTTTGAAGAGATGTCCGTTCACATCCTCTGTCCATTTTTAATTGGCTTATTTGTTTTTTGGGGTGTTGAGTTGTATCAGTTCTTTATATATTTTCGATACTAACCTTTTATTGGATATGTCATTTGCAAGTACCTTCTCCCATTCCATAATCTACCTTTTAGTTTTGTTGATTGTTCCCTTTGCTGTACAGAAGCTTTTTATTTTGATGTAGTCCCAATAGTTTATTTTTGCTTTTGTTTCCCTTGCCTCAGGATACATAGCTATAAAAATACTGCTGCAGCCAATGTCAGAAAAATCACTGCCTTTGCTTTCTACTAGGATTTTTGTGGTTTGGAGTCTCAAATTTAGGTCCTTAATGCATTTTGAGTTTATTTTTGTATATAGTATAAGAAAGCAGTCCAGTTTCATTCTTTCACATGTAGCTGTCCAGTTTTCCCAGTACCATTTGAAGAGACTGTATTTTCCTCATTGCGTATTCTTGCCTCTTTTGTCATAGCTGTTAACCACATAATTATAGGTTTATTTCTGGTCTCTCTATTCTGTTCTATTGATCTATGTGTCTATTTTTGTGCCTTTACCATACTGTTTTAATTACCACCACCTTGAAGTCTAGAACTGTGATACCTCCAGTTTTGCTTTTCTTTTTCTTTTTCAAGATTGCTTTGGTTATTCAAGGTCTTTTATGGTTCCATACAAACTTTAGGATTATTCGTTCCAGTTCTGAGAAAAATGCTGTTGGTATTTTGATAGGAACTACATTAAATCTGCTGATTGCTTTGAGTGGTATAGACATTTTAACAATATTCGTTCTTCCAACCCATGAGCATGAGCATGGAATGTCTTTCCATTTCTTTGCATTGTCCTGAATTTCTTTGATCGCTGTTTTATAGGTCTTTCACATCTTTGGTTAAGTTTACTCCTAGATATTTTATTGTCTTTGGTGCAATTTTAAATAGGATTATTTTCTTAATTACACTTTCTGCTGCTTCATTAGTAGCATATAGGAATGCAACAGATTTCTGTACATTGATTTTGTATCTTATGACTTTACTGAATTCATTTATCAGTTAGTAGCTTTTTTGGTGGAGTCTTTAGAGTTTTTTATATATAGTATCATGTCATCTGCAAATATTGAGTTTTACTTCATCCTTACCAATTTGGATGCCTTTTGTTTCTTTATGTTGTCTGATTGCTATGGCTAGACTTCCAGTACTATGTTGAATAAAAGTGGTGAAAGTAGACATCCTTGTCTTGTGACCTTTTCCTTAGGGGAAAAGCTCTCAGTTTTTCCCCATTGAGTAGGATGTTGGCTGTGGGTTTTTCATATAAAGCCTTTATTATGTTCTGGTATTTTCCTCTATACCTAGTTTGCAGAGGGTTTTTTTATCATGAATGGATGTTGTACTTTATCAAATGCTTTTTCTGCATCTATTGAAATGATTGGATGGGTTTTACCTTTCTTTCTTGATGTGATGCATCACTTTGATTGTTTTGTGAAAGTTGAACCACCCTTGCATCCCTGGAATAAATCCCACTTGCTCATGGTGCATGATTTTTTAAAATGTATTGTTGAATTTGGTTTGCTGATATTTTATTGAGGATTTTTTGCATCTATATTCACGACAGTTGTTGGCCTATAATTCTCTCTTTTCTTGTGTGTGTGGTGTCTTTATCTGGTTTTGATATCAGGGTGATACTGGACTCATAGAATAAACTTGGAAGTTTTCCTTCCTCTTCTACAAAATTTAGATCCTGAAAACAACTGCCACTTTATTATTTTTAATAATTCTACTGGTCAAAAGTTCAGACACAGCACAGCATGATGACTTATCTTTGATGTCAGCTGCAGCAGAATTCATGTGAGGATTTGAGTGGACTAGAATATCCAAAATGTCTCACTCATATGTCTGGCACAGTGGCAGATTTGTCTGGAAGGAGGAGCTCAGATGGGATGCTGGGGTGGGTGGACCTCTCTCTTTCAGTGTAATCTCAGAGCCTCCTCCTCTCTATGTGGCCTCTCTGTGTGGCTGGTGCATGTTATCACTCTGGTGAGGCAGCTAGACTTCTTACATGAAAACTAAGGGTCGCCCAAAGTATGGAAGTGGAAGCTTCCAGGGCTTCTTGAAGCTTAGACACTGAGCGGGCATAGCATCACTTCTGCCACATTTGAATGGTTAAAGTAAATCACAGTTCATTCTGGATTCATTGTGGGAGGAACTACACAAAGGTCTGAATACCAGCAGGTGAAGATCATTGGAGCCATCTTTGGACACTATCTACCACAACCACTATCAGACTCAAAAATATAAACAGTAATGTCTTAATATCATCAAATATCCAATTACAGTGTATGTATTTCTCTCTGTTCATGTCTTAGCTTATGTTCTGCCCCAAACAGACAAAAAGCTCTGTGAGGTAGTTTATTTGCAAGCTGATCCCAGGGAGCAGGAATGATGTATAGAAGAGTGTTAATGGGGGAAGAGAAGGCCAAAACAAGGATGTATAATTAAGTTGGCTATTGCTAAAGGTAACAGGTATGTGATCTTGGGAACCTTCTAAGTTGCCTCATGAAATGCATCTTAGAACTGTCTGCTTAAGGGACATATAAGAGAAAGAATTGTCCAATAGCAACTCCCATCTTTCATTAGTCAAGATAATTCCACATGTTTTATTTGTCTTATGCTTGCAGTTTGTACTTGCTTGAGTTGTCCCATGATTTAGCATCAGAGAAGCCCTTTGCAGGAAATGAGATATACACCGCATACTCCCAAGTAATATTCCATTGTATATATTTGCCACATCTTCTTCATCCATTCATCTGTGAATGGACACTTGGGCTGCTTCCATAGCTTGGCTATTGTAATAGTTCTGAAATAAACATTGGGTGAAGATACCTTTTCTAATTAGTGTTTTCATTTTCTTTGGGTAATTACCCAGTAGTGGGACTATGGGTCATATGGTATTTCTATTTTTTAATTTTTTGAGGAACCTCCTTGCTGTTTTTCCCTATTCTCCACATCTTTGTTTTCTTTTTCATTCTGGCAGATGTAAGGTAATATCTCATTATGGTTTCAATTTGCATTTCCCTGATTATTAGTGATGTTGAGCATCTTTTCATGTGTCTGTTGGCCATCTGGATGTCTTCTCTGGAAAAATGTCCATTTGGTCCTCTCTCCTTTTTTTAAGAATACATAATTTATTTATTTAAGTTCAAGTTAGTTAATATACAGTGTAGTATTGGTTTCAGGAATAGAACCCAGTGATTTATAACTTCCATACAATACCCAGTGCTCATCCAAACAAATGCCCTCCTTAATGCCCATCACCCATGTAGCCCATCCCCACACCCACCTCCCCTCCAGCAACCCTCAGTTTATACTCTGTATTTAAGAGTCTCCTATGGTTTGTCTCCCTCTCTGTTTTTATCTTATTTTTCCTTCCCTTCTCCTATGTTCATCTGTTGTGTTTCTTAAATTCCACATATGAGTGAAATCATATGATATTTGTCTTTCTCTGACTTATTTCACTTAGGATAATACGTTCTAGTTCCATCCACACTGTTGCAAATGGCAAGACTTCATTCTTTTTGACTGCCAAATAATATTCCATTGTGTATATATACCACATCTTCTTTATCCCTTCATCAGTCGATGAGCATTTAGGTTCTTTCCATAATTTGGCTATTGTTGATAGAGCTGCTATAAACATTGGGGTGCTTGTGGCCCTTCGAATCAGCATTTTTTATCCTTGGGATAAATACCTAGTGCAATTGCTGGTTGTAGGGTAATTCTATTTTTAACTTTTTGAGGAAACTGCATACTGTTTTTCAGAGTGGCTGCACCAGTTTGCGTGCACGTGCATGCACACACATGCACACACACACACACACACACACACACACACACACATACACAACCTAGCCATAAAAACAAATTAAATCTTGCCATTTGCAACAACATGGATGAACCTAGAAGGTATACTGCTAAATGGAATAAATCAAAGAAAGACAAAAACCATGTAATTTCACTCATGTGCAATTTAAAAAACAAGACAAAGAAAAAATACACAAACCAGACTCTTAAATATAGAGAACAAACTGCTGGTTACCAGAGGGGAGGTTGGTTAGGGGATGGGATTTTGACTCCCTGACTTACTAGCTGTGTGGTTCCAGACTATGACACTCACTATCTTGAAACCATTTTCTCACTTGTAAAATAAGGATGATCCATATATCGTAGGGTTGTTGTGAGAATGACACAGATAATGTCTGGAAGGAATCAGAAACAGTACCTCACATATAGCAAGCACTTGGCAAATACTGAGTATTTAAAAATAAGTGCAAAAAGTAGATTTAATTTGGAATGAAGTTGAAAAATACCATCTCCTTGTAGTCGTCTCATACCTGTTAGATGAATCATAACTAACAGAATGTCCACAAAGGAACTTAAGCAATAAAGTTAATTGTGTTTATCAAGAAGCTGGAGATGGGGGTGGGGTGTGTGGAGGAAATGTCATAGTTTATGCCTCTGAATAAATTATAATAGAGCTCTACACTGGGTTCTATAATTCTCTTGGCTTTATCCTCATGGTTACAGGGTGGCTGCCCTTGCACTTGACATTATATCCTCATACCAGCATCACAATCAGAATGACAAGAATAGGGTAAAATGATTTCTTTTTGCAAAATTCATCACCTTTCTCAGGCAAGTAAAGTTTTTTCAGAAATCTAGGCTATTTCTATTTACATCTTAGGTCAAAACTTAGTCATGTAGTCAACCCTAGAAGCACAAGAGGCTCTGTAAAGTATCTTGAAATAGGAAGAAAACTTTCATGATCAATTTAGACTAATATGATTTATGCCAAGGAACTGGGCACATTGTTACTTCACAAAAACCAGGGAACACTCTTAATAACAAAGAAGGGTTGAAATGGCTGTTGGATTAATCAACAGCATCTGCCCGTACTCTCTCTGCTGAGATAATGGATTAAATCACTAGCATTTTAGATGTAATTAATTCAAATAATTGCTTTCTTTTATACCAAAGGGTGGTGGTTGTAGAGAAATTGATGGCAAAACTGCAAAGAGCATATTGAAGATATGAAGGCAATTAAAATGTTAAAAAATATTTGGCAGTTTTAGGGGCGCCTGGGTGGCTCAGTCAGTTAAGTGTCCAGCTTCCGCTCAGGTCATGATCTCACGGTTTGTGAGTTTGAGCCCCGCGCTGGACTCTGGGCTGACCGCTCAGAGTCTGGAGCCTGCTTCAGATTCTGTGTCTCCCTCTCTCTTTGTGCCTGTGTCTCCCCTCCCCAGCTTACACTCTGTCTCTCCTTCTCTCTCAAAAAATAAACATTAAAAAATTTTTAAAAAAATATTTGGCAGTTTTAGATATATTTAGAGCCTGTTATGTGCACAAGGGTCAGCAAACATTTCCGTAAAAGACAAGATAATAAAAAGAAGACAAGATAGTAAATATTTTAGGCTTTGTGGGACATATGGATTCTGTCTCACCTACTACCTTTGTGGTACAAACCCAGCCATAGCATATAAATGGTCATGGCTTAGTTCCAATAAAATTTTATTACAAAGACATATAGTGTGGGGCGCCTGGGTGGCTCAGTTGGTTAAATGTCCAACTCCAGCTCAGGTCATGATCTCACAGCTCGTGAGTTCGAGCCCTGCGTCAGCCTGTGTGCTGACAGCTCAGAGCCTGGAGCCTGCTTCGAATTCTGTCTGTCTCTCTCTCCTTGCCCCTTCCCCATTGGTGCTCTTTATCTCTCTCTCAAAAATGAATAAACATTTAAAAAAAATTTTTAAAGACATATGGTGAAAACCATAGCAAATTATTTTATGTATATCAACAAAATTATTCTAAAGTTGGTATAGAGAGGCAAAAGACCCAGACCAGCCAATTCTACAGTAAAATAGAAGAATAAAGTTGGGGAACTGACACTACCCAACATCAAGACTTACTGTAAAGCTACAGTAATCAGGACAGTGTGGTACTGGTAAAAGAATAGCCAAATCATTTAATGAAATAAAATAGCCCAGAAATAGATCCATATAAATATAATCAACTGAACTTTGACGAAGGAGCGAAGGCAATACAATGGAGGAAAGATAGTCTTGTCAAGAAATGGTATTGGAAAAACTGGACATCCACATGCAAAAAAATGAATCTAGACACAGACCTTATACCTTCACACAATTTAACTCTGTGATCTAAATGTAAAACACAAAATTATAAAACTCCCAGAAAATAACATAACAGAAAACCTAGATGACCTGGAGTATGGCAATGAATTTTTAGAGACAAGTGTAAAGACACAGTCCATGAAAGAAATTATTGATAAACTGGATTTCATGAAAATTAAATTTTTCTTCCCTGGAAAAGACAATGTTAAGAAAGTGAGAAGACAAGGCACAGACTGTGAGAAAATATTTGAAAAAGACACATCTGATAAAGGACTATTACCAAAATATACAAAGAATACTTAAATCTCAACAATAACAAAACAACCAACCTGATTTAAAAATGGTCCAAAGTCTGGGAATGCAAGCTGGTGCAACCACTCTGGAAAACAGTTTGGAGGTTCCTCAAAAAATTAAAAATAGAACTACCTTACAACCCAGCAATAGCACTACTAGGCATTTATCCAAGGGATACAGGTGTGCTGTTTTAAAGGGACACATGCACCCCCATGTTTATAGCAACACTATTGACAATAGCCAAAGTATGGAAAGAGCCCAAATGTCCATCGCTGGATGAATGGATAAAGAAGATGTGGTATATATATACAATGGAGTATTACTTGGCAATCCAAAAGAATGAAATCTTGACATTCACAACTACATGGATGGAACTGGAGGGTATTATGCTAAATGAAATTAGTCAGAGAAAGACAAATATCATATGACTTAACTCATATGAAGACTTTAAGAGACAAAACAGATGAACTTAAGGGAAGGGAAGCAAAAATAATATAAAAACAGGGAGGGGAACAAAACAGAAGAGACTCATAAATATGGAGTACAAACAGAGGGTTACTGGAGAGGTTGTGGGAGGGGGGATGGACTAAATGGGTAAGGGAAACTAAGGAATCTCCTCCTGAAATCATTGTTGCACTATATGCTAACTAATTTGGATGTAAATTTAAAAAAATAAAAAATAAAACAAGTTTAAAAAAATGGTCCAAAGTCCTTAACAGAATCCTCAGCAACAAGATATAAAGATGGCAAATAAGCATATGAAAAATGGTTCACATCATATGTCATCAACTAAATGCAAACTAAAACTGAAATGAGATATAACTACATACCTATGAGAATAGTCAAAATCTAGAGCACTGCCAACAGTAAATGCTGGCTGGGTTGTGGAACAAAAGCAACTCTCATTCATTGCTGGTAGGAATGCAAAATTGCATAGCCACTTTTGAAGACAGTCTGATGGTTTCTTGTAAAACTAAGCATTTACAATATGATCCAGCATTTATGTTCATTGGTACTTACCCAAAGGTATTGAAAACTTATGTCCACACAAAAACCTGCATGCAGGTGTTTATAGCAGCCTTATTCATAATGGACAAACCTTGGAAGCAACCAAGGAATGTCCTTCAGTAGATGAATGGATAAATAAATTGTGGTACATCCAGAAAATAGAATATTAATCAGTGCTAGAAAAGCTATCAAACCATGAAAATATATGGAGGAAACTCAAATGCATACTACTAAGTGAAAAAAAGCCAATTTGAAAAGACTATGATTATATAGTATAATTCCAATTATATGACATTCTGGAAAAGGCAAAAATATGGGGACAGTAATCAAAAACAGTATGGTTTTGGCACAAAAATAGGCACATAGAACAGTGGAACAAAATAACCCTGCAATAAACCCACACATATATGGTCGATTAATTTATGATAAAGGAACCAAAATATAAAATGGGGAAAGAAGTTTCTTCAGTAAATGGTGCTGGGAAAACTGGACAGCATATGCAAAAGAATGAAACTAGATCACTTTCTTAAACCGTACACAAAAATCAACTCCAAATAAAGACTTGAACATAAGACCTAAAACCTTACAAATCCTAGAAAAGATAGGGAGTAAGAGCCTTGACATCAGTCTTGGTGATGATTTTTTGGATTTGATACCAAAAGCAAAAGCCACAAAAGAAAAAAATAAACAAGTGGGACTATATCAAACTATAAAGCTTCTGCACAGCAAAGGAAACCATGAACAAAATGAAAAGACAGCCTACTAAATGGGTGAAAATATTTATAAATCATATTTCATAAGGGGACAATATCCAAAATATATAAAGAATTCTTATAACTAAGAAGCAAAAGTACAAACTGTCCTATTAAAAAATGGTCAGAGGATCTGGGCTTCTGGCCACCTCAGTTGGTGGAGCGTGTGACTCTTGATCTCAGGGGTGTGAGTTCAACCCCATGTTGGGCATGGAGCCTACTTAAAATTAAAATAAAATAAAATAAAATAAAATAAAATAAAATAAAATAAAATAAAATAAAATAAAATAAAATAAAATAAAATAAAAATCTCAAATAAATACAAAATAAATCAGCTGTCTTAAAAAAAAAAAAAGGCAGATGGGGCACCTGGGTGGCTCTGTCGATTAAGTGTCCAATTCTTGGTTTCGGCTCAGGTCATGATCTCACTGCTTGTGATTTCAAGCCCCACATTGGGCTCTGTGCTGACAGTGCAGAGCCTGCTTGGGATTCTCTTTCTACCTCTCTCTCTGCCCCTGCCCCGCTCTCTCTCTCTGTCTCTCTCAAAACTAAATAAACTTAAAAAAAATTTTTTTAATGGGAAGAGGATCTGAATAGACATTTTTCCAAAGAAAATACCCAAATGGCCAACAGACATGTGAAAAAAGATGCTCAGCGTCACTAATCATCAGGGAAATACAAATCAAAACCACAATGAGATGTCACCTCACACCTTTCATAATGGCTATTGTCAAAAAGAAGTAACAAGTGGGGCGCCTGGGTGGCTCAGCTGGTTAAGTGTCTGACTCTTGATTTTGGCTGACGTGATCTCATGGTTTGTGGTATCTAGCCCTGCAGTGGGGCCTGTGCTGACAGTGAGAATCTGCCTGGGATCCTCTCTCTGTCTCTCTCTGCCCCTCTCAGCACAAGCACTTTCTCTCTTTATCTCTCAAAAATAAATAAATAAAAATTTAAAAAAAAGAAATAACAAGTGTTAGTGAAGATGTGGAGAAAAGGGAACCTCTGTGCATTTTTGGTGAGAATGTAAACTAATGCAAATTTCTTCAAAAAAATAAAAATAGAACTACCATATGATCCAGCAATCCCATTTCTGGCTATTTATCCAAAGAAAAGGAAAGCAATAACTGGAAAAGATATTTATGCTCCCATGCTCATTGAAGAATTATTTATAATTGCAAGGATATGGAAGAAACCTAAGTGTCCGTTGATGGATGAATAAAGAAAATGTGATTTTATATGCACACACAACAGAATATTATTCAGCCATAAAAACAAGGAAATCTTGGTATTTGTGACAAGATAGATGGACCTTGAGGGCATTTGGCTAAGTGAAATAAGTCAGGCAAAGACAAATACCATATGATTTCACTTATATGCAGAATCTAAAAACAAAACAAGCAAAAACACATCAAACTCATAGATACAGAGAACAGAGTGGTGATTGCCAAAGCAGAGGTGGAGATTAGGGGATGGGCAACATGGGGGAAGGCGTTCAAAAGGTCCAAACTTCCAGTTATAAATTAAATCAGTCAGAGACACAGTGAACAGCATGGTGACTGTAGTTAATAATGCAGTACTGTATATTTGAATGTTGCTAAAAGTGTAAAATTTTAACGTTCTCATCCCCCACCCAAAAATCTGTAACTGTGTGGTTTGGGATGTTAACCATACTTATCGTGGTGATTATTTCACAATATATACAAATATTGAATCATTGTGTTGTACACCTGAAACTAATATAATGCTATGTCAATTATATCTGAATGAAAAAATATGGACACAGTAAAAATATTAGTGGCTGCCAGAGGTTTAGAGGGGAGAAGGAAAGAATAGATGGAACACAGAAGATCTTTATGGCAGTGAAAGTACTCTGTGATACTATAATACTGAATACATGTCATTATACTTTTGTCCAGACCCACAGAATATACAACACCAAGGGTGAACCTGAATAGAAATTATGACCTTGGGTCAATATAATGTGTCAGTGTAGGTTCATCAATTGTAATAAATTTACCACTCTGGTATGGGATGGTATTAGTGGTGTAGGCTGTGTCTATGTAGGGGCAGGGCAAATCTCCGTGCCTTTCAATTTTGCTATGAACCTAAAACTGCTCCAAAATATAAAGTGTTTAAGAATATTAAAAAAAATCCAGACGGTGGCTTGGATTTGTCTTGTAAGCCATAGTTTGACAACCCATAGTCTAAGACAAACCAGTTTGTGATAAAACTAAATGGGTAAAATGGGGTGTGTGTGTGTGTGTGTGTGTGTGTGTGCGTGCGTGTGCATGCATGCATGTGCATGCACGCATACATGCAGCAACAAAATGAGAGGTTTCCAATTCAATAGCTGTTGAAGATGCAGTAAGTTTTTATTTTTGGTTTAGTACTTAGGTGAGAGTATGATTGAGTTTAAAGCGAGGCATCAGGATTATTTTCTTGCTCCCCAGGTGATTTCAAGGCGCAGTCAGGTTTGACAACCAGGATGTTAAAAGTACCACTCAAAATTCAGTGTTCATATTGATCACCTGGGCTCTTGTTAAAGGGTAGATTCGGATTCATTTGCTCTGGGGTAGGGCTTAATACTATTGCGGTTCTAATCAGCTCTCAGGTGAGGCTGATGCTGCTGGTTTACAACACATTTTGAGTAGCAAGGTGCTCATGCTGGTTTTAATTGCCTGGGATGTCTAGATCCTGTGCAAGAAATTGATGTATTTGGTCTGGGATGGGTCTGGGGCACTCAGATTTTTTAAAGCTCTGCAGGTGATACTTATGTACAGCAAAACTTGAGAATGTCCATGGCAACGTGCATGGAGATTTTATCAATTTTAATTATTTTATCAGTAGCCCCAAGGTGGTCTCCTCTTCCCATCCTGTCTCTCCCTGACACATTCCACTCCATTTCAGGTCCAAACATCCAGATCAGGAGTAGCACTTCGTCCTATCTTTTCCATCTCTGAAGAGTGGAATGTTAGTTAAGTTGGAAAGAGGAGGCTCAGGCAACCTGGGTTTGGGAAGAATACGCAAAAAATGTTGAAGGGGGCGATTTAAGGGGAAGGCTGATTGAAACAGCAACCCCCCCTCCAGGCTTGGGCCTGACTTTGGGGCCTGAAAACAGCAATCTACCCTCCTGACTCCTGGCGGCACCTGACAGCCAAGCAGCTACCAAGGATTTGTCTTTCTCGGTATTCAGAATGACACAGTTGGTTGAAATGCAAGAGCGACCCCCAGTGGCAAAGTACAGATGTGGAATCTTCTCCCCAAAGGAACACCACCAAGAACTTAGAAGTGGATGAAGGTGGTGGTGATAAAGGATGGCTTATGTGTACTCTGTGTGCCAGCCACTGTTGGAAACATTTAAACATATTCACTCATTTAATCTTCTCAGCAACCCATGGGGTTGATGCTTTTATTATCCCTCTTTTCCATGGGAGGAAACGGAGGCACAGAAAAGTTAAATTACATGTCCACATTCACCCAATTTAGTAAGTGGCTAGGCCGGGATGTGAACCCAGGCAGTGTGAGGTTAAGAAACCACTATACCAACTGCTTCTCCAAAACCGGAAAGTAGAAAAGATCCCCAGTCAATTCAGTCAATTTCCAGTTTTGAAAACTCATATATTGATACTCACTCTATGCTTCCTCATATCTAGAGAACAGTCCCTTGACATCTATATCTATGATCTGAGATAAAGTCAGAAGAGAGTTCATCAAATCAGGCAGAGAAAGAGTGAAAGGATCGAGTTTGACCAAGAAAAGGAAAGGGGCAAGAGCATTTTCTGGAAACTTACTCAGAGGGATACAATCCTCACTTTTAAGAAAGTATTAAAATACAGTCCTGGTGAAATGTGAAAGGATATTATGATATAACTAAGCTTGTTCTTATTTTAGTAAATGTTCAAAGCGATCTGCAAACTGTAACGAGACTCAAGCTAGCCATGTGTCCTTGATAAGGCATGACAATCTAAATTTTAACGTTTACTTTTGTAACCAACCTGGTATGGAAGAAACATGTTGTGAGTATTTTTCCTAGGCAGGGACAACCTTAGGGTTTACATGGATACAGATGTCATTTGGTCAAATTCCATGGACAGAGAGGCAGGCTGAATTTTTAAAGGGAAGCAGAAAAAAATCCATAGAGAAGTAGCATGGGGCTGGCTGTGCCACATTCTCTATACTCTTGTTTCTGGTGAACTTATCCGGTCCCATGACCTCAACACCATCTGTAGCTGATGTCACCTATGTGTGTATTTCCAAACCTGACATCCCACCTGAGCTCCAGATTCATTCTTCTGACCCCCTGCATGGCAGTTCCACTTGCATATCTAATAGGCATCTCAGGTTTTACGTGACATGCCTTCCCCACCCCTCATGTTCCCCAGAAAGCATCCTCAGATTAATACATAGCATTACCATCAAGTCAGGTGTTCAAGTACAAATAGCAGAACCTAGATAATTTCCCTCATTTCTCATTCATCACTTCTGATCCATGAGCAAATCTTTTTGCGTCATCCAGATGCAGCTAGAATTTGTCTCAGTCACCTTACCTTAAGCTTCCTCTCCTGTTCAATCACCAGTGTATCTCTCATCCGACCAGCTACAAATATCTCCGGACTGACTCTCCCCCACCCCCTACACATTCTTCAAAGCAGCCAGACTCACTGGCTTAACATTTAGGGGTATTTATTCTACCTCATATTCAATATCACAAATTCGAGCTTCATCCATGATTTTGTATTTTATATGTTTCAACCCTTCTATTGAGGGGATTTTGGGATACCGTGTCGCTTTACTGCAAGATGATAAATTGCAGTAAAACTCTTATGTGGATATTTTGTACGGCCAGTGCCACATGTGGCCTGGATACCTGGTTTAAAACTTAAAAGGTTAGGGGTTTTCACACATGAATCAACCATAAACCTTTATTTAGGAACCAAATAACTATATTGAAACCAAATAACTTCATTTATTTATGGCAAAACTGGAAGAAAAAAACTGGGACGTTTTGCAAGTGCAATACTGCAAAATGCATGCTCGGCATGGTGACCAGGGGAAGTTACCATGCACCCTGTGGCTATGGGAAGGCAGTCCCAACTCAGTTCTTGTCGCTGTTGCCCAGGGTGAGCTTGTCAAAGAGGTACTCTGCCAAGCCATCTTCCAGGGTCTCTATCTTGCGCAGGCTGGTGATGTAGCCCCCCAGCTCTTTGATGACCTTGACTTGCTCGTGCAGGTAGTTGGTCTCCAGGAAGCTGCACAGGTGGGCGTCGTTCTTGACGGTGGCCAGCTGGTGCAGGTCAAGCAGGCTCTGGTTCAGGCTCTTCTCCAGGTGAAAGGCGCACTCCATGGCCTTCAGGCCGCTCTCCCAGTTGTGGCGGTCAGGCTTCATGATGTCGTGGAGGCGGAGGCGGCCCCCACGCTGGTTCTGCAGCTGCATCAGCTTCTCGGCATGCTGGCTGTCCTCGTGGGACTGGTGCAGGAAGAACTTGGAGATATTCTCCAGGGCCACGTCGTCACGGTCGAAATAGAAAGCCATGGACAGGTACACGTAGGAGGCGTAGAGCTCCAGGTTGATCTGGCTGTTGATGGCGGCCTCGCATTCGGGGTGGTAGTTCTGGCGCACTTGAGAGGACGGCGCGGTGGCCATGGCTGGTGGCGCTGGCACCAAGGCAAAGATAGTGGTGGCAGGTCTTCCTCGAGTCTTCAGGGTCGGCACTGTCAGATTGGAAAGGTCGGCAATTCGGGGCGCTGTCAGAGTGGAAAGGAGGGTGCTCTCGAGTGGGTGCTGGGTTCAGACAGCAGCTCTGGATTGATATTGGAAATGGGGTCAGTTACGCAGGATGGGGACTAGTAGAGGGGGAGATCTGTTATGTTTCTGGCATGGGGGTGGTGGTAGAAAGAGGGAAAGGCGGGCGGGGCATGAGCGCTGTGTTCCAGGTTCCATCAGAGTTTGGGTGGGGAGGGTGACTTTGCGTTGAGCACCTAACATCTATTAAGTTTTAATTTTGCAACGGTATTTCTATTTTCCAAGGACTGCCTCTTATTCTCTAATTACTCCCTTTTATAGCACCCTGTTGTCATTTTAAAACCCCATTGTCCTCAAAATTCTGAAAACAAAAATTTGGATTTTTGAATAGAGTTCTCTCTTTCCTGTTTAAAATGTGTGTGTGTGTGTGTGTGTGTGTATACATATATATATGTATATACACACACATATATATATATATACACATATAAATTGTATAGTTCATAATGATTTTCACTTTCCTGGAATACCTAAAACTTTGCGCATTTGTATTTAGTAATAAGGGGTTTGTTTGATTAGCCTAGGTAAGTACATAGATCTAACCTACAGTTGTGAAGTCCTTTTCATTAATAGGCTTCTTATCGAATGGGAGGGGAGAGTGTGTTGATTAAGGAGTGGTATTCTGTCTTTGGGATATATGCTTTGGGGCTTGCTTGTAGGTAGGCTAGGGGCTATCCCAAATGCCAAAAGCTTACCATTTTTCTTTTTTCTTTTTCTTTTTCAAGTAATTTAAATTCCAGTTAACATGCAGAGTAACATTACTTTCAGGTGTAGAATTTAGTGATTCATTGCTTACCGACAACACTCAGTGCTCATCACTAGTGCCCATCCCCCCACATCCCTTCTAGTAACCCTCAGTTTGTTCTCTGTACTTTGTCCCTCTTTTTCCTTTTTTCCCCATGTTCATCTGTTTCTTAAATTCCACATATGAGTAAGATCATATGGTATTTGTCTTTATCTGACTGATTTTGCTTAGCATAATGTACTCTAGCTCCATCCAAGTAGTTGCAAATGGCAAGATTTCATTCCTTTTTATGGCTGAATAATATTCCATCGTGTGTGTGTGTGTGTGTGTGTGTGTGTGTGTGTGTGTGTGTGTATAAATATACATACATACATGCCACATCTTCTTTATCCATTCATCAGTCGATGGACATTTGGGTTGGTTCCATAATTTGGCCCTTGTTGATAATGATGCTATAACATCAGGATGCATGTACCCTTTGAATCAGTGTTTTTGTACCCTTTAGATAAATACCCAGTAGTGCACTTGATCGATTGTAGGGTAGTTCTGTTTTTAACTTTTTGAGGAAACTCCATACTGTTTTCCAGAGTGGCTGCACCAGTTTGCATTCTCACCAACAGCTGAAGAAGGTTCCTTTTCCTCACATCCTTGCCAATTCTCGTGTTTTCGATTTTAGCCATTCTGACACATGTGAAGTGATATCTCATTGTGGTTTTGATTTGCATTTCAGTAATGATTAGTGATGTTGAGCATCTTTCCATGTGTCTGTTGGCCATCTGGATGTCTTTGGAGAAATGTCTATTCATGTCTTCTGCCCATTTTTTAATTGGCTTATTTTTTGGATGTTGAGTTGTATCAGTGCTTTATATATTTTGGATACTAACACTTTATTGTATCTGTCATTTGCAAATATCTTCTCCCATTGAGTAGGTTGTCTTTTCATTTTGTTGATTGTTTCCTTTGCTATGCAAAAGCTTTTTATCTTGATGAAGTCCCAATAGTTTATTTTTGCTTTTGTTTCCTTTGCCTCAGGACATGCATCTAGTAAGAAATTGCTAAGGGTAATGTCAAAGAGGTTACTGCCTGTGTTCTCCTCTAGGATTTTAATGGTTTCCTGTCTCACATTTAGGTGTTTAATCCATTTTGAATTTATTTTTGTGTATGGTGTAAGAAAGTGGTCCAGTTTCATTCTTCTACATGTTGCTGTCTAGTTTTCCCAACACCATTTGTTGACGAGAATGTCTTTTTTCCATTGGATATTCTCTACTGCTTTCTCAAAGATTAGTTGACCATATAGTTGTGGGTCCATTTCTGGGTTTTCTCTTTCATTAATCTATATGTCTGTTTTTGTGTCAGTACCATACTGTCTTGAACACTACAGCTTTGTAATATAACTTGAAGTCTGGAATTATGATGCCTACAGCTTTGCTTTGCTTTTTCACGATTGCTTTGGCTATTCCAGGTCTTTTGTGGTTCCATACAAATTTTAGGGTTGTTTGTTCAAGCTCTGCAAAAAATGCTATTGGTATTTGGATAGGAATTGCATTAAATGTGTAGGTTGCTTTGGGTGGTATAGACATTTTAACAGTATTTGTTCTTCCAATCCATGAGCATGGAATGTCTTTCCATTTCTTTGTGTCATCTTCGATCTCTTTCATAAATGTTTTATAGTTTTAAGAGTACAGATCTTTTACCTGTTTTTTTTTTAAGTTTAGTTATTTAGAGAGAGAGAGGGAGAAAGAGACAGAATCCCAGGCAAGCTCCACACCCTCAGCATGGAGCCCAATGCGGGACTCAAACTCATGGACCATGACATCATGACCTGAGCAGAAACCAAGAGTTAGACGCTTAACTGAGCTGAAACCAAGAGTTAGATGCTTAACTGACTGAGCCACCCAGGTGCCCCAGATCTTTTACCTCTTTGGTTAGGTTTATTCCTAGGTGTCTTAGGATTTTTGGTACAGTTGTAAATGGGATTGATTCCTTGAATTCTCTTTCTGCAGCTTCATTGTTAGTGTATAGAAATGCAACAGATTTCTGTACATTGATTTTGTATCCTGTGACTTTACAGAGTTTGCGTATCTGTTCTAATTTTTGGTGGAGTTTTTTCATCTTTCTATGTAGAGTATCATAGAATCTGCAAATAGTGAAAGTTTGACTTCTTCCTTGCTGATTAGATGCCTTTTATTTCTTTTTATTTATTGTCTGATTGCTGAGGCTAGGACTTCCAGTATTGTGTTAAATAACAATCATGAGAGTGGACATCCCTGACCATAGAGGAAAAGCTCTTTGTTTTTCCCCATTGATGGTGTTTTTAAATGTAGGGTTTTTTAATATAAGCTTGCCATTTTTCTGACACTGGGAGACTACAGTGGATTTCTCTTCCAGGTAAATGAGTCCTTCTGTTTGGTTTCCCTTCTGTTGTGTGGTCTGCCTTGTCTCAAAACTGCTCTAATATGCATTCCCTTCCTTAGTCTTTGAATGACAGAAGGAGAATATCCCCATATCACCTATACCACCAAGGTGCACTGATCTTGAACAAAAAATAAAAATTTCCTGTATTAAACCAGTGAGACTCCGAATGCTTGTTATACCAGTTAACCTACCCTAACTACCCATTTATAGGAAGTTCTGGATAAACTATAGATTATACCTATTTGGACCCTGTAGACTTACAGCATTTCCTCTCAGTGGAAATGCAGATCCAAAAGAAGAAAAGTGTAGATAGCCAAAGCATCGTGATCTATTTCTTTTGCTGAATTCACCAGATAGATATATCAGCCCTGCTCCCTTCTTTCCTCATGGAGAATGGAAGGAAAAAAATCCTCCAAGGACACATGAGGAGCAAGGAATAAGCTTTTTCTTCTCCTTCGATGCTGGGAAATAGAATCAGATTGGTCCTTAGGTGCCTGACCATAAGCCAACAACAGAAGGCACAAAAGGCAAGTACCACAAAAAAGGCTGACCCTTGAGCCTGTCACGTGTGGTGAGGGAGATGTGTGTCATGTAAGAACAGGGGGCACCACTGGAACCACATAGCTGGAATGTGTGTTTGTGTGGAGCAGTTCTCCAAAAGAGGAGGATGCTATTCTAGAACTGGAGGTAGGACTGAGAAGATCATTCAAGGGATAGTCCCATTTAGTCTTCCCTGCTGGACTGTGAGGTCCATAGAACTAGAGTGAGTCATGTATCTGTGTCCCCTACATCATACAGCATGCCAGGCACTTAGCACATAATTCCCTGAGCAATTTGCCATCTTTGGAAAAGAGTATAGAGGGAAAGGAGCAACAAAACTGGTCTTAGAAAACCCTGGAACAACCTGTTGGAGATATCTGTGGGAAATAGAAAAGGGCTTCAACTCCCAAACACAGGCATGAAATAACTTTGGGCAGAGTTGCCTGGCAGTGGCCTCCATGAAGCCCAGGGCTCAGGAGCCTGGCCCCAGTGAGCACTGGTTAATAAAGATGGCCAGAGTGTCAGTCCTGCCGCTATGACCAGATAATAAATGGAAGGTGTGATGAGTCCTTACCAGACTAGTTTATTTCCTGCATTATCACTAATCCTCACAATTCTGTGAGGTGGGAATTGTTTCTTTATGATTTTCCAGCATGAGGAAATTGAAACCTAGATTATAAATTACTTGCCCAAGATGACATGGAAGCTGGATTAGAACCAGATCTGAGTTTCAACTGTACCCTTAGTGACCTGAGCCACCCCTTTCATAAATGGGGTATAAACAGGGCACTGGGCCATAGACTTCCGTGAGGCCTCTCCCAGCATAAGTAATGTGAGAACAGACAGGTACAGACACAGGCAGGGAAAAGCTGCTGTGATTCCATAGAGTAGCGCAGGAACACCACACGCCCCCTGCCCCAGCTTTCTTGGGACTGTCCTAACCTTCAGCAAGGCAGGTCTCTCCTGTTCAGCCACATAGAATAGTCTCTCTTTGCTCAGTTTCTACTAGAAAATGAGTGTAAGTTTTTAAAACTCATGAAGGGCTCTAGTTTGAGAATGAAGGGAGCTCCTCAGAGGGGGCTGCCAAGCCTTTGGCCATGGGTGGGATGAGGGAAGTTTAGGTTATGTGGGCTAAACCCCTTTGTTGGGGTTCTTTTTTAAAATTGTTTTCATTTTATTTTTTAATTAAGTTTGTATTTTAATTCTAGTGTATTTAACATACAGTGCTTACAAGTTTCAGGTATGCACTACAGTGATTCAACAATTCCATAGACCACCCAGCGCTCATCATGACAAGTGCACTCCTTAATCCCCTTCACCTGTTTCACCCATCCCCCCACTCACCTCCCCTGTGGTGACCACCAGTTCATTTTCTATAATTGAGAGTCTCTTTCTTGATTTTCCTCTTTCATTCTTTTTCTTTTTCTTCATTTGCTTGTTTGTTTTCTAAATTCCACATATGAGTAAGATCATATATTTGTCTTTCTCTGACTTATTTTGCTTAGCATTATACTCTCTAGGTCCATCTATAGTGTTGCAAATGGCAGGATTCCATTCTTTTTTAATGCTGAATAATATTCCATTGTGTGTGTGTGTGTGTGTGTGTGTGTGTGTGTATACACACCACATCTTTTTTTATCTATTCATCAATCAGTGGACACTTGGGCTGCTTCCACAATTTGACTATTGTAAATAATGCTGCAAAAAATATAGGAGTGCATGTATCTCTTTGATTTAGTGTTTCTGTATTTTTTGTGTAAATACCCAGTTGTGTGATTAATGGATTGTAGGGTAATTCAATTTTTAACTTCTTGAGGAACATCTATACTGTTTTCCACAGTAGTTGCACCAGTTTGCATTCCCACCAACAGCTGAAGAAGGTTCCTTTATCTCCAGTTCCTCACCAATATTTGTTGTTTCTTGTGTTTTTTATTTTAGCCATTCTGACACGTGTGAGGTGATAACTCAGTGTGGTTTTGATTTGCATTTCCTTGATGATAAGTGATATTCAGCATCTTTCGATGTGTGTGTTGGCCATCTGGATGTCTTCTTTGGAGAAATATCTATTCATGTCTTCTGCCCATTTTTTAATTGGCTTATTTGTTTTTTGGATGTTGAGTTGTATCAGTTCTTTATATATTTTGGATAGTAACCTCTTATTGGATAAGTCATTTGCAAAATATCTTCTCTCATTGAGTAGGTTGCCTTTTAGCTTTGTTGATTGTTTTCTTCACTGTGCAGGAGTTTTTTATTTTTATGAAGTCCCAATAGTTTATTTTTGGCTTTGTTTCCCTTGCCTCAGAAAGCGTATCTTGAAAAATGTTGCTGTAGCCAATGTCAGAGAAATGACTGTGCTGTTTTCTTGGATATTGATGGTTTCAGGTCTCACATTTAGGTCTTTAATCTATTGTGAATTTATTTTTGTGTATGGTGTAAGAAAGTGGTCCAGTTTCATTCTTTTGCATTTAGCTGTCCACTTTACCCAGCACCATTTGTTGAAGAAACTATTTTCCTGTTGCATATTCTGCTCATTTGTTGAAGATCAGTTGATCATATAATTTCTGGGTTTTCTATCCTGTTCCAATGATCTATGTCTGTTTTTGTGCCAGTACCATACTGTTTTTATTCTCCAGGTTTGTAGGATAACTTGAAATCTGGAACTGTAATACCTCTAGTTTTGTTTTTCTTTTCCAAGATTGCTTTGGCTATTTCAGGTCTTTTGTGGTTGCATACAAACTGTAGGATTGTTTGAGCTCTGTGAAAAATGCTGTTGGTATCTTGATAGGGATTGCATTAAATCTATTGATTGCTTTGAGTAGTATAGACATTTTAACAATATTTGTTCTTCCAACCCATGAGCATGGAATGTCTTTCCATTTCTGTGTTGTCTTCAATTTCTTTTATCAATGTTTTATAGTTTTTAGAGTACAGGTCTTTCACCTCTTTGATTAATTTATTCCTAGGTACTTTATTATTTTGGTACATTGCAAATGGGATTGTGTTTTATGATTTCTCTTTCTGCTGCTTCATTATTAGTATATAGAAATGCAACAGATTTCCGTATTGATTTTTGTATTCTGAAATTTTACTGAATTCCTTTATCAGTTCTGGTACTTTTTGGTGGAGTCTCTAGGGTTTTCTATATATATAGTATCATGTCATCTGGAAATACTAAAAATTTCAGTTCTTCCTTACCAGTTTGGATGCCTTTTAAGTCTTGTTGTTGACTGATTGCTATGGCTAGGACTTCCAGTACTTTGTTGAATAAAAGTGATGGGAGTGGACATCCTCATCTTGTTTTTGACCTTAGGGGAAATGCTCTCAGTTTTTCCCCATTGAGTATGATGTTAATTGTACGTTTTTCATACAAGGCCTTTAATATGTGGAGATATGTTCTCTCTAAACCTACTTTGTTGAGGGTTTTTAATCATGAGTTGATATTGTACTTTGTCAAATCCTTTTTCCGCATCTATTGAAATGATCATATGATTTTTTATGCATTTTTATGTGATTTATCACATTGATTGATTTGGGAGTGTTGAACGACCCTTGAATCCCAGGAATAATGCCTACTTGATTGTGGTGAACGATTTTTTTAATGTATTGTTGGATTCAGTTTGCTAATATTTTGTTGAGAATTTTTGCATCTATATGAGAGTTGTTGGTCTGTAATCTCTTTTTTTTGTGGTGTCTTTATCCAGTTTTAATATCAGGGTAATGCTGGCTCCATAGAATGAATTTGGCAGTTTTTCTTCCTCCTCCATTTTTTGGAATAGTTTGAGAAGAATACATATTAACTCTTCTTTAAATGTTTGGTATAATTCACCTGTGAAGCCATCTAGTCCTGGACTTTCGTTTTTTGAGGTTTTTTTTTTATTACTTCTTTAATTTCCTTGCTAGGTTATATATTTCTCGGTATTTATCCATTTCTTCTAGTTTGTCCAGTTTGTTGGCATATAATTGTTTATAATATTCTCTCCTAATTGTATAACTGTGATGTTTATTGTTATCTCTCCTCTAATTTGTGATTTTATTTATGTGAGTCCTCTCTCTCTCTCTCTCTCTCTCTCTCTTTCTCTGATTAGTCTGACTAGAGGTTTATCAATTTTGTTGATTTTTTTTTTCCCAAAGGATTAGCTCCTGGTTTCATTGATCTATTTTATTCCTTTTGTTGTTGTTGTTGTTGGTTTCTAGATATTTTTTTCTGCTCTAATCTTTATTATTTCCTTCCTTCTACTAGTTTTGTTTTGTTTGGGTTTTGTTTGTTCCTTTTCTAGCTCCATTTAGATGTAAACTTAGGTTATTTGAGATTTTTCTTGCTTCTTGATTTATGTCGCTATAAACTTCCCTCTTAGGACCACTTTTGCTGTATCTCAGAAATTTCGGACCATTGTATTTTCATTTCTATTTGTTTCCATGTACTTTTGGATTTCTTCTTTGATTTCTTGGTTGATCCATTCATTGTTTAGTATCATATTATTTAATTTCCCTGTAGTTGTGATCTTTCCAGATTTTTTTCTTGTTGATTTCTAGTTTCATAGCATTGTGGTCAGACAGGATGCCTGGTATGACTTTGATCTTTTGGAATTTGTTGAGATTTTTGTGGCCTACTGTGTGATCTATTCTAGAGAATGTTCCATGTGCACTTGAAGAGAGTGTGTGTGTGTGTATGTGTGTGTGTTGCTGTTTTAGGATGGAATATTGTGAATCTATGTGGTCCAGAGTGTCATCCAAAGCCACTGTTTCTTTGTTGATTTTTCTGTTTGGGTGATCTGTCCATTGATGTAAGTTGGGTATTAAAGTCCCCTACTATTATTGTATTACTATCAATTAATTCCTTTATGTTTGTTATTAACTTTTTTATGTATTTGGGTGTTCCCATGCTGTCTGCATACCATTTATATTGCATCTTCTTGTTGGATTGTCCCTTTTATTATTATATAGTATCCTTATTTGTCTCTTGTTACTGTCTTTGTTTTAAAATATATTTTGTCCAATATAAGTATTGATACCCCAGCTTGCTTTTTTCATTTTTTTATCATTTAATTTAATTTATTTTTTTAAATTTACATCCAAGTTAGTTAGCATATAGTGCAACAATGATTTCAGGAGTAGATTTCTTAATGCCCCTTACCCATTTAGCCCAGCCCCCCTCCCACAACCCCTCCAGTAACCCTCTGTTTGTTCTCCATATTTAAGAGTCCCTTATGTTTTGTCCCCCTCCCTGTTTTTATATTATTTTTGCTTCCCTTCCCTTAGGTTCATCTGTTTTGTATCTTAAAGTCCTCATATAAGTGAAGTCATGATATTTGTCTTTCCCTGACTAATTTCGCTTAGCATAATACCCTCTAGTTCCATCCACGTAGTTGCAAATGGCAAGATTTCATTCTTTTCGATTGCCGAGTAATACTCCATTGTATATATGTATACCACATCTTCTTTATCCATTCATCCATCAATGGACATTTGGGCCCTTTCCATACTTTGGCTACTGTTGATAGTGCTGCTATTAAACATTGGGGTGCATGTGCCCCTTCAAAACAGCATACCTGTATCCCTTGGATAAATACCTAGTAGTGCAATTGCTGGGTTGTAGGGTAGTTCTATTTTTAATTTTTTGAGGAAACTCCATTCTGTTTTCCAGAGTGGCTGCACTAGTTTGCATTCCCCCCAGCAGTGCAAAAAAGATCCTTTTTCTCCACATCCTCACCAACATCTATTGTGGCCTGAGTTGTTCATGTTAGCCACTCTGACAGGTGTGAGGTGGTAGCTCATTGTGGTTTTCATTTGTATTCCCCTAATGATGAGTGATGTTGAGCATCTTTTCATGTGTCACTTGAACATCTGGATGTCCTCTTTGGAGAAGTGCCTATTCATGTCTTTTGCCCATTTCTTTACTGGATTATTTGTTTTTTGGGTGTTGAGTTTGATAAGTTCTTTATAGATTTTGGATGCTAACCCTTTATCTGATATGTCATTTGCAAATACCTTCTCCCATTCCATTGGTTGCCTTTTGGTTTTGCTGATTATTTCCTTCACTGTGCAGAAGCTTTTTATTTTGATGAGGTCCCAGTAGTTCATTTTTGCTTTTGTTTCCCTTGCCTCCGGAGACGTGTTGAGTAAGAAGTTGCTGTGGCCAAGGTCAAAGAGGTTTTTGCCTGTTTTCTCCTCGAGGATTTTGATGGCTTTCTGTCTTACATTTAGGTCTTTCATCCATTTTGAATTTATTTTTGTGTATGGTGTAAGAAAGTGGTCCAGGTTCATTTTTCTGCATGTCGCTGTCCAGTTTTCCCAGCACCATTTGCTGAAGAGACCATCTTTATTCCATTGGATATTTTTTCCTGTTTTGTCAAAGATTAGTTGGCCATATGTTTATGGGTCCATTTCTGTGTTCTCTGTTCTGTTGCATTGATCTGTTTTTGTGCCAGCCAGCTTGCTTTTGATAGGCCTATGCATAATAAATGTTTTTTCCATCCCTTCACTTTCAATCTGCAGGTGTCTTTAGGTCTGAAATGAGTCTCTTGTCAGCAGCATATGGATGGGTCTGGTTTTTGTCCATTCTGTCACTCTATGTCTTTTGATTGGAGTGTTTAGCCAACTTACATTCAAAGTAATTATTGATATGTATTTATTGCCATTTTGTTACTTGTTTTGTCATTATTTCAGTAGATTTTCTCGGATCTTTCTCTTGCTCTCTTTCATGGTTTGCTGGTTTTCTTTAGTGATATCCTTAGATTCCTTTCTCCCTGTCCTTTGCTTATCTATTACTGGTTTTTTATTCGTGGTTACCATTAGGTTTGTATATAACATCTTCTGTGTATAGTAGTCTATATTAAGTTGATGGTTGCTTAAATTTGACCCCATTCTTTACTTTTATCCTTCCCACGTTTTAAGTATTTAAGTATATGGTGTTACATATTTTTTTAGTGTTTAGTTATTTATTTTGAGAGAGCGAAGAGAGAGAGAGAGAGACAGGGAGGGGCAGAGAGAGAGGGATAGAGAGAGTCCCAAGCAGGCTTCACGCTGTCAGCGCAGAGCCCAAAGCAGAGCTCAATCTCATGAATCATGAGATCATGACCTGAGCCAAAATCAAGAGTTGGAAGCTTAACTGACTGAGCCACCAAGGCACCCCTGTGTCACCATATTTTACATCCTTTTATTTTGTGCATCCCTTGACTGATTCTCACAGATATATTTCATACTCTCATTTATGGTGTTTCCACTCAAAGAATCGCCTTTAATATTTCTTATAGAGCTGGTTTAGTAGTCATGAACTCCTTTAGTATTTGTTTGAGAAACTCTTTCTCTCTCCTTCTATTGCGAATGATAGTCTTGCTGGATAGAGTATTCTTGGCAGCAGATGTTTCCCTTTCAGCATGTTGAATATATCATGCCACTCCCTTCTGGGCTACAGTTTCTGCTGAAAAATTCACCAATACCCTTGTATGTAACTGTCTTCTTTTCTCTTGCTGGTTTAAAATTTATTTCTTTATAATTACTTTTTGACATTTTAATTGTAGTGTGTGTTGATGTGGACCTCCTTGGGTTGATTTTGTTGGGGGTCTCTGTTCCTCCTGGATCTGGATTTCTCTTTTCTTCCCCAGGATAGAGAAGTTTGAGCTATTTTTCCTTCAGATGAATTTTCTGTCCCCTTTTCTCTCTCATATCTGGCATCCCTGTAATACTAATGTTATTATGCCTGATGGAGTCACTGGGTTCCCTAAGACTATTCTCAAGTTGCATAATTTTTTCCTCTAATTTGTTCTGCTTGATTACTTTCCATTACTCTGTCTTCCAGGTCACTAATTCATTCCTCTGCTTCCTCTGGCTTGCTATTTATTCCATTCGGTGTATTTTTAATTTCATTTATTGTGTTCTTCATCTCTGATTAGTTCTTTTTTTTGTCTCTTTGTTAAGAGTCTCACCAATGTCCTCCACTCTTTTCTTAAGTCCAGTGTGTATCCTTATGATCTTTATGTTGATTTCTCTATCAGGCATATTACTTATATCTGTTTTACTTACAGCTCTTGCTGTGATTTGGGCCTTTTCTTTCATTTTTGATATATTTCTGTCTCCTCATTTTGTCTCTCTGTGCCTGTTTCTCTGTTAGGAAAGTCAGCTACTTCTCCTGCTCTTGACAGTAATGGCCCTGTGACGAGGAGGTCCTGTAGTGCCCTGCCATGCAGTGTCCCCTGTTCCCTAGGACTTGGTGCTTCACGAAGTGTCTTCATTCTGTGCTGTGTGGTCTCTGTTCTTGTGTCCTGGCCTCTTTTTCCTTCAGTCCAGTTGTCTGCGAGGCTGTCTTTGCCTGTTCTGGGTAGTGTTTGGTCGCTGACCAGGTGGGGCATGTTTTAACAAGGTGTGTGCTGGTCTGCTTGTGAAATGAGACCTGCCACTGCCACCATTGCTGCTGTTGGAACTGAGGTCCAGCAAAAGGTGCATTTGGGAGATAAAGTATTGGTAGGATTTGTGTCCATCTTCTAAGGAAGTGAACCTGCTGTGCTGGGCCTGAGGCAAGCATAACTGGGAAGGGTGGATGTGCTGAAGTGTGGGAGGCAGGGCTTGGTGTAAGCAAGTTAAGTAGTGAGTGTTGGTGCAGCTCTGCTTCTGGCAAATGGCCATATATTTATCCTGGGAGGCAGGGGATCTGCCATCTCCTTTGTTCCTGGAGGGATCTCCTCGTGATCCCTGCCTCTCTGGGACATGCTTTGAGATTAGTAAATCATTCTTCCTCCCATCTGCCCCTGTTTTTCAAACTGCTAGTTCTAAACAATATCTGCACAGGCTGCTTTTCCTGCTGTCCCTTAAAGGGTAGGAACTTTGCCTCCTAAGACTCTCTGGGCTCTCCCAGAGCTGAGGCTGCACATTTTTAAAATTCCAGACTTTAAGTCCTGCTGGTTGTAATAACTCACAAAATTCAGCCCCTTTCATTTTAAAAAGCCAAATTTTATGGGGATTTGTTTTCCCTGTGAGGGCTCCTTGGTGTGACAGTCTGTTTTTTGCCCTTCTCTGTGCTACTAGCTCCTTCCCCACTATGGATGGCCATGGTCCATCTCACTTCCAAACCATGTCCTAGCCCCCTCCTTCCTTCTTTGATGTGGCTTCTTCTCTACCTTTAGTTGGGGAGTTCTGCCAGTCTTCAGGTCATTTCCTGGGCTATATGCTGATGTGAGTGATATCTAGTGGTATCTGTGGGATGAGGCGAGCTTAGGGCCCTCCTACTCTGCCATTTTCCTAGCCCTTTATCTGGGTTATTCTTGTTTTACAATCACATACAACCACATACAATCACTGGTATGATTTGTAGGTGACATTTCCTTATAAGGTTGTGGGCTCTCATACTTTTTCATTGAGCCTAATGAATGTTTCATCCTAGGAGTAGAACAGTTACTTGGATTGCCTTTCCTCATGGCATTAAAATGTTTTCTAGGGAGTTATCACCTCTCTCCCAAGCTATTGCCCTTGGTCAGTACTCCAGATAACTGTGATATTTGTGTATGCTTATTTTCAACTAGACTGTGTTTTGTGAGGTCTTAAGATCATCTCTCTATTCCATCTCTCAATAGTTTGGTACACATAAGTCCTAAATAATAATTTACTGGTTATATGTACCTATGTGACTTAACTAAACCAACACTTCTCAAATTGACTATAATTCTTCACATCCAATTTTTTAATCTGGGGCTAAGGGGTGGGGTAGTATGTCAGATAATTTTTAGGGTCTGTGTTCTGCATTTAGTGGCTAACAACAGACTCACATCCATTTCATGTAGAAACTAACACATAGCAATTGGGATTATCATTGGTCCTCACTCTCCTGACAGTTATTTTATGATTGAGCATGTGTGGTTTAAATATCCAGGATGCCAGTTGTATTTTTTATTCTGGAAGGAGCTCAAATGATTCCTCTGTCACATGTGGCCAGAGACTGTGACTTTCTTGGGGAAAGTTCTAGATTGGCAGTGGCCCGGTGACCACTTACTGCTTATCAAATGACCAGTTTCACCCAAAGAGGAATGTGGAAGAGCTGCCACACCAGGAAAGTGAATAGCAGAAGTCTTGGTAATGGGGGCTGCCCTATTGTTTTGGGTCAGTCTCAGCCTATCAGTAGTGATGCTATTGGCTAGAAGTGCCTAGGGCACTCACCTGGACCCATGTATGTGTGATGAGTCCCCACAGACATTTCCCCATTCAGAGCCAGTATTGTGGATGGGCTGGCCCCTTGTGGTTCTTAGGATTGCAAATGCACCTCAGCAACAACTATCAGGGAAATTTGGGGAAAAAATGTTTATTATTCACAAGTCCTAGAGGGTATGTGAGGGTACATGGCATGCTTGGGGCCATGCAGTGAGGTTGTGGGTACAAAAAGAAAGAAGGCATGCAGGCCTCGGGTCCTACTGTATTGTGGTCTAGGGTTTCATGGATTCATTATTTATTGGTAAATTTCTTTTATTTATTATTTTTTAGAGACAGTACACAAGCTGGGGAGAGGGGCAGAAGGAGAAAGGGAGAGGGGGAGAGAGACATGATCTTAAGCTGGCTACGCACTCAATATGGAGCCCAACACAGAGCTCGATCCCTTGACCCTAGGATCATGACCTGAGCCGAAATGAAGATGATGCTGAACCTACCGAGCCACCCAGGTGCCCCTGTTGGTGAATTTACAACATAATAATGGGAATTAAAATGTGAGAAAAGAAAAACACATATTTAAATGATCAGTTGCCTAAACCTAAACAAACTTTAGGGTGGGGCAGCCTGGCTCTTTATCTAGTCTTATAGCTGGCATTGTGGTTATTCAAGATAAGTTTGATGTGGCTGCTTCTGCAGTCAAAAGCTCAGTGTCAGGCACTTGCATTACAATTAAAAATCCTGCCAAACACTGACACTACAATCTACTCTGTGAGGCTGAGGCATCAGAATTAGTGGTGAGGATATACAAATTGCAGTATTTGTAGACAGGAGAGCTGTATGGTTCTGAGGGTATATTTTTGCCTGCCATAGTGGGGAAATCTGGTACAGTGCTGCCCTGCAGTCAGCAAGGAACATCCTCATAGTCTGGCAGGCCTCTTGGTATAGGGTAGAATCAATCAACAATCACCTGGAAAATTCTGCAAAATACTATTGCAGTGAGTCATCCTCCTGTTCCATCAGGGACGTTTAGTTCATTGTTCCCAGAAAATATTAGTCCACATTGCATGTTCTGCCAATAAGTTCATTATAAACTGGAGGCTGAGGCCTTTGGGGTGAGTAGCTAAGTCTTCAAAATGGTGACATGTCCCTGGATTGTTGTCTCTGGTATAGGAGGCATAGGCATTTCCCGTGGCAAACTCTTGGGCTGGAGTGATATCGTCTGAGATGATGTTCTCTCCAGCAACAAGTCTGTCTCATTCACAGGTGAGGTCCTCTGGAGTGGTGACCATGCAGAGCGGGGTGACCCTCCCGTGTGACTATCCAGGTGGAGGATTGGTCATGGGCTGGGAGTAGGCTAACTGATATAGATTAGAGGCTTCCCTGAGGACTAAGCTGCATATCTGATACCTGCAGCTAATGGAACACATTGTTGATAGCTTTCCTGGGTCATAAGGGGCACATTTAGCAATGGAATAGGTGACTGCCCTTTCATTCAAAAAGCTCATCCCAAGAAAATAAGGATTCTGGGCACATATATATCCCAGATTAAGAGAGATCTTATGGATGCTCTTTAGGCCTTCCTGGGCTCCACTCCTGAGGACAATGGACAAATCATGAAAGCACAGTCCCTGTAACCAGATGGGTTTTATGTATAGGCAGTCAGGGCCTGTAGCTTGTAGCAGTATTTGATGTACAGAAATTGGGGTGTGAGTGTCATTTAGACATTGCTTTCAGAGTACTCATTGCCCGTAAAGGGATTCAATCCCTTTGCTACCCAGTCTCTGTGGCATGCCAGCCTGAGCCCTTCTGACAGGTTTCCTATTTTTCTGGTGGTGCAGTTGTGGGCTGGAGTGGTATTATTCCAGCATTGTATCTGTCTGTGCTTATTAGGTCTGTGAGGTCTACCAAGTAACCCTATCACTCAGCCATACAAAGCAGTAAGAATGGGTATAGCCATATAGAACATGAGGTTAGGTCCTATTCCTTCTGGATGAGCAATTTGTATATTAATGGTTGAGTATGGTTATTCTTGGTGAGAAAGTACTCGGTTACCTTATCTAGTATGGGATAAGGCAATGACTTACAGCTTTCTCTCCAAATACGGTTTATGTCTACCAAATGGAGAGTTTCCCTCTTTCATACACCCAAACTCTGTCACTGGGTGGTTCCAGGGTGATCATTTATACTATATATAAATTAGTAGGGAGATTGAGTTTCATTAGCCAGCCCTTACAACCACTATATTCATTGAAAGTGGCCAGCATGGAGGTGGCCCCTTTTGGAACGTCCTCACTATTGCCAGGGTTTCCCGAGAAATAATCATGCACTAACTTGGTGGGCTTTTGTCCTGGAGGACATTTAATGATAAGGGAATTTTATTGGACTTCACCAGCATGAAGCAGATGGTGAGATGATTGAAAAATCAAAACGGGGGGGGGCGCACCTGGGTGGCTTAATCAGTTAAGTGTCCAACTTCAGCTCAGGTCATGATCTCACAGTCCATGAGTTCAAGCCCCACATCAGGCTCTGTGCTGACAGCTCAGAGCCTGGAGCCTGCTTCACATTCTGTGTCTCCCTCTCTCTCTCTGCCCCCTCCACTGCTCACACTCTGTGTCTCCTTCAAAAATAAATAAACATTTAAAAAAATTTAAAAAGAAAAATCATAGTGGAAGGGGTAGTAGAGTCAGAGGACAAAATAAAAAGAACATTGTCTTGGAATGCAAAAGTCTGAGGATTGCCAGAGGTGACCATATGTGGAATTTTTTAGGGTGTATAATAATTGGTATGTGGGGTATGAAGGCCCAGAGATCAGAATTAAGCAAGATGAGGACCTTAATTAAGCAAGACGGGGCAAGAGTTTGATTCATTTAGAGGACTACTTACTTGAAAGTAATTTAAGTAGAATCTCTTTAAGAAGGCTGTTAGGATACTCAATGAAGCTAGGGACCTGGGGCTGGTAACGTAGATGGAAGTTCCAAAGAATATTATTTGGAGAGCCCACTGTGAAGCCTCTGGGGAGATAAAATGGGGACTCTGATCAGAGTCAATATATCTGGCAATCAGAAGGGAACAAGAATAAATTTAGTAAGGAAGGAGGGATTCCACATAGGAGTCACCAAGAGGAGTCCCATGTAAGTATTGATGATTGTGATGACCTGTCTGGAAGCCTCAGGAGAAGGGAGCAGTGGGCAGATGAAATCAGTCTGCCAGAGGGAGTATAGTTTGTCTATCCAGGGGTTATGTCCCCATATAGATAGCCTCCATTATTTGGTTTGGGAGCAGGGAATGTACTCATCTGTCAAAGCCTTAGCTGCTACTCAGGAGAGGAGGAATCCCCACATGTGAGCCCGTTATTAAAGCATGAATTCCCTGTTACCCAAGGTTATGTGGGCCCATTTTGTGAGCTGTGGGAAGGGTCAGTACCCTAAGGTGTACGTACTGGGCAGATTGTGGAGGATTTAGTGAGGGAGTCTATGATATTGTTGAAAATGGCTTCTAGTGTAGAGTGGTTAGTTGTGCAGAAATGCAAATAACAGTGATAGGAATCAGAGACACTGCTAATTCATTCCATATCTGGGCACCCTAGGTGGAATGTATGAGAAAATTGTCCCTTAGCTATTGGCCAGACCAAACCACAAGACCATTAGCCGCAATGCAGAAATACTTGATAATGTGGATCTGTAAAAGGCTCCATTTGGTGTCCTTATGGTGTCCTTAAGGGCTAGGTGAACAGCTACAAGTTCTGCCATTTGGGCTGAGCTGGGAGTGCCCTTCCTGACTAGAGAGGTATCTGAGGCAAGGTGGAATTCTGTGGCTCTCCAATGAGCTGCTCTGTGTGCAGTGGTGGTGCTGCCATCAATGAAGAACACCAACTCCTTGTCCATCTCAGATAGTTAGTCCCAAGGAGCTCCCCAAGTAGCCAGAGGAGGAAGAAGCAGGGATGCCACTGTTATTTCCTCAAGGCTCTCAAGTCAGTGGCTCAGCATGGGGGAATCCACATCCTCCTGTAATTTGGGATGGCCTTTGAGGTTTGGTTTAACCCTTTCCTGAAGGTACCATTTCTGTTTCACAAAGGAGACATCAGTGGCTGTGCTGATCTTCTGCTGGGAGACATCTCTATCCTGGGGCATTGTAGGAACTTGTATGCAGAACAGTAGCGGGTGGGGGCTGGTTAGGGTCTCAGCTTCTAAAAGAGCCCAATAGGATGCCAAAAGCTGGCATTCAAGGGGAGTACATTGGGCTGTCACTAGGGGTAAGCACTTAGTCCCAAACCCCATAGGAAGCCAGATGGACTCATGTCTGATTCAGAGGCTTCAGGAGGCAGTCAGGTATGGCCAAGGACTTGACTTCAAATTTGGAGCCAGAGGGCACTAAAGGTAAGTCTTGTTGGCCTGCCTGCTGGGCAACTTCCAAAGCATACTGTTGGGCTTCACGCCAGTGGTAGGTGGTGGGCTTGGTGTGGTTGTGTGTATAGGGTGAAGAATTAGTGAGAGCTGAGGGATGTGTTGCCTCCAGAGCGTGAGAAGACCTAGTGTTGTGCCTGAGTGTAGTGAGTGGCTTAATTGTGACTAATTGATGTCTGACTGTGTGGGGAATTTCTTGGCCTTTAGAGGACCAGATGATGCCCAGAAACTTGACAGATGAGGCTGGGCCTTGGATCTTGTGAGAGGTAGTTGCCCAGCTGCATTCATTTAAGTATTGTGTGAGGATGTGCAAATCTGCCCATATTTTTTCCTCAGAGGGGACCCCTCAGCATCATGTCAACGATATAATGCCAAAATGGCACCTTTCCAATTATAAGATATTTAAATCCCAGTGGCAGAGGTTATGTGCAACTGCAGGACTGTTTAAATATCCCATTGGGGATCTCATAAATGTATATTGAGTCCCTTCCAAAGTGAAAGCAAATTGGGCCTGGGATTCCTCCATGGTAAGAACAGAATAGAACATAATATCTAGGTCAGTGACCATGAAGGATGCTCCTTGGACCAATTATATGTCCTCAACCAGTTTTATAATATTAGGAATTAGAGCCTTATTTGGGGCACCTGAGCACTGAGGTTCTGGTTGTCAGTGGTGAAGTCCCTTTCATTAGTAGTTGGCTTCAGTACCAGCCAGATAGATTTATTAAAAGGGGAGATTATGGGCTTAATGATTCCTGTCTCAAGAATATCTTTAATGACAGAGCATAGACCTTCAGTGCCCTGTTTAAGTTGGTATTAAGGAATATTTACCATCTTGACTGAGGTAGGAAAAGTCATTGGTGTCCATTTGGCAAATCCCACTTTGTAAACTCTAATTCTAAAGTTCTCTTTTGGCCAGCAAAAGAGCAGACTCAGGATTAAAGCGAGAGATGGCTAATGTCCGGGAAAAGACAAGAGACCCAAATGAGGGTGCTTGCCCCATATTTATTTAGATCAGAAGGCTTACAAACATGATGGGTGTGCACAAAGAGACAAAGAAACTGTGAACATTAACTTGGAGACATGAAGAAAGAGGGGTGTTTTCTTTCTTTCTTTTTTTTTTTAATTTTTTTTTCAACGTTTTTTATTTATTTTTGGGACAGAGAGAGACAGAGCATGAACGGGGGAGGGGCAGAGAGAGAGGGAGACACAGAATCGGAAACAGGCTCCAGGCTCTGAGCCATCAGCCCAGAGCCCGATGCGGGGCTCGAACTCACGGACCGCAAGATCGTGACCTGGCTGAAGTCGGACGCTTAACCGACTGCGCCACCCAGGCGCCCCAAGAGGGGGGTTTTCAAGATATACAGTATTTGGTGTTTTGGTCAATATAAAACAAAATGCAGGCACTGGGCAGTCAGGAGGAAGGTTGTTTACAGAGGACATGAGGCAGCATCTCTGTTTACCTTAGATAGCCTAGGGGATGAGACAGGGGGAATAACCTCAGGGTTGACAAGGCACCTTTTCTTTTGTTAACCATCTCTGCTCTGGGCTGCTTTGCCTGCAGTGCAGCGGTCCATAGTCCAATTCACCAATTTACCTGCCCTGGCCCTATCCTCCTGTGAAAGCAGCTTTTCTGCTATAGTACTAAATTGGGGTGCTTCCACCCTGAATATCTAATCTTATTTATTTCATATACCTATGTATTGGGCACCTTTACTCCCATTCCTATTTTAGGCCTTTGCCTCTCCCTCTCTATTCTGGGGGCTCTGCACCTCCTCTCTATTTTGGGGTCCTTTTGTACCTCCCTATTCTCAGGGTGCCTTTATACCCCCCTATTCTTCGGGTGCCAATCTGGTTTACCCAAACTCGGGTGTGACCATTTTATGGCTTTGTATTTCTTTATGGTTTGTTAACCCATTGGTGTAAGCCCAGGGGATTCCTAAGCTTACCCCCCACATCCCACCAGGAAGGCCAAGAACTTGGACTTGTTCTGTGTGTCACTACAACCGTGTCTATAATAGGGAAAGAGAATCAGGCAGGCCACAACTAGAGGAAGGCTTTTGATGTGAATGGTCCAAGTAGTCACATCTGAATGGATTTGTGCACCTTTGATTATTTTACTAGAAACTCCCTTGGGAATGCAAGCTGGTGCATCCACTCTGGAAAACAGTATGGAGGTTCCTCAGAAAACTAAAAATAGAACTACCCTACGACCCAGCAATTGTACTACTAGGTATTTATCCAAGGGATACAGGTGTGCTGTTTCGAAGGGACACATGCACCCCCATGTTTATAGCAACACTATCAACAATAGCCAAAGTATGGAAAGATCCCAAATGTCCATCGATGGATGAATGGATAAAGAAGATGTGGTATATATATACAATGGAGTATTACTCGGCAATCAAAAAGAATGAAATCTTGCCATTTGCGACTGTGTGGATGGAACTGGAGGGTATTATGCTAAGTGAAATTAGAGAAAGACAAATATCATGACTTCACTCATATGAGGACTTTAAGAGACAAAACAGATGAACTTAAGGGAAGGGAAACAAAAATAATATAAAAACAGGGAGGGGGACAAAACAAAAGAGACTCATAAATATGGAGTACAAACAGAGGGTTACTGGAGGGGTTGTGGGAGGGGGGATGGGCTAAACGGGTAAGGGACACTAAGGAATCTACTCCTGAAATCATTGTTGCACTATATACTAACTAATTTGGATGTAAATTTAAAAACTAAAAAAAAAAGAAAAGAAACTCCCTATAAGTAGAAGGTCTCCCCTTCTGGAAATTTAGAGAAATTGCCTAGACTGGCGGTGGCTTGGGCCCCAGTGTCTAATAGGGCCACAAAGGGCTGTGCATTTTTATTGTTCCAATGGCCCCTTGGACTGGTATCCAGGCAATTGTCCTCGAGAGGTGGGACAAGCCCTGGGGAGCCACTAATTTTCAGGGGTAGCATTTAGATGGCTCTCAGTCTTGGAGGTTAGGAAAGGGGGCAGAGTAAATAGCGGGGACTGGGTTAGGGCCACAGGGGTTAGAGGGCAGCTGTGTGGCAAGAGGATGGATGACAGAAGGGGCTGTAGTTGAGAAAATGCTAGTTTCAGGGCTTGGAGTTTAGAAACTGTCTAGAGAGTAAGTGTCAGCAACCTGGAGATTTCATAACTCCAGTTGAAGTTTGCCTGTATATTCCTATAAGAAGCAAAATTAAATCAGGGTTTATTAGGGAAGGAGTGGGGAACCCTTTCTGTTGAGGGAAATTTCTTTAAATGAGAAATTTATGGGGCAGTGGGAGCAGAGGGTCATAAGTCTGAAATACCTGGGTGGGAATCTCCTTTACATCTATCAACCATGTCATTGCCCTCCAATGCCCTAGTGATCGTTTCAGCGGTCACAATAAAATACAGTAGCGCCATCCTGAATTAGGGGGAGTGCCCTGTAAAAAGAATTTTCTGGACTCAGGGTCAAATAGGGACTATTCAAGGTAGGAAATTAAGGAGGGCTTCATTTGGGTTTGTGTGATCATGGAAATGATAAACCCATTGGACTGTGCCAATTTTGTACAGCAGGAGATGGGCTTCACCTAATGTTTTCCATTCACTGTGAGCCTTAGCAGTGATTGCTGTGATAGAAAGATGGGCATGGTGTCAGGCAATAAATAATCCAAGTGAGGAAAGGGAGTGACCTGGTATTGGTGTCTCTAGAGGCCTTTGCCTTCCCTTATCCCTCTTTCTCCTTACTAGAGGATTCCATAACCCTATCGGCTTTTCTATTGGTGGTAGGGATGCATCGTGGAGCACGTTTCTTGGTTCTGCCCCATTCAGAGGAAAGCGAGGGGGGGCTCAGAATCCGTGGTATCTCAGAGTAAATAAACATATAGCCCAGATGGATATTTTAGAAGATAAGGGATTTTACGTCTTTACAGCTACTGACAAGTTTAATGCATTTTGGCAGCCATGAGTAACAAAAAACACAAAATAAGCTCTCTAATCTCCTTCCTGCTACACAAAATCTTTAAGGTTTGAATTTCAGTTCAGCTGTAGTTTCTGATCTCAGTTTCTACTTTCTGATTTTCTCTCACCACCTTAATCTTACATGTTGTTACCAGAAAAAATTGCAGATGATACCCTGTGGGCCCTCTTCACAGGTGGTCACATTCTCTCCCAGGTTATCCTAATTGACATCCTCAGGATTGGGGTCTGCCTATGCTGGTGCAGTATTTACAGGGTCTGTGGGAAAGGCCCCTGGGCCTCCGGAGTGTAATACATGAGCCTTGGCATGTTGATATGCTGTGTCACTGAGCATCACCCAGGAATCTTCCATGGGGTTCTACATGTATCAGGGAGCACTGGCATCAGATGTTCAGGACACTTATATTTGTCCATTAATTTGTTTTTAGCAACATTTCACCAGGGATTGGACCCATGATACCCTGTCAGGAGAAGAGTGACAGCAGCTAGTGAAGCGATGAGACATGAGACCTCTGTTGTATTTCCCCTTTCATGGTGCCATTGGTTTCCTGTTGCAAGGTTATTTCACTCTTCTGGGTTAAGACTCATAGTCCAGGCACAACCCCCTGACACTGTAGTCTCCGGTGGGGATCTGCCATCCTCCTTATCTATGGGAATATCCTTACATTGTGCCTTTAGCGAAGAGCCTTTCCTTGGACAGTGAAACTACCCTTGAGATTCAGCACATCCTCCTTAGCTCCCCTTGGCCTCAAGGCATGAAGGACCCTCATGCACATTAATAGTCAATTAAGGCCTTTATAATTAATGGTCTGATTGTCTCATTAGACCATATGGCCTTGATCACGCTGCTCTGGGGAAGGTGTTGAATTATTACAGCAGCAGTAACATTTTAGGATGGATACCACAGGCAGCACATGGCAGAGGCAATATGTGAAAGCGCACAGCAGTGTGATAGACATCTAGGAAGCAGTGCTCCTTTTGCAGATGGTGTTACACACCTGGATCAGTCAGTAAGCCGCTTGTAGCTAAAGTGCTTTCCCTTCAGTTAATTGCAATAGCAAGCATGCAATTCTACCAATGACCCCAATTGTTTTGTGCCAGTCTCAGCCTATCAGTTATTGGCTAGAAATGTCTAGGGGCACTTACCTGGGCTGGAGATGAACCCTCAGACATTTCCCCTTTCTGAGCCAGTGTTGTAGCTGGACCAGCCCTTGTGGTTCTTCTTACAATTATAAGACATACGTAGGCAACGACCATCAGGGAACTTTGAGAAACGACACAGTTTATTACTCAAAAATCCTGGAGAATACATGGTATAGCAGGGACCACACAATGGCATTGCAGTAGAGAGAGAGAGAGTGTGTGTATGAGTGAGAGAGCACACACATATGAAGATTTGGGGCTCTGCTTCTATTAGGGCCTAGGGTAGGGCGCCTAGAGTTTCTCAGGTTCTCTGTTTATTGGTGAATTTAAAATATAAGAGCAGCAATTAAAACGTGGGAAGGAAAAAAGCAAGTGTCAAATGGACTGTTAGGTAAGTCAACCAAAGACCTCTAAAACAAAGGAAACTTCAGGGGTGGGTGGCTTGGCTCTTCATCAGTGTGGCTGATAATGTGTTTATTCATGATAGTTGTCTTTGAAGCAGATGCCTCAGCAATCAAAAGTGTGATGTGAGGCACGTGCATTACAATAAGCAAAACTGGCTCTTACATTTTTTTCATTACATCTATATAAAGGTACTGCGTCTTATTTTAATCCTCTAAGACAAGGATTGGTCACAAAAATGGTTTGGTGTTGAGTTGTAGAAGTTCTTTATATATTCTAGGTATTAACCCCTTATTGGATATATATTAGAAAGTGTCTTCTCCCATTCAGTCAGTTGCCTTTTAGTTTTGTTGATGGTTTCCACTGCTGTCCAGATGCTTTTTATGTAGCCCCAGTAGTTCATTCTGCTTTGGCTTCCCTTGCCTTAAGAAACCTATCTGGAAAAATGTTTCAAAGGCCAATGTCAAAGAAGTTACTGCCTGTATTCTAACAGTTTTATGGTTTCAGGTCTCACATTTAGATGGCTAATCCATTTTGAATTTGTGTGTATAGTTTTGGAAAGTGGTCTGGTTTCATTCTTTTGCATGTAGCTGTCTAGTTTTCCCAGCACCATTTATTAAAGACACTGTCTTTTCCCCATTGTATATTCTTGCCTCCTTTGTCACAGACTATTTGGCCATAAAGGTGTGGGATTATTTCTGGAATCTCTATCCTGTCCTATTGATCTATGTGTCTGTTTTTGTGCCAGAACCATACTGTTTTGATTACTACAGCTTGTACTGTATCTTGCAATCTGGGATTGTGTTACCTCCCGGTTTATTCTTGCTCAAGATTGCTTTGGCTATTTGGGGTCTTTTGTGGTTTCATATAAATTTTGGTATTATTTGTTCTAGTTCTGTGAAAAATGCTGTTGGTATTTTGATAAGGATTGCATTGAATCTATAGATTTCTCTGGGTAGTATGGACATTTTAACAATGTTAATTCTTCCAGTCCATGACCATGGAATCTTTCCATTTGTGTCATCTTTAGTTTCTTTTTTTTTTAATGTTTATTTTATTTTTGAGAGAGAGAGAGAGAGAGTGAGCGAGCATGAGCAGGGGAGGGGTAGAGGGAGAGGGAAACACAGCATTGGAAGTAGGATCCAGGCTCTGAGCTTTCAGCACAGAGCCCAACACGGGGCTCGAACTCACGAACCATGAGCCAAAGTCAGCACTTAACTGACTGAGCCACCCAGGCACCCTGTGTCATCTTCAATTTCTTTCATCAATGTTTTTTTAAAAAGTTTATTTTTGAGAGAGAGAGAGCAGGAGAGAGGCAGAGAGGGAGGGAAAGAGAGAATCCGAGGCAGGCTCTGCACTGTTAGCATGGAGCCCAATGCGGGGCTCAAACCCACGAACTGTGAGATTATGACCTGAGCCAAAACCAAGAGTTGGACACTTCACCAACTGAGCCACCCAGGCACCCCTTGTCAATGTTTTATAGTCATTAGAGTACAGGTCTTTCACCTCTTTGGTTAAGTTTTTTTCCTGGGTATTTTACTATTTTGGGTGCAATTGTAAAGGGAATTGTTTTCTCAGGTTCTCTTCCTGCAACTTTGTAATTAGTATATAGAAATGCACTTGATTTCTCAGTGTTAATTTTGTATTCTTTACTTTACTGAACTAATATATTCTTACAGTTTTGGGCTGGGGTCTTCAGGGTTTTCTGTGTATGGTATCATATCATCTGCACATAGTGACACTTTAACTTCTTCCTTTCCAGTATGGATGGCTTTTATTTCTTTTTCTTGTTTGATTGCTGTGGCTAGGACTTCCAGGACTGTGTGGAATAAATAATTGACATGCTTGTCATGTTCTTGATCTTAGAGGAAAAGTCTCAGTTTTTCAGCACTGAGTATGCCGTTAGCTGTGGGTTTTTCATATACGGCCTTCATTATGTTGCATTATGTTCCCTCTAAGCTCACTTTGTTGAGTTTTTATTATAAACAGATGTCGAATTCTGTCAAGTGTTTTTTTTTCTGCATCAATTGAGATGACTTTTATAATTGTTATTCTTTTATTTTTCTTAATTTTTATGTTTTTATTTTTGAGAGAGACAGAATGTGAGTGAGGGAGGGGTAGTGAGAGAGGGAGACAGGATCTGAAGTAGGCTCCAGGCTCTGAGCTGTCAGCGCAGAGCCTGACATGGGGCTTGAACTCACAGACTGTGAGATCATGACCTGAGCCAAAGGGACCCCAACCAACTGAGCCATCCAGGCACCCCTCTTTGTTTTGTTAATGTGGTATATCATGTTGGCTGATTTAGGAATATTGAACCATTTTTACATCCCTGGAATAAATCCCACTTGACTGTGGTGAATGATCCTTATCTCATGTATTGTTGCATGCAGTTTACTAATACTTTGCTGAGGATTTTTGCACTTGTGTTCATCATGAATATTGGCCTATGGTTTTCTTTTGTGTGGTGTCTTTGTCTGCTTTTGTTAACAGGATAATGCTGCTCTTGTAGAATGTAGTTGGAAGCTTTCCTTCCTCTTCTATTTTTGGAATATTTTGAGGAATATAGATAACAACTCTTCTTTAAATGTTTGGTAGAATTACCTCTGAAGTCATCTGGTTCTGGACTTTTATTTTTTGGTAGATTTTGATTACCAATTCAATTGCATTACTAGTAATTGGTCTCTTCAGATTTTCTATGTCATCCTGATTCAGTTTTTTAAAATTTATGATCCTAAAATTTTATCTATTTCTTCTAGGCTGTTCACTTTGTTTGCATATACTTCATAAGATTTTCATATAATCCTTTGTATTTCTGTGGTGTCAGTTGTTACATCTCCTTTTTTGTTTCTGATTTTATTTAATGATGTCCTTTTTTGTTTTTTAATTAAGTTTTATATTTTAATTCTAGTATAATTAACATACAGTGTTATTACTTTTAGGTGCACAGTATAGTGATTCAACTATAGTGCAATGTATAGTTCTATACATTACTCAGTGCTTATCATGCATGAGAAGTGTAATCTTTATTCCCTATCACCTATTTCACCCATCCCCCCACTGTCCTACCCTCTGGTAACCATCAGTTTCTTGGTTTGTCTCTTTATTTTTCTTTTTTTCCTTTGTTTATTCTGTTTCTTAAATTCCACGTATGAGTGAAATCATACGGTATTTCTCTTTCTCTGATGAATTTTGCTTAGCGTAGTGCACTCTAGTTCCATCCATGTTGTTGTGAATGGCAAGATTTCATTCTTTTTTATGGATGAATAATATTCTATTGTATATACATACCACTTCTTCTTTATCCATTCATCTACTGATAGACACTTGGGCTGCTTCCATAATTAGGCTATTGCAAATAATGTTGCAATAAAGATAGGGGCGCATATAACCCTTTGAATTAGTGCTTTGTATTTTTTTAGTAAATACCCAGTTGTGTGATTAATGGATTGTAGGGTAATCCTATTTTTAACTTTTTGAGGAACCTCCATATTGTTTTCCACAGTGGCTGCACTTGTTTGCATACCCACCAGCAATGCAAGAAGGTTCCTTTTTCTCCACATCTTTGCCAACACTTGTTTCTTGTGTTTTTTATGTTAGCCATTTTGACACATGGGAGGTGATAGCTCATGGTAGTTTTGATTTGCATTTTCCTGATGATCAGTGATGCGGAACATGTTTTCATGTGTCTTTTCGCCATCTGTATGTCTTCTTTGGAGAGATGTCTATTCATATCTTCTGCCCATTTTTTAATTGGCTTATTTTTTCCATGCTGAGTTGTATTAGTTTTTTATATATTTTGGATACTAACCCTTTATCAGATATGTCCTTTGCAGATATCTTCTCCTATTCTGAATGTTGCCTTTTAGTTTTGCTGATACTTTCTTTCACTGTGCAGAAGCTTTTTATTTTGATATAGTTGAATGTTTATTTTGCTTTTGTTTCCCTGCCCCAGGAGAAATATCTAGAAAAATGTTTCTTTGGCCAATGTCAGAGAAATTACTGCCTGTGTTCTCTTCTAGGATTTTGATGGTTTCCTGTGTCACATTTAGGTATTTAATCCATCTTGTATTTATTTTTGTGTATGGTGTAAGAAAGTGATCCAGTTTCATTCTTTTACATGTAGCTGTCCAGTTTTCCCAACACTATTTATTGAAGAGACTGCATTTTTCCCATTGTATATTCTTTCCTCCTTTGTCAAAGATTAATTGACCATATGATTGTGGGTTTATTTCTGGGTTTTCTACTCTGTGTTTATTTTTCTGTCAGTACCATGCTGTTTTGATTAGTATAGAATTGTAATAAAGTCTGGAATTATGATACATCCAGTTTTAGAATTGTTTGTTCTAGTTCTGTGGAAAATTCAGGTGGTATTTTGATAGGGATTGTAGTATATCTGTAGATTGCTTTGGGTAGCGTAGACATTTTAACAATATTTATTCTTCCATTCCATGAGCATGAAATGTCTTTTCATTTGTTTCCTCCTCAGTTTTTTTCATCATTATTTTATGGTTCAGAGTGCAGGTCTTTAACCTCTTTTGTTACATTTGTTCCTAGGTACTTTATTATTTTTGGTGCATTGCAAGTGGGATTGTTTTCTTAATTTCTCTTTCTGCTGCTTCATTACTAATAGACAGATATGCAACAGATTTCTGTATATTGATTTTATATCCTGCCACATTACTGAATTAATTTATCAATTATAGTAGTTGTTTTGGTGGAGTCTTTCACCACCGAAAGTTTTCTATATATAGTATGGTGTCATCTGGAAATAGAGTTTTAATTCTTCCATGCCAATTTGGATGTCTTTTAAGTCTTTTTGTTGTCTGACTGCTGTGGCTAGGACTTCTAGTACTATGTTGAATAAAAGTGTGAGAGTGGACATCCTTGTCTTGTTCTTGACCTTAGGGGCAAGGCTCTTAGTTTTTCTCCATTGAGTATGATGTTGGCTGTGGGTTTCTCATATAAGTCCTTTATTATGTTGAGGTATATTCCCTTCTGACCTACCTTGTTGGGGGTTTTTATCATGAATGAATGTTGTACTTTGTCAAATGATCTTACTGCATCTACTGACATAATCATATGTTATTTATCTTTTCTCTTATTGATGTGATATATCATGTTGATTGATTTGTGAGTATTAAACCACCCTTGCCTCCCAGGAATAGATCCCACTTGATCGTGGTGAATGAGTTTTTCTAATGTATTGTTGGACTCAGTTTGCTAATATTTTGTTGAAGATTTTTGCATCTATGTTCATCAGAGATATTGGCCTGTGGTTCTCCTTTTTGTGGTATTTTATCTGCCTTTGGTATCAGGATAATACTGGTCTTATAGAGTGAATTTAGAAGTTGTCTTTCCTCTTCTATTATTTGGAATATTTTGGGAAGAATACATAATGACTTTTCTTTACATGTTTGATAGAATTCACCTGTGAAGCCCTCTGATTCTGGACTTTTGTTTGTTGGAAGTTTTTTGATTACTGATTGAATTTCATTGCTGGTAATTAGTTTGTTAAGGTTTTCTATTTCTTTTGGATTCTGTTTTGGAAGGTTACATGTTTCTAGGAGTTTATCCATTTCTTCTAGGTTGTGTAATTTGTTGGCATATAATTTTTCATAATATTCTCTTTAAATCTTTTCTATTTCTGTGGGGTTGGTTGTTATTTCTGCTCTTTCATATCTTTTTTTTTTCCACCTAAAATGTGATGCTCATCTTTTTAATTAATTTATTTATTTTGAGAGAGAGTGTGTGTGTGTGTAGCAGGGGAAGGGCGGGGGGGAAGAGAATACCAAGCAGTCTGTATCCTGTCAGTGCAGAGCCCAACGTGGGGCTCAATCCCACAAACTGTGAAATCATGACCTGAGCCAAAATCAAGAGTCCGACATTCAACCAAGTGAGCTGCCTAGGCGCCCCTTCTCTTTCATTTCCAATTTTGTTTATTTGAGTTCTTTCTCATTCTCTCCTCTTTCTCTCAGTGAATCTGGTTAGAGGTTTATCAGTTTTGTTGATAGAACCAGCTCCTGGTTTCATTGATCAGTTCTTTTTTTTTTCTGTAAAATTTATTTTTGCTCTGATACTTATTTCCTTCCTTCTGCTCGTTTTGAGCTTTGTGGTTTTTTTTGTCCTACCTCCTTTAAGTATAAGGTTAGGTTGTTTCTTTGAGATTTTTCTTACTTCTTGAGGTAGGCCTGTATGCCTATGAACTTCCCTTTTAGACCCACCTTTGCTGCATCCCAAAGATTTTAGACCATTGTATTTTTATTTTCATTTGTTTTTATGTATTTTTTTATTTCTTCTTTGATTTCTTGGGTGACCCATTCATTCTTTAGTAGCATGTTATTTAATCTCCATGTATTTGTGATCTTTCCAGATTTTGTCATGTGGTTGATTTCTAGTTTCATAGCACCGTGATCAGAAAGGGTGCATGGTAGGACTTTGGTCTTTTTGAATTCGTTTAGACTTGTTTTGTGATCTAATTGTGGTCTGTTCTGGAGAATTTTCTGCATGCACTTGAAAAGAATGTGTATTCTGTTCTTTTAGGATGGAATGTTCTAAACATATTTGTTAATCCATCTGGTCCAGTATGTCATTCCAAGCCACTGTTTCCTTGTTCATTTTCTGTTTGGATGGTCTGTCAGTTGATGTAAGTGGGATGTTAAAGTCCCCTACTATTACTGTATTATTGTCAATTAGTTACTTCATGTTTATTATTAACTCTTTTATGTATTTGGGTGCTTCCATGTTGGGTGCATGAATATTAACAATTTGTTTATATCTTCTTGTTGGATTGTCCCCTTTATTATTATATAATGTCTTTTTTTGTCTCTTGTTACACTCTTTGTTTAAAGTCTATTTTGTAATATATAAGTATTGCTAGTCTGGCTTTCTTTTGACATCCATTTACATGATGTCTCTTTTTTTTTTCTTTTTTTAAAATTTATTCTCAAGTTAGTTAACATACAGTGTAACCTTGGCTTTAGGAGTAGAATCCAGTTATTCATCCTCTTACATTTAACACCCAGTGCTCATCCCAACAAGTTCCCTCTGTAATGCCCATCACCCACTTTCAAAACCTCCCACTCCCATCAACCCTCAGTTTGTTCTCTGTATTTAAGAGTTTCTTATGGTTTGCTTCTTCTCTGTTTTTATCTTATTTTTCCTTCCCTTCCCCTATGATCATCTGGTAAGTTTCTCACATTCCACGTATGAGTGAAATCATGTGATATCTTTCTCTTACTTATTTTGATTAGCATAATATCCTCCAGTTCCATCCACATTGTTACAAATGGCAAGATTTCATTCTTTTTCATTGCTGAGTAGTAGTCCATGGTGTGTGTATGTGTGTGTATGTGTGTGTGTATATGTGTATATGTGTTGGCTGTGTACATACCACATCTTCTTTACCCATTTATCAGTTGATGGACATTTGGGCTCTTTCCATAATTTGGCTATTGTTGAAAGCACTACTATAAACATTGGGGTACATATGCCCCTACAAATCATCACTCCTGTATCCTTTGGATAAATACCTAGTTGTGCAATTGCTGGGTCATAGGGTAGTTTTATTTTTAATTTTTTGAGGAACCTCCATGTTGTTTTCCAGAGTGGGTACACCAGTTTGCATTCCCACCAGCAATGCAAAAGTGTTCCTTTTTCTCAGGACATCCCTAGGAAATATTCTTTTTTTCTAAGTTTTTATTTAAATTCCAGCTAGTTAACATACAGTGTAATATTAGCTTCAGGTGTAGAACTTAGTGATTCATCACTTACATACAACACCCAGTGCTCATCACAAGTGCCCTCCTTAATACCCATCACCTATTTCACCCATACCCCCCCCCACCTCCCCTTTAGCAACCCTCAGTTTATTCTGTATAGATAGGAGGCTGTTCTCTGGTTTGTCTCTCTCTTTTCCCCCACTATGTCCATCTGTTTTTTTTCTTAAATTCCACATATGAATGAAATCATATGGTATTTGTCTTTCTCTGACTTACTTTGTTTAGCATACTCTTTACCTCCATCCACGTCATTACAAATGACAAGATTTCATTCTTTTTATGGCTGAGTAATATGGAAATTTAAACCATTTTTGTTTAATTTTTTTATTGTAGGGACTTACTTTTGCCTTATTATTAATTGCTTCTCTTTGGTAGATCAATTATTCCTTGTTTCTTACTCTGCTGCCTTTTTTGTGTATGTTTGATTTCTTTAGGTATCAGTATGCTTTGACTTTTTTTTTATAATGTTTTTCTGTGTACCTCTATAGATTTTTGTTAGTGGTTACCATGAGGCTTAAACAAAGTATCTTAAAATTATAACACTCTATTTTATACTGATAACTTCAATTGAATACTTACTTACATTTTTATTTCTCCTTACCCTCACATTTTAGGTTACTGATATTATAGTATGCATAATTTTTACATGGAGTAACTAGTAGCAGATTATGGTAGTTATTTTTATTATATTTGCTTTTTTTTTAAATATATGAAATTTATTGTCAAATTGGTTTCCATACAACACCCACTGCTCATCCCAAAAGGTGCCCTCCTCAATACCCATCACCCACCCTCCCCTCCCTCCCACCCCCCATCAACCCTCAGTTTGTTCTCAGTTTTTAACAGTCTCTTATGCTTTGGCTCTCTCCCACTCTAACCTCTTTTTTTTTTTCCCTTCCCCTCCCACATGGGTTTCTGTTAAGTTTCTCAAGATCCACATAACAGTGAAAACATATGGTATCTGTCTTTCTCTGTATGGCTTATTTCACTTAGCCTCACACTCTCCAGTTCCATCCACGTTGCTACAAAGGGCCATATTTCATTCTTTCTCATTGCCACGTAGTACTCCATTGTGTATATAAACCACCATTTCTTTATCCATTCATCAGCTGATGGACATTTAGGCTCTTTCCACAATTTGGCTATTGTTGAGAGTGCTGCTATAAACATTGGGGTACAAGTGCCCCTATGCATCAGTACTCCTGTATCCCTTGGGTCAATTCCTAGCAGTGCTATTGCTGGGTCATAGGGTAGGTCTATTTTTAATTTTCTGAGGAACCTCCACACTGCTTTCCAGAGTGGCTGCACCAATTTGCATTCCCACCAACAGTGCAAGAGGGTTCCCGTTTCTCCACATCCTCTCCAGCATCTATAGTCTCCTGATTTGTTCATTTTGGCCACTCTGACTGGCGTGAGGTGATATCTGAGTGTGGTTTTGATTTGTATTTCCCTGATAAGGAGCGACGTTGAACATCTTTTCATGTGCCTGTTGGCCATCCAGATGTCTTCTTTAGAGAAGTGTCTATTCATGTTTTCTGCCCATTTCTTCACTGGGTTATTTGTTTTTCGGGTGTGGAGTTTGGTGAGCTCTTTATAGATCTTGGATACTAGCCCTTTGTCTGATATGTCATTTGCAAATATCTTTTCCCATTCCGTTGGTTGCCTTTTAGTTTTGTTGGTTGTTTCCTTTGCTGTGCAGAAGCTTTTTATCTTCATAAGGTCCCAGTAATTCACTTTTGCTTTTAATTCCCTTGCCTTTGGGGATGTATATTTGCTTTTTAACTTTCAAGCTACAGTTTGTTGTTATAGATGGTCTTACTACCTTCATAAACCTATTCAAATTGTGAAGGGGGCAGGAGTATAAGCTCTTTAAGGATAGGCACTACAACATTCATTTATTCATTTCTCTATTGTATAGTTGACACACAATGTTATATTAATTTCAGGTGTATAATTTATTGATTTAACAAATACATACATAATACTATGTTCACCACAACGATCTGTCCCATTACAGCACTACTAAAATATTTATTTTATTCTTTATGCTGTGCCCTTTATTCTCATGAATTGTTCATTTCATAATTGGAAGCACATATCTCCCTCTCCCCTTCACCCATTTTGTGCAAACTTCACCCCCCTTCCCTGGCAACCATCAGTTTGTTTTCTGTATTTATAGGTCTGATTCTGCTTTTTGATTATTTATTCATTTTTTTAATTCTACTCATGAGTAGAATTATATAGCATTTGTCTTTTTCAGTCTAATTTCACTTAGCGTAATACCTTCTAGGTCCACCCATGTTGTCTCAGATGATATAATCTCATCCTTTTTATGGCTACATAATATTCCACTGTGTGTGTGTGTGTGTGTGTGTGTGTGTGTGTGTGTGTGTGTGTACACACCATGTTTTATTTGATGATTCATCTATTGGGGGACACTTATGTTGCTTCCATAATTTGGCTATTTAAATAATGCTGCAATAAACATAGGGTTGCACATATCTCTTCGAATTACTGTTTTAGTTTTTTGGGGGTAAATAACCAATAGTGGAATTACTGGATCATGTTGTATTTTTTAAATTTTTTGAGGAACCTCCATGCTGTTTTCCACAGTTGCTATACCAGTTTGCATTTCCACCAACAGTGCACAAGGATTCCCTTACTCCACATCCTAGTCAACACTTATTTCTTGTCATTTTGATTTTAGCCATTCTAACTCATGTAACATGATACTTCATTGTGATTTTGATTTGCATTTCCCTAATTAGTGATGTTGAGCATCTTTTCATGTGTCTCTTAGTTATGTGTATATCTTCTTTAGAAAAATGTCTATTCAGATCTATTCATTTTTTTAATTGGATTGCTTGTTTTCTTGGTGTTGAGTTGTATAAATTCTTTTTTATTAATTTTTTTAATGTTTATTTATTTTTGAGAGAGAGAGAGACAGAGCATGAGCGGGGGAGGGGCAGAGAGAGGGGGAGACACAGAATCTGAAGCAGGCTCCATGCTCTGAGCTGTCAGCACAGAGTCCAACTCGGGGCTTGAACCCACGAACCATGAGATCATGACCTGAGGCAAAGTCAGACGCTTAACCGGCTGAGCCACCCAGGCGCCCCTATAAATTATTTATATATTTGGATATTGACCCATTACCAGATATATTGCTGGCAAATATCTTCTCCCACTTAGTAGGTTAGGTTGCCTTTTTGTTATGTTGATTTGGTTTCCTTTGCTTTGCAGAAGCTTTTTATTTTGCTGTAATCCTAATGCTTTATTTTTGCATTTGTTTCCCTTGCCTTAGGAGACATATGTAGAAGCATGTTGCTAAGGCTGATGTCAAATTACTGCCTGTTTTCTGTTCTAGGATTTTTATGGTTTCATGTCTCACATTTATGTCTTTAATCCATTTTGAGTTTATTTTTGTGTATGGTGTTAGAAAGTGGTCCAGTGTCATTCTTTTACATGTACCTGTCCAGTTTCCCAGCAGTATTTGTTGAAAAGACTGTCTTTTCCCTTTGTATATTTTTGCCTTCTTTGTCATAGATCAATTGGCCATATAATTGTGGGTTTATTTCTGTGGTCTCTATTACTGTTCCATTGATCTATGTGGTCTGTTTTTGTGCCAGTACCATACTGTTGTGATTAGTACAGCTTTGTAATATAACTTGAAGTTTGGAATCTGGGATTGTAATACCAACAGCTTTGTTCTTCTTTTTCAGATTGCTTTGGCTATTTGGGGTCTTTTGTAGTTTCATGCAAATTTTAGTATTATTCTAGTTTAGTTAAAAATGCTGTTGTATTTTGACAGGGATTGCATTGAATTTGTAGATTGCTTTGGATAATATGGACATTTTAACAGTATTAATTTGTCGGATCCATGAGCATGGGATTTCTTTCCCTTTGTTTGAGTCATTTTCAATTTCTCTCATCAGCATTTTATAGTTTTTGGAATACAAGTCTTTCACCTTTTTGGTTGTTTGTTCCTAGGTATTCTTTTTGGTGCATCTGTAAATTGTGTTGTTTTTAAAATTTCTCTTTATGTTACTTATTACTAGTATATAGAAATGGTACTGATTTGTGTGTATTAATTTTGTATCCTACCACTTTACCAAATTCATTACTTCTACTAGTTTCTGGTGGAGTCTTTAGGATTTCTATGTATATTATTATGTCTGTGAAGAGTGACAGTTAACTTTTTCTTTACCTATATAGATGCTCTTATTTTTCTCATCTGATTGCTGTGGCTAGGACCTCCACTAATATATAGAGTAACAATGGCAAGACTGGATACTATTCATGACCTTAAAGGGAAAATTACCTGTTTTTCACTATCGAGTATTATATTAGGTGTGGGTTTTTCATATATGGCCTTTATTATGTTGAGGTATGTTTCCTCTAAACCCACTTTTTTGAGAATTTTTATCATGAATGGATGCTATACTTTGTCAAATGCTTTTCCTGCATCTGTTGAGATGATCATGTGGTTTTATCCTTTGTTTTGTTGATGTGGTACATGACATTGATTTCTGAATGTTGAACCATCCTTGCATCCCTAGAATAAACCCCAGCTGATCATGGTGAGGAGTCTTTTTAAATGTATTGTTGAATGTGGTTTGCCACTATGTTGTTGAAGATTCTTCAATTTATGTTCATCAGAGATATTGGCCTGTAGTTTTCTTTTTTCTTTTCCTTTTTCTTTGCTTTGCTTGCTGTGTGTGTGTGTGTGTGTGTGTGTGTGTGTGTGTGTGTGTGTGGTGTCTTTGGTTTTGGTATCAGGATCATGCTGGCATCATAAAAAGAATTTGGAAGATTTCCTGATACTCCTACTTTTTGGAATAGTTTGAAGAGAATTGATTTTAACTCTTCTTTAAGTCTTTTAAAATTCACCTGTGAATCCATCTTGTCCTGGGCTTTTATTTTTGGTAGTTTTTGATTACCAATTCAATGTTGTTACTTGTAATCAGTTTGTGAGATTTTCTATTTCTTCCTGGTTCAGGTTTGGAATATTGTATGTTTCTAGGAACTTATCCATTTCTTTTAGATTGTCCAGTTTGTTGGCCTATAATATTTTGCAGTATTCTCTTATAAATTTCTGTGGTGTCAGTTGTTACTTTTCCTCTCATTTCTTATTTTATTTATTTGGGTTCTTTATCTTTTTCTCTTGATGAGTCGGGTCAGGAGTGTCAATTCTGTTTTCCTTTTCCAAGAACCAGCTCTTGGTTTCATTGATTTTTTTTTTATATTGTTGTTTTAGTCTGTTATTTATTACTGCTCTGATCTTTATTATTTCTTTCCTTCTACCCACCTTGGGCTTTGTTTTTTTTTTTTTTTTTTTTTCACTATATACTGCATTCTTATAACTGCTTTCACTGTGTTCCAAAGATTTTGGACTATTAATTTTCATTTGTCTCCATGTATTTTTTATTTTTCCTTTGATTGCTTTGTTGACTCACTAGTTGTTTAGTATCATGTTTGCCTCCACATATTTGAGATTTTTGAAGTTTTTTTCTTCCAATTTATTTCTAGTTTCACACCATTGTGATCAGCAAAGATATATGGTGTGATTTCAGTATTCCTACATTTATTGAGGCTTGCTTTATGGCCTAATATATGATCTGTTGTGGAGAATGTTCCATGTGCATTCTGTTGTTTTGGAAGGAAAGTTCTTTATGTATCTGTTCATGTCCATCTGGTCCAATGTGTTCTTACATCCATTGATATAAGTGGAGTGTTAAAGTCCCCTACTATTATTACCATCAATTTCTCTCTTTATATCAACTAATATTTGCTTTATGTATTTAGGTGTTCCGGTGTTGAGTGCATAGATATTTACAATTGTTATATCCTGTTATTGGATTGATTCCTTTATCATTATGTAATCCCCCCGCCTTTGTCTCTTATTACCATCTGTTTTAAAGTTTATTCTGTCTTATATAAGTATTGCTACCCAGCTTTTTTTTTCTCACTTCCATTTGTATGATAAATGTTTTTCTGTCCCTTTACTTTCAGTCTGTATGTGTCTTTAGGTATGCTCTTTTAGGCAGAATACAGATAGGTCTTGTTGTTTCTTTTTTTACCCATTCTGCCACTTTGTGTCTTTTGATTGGAGCATTTAAGCCATTTACATTTAAAGTAATTATCGATAAGTATGTACTTATTGCCTTTTTAAAATTTGTTTTCTTGTTTTCGTTTTTTGTTTTTTTAGTTCTCCCTTTCTTCTTTTCATGCTCTTTGTAATCAGTGAATTTCTATAGTGTTATGATTTGTTTTCTTTCTCTCTGTTTTTTGTTTATCTTTCGTAGGTTTTGGGTTTGTGGTTATCATGAGATTCATATATATTCTAAATAAGTAGCTGTTTGTATTTATTTGGTGGTCATTTAAGTTCAAACACACTCTAAAAAAAATCCCAAAAAACAAAACAACAAAAAAACAGAGAAAGAAGAAAACATACTTCTTTTTCTTCTTTGCCTTCTCTTCCTTTCTTTCTGCTCCATGTTTTATTAAATTCTGTCATATTTTATGTATTTGTATTCAGAATTTTCTTATATCTAATGTGGCCATTTCTTTTCCACATAAAGAGTGTATTTAGTGATGATAAACTTACTTATCTTTTGTTTGCCTCACAACTCTCTATGTCTCCTTCAAATATGAATGATAACATTGCCGGGTAGAGTATTGTTGGTCATGGATTTTTTTTTTTTTTCCTTTCAGCACTTTGAATATATCCTGCCATTCCCTTCTGGCCTGCAAAGTTTCTCCTAAAATATCATCTGTTGTCCTTACAGGTTTTCCCTTGTAGGTAACTTTTTGTTTCTCTCCTGCTGTTTTTAAGATCTTCTCTTTTTAATCTTTGACATTTTATTATGTGCCATGGTGTGGGCCTACTTGGGTTCATCTTGTTTGGAACTCTGTGATTCTTGGACCTAGATTCTATTTCCTTACTCAGGGTAGGGAGATTTTTAGTTATTATTTCTTCAAATAAGTTTTCTACACCTTTTTCTTTTTTTCTTCTGCAACTCCTATAATGTGAGTGTTCACTTGATGTTGTCCAAGAGACCTCTTAATCTATCCTCATTAAAAAAAAAAAAAAAAAGTTCTTTCCTCTTTTAGCTGTTCAGCTTCTGTGCTTTCTATTACCCTGTCTTCCAGATCATGGATACATTCTTCTGCATCCTCTAATCAACTGTTAATTCCTTCTAGTATGTTTTTTATTTCAGTTATTGTATTCTTCAACTCTGGTTCATTCTAATATTTACTTCCTCTTTATTAAAGGTCTCACTGAGTTCTTGAACTCCTCTCCAGCTTGGTGAGTATCTTTATTACTTTAAACTCTTTATCAGGCATATTGCTTATCTCTGTTTCATTTAGTTTTTTCCTAAGATTTTTCCTTTTTTTTCCTTTTTGAATATATTCCTCTGTCTCCCCATTTTCCTTGACTTTGTTTCTATGGATGAGATGGCACAGCTACTTCTAAATTTGGAGGGGTGGTCTTGTGTATGGTTTTCCCTATGTAGACTGTATATGCTTAGTGACTTTTGCTGGCTGGCTGGAGCTGTGGCTGTATATGCTAGTTACTCTTTTAGATCATGGCTTTTTATAGAAAGAAGAAAATAATAACAAGTACAACAACATCAGAGAAAAAAACATGTTAAAAAAAAGACAGGGGCGCCTGGGTGGCGCAGTCGGTTAAGCGTCCGACTTCAGCCAGGCCACGATCTCGCGGTCCGTGAGTTCGAGCCCCACGTCAGGCTCTGGGCTGATGGCTCAGAGCCTGGAGCTTGTTTCCAATTCTGTGTCTCCCTCTCTCTCTGCCCCTCCCCCGTTCATGCTCTGTCTCTCTCTGTCCCAAAAATAAATTAATGTTGAAAAAAAAAAAAGACAAAATAATAAAGACAAAAATATAAGGAAAAAAAAGAGGGAAAAGGAACCCAAATAGAACAAAAATAAAACAAGACACGTTTAAAATATGGCTTATTTTCTGTGCTCCAGCACCACAAGTGGTGGGTGTGGGCTTGCAGACACTGAGTGTGCGGAGGTTGCAAGCTTACTGTGATGACTGGATCCACTTGTTATGGCGTCAAGACCCTGCTTCAGTCCATGCTTTTAAGGTGGAGTAGGAATGTAAACCTATTGTTCTCCAGTCCCTTTGACCTAGTGTTCCTACAGTTCTTCTGCCTCTTTGCGGATTTCTGGTGTTGTCCCTTTTATATGCTAGTTGCTCTTCTATACTTTAGCTTTTTTTCTATGCCCAAGGACATAGGAAATTGTTCCTAGTCCTTCAGTACTATCCCCATTGCTATTTGCAGTGTTGGGGGTGGGGTTCCCTTTGTTACTGTGTCTCCATCTCTCTTGCTGTTCTCTCTTTCTTTGGTTGTTTAGAAGCTGTTCAGTCCTCAGTTTTTCTTCAGGAGGAATTATTCTGTTAATGGGTAGAATTTGGTGTTTTCTGTGGAGGAGGTGAGTTCAGGGTCTCCCTATGTTGCCATCTTGGACCTATACTAGAGTTTTAAGTGCCATTGGTTGTATATTTATCATAAGCAGTAAGTTTTACACTACCTTCTTATGTTTTTATGATGTTTATTACCATCCTTTTATTTCTACTCAAACAATTTTCTTTAGCATTTCTTGTAAAGCAGATCTAATGTTGATTAACTCTCTCAGCTTTTGTTTGAGAAAGTCTCTCTCTCTCCATTTCTGAAGGATAACCTTGCTGGGATAACTTGGTTGAAAGGTTTTTTTCTTCACATATTTTGAATATCTCATCTCATTTTCCATGGCCCAAAATGTTTCTTTTGAGAAATTCACCCATTGTCTTATACAGGATTCCCTTGTATGTGACTTCTCTCTTTGGCTGCTTTAGAAATTCTTTGACTTTTGACAATTTAATTATAATCTGTCTTGGTGTGGCCCCATTCATGTTGAACCTATTCAAGGATATTTTGGGCTTCATGGATCTGGATGTCCATTTCTGTCTCCAGGTTTGGGAAGATTGTAACCACTATTGCTTTAAATATCTTGTCTATTCCTTTCTCTTGTTTTTCTTGAATCCCCATAATACAGATACTGTTTCTTTTGATTGTGTTCCATAAGTCCCCTAGACTTTCTTTATTCTTTAATTTTCTTCTAATAAGTTGATAATTTCAAGTCTTCTAGGTCATTTGCTCTTCTTGGTTGAGCCTGCTTTTGAAGCTCTTTATTGAATAATCAGCTTCACTTATTATATTTTTTAGATGTAGGGTTTGTTTTTGATAGTTCCTATTTCTTTGAACTTCTGTTATCATGCATTGTTTTATTTCACTGAATTGTCTATGTGTACTTTTAGTTCACTAAACTTTAAAAAGATTATTCTGAATTCTTTGATAGTTCATAGATCTTTGTTTCTTTAGTCATTTGTTGGGGATTTATTAATTTCTTTTGGAGGTGTCCCATTTACCTTACTTTTATCCTTGATTCCTTAAGTTGGTGTCTGTGCATTTGAGTAAATGTTCTCCTTTTCCAGACTTGACAGGTTCAGTTTGACAGAGATCATTCTTCACTAGTCAGCTTAGTTTGGGTTTCTGGACATGTCCAGAAACCCATGTCTGCTGGTAACATCCTTGGGTAGGTGAGGCTTGCTATTGGGTTCTGTTTTTGGGTGATGCCACTGCCCAAGCTCTGAGGTTGGCATGTAGGAATGGATGCCATGGGCTTAGAATAGTTGGACTGTCTTGGTTTCCTTGCTAAGCAAGGCTGTAGGATGGGCTCTGTGGTTTCCTAGGTTCTCTGGTCAGGCTTCCTAGATGTTCAGGGCTGGGTAGTATTCTCAGCAGTAATGGGACTAATGAATTAGTATTATAGAAGGGCAACTCTGGAAATCTGATTTTCCTCTGTCTTCAGGGTTTCTTTTGCCGTTTGTTCTAGTTGTTCGTTGGTTTAGTGATGTTTTTTAACTCATTTTGTAAAGTCTGTATTCCTTGTCACATGTGTTACTGTAGTCTTGTTTCTGTTATTATAGTGGTCAGCTAGTGATCTGAGAGTTTGTTAAACTCTCTCCCCAAAAGTATCCTGTTTTTAGCACATGGGCTCTCTTTGTGTGTTGGGGGAAACCTTCAACTTTTGGCCAGATGACATATAACTCTACCCTAACTTTCACTTTCTGCTTATGGAGAATCTGAGGTCAAAGTTGAGAGTTTAGAGCCTCTCAGATTTTTTTTTAGAGAATTCACTGAGCTCTTTATATGCATTTAGCCATCTAGATTCCTATGTGGAAGTTTTTAAAAGTGCTTATTCTCTTTATTCCCCAGCCTTTCTTCCCAAGGTTTTCAGTTTTCTGTTATTTTCCCCAAGTGTTATCCCTTGTCCAGGTGGTAGCACCTAATGCATTTACCTTTAAGTGTTTTTGAAAAATATCCCCCAGGTGGTTGCTTCCAATTTGGGAGAGTTCTAGGTTAGGCAAAATAAAGGCAAGCCTTTGAGCTGGTACTTCAGGAAGCCAAGATACAGGGCTGAACAATCAACCTCAGTTCTTTGAGAATAAGGTCCATTTTACTTCCTCTGGTACTAGGAACCTATACTTAGAATGTGGGCTATTGTCTTCCAAGATGCCACTGAGAAAGGAAGCAGGGGAAAGCCAAACGATTGAAGGTTTTTTCCTTTCCTGGTTGCTATAAATTATACTTAGTTTCTAGAGTTCTGATGAAGTTGATGCCCAGAATTTTTGTCAGTTTATTTGATGCATTAAAAAAATTTGTTTATTTATTTATTTTGAGAGAGAGAGAGAGAGGCAGAGAGGGCAAATCCCAAGGAAGTTTTGCACTGTTAGCGCAGAGCCTGATACAGGGCTCAAACTCACAAAATGTGAGCTCATGACCTGAGCCGAAATCAGTAGTTGCACTCTCAACCGACTAAGCCACCTAGGTGCCCCTATTTGCTGCTTTTGTGGAAGAACATGCTTTTGGAATTCCCTACTCCATGCTATTTCATTGACATCACTGTATGCTTGTTTTGACTTATTTTTTTTAAAACTTGTTTTATTTTTTATTTTTTAAAATTTACATCCAAATTAGCATATAGTGCAATGTTTGTTTTTAAATAGGATTTATGAATATATTCAAATCATTAACCACAAATGCAAAGGGACTTATTATTGAAAATGTAGCAAGAAATACGGTGATGTTGGAAGTGACATAAACACAGAATCAGAGCTATTAACATTCTTTGGCTCTCTCTTCAGTTTTTGTGGACAGTGTATGTTAGTGGTCAGTGCAGTTTGCTTAGGAGTTAGGAACTGGACTAAAAAGAGCATTTTAAACCCTAATCAGTCTGTTAGTGGAGGAGATTCTGTAAATTGTGTGTGAGGAGGTATGAAATCGGACATTGATAGATGTTATATTACAGTGGTTGTCTAATTATGTTCATGAAGTTCTAGTGTTTGCTGTGACTTGGACTGGAAGTAAGGTGAGGTTCCAAGCTTCCTATTTCTGTAGTGAACCACCAGCCTTATCAATTTAAATGCTTATTTATTTTTGAGACAGTGAGTGAGCGAGAAAGAGAGCACACAGGGGAGGGGCAGAGAGAGAGGGAGATACAGAATCTGAAGCAGGCTCAAGCCTCTGAGCTGTCAGCACACAGCCCGTTGTGGGGCTCGACCCCACAAACCATGAGATCATGACCTGAGCCAAAGTGGGATGCTCAACCGACTGAGCCACCCAGGTGCCCCCCCCCCTTTTTTTAAATATTTATTTTTGAGAGAGTTATCAATTTAACATATTAGGGTTCTATGAATTTTTTTCAAAGTTAGCTACCACTGCTAAAAACTTATAAAAATAACAACATAGACTAATATGCAGGACCATGATAAAAATGATTGATTATAAACACAGTGGGACTTTGTGGAAAAAGAATCTCTGTGAGCTGGAGTGGAATTAGGATTACACTAAATTAAATTATAAATTTATCGCAGACTTGGCCTGCTGCAAAATCCCAGGGATGACATCTATAAGCACCATTATTTTCTTATGACCCTAGTTTCACACAAAGTAGGCACTTTGTAAATATCTATTACCTGAGCTATGGAAGGAAATAAAATCAGATAGGCCTGTGGGACCAGATCACAGATTTTGAAGTAAAAAAATATAGAGATAAAGATATAGATTGGATATAGATATATAGAGAAAATGAAAACAAAATGTCATCATACAAAGTTTAAGGAAATGGTAGGTGATAAGAACTACAGCAGAAACACAAGCATGAAGACAGAAAACTGATATTTTGATCAATACATAGGATTAAAAAAGCCCTCACTTTAAGGTATTTGATGTTTTGGAGGAAGAGAATTAAAGGGATTAAACATAATTCTTGCCCTCAAAGAGCTTCAGGTGTGTAGAAAAGGTTTAGAAGAGGAGTAGGTTCAAGGAGAAGGATGGAAGAGCAGCTCTGGAACTTCTACCTTGAAGTTTTCTGAAATAAGAATTTAAAAAAGGAAGAGAGCCAAGTCCATATGGCCACAGCCAAGTATGAAATTTAAAAACCTGATCTCTTATGATAGATGTGAGAATAGTGTTATGTTTAAGGAGAGGTGTATGATGGAGCCTTCTAGGGTGCTAGAAATATCTTGATCTCGGTGTTGGGTTTCATGATGTATTAATCTGTATGTTATATAATTTTTAGAAATTGCTATATAGTTTTTAAAAAGTACCCTGTTATGTTTTACACAACTCTTTGGGGATTTAGACTTACAAAATGGATACTCAGACTTACATTCAAGGAGAAATTGTAGGTATAGATGGTAAGTAAATCATTTAAATTTTTATACCATAAAGATCAAGTCATATTTACATTTGCTGGGTCAATGACCTATCACATCACCTTTTTAGTCTTTGAGGTAACTACACTTAGGAAGATGCCCTGTGGTCACAAATGTTTCCATCTTGTGCTTTCCTTTCTCATATTCTCAAATGTCAAATATAAGCTGTTAAAGAGGAAAAAAAACCCCAGCTCCTTGGTATCTGCAGACAACACAATACCCAAGACTTGACACACTACACTACAGCAGGGAGGGCCCTCTGGACCAAGTGTTCCCATTTTGCATCATGCCAACATCATTCAAAAGTTAGTATAGAAAGTTTTTTCTTCTGAGAATACCGAGGTATTCTCCAATTTAGGATTACTGAACAATATTTCTTATATGTAAGAAAAAAGAAACAATAATCTTCCCTTGTTAAAAAGACCACAATTAATAAAAGCTTATGCAGCATGTTATCACCTTACCATAAAAGAATTAATACATGGCAGAAAACAAATCTCTTGGGTTTAAAAATAGCTTTATTTAGCATACCAAAAACACAGAAACATAAGAAAAACCTTACCTAGTATAAACATAAAAATAGTTAAATATCATAATTTAATGTAAACCAAGTGTTTAAAAATGTGAATTATAATAAAACACATGCTATTTACACAGAACCAAGTTAAAGCTACCTCCACAGTTATTCTATCACATCATCAATCTTGAAGTCATCATTAACAATGAATCAAACACAACATTTGTATTTGTACTGGTCAATAAGAAAAAAAGAAATCCTTGAATTTACTTTAAACACATATAATTCATTGTGACATTCCAAGCAGAAAGGCAGAAAAGTGCCAGTTCTGGGATCCCATACACAACCACTACATCATGGAGGCCTGGAAATCATTCCATTGGAAGACTATGAAGCCCATTCTCTCGTTTAAATGCAAACTGGTTGATTCAACTTAATTACTGCTTAAGAAAGGTACTGAATATATCTGCAAAAATAAACCTTTATTAAAAACGACCAAAGGTGAATGTAATATCAATCATGTAAGAAAGGCAAAAGCATAAAAAAAATATTATTCCAGACAAGCCACTTTAATTATAACAAATGTTAAGAAACTCAGTTTATAAAACCAGAAGGGGTAGCAAAAAGGGTTTTGAAAAATGTAAAACCCAAATCAAAATCAAACAAAACGAACTAAGAAATGTTTCTTGAAGAAAGTGGTATTTTGTTATCCTGTCTTTATCACACAAATGCTGCCAGAGATCTGTGGCTGGTATCAGTATCACTACAGAGTAGTGTGTTGTCTTGGACCAACAGGCCAAAAAGCTGTATCAACTGATGAAGCGTTTGGCTTTTGCTTCAAGAATCAATATCCATTCTTATACTGCAATTCAGGTATCATTAAGAGGCAGCATTAAATCCAATATCAAGACTTTAAAATGTAAGATAAAGTTGCAAGTATATACATAGTAACAGAACATCCTGTTCCTTTGTCTGACCCTGTAATTCTAAAACTTTGGGTCTCCAGACCCCTTTATACTCTTTAAAATTTATTAGAGATCGGGATGCCAAAGAGCTTTTGTTTATAGAGTTTATAGCCATCAATATTTGCCATATTAGAAAATAAAACTAAAAAAAAACTGTAAGCATTTATTTAAAAATGAAAGTCTATTACATGCTAACATAAATAACATTTTTAAGAAAATACCTATATTTCCTAAAACAGAAAAAAAGATTTCTGGGAAATGGCATTGTTTTGCATTTTCAACTTCTTTTTGAGTGAAAAGACAACTAATGCCTGTGCATTATTATGAAAATAGTTTTGATCTCACAGATGTCCTAAAATTCTCTCAAGGGCTCCCAGGGGTTCATGGGCCGGCCACACTTTAAAAACTGCTGGTTTAAGGTAAGGCCTAATGTTAATAATCAAAAAAAAAAAAAAAAAAAAAGCCCATAAAAAAGGAACCTTAATTTTCCTTTAAAAAAGAGCCAAAATAGCCCCCCCCCCCACGTCACTGGATCAAACACTCCCACTTTCAGCTACAACTAGAAGCCAAAAGTTACCATGTGCTCATGGCCAAATTCAAATTAATATTGTCATTTCTACTGAGATGAGGGTCAAGATTTATTAATTCTTAGTTCAGGAAAGATATGAAACCTATTAACTACATACATCTTAAACACATACATCTTAGTTTCCTTTCCAATATCTTCTTAATCCTGTTTGTGATAAGCTGGCTGTCGTCTCTTAAATTGGCACAGCACTGGGATAGACCAGAGTGACAGAAGTTTAATAGCAAGACACTCGGATCAGGAACATGTTAGCCATTTATGGATCAGTCTACTCTACTTCTCACTATGTGAAACCTCTGATAAATTTTAGGAAAACAGGGAGAAAATTCTCCCTTAAGCACAATAAGAGCAATGCTATGACCTTACACGCAGACAGCTCTTCACATCTAAAGAATTATTTTCATACACACCATCTCATTAGATCCTTTTAAAGCCCCTGGAGAAGGGCAGGATAAATGACATTATCCGTTTCAGAGTTCAAGAATCTGAGGTGTAGATATGGGTCTTTCCCACGGTACCAGGGCAAGTACCTTTTTTAGAGAACAGGATTAGAATTCGGGTCATCTGACTCCTGGTTCAGGGTTTCCCCCCAGCATTCCTCCTTCCTTGGGTTCCAGGGAAGGACTGGAGGGGGGCGGTCTGTAGGGATGGAGATGGAGGTGGCAGGATATGACTGACACTTACAAAACCTGTACTCCTTCTGCTTCATTAACCATTTTATCCAACACTAAGGAGGCTTGGGAGTGGCAGGGATATTTCCCTGACCAACAGAATGAATTTTCCATCAGTGCCTATATTAATGGAACAGCCCTCTTTTCCTTTCTGCACCAGTTTCTGTTGGCAGTTCATTCATAGCCTGTTCCCTTTACTCCAAGAGCAAAGTAAATATCCTGCACTTTAAAAAATTTGATGAAAATACAAAATGAAATAGCAACAATGAAAATATGTGAAACTATGTGCACCTGGCACAACAGACTTTGCAATCTTCCTCCACCAATTGGAGAGCAATATAAAAATCATAGTTCTTAATTTAATGGAAAACGCCTCCTAATCATCTTGAAGCAAAGACTTCAGTCTATATAAAAACTAAGAAGATAATTTCAAGATTTTTACTAAATTCTTGGGTTCTTACAAATTCTGTGGTGGTAAGAGAAGGAGTAGACAGTAGAGTAAAAGGCACTGAAACAGCAAAAAGAAAATAATTATGGTCGCAAATGAGAAATCTGTATCTCTTCCCTGTCATTAATACATATAACTAGAAACTATCCTGCTGCCAGGAGATCCTCTCTGTATTTAACCAAGATGTTAATACAAATAGCATGAGCTATTCAGACACTAAGCAAACAGTGTTTAATTTTAGGAGTTAAGGGGAAGGCAGTCAACAATAACAAAATCATTCCTCCAAACTACCCAAATGCCACTAATGACCAATGGTATTCTTGCTATATACTATAAGTAAATTATCATTTATTGTGCCTTCCCTCTCTCCTTTTGAGGTGTTTCTAAAATCAAGGTGGATTACATGCATTTTTTAAGGTAGCTGAAGAAAAAGGTTAACAAAAGCCAGTAAGAATTAGAAAACATACTAAGTTCATCTTATTTTCAAAATTCAACAGCATGTGGCTGGCTATGGTACAAGTTGTTGCTGTCCCCCCCCTGCCTTATTTTGGTGAGTAATGTTCTCTTTATAGGTGATTTAGACAGAAGTTAATGGCTTTTTAAGACACTTGCACATATACTGGGCTGATGTGCATACACATATGTATGCATAGAAATACATACACACATATGTGTACCTCATCACATCACATAAAGACCTCCACTAATATGTTTTTCCCTCTTCACATATTTTGATTAGCAAAAATGAGCATGGATAATGATTTTATAGTCGGAAACAAATCTAATGAAAATCAAATCAGAAAATGTGAAGTGGTATGCTGTCAGAGTCCAATACAATAAGTCAATGCACATTTATGTAGTGGTAAAGTGCTAGAAAGTTCTTTCATTAGTATTTTAAAAATGATTATAGTAAAAAGGTTACAGTTTCATTTGATGGTGGTGACCACAGGCACCATGGCAATGGCACTGGCTGAGTTGGAATTGATGATGTCCTCATACTCTGGGGGTGGGTCTAAATGAGGTTCTGTTTCACTCCTCTGGAGGGTCACCTGGCCAGTGGCTTCCTCATAGGTGGGTGGAGGATCGCAGTTGGATAGGCGAGTGGAGACAGAATCTGAGCGCCCAACTACATATTCCAGGAAGCCTGGTGACAATCCACTGCTATCAAACACTTCATCTGGTGGGGGAGGCGGAGTGATAATATTAAGGTGCTGAGGGAAAGGAATGTGGCCTTCAGTTACTGTCTGTCTGCGAGTTTTGTTTCTGAGGAAGCATCTCCAAATTAGGAAAATGACAAGAAGGATAATGAAGAGGCCAAAGATTAATGGAAAGGTAAGGTAAAACTGAAACCAGTCACTTCCTCGGTTACTCTCTCCTTGTTGGGCTTTTGTGTAGGTGTTCCAAAACTCCTTCTGAAAATAAAAGACATATTAAAAATCAGTATGATCAAAAGATGGGAAATATCAAAAGAACCAATGTCTGGATGCTCTTAACATAATGACCCAAAAACCAAAACCAGATTTGTTGGTTCAAAGGACCTACAGCCTATATATTTCATGACAAGAAATGAGAAATAAGTTACAGTGTTCATTCTGGATCCTCTGTAAAATGGTCAGTCAGAACCCAAGAATCTTTTCAAGCCTGGGGAGTTAGTTATGTTTTCAGCTATGACCTTTTCTTTTTTTTTTTTCTTTTCTTTTTTTTTTTTTTTTTAGCATTTATTTATTTTTGAGAGACAGAGCAGGAGCAGGAGAGGGGCAGATAGAGAGGAAGACACTGAATCCGAAGCAGGCTCCAGGCTCTGAGCTGTCAGTCAGCACAGATCCCAATGTGGGGCTCAAACTCACAAACTGTGAGATCATGACCTGGGCTGAAGTCGAACACTTAACTGACTGAGCCACCCAGGCACCCCCAGCTATGACATTTTAGAAGGAAAAACAAAGCATGAGAGATTTCCTATTTCACACTTAAACCAAATAATCTTCCCTTAAAAATGTCACATAACATTTTCTATGTCCAATTATGAAGTTTCTCAGTGAGATGTGAAACCCCATCATCATTAATGGTATGTGCTATGTTAGGCTATTATAGGCTTTCAGTAGTTAAACACTTTACAGATGAATGCTTTGTTTTCTCATGGTTGTGTTTGAGGTCTCTTTCCACCAGACCTTCAACTCCCTCTCCACCCCCAAAGTTTAGTACACAGATATTCACTGAATGTTGTAATTACACATTGCCCCTAGTAGAAAGCTCAGGCTAGTGAAGAAATTGTGTTAGGTTATTTCCTAACATAGACTATACTCCTGAAAGACACCAGGACTAGTAGTTCAAATCTTTACTATTTGGGGGGAAATACTGAAAACACAAAAAGGCAACCTGACCCAATTACTAGCTGTGAGACCTGGACAAGTTACTCTTTGTAAGCGTTAGGTTCCTCACCTGAAAAGCAGGATAATACTAACCTGTACTTTACAGGCTATCTAAGCATCATATGAGATAACATATATAACATGTCTAACTAAGTCCCAGACATATAAACAAATAGTAGTTATTACAATTTTTGTATATCAAATCTCCGCCTCAAATTCACTGGTTAATCTATCCCGTAAGGAGACTACCCCTAATCCTAATGCTATTGACTATTTTTTCAACGTTTAAACTTAACCAGTAAGTGCTTTTCTCACAATCCTATTTATTTGCAGGCACTACAAGTCACTGATAGTAAATATATGGCATCAAGGAAGGGAACCAGGCCATTATCCAAATGGGCAAATAGAGGGAGTTGGACTAGACTGGGGATTGTATTGCCAGATGTCCCATGATAGCATGGCATTAACATAAATCTATGAATCTGGTTAAAAATAAGACTCAGGGCACTAAAGCTGCTTGTTTTATAGTTATATACTTTACTTACTTACAAAGGCTTTTTAAAAAAAAAATTTAGCATTTACATTACCAATTCCTAGTCACTAGATCATCATCCACTCAGACTTAATTATACATACACTGCAAGATTCATTGCTCATTACTATTTTTTCTCCATCTTCCCTGATTTTGAAGTTGCTGTTCTGATTTATTTTGTAATTGAGTAGTCCTTTCTGAAAATTTTCCATACATGAGACACATGGGAAATAGTCTATAAAATTGTACAGCTCTGTGAATAGCTTTCCTTCACCCTGACTGGTAAATGTTACCATAATGATATTTCAGTCTCAGGTTGTAGCTATTTTTTTTCCACTTCATAAATCTAGGTAGTATTCCATGGTCCTACAGCTTCCAATGTGCAGCTAAGAAATCCCACACTTGTTCAGTGGACTTTATTAGTTCTTATTTGTGAGATTTTACTTCAATCCTTCACTTCATTTTACCAGGATATTTCTGACGCTTTTGGTTTTGTTTTCTATCACTCTTATTTTTTTTAGATTATAACTGACATTAGTTTCAGGTGTACAATAGCGATTTGAAACTTTTGTACATTACAAAATGATCATGACAGGTCTAGTTACCATCTTTCATGAAAGTCATTCTAATATTATCGACAATATTCCCTTATGCTATACACTACATCCCCATGGCTTATTTTATAACTGGAAGTTGTATCTATTAATCCCCTTCACCTGTTTCATCTGTCCTCCTGCCCTCTGGCAACTACCAGTTCTGTGTTTTTAGGAGTCTGTTTCTGTTGTCTTGTCTTGATTCCACATGTAAGTGAAATCATATGGCATTTGCCATTTGCTGTCTGACTTATTTCACTTAGCATAGTATCTTCTAGGTCCATCCATGTTGTCACAAATGGTGAAATTTCATTCTTTTCTATGATTAAAAGTCCACTGTGTATATATATACTACATCTTTATCCATTCACTTATGGATAGACACTTAGGTTGCTGTTGTAAAGCTGCAGTGAACATAGGGGTCCATATATCTTTTTGAACTAGTATTCTCATTTTCTTCAGATAAATACCCAGAAGTGGACTTGTTGGATGATACGGTAGTTCTATTTGTAATTTTTTTGAGGAACCTCCATATTGTTTTCTATAGTAGCTGCAACAATTTACATTCCCACCAACAGTGTACACCCTCACCAATACTTGTTATTCTTGTCTTTCTGATACTAGCCATACAGGCAGGTGTGAAGTGGTATTGCATTTGTGGTTTTGATTTGCATTTCCCTGATGGTGAGTGATGCTGAACATTTTTTCATGTATCTGTTGGCCATGTATAGGTCTTCTTTGGAAAAATGTCTACACAGGTCATCTGCCTATTTTTTAAATGGGTTTTTCTGTGTTGTTATTGAGTTGTATGAGTTGTTTATATATTTTAGATATCAACCCTTTATCAGATATATCATTTCCAGGGGTGCCTGGGTGGTTCAGTTCCTTGAGCATCCAACTTCCGCTCAGGTCATGATTGCACGGTTTGTGAGTTGGAGCCCTGTGTAGGGCTCTGTGCTGACAGCTCAGAGCCTATAGCCTGCTTCAGATTCTGTGTCTCCCTCTCCTTCTGCCCTTAGCCACTTACACTCTCTCTCTCCCTCAAAAATAAAATGTTTTAATTAAAAAAAAAAAGATACATCATTTCCAAATATCTTCTCCCATTCAGTAGGTTGTCTTTTCGTTTTGTTGGGTTTATTTTGCTGTGTGAAAGCTTTTTAGCTTGATGTAGTCCCATTTGTTTATTTTGCTTTTTTTAAAGTAAGCTTCACACCCAGTGTGGAGTCCAATGAAGGGCCTGATACGGGGCTTGAATTCATGACTCTGAGATCAAGACATGAGCTGAGATCAAGAGTCAGATGCTTAACCAACGGAGGCACCCAGGTGCCCCTGTTAATTTTGCTTTTGTTGCCCTTGCCAGAGGAGACCGATCAAAAACAAAAATTGCTAAGACTGACATCACAGAGCTTACACTACCTAAGTTTTCTTGTAGTTTTATGGTTTTAGGTCTTAGATTCTTTAATTCATTTTGAGTTGATTTTTGTATATGGTATAAGAATGTGCTCCAGCTTCTTTTGCATGTAGCTGTCCAGTATCCACAACACTATTTATTGAAGAGGCTGTCTTTTTGCCACTGTATGATCTTGTCTTCTTTGTCATAATTGACCATGTAGTGTGGGTTTATTTCTAGGCTATCTATTCTGTTCTATTGATCTATGTGTCTTTGTGCCAATACCATACTGTTTTGATTACTATAGCTTTGTAGTATAGTTTGAAATCAGAGATCACGACACTCCAGCTTTTTTGTTCTTTCTTAAGGTTGATTTGGCTATCTGGGATCTTTTGTGGTTCATACAAATTTTAGGATTATTTGTGAACGTTTCTTGAAAAATGCTATTGGTATTTTCGCTGTGGGTAGTATGGACATTTTAACAGTATTCTTCCACTCCATGAGCATAGTATATCTTTCTGTTTACTTTTGTTGTCTTCAATTTATTTCAATGTCTTAAAGTTTTCAGAGTACAGGTCTTTTACTTCCTTGGTTAAGTTCATAGGTACAGTATTCTTTTTTGATTCAATTGTAAACGGGAATGTTTTCTTAATCCCTCTTTCTGCTTTCTTATTTAGTGTATAGAAATGTAATAGATTTCTGTATATTAATTTTGCATCCTGCAACTTTACTGAATTCATTTATTCTAATAGTTTTTTTGGTGGAGTCTTTATATATAGTATCACATCATCTGCAAGTAGTGAAAGCTTTACTCCATTATAATTTAGATACCTTTAATTTCTTGTCTACTTGGTGTGGTTAGGACTTCTGATACCACATTGAATAAAAGTGGTAACAGTGGGCATCCTTGTCTTCTTGATCAACAGGAAAAGGTTTCAGCTTTTCACCATTGAGTATTATGTTTGCTGTGGATTTTATCATATATGGCCTTTATTATGTTGAGGTACAGTCCCTCCATACCCGTTCTGCTGAGTTTTTAATCATAAATGAATGTTGAATTATGTCAAATGCTTTTTGTCTATTTTAATCATATGATTTTTATCCTTCAATTTATTAATATGGTGTATCACATTGATTTATTTGTGAGCATTGAATCATCCCTGCATGCCTGGAATGAATCCCACTTGGTTATGATGTTTGGTCTTTTTAGTGTATTGTTGAACTTAGCTCATATGTTGAGGATTTTTACATCTATGTTCATCAGAGATACTGGCATGTAATTTTGTGGTTTTTTTCTGATTTTGATATTACGGCAATGCTGGCCTCGTAAAATTAGTAAGTGTTCCTTCCTCTTTAGCTTGGAATAATTTAAGAAGGGTAGTTATTAATTCTACTATTTAGAGCATGAGCACCAAATATGATGACTGTCAGCTCCATCATAAGCAAGTTAGGATGAGATTGCAAAAATAGTGTCTTTGTGAGGATGAAGTGCTGGCTGGCAATGTCCCTACGGGTTCCTGCTTCTCCTGTAGCCACTTTAAAATTAGTAAGTGGGTCTGCCTCAGTGTGGTCTAGGTACGTTTCAGTCTGTTGCTTGGATGCTGGCTATCAGGGCAAGTGGGTTTAAGAGCAGAATCTCCATTTCCCACAGTTCTATGATTCTCCTGGTCTTAATCTCCATTGATTTTCAAAACTGGACATTTTAGGGGTTCACCTCTCCAGTGCTGGCCCTCAGGGTTGGGATTTCTGATGTGGGATATAATCCCTTCAACTCTTCAATGGAGAGTACTGGTTGTGGGGTTACTACATCAGGGGTGGGTTCCCAGGTGAGGCCATGTCTCTACTTCACTTCCCCTTCTTGATACATCTCTTTTGTCATGGAGGTGCAGTTCATCTAGTTCTCAGGTCCTTTACAAAACAAAACCCCAAAGCTCTATATCTGTAAATTTGTGGTATTCATGGGAAGAAGTGAGTTCTAGGTCTTCCTATGCTGCCATCATGAATCCCCTCACACACAGGCTTTGAAAGTATGGTGGGCATAAAAATGACTCAAAGCCATCTGTGTTCCACCCCTGAACTAGATCGTTTTTTTAATTTTTTTTAATGTTTATTCATTTTTGAGAGGCAGAGAGAGCATGGGAGACACAGAATCCGAAGCAGGCTCTGAGCTGTCAACATAGAGCCCCACGCAGGGACTTGAACCCACTAACTGTGACAGGGTGACCTGAGCCAAAGTTGGACATTTAACCAACTGAGCCACCCAGGTGCCCCTGAACTAGGTCATTTAAAAGGTACATTACTCCAACATTCTGTGATTCTAAGATAAATTTGGGCATAATATTGTATGGTCTACTACTAAAGGCTATGTACAGATGAAAATATATAAGGTTCAATATTAAGCCATAAGTAGAAATAGCACACCCCAAGAATACAGCATTTATTTTAGGACAGTACCAAAACCTTAAATTGTCAAGTGATTCATTTATTTCATGAATACAAATTAAATCACAGGTCAAAATTTAGGACATTTAGGAAAAAAAAGTAAATGTGCTTCTGTATGTGTACACTATTAACTTTTTGTATAAAATTACCACTTTTAGGATGGCCAACTTTATTTTTGATTATATAAACATCTAAAAAAATATAAATCATATCCCAAAGGTATAATCACTATGAATATTTTATATAATTAAGAGGATGTTTTACATCTATTTTGTATCAACTAAAATTGTAATTTACTAATAATTTATTTTGGAGACCTATCAAATATCTTATTTGTGGTCAATTTTATCTGACAATGACAATTTTCTCTGTTTCCTCCTAATCTCTCAAATCATATGTATTTGGTTTTTGTGGATAATATTAAATGGGGGAGACAGTGATTTCAAACAATTATATAATGCTAACCTTAGATAAATACAATAAAAAGTGGCTCTCTTTTTACACTGTCCTACACTTTGGGATAATTAAGCATCAATAATGCACATGAAAATGATTTTTTTTTTCATGCTTGGCTTTTATAATTACATTTCTCTGGTTTATGTGGCATCCTGGGAAATAACCTACAGCCTAAAATAATCAACTTATATTTTTAAGTGTTACAAAGCTTAGACAAAAAGTATAAAACCAGATTTTTTTTTTTTAATCTATAGTAACTCAATCCTCACCTAGCAATAAAGGTGTAACTATCATTCCCACTCGAAGATGAGGAAATGAAGGCAGAGAGAGGATACCTAATAATAAACCCAAGATTATTTAACACATAAGAGACCAGGCATGCACAGCAAGCCAAAAAGCAATCTGCCTTGATCCATAAGATATTCTGAACCCGTTTGGCCATTTTTCTAGAAAAATGTGTAGTCAAAAGCAAGCTGGCTCATTTTACAGATCAAAGTAACATTATCTGAATAAAAAGGTAATACATATTTATTTTTTGGGGAACTAGACTTAGAATCACATGAAAATTCACAGGAAGTAAGGACTAATATTATAATTGTTATTCAAACAAAAAGCCCCAGTTTATATCTCTGTAAGCTATATAAGTGGTCTTTTTTAATGAAAGCAGCCAAAAGATGAGCATATGATTACAAGACATTGTAAAGCAGTGCTTTTAGAGAGAAGAGGAATTTTGTTTAATGAGTAATCATTAAAGGTCACAGTAGTTTTAGAGAAGGTTAAAATTATACAAATAATGAATGGAATCTGAAGAGAGGTCTGAACCATTTCAGAGGGAGGAGCCCCAAAAGGTAAATGTTTCATTACAGTAGGTAAGTTTCAGAACAAAATTTTGTATGTACAGTATTGTCCTTTTATAAAATGTGTGCTTTTCTGTTGTGAATTTTCTCACTGCCATTTATGAATAGTCAAATTCTATTCCAGTTGCTCAGATTTCATAATTGGAAGGAGGAGGATAAACATGTCCTACAATCTGATTAACCAGCTTAGAACATAATAAAGTTTGGAACTGGGTTTGTATTGATGAAAGGGCCCAGAAGCATTTATACCCAGTGCTCACAAGGCTTCTCCCTTTCCTGAACAAGTACAGGCAATACTCCTGTATTATCACATTTCACAGCTATTGTGTTTCTTATAAATTGAAAATTTGTGGCAACACTGTGTTGAGTAAGCCTATCAGTGCTATCTTTTCAACAGCAGTTGTGTCCCTGTCACATTTTGGTAACTCTCAGAATATTTCAAACTTCGTTATTGTATTTGTTACAGTAATCAGTGATCTTTGATATCATTATTGTATTGTTTTGGGGTGCCACAAAATGCACCTATAGAAAGGGGGGGTAAACTTAAACGTTAAATATGTTCTCCTAAAGTGTTCAAGTGAAAATAAGACTGACACATCTCTCACTTTAAATCAAACACAAATCCTGTCAAAAGCCAAGACAGGCCAAAAGCTAGGTTTTCTTGAAGGAAATTGAAAGTGCTTGTCCATTGAACACACAAATAACATAACATTCCCTTATGACAAAGCCTAATCCAGAACAAGGCCCCAACTCTCTCCAATTCTATGCAGGCTGAGAGAGATGAGGCAGCTGTAAAAAAAAAAAAAAGTTGGAGGCCAGCAGAGGTTGATCAAGGAGCCAACTTCCAATTCCATGAAAGTGCAAGGTGAAGCAGCAAGTGCTGATATGGGAGCTGCAGCAAATTACCCAGAAGCTCTAACTAAGACAATGAAGAAGGCTACACTAAATAATAGACTTTCAATGGTGAGGAAACAGCCTTGCATTGAAAGGTGCCATCTAGGGCTTACCTAGCTAGAGTACAGAAGTCAATGCCTGACTTCATAGCTTCAAAATATACACTGGGACACTTGGGTGGCTCGGTCAGTGGAGCATCCGACTCTTGATTTCAGCTCAGGTCATGATCTAGCCATTGTGAGATTGAGCCCCATGTTGGGCTCCATGCTGGGCATGGAGCCTGCTTGGGATTCTCTCTTTCCCTCCCCCTCTCTGCCCCTCCCCAGCTTGCACTCTCTCTCTCAAAATAAATATTTAAAAATATATATAAGCTGACTCTCTTGTTAGAGGCTAATGCAGCTGGTGACCTTAAGTAACTAGAAGTTACAGAATTAAAGAATACAATAATTGAACTAAAAATACACTAGAGGGGTTCAATAACAGAATGGATGAAGCAGAATTGATGAGTGAGCTGAAATATAATGGACTTCATCCCATCATAACAAAATTATAAAAATGTAGTCTATCTCCATAGAATGTACTATTATGAACCTCATGGTTACCACAAACCAAAAACCTGTAACAGATATGCTTGGATTCCTTTCTTTATATTTTTTGTGTAACACTAAAGAAAGTCATCAAGTCACAAGGGAAGTGAGCAAGAGAAAAAGAAAGGAATAGAGAAGAACCACCAGAAAACAACAAGACAGCAATAAGGACATACCTACCAATAATTACTTTAAATGTAAATGGACTAAAAGCTCCAATCAAAAGACATAGGGTGAATGACTGGATTATAAAAAAGACCTATGTATATACTGTCTACCAGAGACTTCAGATGTAAGCACAAACACAGATCAAAGTGAAAGAATGGGTAAAGATATTCCTTGACACATTAGACCAGATGGACTTAACAGATATATACAGAACATTCCATCCCAAACAACAAAATGCACATTCTTCTCAAGCACACATGGAACATTCTCCAAGATCACATATTAGACCACAAAACAAGTCTTCTATTTTTTTTTGTTGTTTATTCTTGAGAGAGAGAGAGAGAGAGAGGGGAGACACAGAATCTGAAGCAGGCTCCAGGCTCCGAGTTGTCAGCACAGAACCCAACGCAGGGCTTGAACTCATAAACAGCAAGATCATGACCTGAGCCAAAGTCGGACACTCAACCGACTGAGCCACCCAGGCGCCCCCACAAAACAAGTGTTAAGACAAATCACATCAAGCATCTTTTCCAACCACAATGGTAAGAAACTAGAAATAAAGTGAGTAAATCACAAATATGTAGAGATTAAACAACATGCTCCTGAACAACCAATGGGTCAAAGAAGAAATCAAAAGAAATTTAAAAATACGTCTAGACAAATGAAAATGGAAGCACAACATGCCAAAAGTTATGGGATGTAGCAAAAACGGTTCTAAGAGGGAAGTTCCTGATAAATGTGTATAATAAGAAACAAGAAATCTACAGAACCTACCTTATACCTCAAGGAATGAAGAAGAAAAAGCCCAAAGTTAGTAGACAGAAGGAAGTAACAAAGATCAAATGAACCAAAAAATAAATAAAAGAGGCACTAAAGACAACTGAAAAGATCAATGAAACCTGGAGGTGGTTTTCTGAAAGGATAAAGAAAAGTTACAACTGATACCACAAAAATGCTAAAGATCATAAGAGAATACTAGGAACAATTATACATCAACAGATTGGACAACCTAGAAGAAATGGATAATTTCCTAGAAATAGACAACCTACTAATACTGAATCATGAAAGAAAGAGAAAGTCTGAACAGACCAGTTACTAGTTAGGAGACTGGATCAGTAATCAAAAACCTCTCAACAAACAAAAGTCCAGGACTAGATGGTTTCACTGGTGAATTATACCAAACACTTATAGAAAAATTAATACAAATCCTTCTCAAAACATTTCCAAACTCATATAAGACCAGTATTATCCTGCTATTAAAACCAGATGAGGACATCACATGAAAAGAAAATTACAGGCCAATATCCCTGATAAGCATAGATGTAAGACCCCCCCCACACACACACACAATATTAGCAAATCGTATTAAACTGTAAATTAAATGGACCATACACTATTAATGAGTGGGAATTATTCCAGAGATGCAAGGATAGTTCAACATCTGCAAATCAATCAATATAATATACCACTTTAACAAAACGAAGGATAAAAATCTTATGTCATCTCAAGAGCATTCAACAAAATTCAACATCCATTTAGGATAAAAACTCTTAATAAGTGACTATAGCAGAAACCTACCTCAACTTAATAAAGACTATATATAACAAGCACACAGCAAACATTATACTCAATAGTGAAAAGCTGAAAACTTTTCCTGTGAGATCAGGATAAGGATGCCCATTATCACCATTTTTACTCAAGATAATTTTGGAAGTCCTACACAATTAGACCAGAAAAAGAAATAAAAAGCACTCAAAATGGAAAGGAAAAAGCAAAACTGTATTTGTAGATGCCATATTATGTATAGAAAACTCTAAAGACTATCAAAAAAACAGAACTAATGAACAAATTCACTATAGTTGCAGGATACAAAATCAATGTATAAAAATGTTGCATTTCTATATACTAATAACTATCAGAAATTCAGGAAACAATCCCATTTACAATTTACTCAAAAATAATAAAATTCCTAGGAGTAAGTTTAACCAAGGAGATAAACAACCTGTACTCTGAAGCCTATAAGATACTGTAGTGCAAGCTCTGACAGCTTTTCCTTTTTGTGATTCAAGCACCTGACTTAAGGTCTGATCGCAGAGGCATCCACCTTAAAGATGGCTATCTTGAATATATTGCCTGCTATCCAACTAGATAAAGAGCCAGCCCACTCCCATAACCCTACTCCTGCTCCTTTGATTTAGAGAGAGAACTGAACATTGGGACTACTTGTTTTTCTCTTCCTGTGCTTTAAGTTCATGCTCTTATGTTTTAAATTCACAAAGAGTGAACACACAAAATCCTAATCCTGTACTCTCACTCTCTCTCACCATTGCTGTGTGCTTTCCACAACCTATAAGCACTAAATCTGGTCCGTTTCAAAGTTTCTTGATGATATTGCTGAGGGCATCTTGCAATCATAATAAAAACCATAAGGGCTGGTCCAGCCTCATCATTGGTTACTGATAGGCTGAGACCTGCACACAACTGAGGTAGTCAGCAGGACTGCATGTGTGCCCTTGCAGTTAACTGAATGCCATCTAGGTGCAACTTGCTTAAAACCACCTAACTCAGGTGGGTAACCCTCATCTGAGAAAGGAACACTGCTTACTGGAGGTCTGCTACACTGCTCTGTTCTTTCATATATTGCCTCTCTCATGTGTTGCCTGTGGTATGAACCCCAAATATCACAGCTGCTATAATAATTCAATGTTCTTCCCAGAGCAGCCTGATGGAGGCCACAGGGTCTAATGAGATGATTAGACCATTAATTATAAGGACCTATTAATGTGTACAAGGGTCTTCTATGCCTCAAGTCCAAGGAGAGGTAAGTAGAGTGGAGTGAACTGCAAAGCTACTGCCACTGCCCAAGGAGAGGCTCTGGGCAGAAGAAAAGGATTCCTGCCTGTAGTTGAGGAGGATGGGAAACCTCTGCCTGAAACAGCTGAGTCTGTGGGTTGTGCCTTGAGTGTAAGTCCTAACCCAGAGAGTGAAATAGCCTCGCAATAGGAAACCAATGGCCCTGTGAAAAGGCAAACACAACAGAGGCCTATGGTCTCTGTGCCACCAGTTCACATAGTACTGTTGCTCTTTGTCCTCTGACTTGATGAGCTATCATGGGTCAATCTCTAGTTCAGAATTGCTAAAAAAAAAAAAAACAATAATAATAGGCAAATATACACTTCCTGAACATCTATTGCCAGCACCCCCTAAGGACTCTGAGGAGGTGCACTAGCTCCTTGATAAATGTAGAACCCCATGGAAGGTTCCCGGCCATCGCTCACTGCTGCAGCATACCAACATACCAAGGCTCTGGTATTACACTCCAGAGGCCCAGGGGCTTTTCCCAAACACCTTGTACATATTGGGCTAGTGGAGGCAGACCCAAATCCTGGAAAGGTCTATTGGGACATCCTGGAAAGCAAATGCCTATGAAGAGGGTGCACACTGACATCATCCAAAACTTTAAGGTAATGGGAGAAAATGAAGTGGAAACAGATCAGAAACTATTTTAACTGAAATTCAAACCTTTTTGAAAGATTTTATGCAGCAGGAAAGAGAGAGGGAGGCTAACTGGCAATTGCAGGGTTTTGTTCTGTTTTTAGAAGGGGTGATGAAATGTTACTCATGGTGGCTGAAATGGACTAAATGGTCAGCATCTCTAAAGACCTTAAAACCCATAATCTTCTTAATTAAGATCCATCTGAGCTATATGCTTGATTAGTCTGAGGTACCACAGATCCTGAGCCCCTCACCTTTCCCATGAACTGGGAAAAAACAAGAAATGTGCTTCATAAGGCATCCCTGCCACCAAGGAAAAGGTGACAGGGTTGTCAAAGCCTCTAGTGAGGAGGAAAAGAGAAAAGGGAAGGCAAAGGCCCTTGGAGCCAGATATTTGTACAGGGAGCTTCCCCTCTGCACACAGATAATTTACTGCCTGGTACTGTGCCCATCCTTCCAACAGTGATCACTGCTACGGATCACAGTGAAGGGAAAACATTAAGATGAGGCCTGTTTCCGTTATACAAAATTAGCATCCAATTGGGCTTATATTTCCATGACTTTATTAACCCAAATGGCCCCCTCCCTCATTTCCAACCCTAAAGATGTCCCATTTGACCCTGAGTCCAGAGACTTCCTTTTACAAGACACCCCGCCCCCAAGTATGAGTCTTCACTATTACATTAGGACTGCTGAAGTCATCCAAAAGACACTACACTACAACTTCTAGTAGAAAACTTACATTCTTTCTCTGCCCCTTGAAGAAGTAAGTTTTACACGTCTTTGAAGTGTAAATACCCAAGGAGGTAAGTAAGATACTGCCCTCAATTACCTAAGACTGAAGGAAAAACAGTAGGGGAGAGCAGCTTTTAAAAATACACACTGCTAGGGGCGCCTGAGTGGATCAGTCTTCAGCTCAGGTCTGATCTCGCCATTTGTGAGTTCAAGCCCTGCGTCAGGCTCTGTGCAGCCTGGAGCCCGCTTCTGATTCTGTGTCTTTGTCTCTGACACTCACGCTCTCTCTCTCTCAAAAAATAAATAAACATTAAAAAAAATACAAACTGGTAGTCATGATCTCACTGTTTGTGAGTTCGAGCCCCGCATCCAGCTCTGTGGTGACACCTCAGAGCCTGGAGCCTGCTTCAGATTCTGTGTCTCCCTCTCTCTCTGCTCCTCCCTCACTTGCACTCTTTGTCTCTCTCTCTCTCAAAAGTAAATAAACATAAAACAAATTTAAATACAAACTGCTATAAAAGCTCCCTTGCCCAAATCTAGTCTATAGCCTCCATAAAGTTGCTTTTCAAGGACAAATACAAATCTTAATTTCCTCCACATATAATAGTAAAAAGGCTTAGCCACTGGTGCAGGTAACTTGAACTTATTCTGTCTGCCTGGAACACAATTTGGATTCAAGTGTTAATATTAACTAGTGGGGTTTATATTGTACCTGATTCGCAGCTAAAATTCTGGAATGGAAGCTATAGAGTTTCTATGTGTCTGACTATGTCTGTGGATGTATATGGCACATTTTTCTGGCCCTGGATGGTATTGCCAAAATTAATTTGTAAAATCTGATTTAAGTGACTCAGAAAAATAAGCACTTATCAAATTTAATATTTCTAAACTCTCTAGAATACAGAAACTAACCAAAATCCTTTACAAATTCATGTGATCTGAGATAATATCTGGTAAATGAAAGCTAGTTTAGCTATATTGGTTTAATTAAAATAGAGATGTATTCAGAGCTGTCAGCACTGAATATAATGTAGTCCTATATCTTTTATTCTACCTGAGTTAATTAGTCAAACTCACGCTGTAGGTTTTGCAAACTTTGTTGTGATGGCTAGCTGTTTTAATCTCTCGTGAAATTTTCCTAAGTGTTAATCTGAATATGACTGTTAAAAAATAAATGAAACAGATATAATTGGGATAAATGTTTATAAGCAAACATAAAAAAAATTTTTTTTTAATGTTTATTTTTGAGAGAAAGAGAGCGACAGAGCACAAGTGGGAGAGGGGCAGAGAGAAAGGGAGACACAGAATCCAAAGCAGACTTCAGGATCCGAACTGTCAGCACAGAGCCAGATGCAGGGCTTGAACCTACCAACGGTGAGATCATGACCTGAGCCAAAGTTGGAAGCTCAAGTGACTGAGCCACCCAGGTGCCCCCTGCCTCCACCTTTTCAGACTTTTCAATAATAATATTTATGGTAGGTCTACTTAAAAGTAGTTACCCAAATATTTTTGATAATCTAAAACTTTGGAGTTTTTCTAGGTTAAATGATGGAAATGCACTGAATATCTAGATCATTTCCAAGTAAGATAAAATACTGAAACATTACGAACACAGATGTATCTACTTTTGGCTCTTGTTACCTAAAGATACTTGGATGTTTCAGCAAAAATATCTTGTGCCACATTTTGTACTATGAGGAAGCATATGCTACCAGAAATTATGAAATCTATGCATAAATTTGCCAACCTACTAAATGTAGTATAACAATTCACAATTTCTTCTCAGTTTTTATTAGAAGTTAAGATTTCTAATGACTAAGGATTCCAGTATATAGAAGTAAATCTACTAAAAATAATAAAAGAAACATCTCTCTATGATGAGGGAACATAAGGCAAGCTGAAGGCCAAACACTAGCTAGTACAACTCCCCCCCACCCCCGCCCCCACCAAGGAAGGATATATGTGATATTCCTCAGGCACTCCTGGATTCCCAAGAACAAAGGAAAAGAAAGAAAACAAATGGTTAACAGAGATCACAGTCACACAGGACACCTGTCCGTTTACAAATGTCTTAGTCAATTACAAGAAAAAGGCAATCTTATCAATAGCCTAATCTCCAGAAACCTATGGACTCAGTTTCCTGGAGCTCTAAATCATCTTAACCTCCATAGTGATGTGGGGAAACAAAGGCAAGAAAGAAATGGCAGGTAAAATTAAATTTATAACCTGTAACCCATTGACAAATACTTGAGGCAAATACAGAGTATAACATTTCTCCAGGAACCCCCTACTGTCCTAATGTTAATGCCTTACTACAGGGAAAACAACCTTAGCTTGACAATAGCAAAGCCCCTGGACATCTTATGAGTCCTCTTTAGTATATCAAAGTCCTTCTGGAGGCCTCCCATCTGCCTTTACCTCCCCCAAGTCCATAGTATATAACGTCAGTCTTCACAACCCCAGTTCAACTCTTTCTGCCCGTAGGTCCCGTCCCCGTGCTTTAATAAAATCACCTTTTTGCGCCAAAAACGTCTCAAGAATTCTTTCTGGGCCGTCAGTTCTGGACCCCCACCATTCCAAAACCTGATCACATACAAAGAAAGTAGGATGTGTATTAGGTAAGAAAAGGTATAAAGTTGGGATTATGGGGGGAAAATGGTGAAGTAGGAGGACCCTAAGCTCACCTCATCCAATGGATACAAATAGACAAGACTCACATCAGTGTAAATAACCCAGAAAATGACCCAAAAACTGGCAGAACAAATTCCACAACATATATAGAGAAGGGAACACATCAAAAAGGGTAGGAAGGGTAGAAATGTGTGTACAAGCTTGCAAGACTGCAAGTTGATCATGGGAGGGAAGGCCCCCTAGGTGCAGCAAAGGGAGAGAAATAAGACTACCACACCAGGAAGACCACACAGCAAAGATGATTCTCTGTAATATTTGACTTTGAAAAACAGAGGGGCTGAATTTTGTGAGTTCTTAACAATGAGCTGGACTTAAGGCCTAGAATTTTAAATTTTTTTTTCCAACGTTGATTTATTTTTGGGACAGAGAGAGACAGAGCATGAACGGGGGAGGGGCAGAGAGAGAGGGAGACACAGAATCGGAAACATGCTCCAGGCTCTGAGCCATCAGCCCAGAGCCTGATGCGGGGCTCGAACTCATGGACCGCGAGATCGTGACCTGGCTGAAGTCGGACGCTTAACCGACTGCGCCACCCAGGCGCCCCAAGGCCTAGAATTTTAAAAATCAGGGGGCTTGGCTCCATGAGAGCCTGGAGGGTGAGAGAAAGTGGAGTCCCTAACCCACAAAGAGCTAAAACAACAAACAGCCTTCTGAAATACAGCATAGAAGCAGTAGTTTGAAAAATACTTGGATCATACAGGAGGGAGAATTGTTTACTCTTCTCAATTGGAGGGGCAGGGATCCCTGAGGGTCTTCCCCAAGAACCAAGGAGCTGGAAGATACCATTTCCTTCTCCCCACCCAGTGAAGGAACCAGCAGGCAGCTGATATTCACTACCTTACTTACATCACAGCCCCAACTCTTGCAGATCTGCCCCTTTCTAGACAGGCCCAATTCAGTTGTCAGCTGGGGGTCTGCAAGGCCCCTCCTGCAGAGGGCCTCGGGCATGCAAATCTTGGTAACAGGACTGGCCAACCACCCCACAGCTCACATTGCAGATCTACCCCTTCCAATTGCTCATGGCCAGACACCAATCAAACCAGGCCAGAAGTCTGGCAGTGTGTAAGAAGCCCCAACAGGGGCCAATACCACTCCAAATTGATGCCTGCCCTAGGGAGAGGGAAAAGTAACCACACATTCCAGTCAGACTACAGACCCAGCAGTAGGCTAGGAGCAGAGAGCTGGTCTGATAAAAACTTACAATGAAAGCTTCTCAGAGGACATGGCAGGGAAAGCACCCTGCAGTTTGGTGCTACTGCATCTCTGGCAAATGCTTGGTCTGACTCAACTCAAGCCCAAGGCAGCGCCAGACTGGTCCACTAACACCACAGGGCCAAAACATTGCCACAACAGTCAAAGAAAGCTCCTGCTGATCACTGGACTGAAGGAAAAAGCAGCTGACAACAGCAAGGTGCATGCTACACACATAAGAGGTACCCCTGAAGCATCAGACTTTAGTAAGCAGGGGACAGTACATTACAGGGTGCTATAGGACCTTTTCTTTTTAAGACCACTACTTTCAAGAGGAGGAGGCATAGCTCACATTCCTAACACAGGAACAGACACAGATAGACAAAATGAGGAAACAGAGGAATATGTCTCAAATGAAAGAACAGGACAAAACCACAGCAAGAAACCTAAGTGAAATGGAGATAAGTAATATGTCTGATAGATTAAATTTAAAGTAATGCTCAAGGGCACCTGTGTGGCTTAGTCAGTTAAGTGTCCAGCTCTTGACTTAGCTTGGGTCATGATCTGATGGTTCATGAGTTTGAGCCCCATATCGGGCTCTGCACTGACAGTGCGGAGCCCACCTGGCATTCCTTCTCCCTGCCTCTCTCTCTGCCCCTCCCCAACTCTCTCACTCTCAAAATAATAATTAAAAAATGATCATAAAGATAATACTTGATTTGAGAAAAAAGTGGAGAACATTTGTGAGACCCTTAACAAAGAGATGCATAAGAATCTATCAGAAATAACACAATAAATACAGTGTAAAATACATTCGATGGAATAAACAGAAGAAGCAGAAGAACAAATCAGCAACCTGGAGAACAGGGTAATGGAAAGTAATGAAGCTGAGCAGGTGAGGGGGGAAAAAACTAGGCAAAATGAGAACAGACTTAGGGAACTGAGTGATTCCATCAAGGATAGTAACATTCACATTATAGGGATGAGAGAAAAAGAGGCAAAAAATTTATCTGAAGAAATAATATCTGAAAACTTCACAAATTGGGAAGGAAACAGAAATTCAGATGCAGGAGGAACAGAGAAACTCCAAAAAAATCAACCCAAGGAAGTCCACACCAAGACACAGAAATTGAAATGGCAACAAGTTGTGATAAAGAGAGAATTCTAAAAGCAGCAAGAGAAAATAAAATAGTTAATTAAATAGAGGGGAAAGCCTATAAGGCTATTAGCTGATTTTTCAGCAAAAACCTTGCAGGCCAGAATCAAGTGGCATGATATATTCATAATACTGAAAGGGAAAAATCTGCAGCTAAGAATATCCAGCAAGGCTATCATTCAGAATATAAGAAGAGACAAGAGTTTCCCAAACAAACTAAAGTTAAAGGAATTCATGACCAGTAAACCAGCCATATAAGAAATGATAAAGGGGATGCTCTGACTGAAAAGGAAAGACTATGAGAATAAGTAGGACACACAAAAGCAGTAAAAATAAGTACATCTATAAAAATTAGCCAAGTGACTCACAAAAACAAAGGATATAAACTAGGATACCGTATACCTAAAATGTGGTGGGGATGGGGGTAAAGCAGTAAAAAATGGGCTCAAACTTAAAAAACCACAAACTTAATATAGACTGCTATATGTAGCAGATGTTATATACGAATGGTAGCCACAAATCAAAAAATCAGTAACAGAAATGCAAAAAATAAAGACAAAGGAATCCAAATATATCACTAAAGAAAGCCAACTAATCATGAAAGAAGTGAGCAAGGGAAGAATCAGAGAGAGAACTACAAAACAACCATAAAACGAGTAACAAAATGGCAAAAAATAGATACCTATCGGTAATTACTTTGAATATAAATGTACTGAATGCTCAAAGTAAAAGACATAGCGAGATGAAATGGACAAAAAAAAAGATGCATCTATATGCAGCCTACAAAAGACTCATTTCAGACCTAAAGACACATGCAAATTAGAAGTGAAAGGATGAAGAAACATTATCATGCAAATGGATATGAAAAGAAAGCTTGGGTAGCAACAGCAATACTTACACTGGACAAAACTGACTTTAAAATAAGAGCTGTAATGAGATAAAGAGGGGTGCCTGGGTGGTTCAGTCAGTTGAGCATCTGACTCCTGATTTTGGCTCAGGTCATGATCCCAGGATTGTGGGATCAAGCCTAGATTCTCTCCATGTCTCCCTCTCTGCCCCTCTCCCCCTACTCAGTCTCTCTAAAATTAAAAAGAGAGAGAGAGAGAAAGAACACTACATACTCATTAAGGGGACGATCCAGCAAGAAGATACATTTTAAGATATTTATGCACCCAACACAGCTGCACGCAAATACATAAAACAGTTAAACATAAAGGAACTAATTGATAATAATACAATAGTAGGGGACTACAGCACCTAACTTAACATCAATGGACAGATGATCCAAACAGAAAATCAACAAGGAAACAGTGCCTGTGAAGGACACATTGGACTAGATGGATTTAATGGATATATTCAGAACATTTTTCATCCTTAAAGAGAATACATATTCTTTTCAAGTATACACAGAACATTCTCCAGAACAGATCATGTAATAGCCCATAAAACAAGTCTCAACAAACTCAAAAAGATCCAAGTCATACCATGTAACTTTTATGACCACAATGCTATGAAACTAGAAATCAACCACAAGAAAAAATCTGGTAAGAGCACAAATACATGGAGGTTAAATAACATGCTACTTGACAATCAATGGGTCAGATGTGAAATCAAAGAGTACATGGAAACAAATGAAAATGAAAACACAATGGTCCAAACTCTTTCAGATGCAGCAAAAACAGTAATAAGAGGGAAGCTTATAATAATACAGGCCTACTTCAAAAACCTAGAAAAATCTAAAAAAAAAAAAACCCCAAAACCCTAAATTTATGCCTATAGGAACAGAAAAACAAGAAAAAACAAAACCCAAAACCAGTACAAAGAAGGAAATAATAACGATGAGAGCAGAAATAAATGACATAGGAACTAGGGGAGGAGTTAAAATGGCGGAATAGTAGGGGGATCCTATGCTTGCCCTCTGCCTCAAACACAACAAAGTAAATACCAAATAATTCTGAACACCCAAGAAATTGATCTGAGGGCTCAAAGAACAAACTGCACATCTAGAGGGAGAAAAAAATGGCTACAACAGGGAAGGTAGGAGCTGTGGAGAGTTGATTTAGGGGAGAAAAGAACTGTGGGTGCTGCAGAGGGAAGGGAGCCCTGATCACGGAGAGAAGAGTGAGAAACAAAGAGTGAAAGCACATAGGGGGTTGCACAATAAAAACTCTTCCCCAAAACCAGTGACTGAGAAAGAGAGAGGGGCTGTCCTTATAAGCAGCAGAGTTCAAAGTCTGCAGTTTTACAAATGTGTGCCATCACCAGGGTCATGCCTGACAGGCTTAGTGGTGATCCTGTGGGGAGGGAGGACAGAGGCCCATTAAGTGGACAGCGTGGTCTGAGGATCCTGTGGGTTGCACGAAGAGTAATAGTTCCTCTTCTTGAAGTGCATTTGGGAGAGGCAGCACTGTCTCTCAAGGGACAGGAGAGAAGGCGGATGCCATTGAGCTGACCCATTAATTAGCATAGCATCAGAGGCACCTGCTGACCTGGAAGCCAGCTATTGGATGCGCTCTACTGTAAACTCCTAGCCTCACATGGCTGTGCGACTGCTTTTCTGCAAGAAACCAGCATGACCCAGTGTGGCAAGATCCTCCCCCAGAGGATCAATGAGTATTTGTGCCATGCCAGGTCCCTAAGATTTGGAACTTTGAAACCCAGCAACACAGTACACACAGGAGTGTGTGTACACGCACATGGACAACTCAGACATAGAATGAAGACAGGGTTCTGATGGAAGGCTGGGACAAAAGAGGGGAGATTGTACTTCTGTGAGGGCTTCCTGAACAGCAGCAGGGGCAATCACCTCTCTCCAGCATTGAGAGAAGAGGGTGATGCTATTTTCCTATTGCCCATCAGCACAGACTTCAGTGAGGAACACAGCACCCCCAGTGAAGGCTGGAGCAGTTTACATCAAGCCCTGTTCCACTGACTGCATCATGCAGGGCAAGTCTCCCTAAGAAGCAACACACAGGCCCCTCCCGCAGAACACCAGCAAAAACTCCCCACATGCACTAAGTCTACTGATCATAGAGTGCTGCAAAGCTTCAACTCTAGGGGAAATAGGATCTAGACTTTTCTAATTAGCAGACCAAAACACACCTAGTTAAAACTTGCCACAAACCAGACTAGGTCCAAATACTCCACACTGCAAGCAAGGAGAGGACTGCAGAGGACTGACAGGGAAAGAGCAACCTAAACACAACAGAGTGCACACAGCACAAACTTCTTGAAGTGCCAAGTCCTGGACAGTATATGACCTCTTCTTCATAAAGCCAGTACTCTCAAGAGCAGGAAACCTAACAGGTTTTCCTAACACAGAGAAGACAGAGATCTGGGCAAAATGCCAATATGGAGGAATTCATTCCAAAAGAACTGGAAGAGGTCATGGCCAGATATAAGTAACATGTAAGTAATATATCTGAACCAGGATTTAAAACAAAAATCATAAGGATACTAGCTGGGCTTGAGAAAAGCATAGAAGACACTACAAAATCCCTTTCTGCAGAGATAAAAGAAATAAAAACCAGCCTGGCAAAAATAAAAAATGGTATAGCCAAGATGCAAAACCAACTAAATGCAATGACAATGAGGATGGTGAAGCAGAGGAACAAATCAGAGGTACAGATCGTAAAATTATGGAAAATAATGAAGCTGAAAAGAAGAGGGAAAGAAAAGTACTGGATCATGAATGTAGACGTAGGGAACTCAGCAACTCCATAAAGCATAATAACATTCATATCATAGGAGTCCCTGAAGAAAAGAGAGAGAAAAGGGGGGAGAAGGTTTATTTGAACAAATTAAAGCTGAAAACTTCCCTAATCTGGAGAAGGTAACAGTCACCCAAATCCAAGAAACAGAGAACTCCCATCAAATTCAACAAAAGCCGGCCAAAATCAATACATACTGTAGTATACTCTGCAAAATATAGAGGTAAGGAAAGAATCCTGAAAGCAGAAAGGGAGAAGAAATCCCTAACCTACAAGGTAAGACAACTCAGGTTAGCAGTAGATCTCTCCACAGAAACATGGCAGGCCAGAAGGGACTGGCATGATATATTCAATGTGCTAAACGGGAAAAATATGCAGCCAAGAATACTTTATCCAGCAAGGCTATCATTTAGAACAGGAGAGATAAATAACATCCCAGACAAACAAAACCTAAAGGAGTTTGTGACCACTAAACCAGCCATGCAAACATATTAAAGGGGACCCTTTAAGTGGCAAAGACAAAAAGCAACAAAGACTAGAAAGGAAAAGAAAAAACCTCCAAAAACAGCAACTTTGCAAGTAACACAATGGCACTAATTTGTTATCTGTCAATAATTACTCTGAATGTAAATGAACTTAATGCTCCAGTCAAAATATACAAGGGTATCAGAATGGGTGAGAAAACAAGACCCATCTACATGCTACCTACAAGAGATACATAGGAGACCTCAAGACACCTCTAGATTGAAAGTGAGGGGATGGAGAACCATCTATCATGCTAATGGACTCCTAAAAAAGGATAGAGAAGCCACACTTATATCAGACAAACTAGACAAAACTACAATGAGATATCACCTCACACCTGTTGGAATGGCTAAAATTAAAAACACAAGAAACACTAAGTGTTGGCAAGATGTGGAGAAACAGGAACCCTTGTGCACTGTTGGGAATGCAAACTACTGCAGTTACTGCAGAAAACAGTATGGAGGCTCTTCAAAAATTAAAAAGACAATTACCATGTGATCCAGTAATTCCATAATTATTTACCCCCCCCAAAAAAAACACTAATTCAAAGAGATAAATGCACCCCTATGTTTATTGCAACATTATTTACAATAATCAAGATATGGTAAAAACCGAAGTGTCCATGGATAAAGAAGATATAGTACATCTATAAAAGAATATTACTCAGCCATAAAAAAGAATGAAATCTTGCCATTTGCAATGTCAGTGGAACTAAAGGGTGTAATGCTAAGTGAAATAAGTTAGAGAAAGACAAATACCACATGACTTCACTCATATGTGGAATTTAAGAAACAAATTAACAAAGAAAAAGGAGACAAACAAAAAACCAGACTCTTAACTATAGAGAACGCATGGTTACCAGTGGTAGGGGGGAGGGTGGGAGTATGGGTAAAATAGATGAAGGGGATTAAAAGTACACTTATCATAAAAATAAATTATAATCTTATGAGCACTTAGTAATGTATAAACATGTTGAATCACTATATTGAACATGTGAAAATAACATAACATTGTATGTTAAGTATAGTGGAATTAAAAAAAAATTTTTGAGCGTGTATGCACATATCCAACATCAGTAGAAATTAGATAGGGTTTTCAAATCTTTTTAAATATTTGCCAATTGAATAATTGTTGAAGTTACACTAAGTTTTTAGTGTGTTTGTTCCAGTATATTCATAAAGATATAATGGGATAAGTTGTTTAAGTCTGAGTATGAGTATTATTTTCCAGCATTCCAGTTTATCCCAATGTATATAGCCATGGTTGAAATCTAGGATGATAAATCAGTGCTTCACAAATGTCAGGGTACACATATTCATCACCTGGGATCTTATTAAAATGTAGATTCTGATACTGTAGGTCTGGGATGGGTCTTGGGATTTTGAATTTTAGCAGGCTCTCAGGTGAGGTTGCTGCTGCTTGCCATAGAGAACACTTTGAGGAGCAAGGTGCTCACATTGGTTTGAGTGCCTGGAATGCCTAGCTCCTGCCCCCCGAGACTGATATAATTGGCCTAGGATGTAGTCTGGTGCTAATTCTAATGTGTAAGAAAGCTTGAGAGTCTCAATGGCAAAGTGCATGATGATTTATCAATTTTAGCTATAATTTTATCAGTAGCTCTAATGTGATTCCCTTTGCCCGCTGCCTACCCTTCCTCTCATGTCAAAGTCTTTAATCCATTTTGAGTTGATTTTTGTGTCTGGTGTAATATAGGTTTCAATTTTCATTCTTATGCATGTGCATATCCAATTTTCCCAACAGTACTTATTGAGTATACTATACCTTCCCCATTATGGATTTTTGGCATCCTTGTTGAAGACTATTTGACCATATATATGTGGGTTTATTTCTGGGCTTTCTGTTTAGTTCTATTGGTCTATATGTCTGTCTTTATGCCAGTACCATATAGTTTTTATTACTGTAAGTCTGTAATATGTTTTGAATTCAGGAAGTGTGAGGCCTCCAGCTTTGTTTTTTCTCAAGACTGTTTGGTTATTTGGGTCTTTTGTGGTTCTAAATGAATTTAAGAGGAATTAATACCAATCTTTCTCAAACTCTTCCAGGAAAATGAAGAAGCAGGGACACTTCCAGACCCATTTTATGAGGCCAGTATTACTCTGATTCCAAAGCCAGAAAAAGACACTACAATAAAACTATATGCCAATATTTCTAATGAATATAAATGCAACAAATCTCAACAAACTGAATTCAACAGCACATTAAAATGATCATACATCATGACCAAGTGGGATTTATCCTTGGGGCATGAGGATAGTTGAACATAAGATAATCAATGAATGTGACACAAAACTTTGCTGAAAGAAATTAAAGAAACAAGTAAATGTAAAGATATATCTTGTTTGTGGAATAGAAGACTTAATACTGTCAAAACACCTGTGGTACCCAAAACAACCTAGAGATTCAATGTTATCCCTAAAAATCCCAATGCCATTGTTTACAGAAACAAAATCATCTATCTTTAAAAAGAGAAGAGACTCAGATAATTTTTTCAATGTTTATTTTTGTGAGAGAAAGAGATGGGGGGAGGGTCAGAGAGAGAGGGAGACAGAGGATTTGAAGTGGGTTCTGCACTGACAGCAGAAAACTCATGAACCAAGAGATCATGAGCTGAGCTGAAGTCAGACACTTAACAGACTGAGCCACCCAGGCGCCCCAAGACTCAAATAATTTTAATGTGAATTCTACTAAATCTTCTTAGAACAAAAAAAAAAAAAAACCACACCTATAATATGAAAACTATTCCAGAGCATATAAAAATGAAAATTTTTTCTCAATTTATTTTACAAGGCCAGAGTAATCAATCCTAATACCAAAACAGGACAAAGATGGTACTTATACACCTGAAAGAAAACTACATGTTAAGGTAGAGAGATACAAAATCCTAAATAGAAGTATTAGCAAGAGTGATGTCAGCAGCATGGTGTAATAAGACATCTGTTGTTTTTGCACCCCCTACCCCAAGAATCATTTAGCATCCATCCCACAGACAAAAGTGGCTTTGTGGGAGCTGTAGGATGATCCAGCTCCATATGCCAAGTGACTCAGGAAGAGTCAAACCACTCGTGCATTGGGTAAAGGGCATATAGACTTTGTTCCCAGGTATGAACCCTATAGTGGCCTGTCAACTGGCTCCCGTCCATCTTGGCCACAGTTCAGGAGTCCTTGGAAAACAATGATTTAGACAAGATCATGACCCAAGCCAAAGTACGATGCTTAATTGATTGAGCCACTCAAGTGCCCGAGCATCTGGCAAAATTTAACATTTATGATTAAAAATTCTCAACAGATTGAGTATAGAAAAGATACATCAACATAATAAAGGTCACAAAGGGCAAGCTATGACAACATCCACAATGGTGAAAGGTTGAAAGCTTTTCTACTAAGATCAGGAATGAGACAAAGGTGCTGACTCTCACCACTCATATTCATCATAATACTGGAAGTCCTAGCCAGAGCATTTAGACAAGAAAAAGAAATAAAAGGCATCCACATTGGAAAGGAAAAAAGTCAAATTATCTTTGCAGGTGATATGCTTTTATATCTAGAAAGTCTTAAATACTCCACCAAAACCTATTAGAGATAATCAATGAATCCAGAAAAGTTGCAGGATATAAAAACAAAACAGGGGTGCCTGGGTGGCCCAGTTGGTTAAGCGTCCGGCTTTGGCTCAGGTCATGATTTCGTGGTTCATGAGTTTGAGCCCTATGTCGTGCTCTGTGCTGACAGCTCGGAGCCTGGAGCCTGCTCTGGATTATGTCTCCCTCTTTTCTCTGTCCCTTCCTTGCTCATGCTCTCTTTCTCAAAAATAAACAAACATTAAAAAATAAAATAAAATAAAATAAAATAAAATAAAATAAAATAAAATAAAACAAAACACAAACAGTTGCATTTCTATATACTAACAACAAGAAAAAGAAATAAAGAAAACTATCCCATTTACATTAGCATCAAAAACAATAAAATACATAGGAATAAATTTACCAAGCAGGTGAAAGATCTGTACACTGAAAACTTTAAGAATTGCATGGAAAAAAACTGAAGACACAGATAAATGGAAAGATATCCTGTGTTCGTTGATCAGAAGAACTGATATGGTTAAAATGTCCATACTACTCAAAGCCATCTATAGATTCACTGCAACACCTATCAAAATTCCAATGACATGTTTTACAGAAATAGAAAAACAATCCTAAAATTCCTATGGACTCACAAAATACCCGGACTAGTCAGAGCAATCTCAAGAAAGAACTTAGCTGGAGGCATCATACTTCCTGAATTCAAACAATAATATAAAACTATATAATTAAAAACAGCATGATGCCAGCATTAAAAAACAGACATGCAGTCCAATGGAACATAATCAAAAGGTCAGAAATAAGCCCATGCATAAAGGGTCAACTAATATTTGACAAGGGTGCCAAGAATACTCAATGGGGAAATGACAGTGTCTTTGATAAACTGTGGTGGGAAAACTGGATAACCACATGCGCAAGAATAAAATTGGACCCCTGTCTTACACCATGCACAAAAATTAACTTGAAAAGGATTAAAGACTTAAAGTAAGACGGAAGCCAAAAAACTCCAAGGAGAGAACATAGGAAAAAAGTTCTTTCATATTGGTCCTGGAGATGATTTTCTGGATATTATACCAAAAGCACAAGCATATAAAAATGAAAAAATTTTTTCTCAATTTATTTTACAAGGCCAGAGTAATCTTAATACCTAAACAGGACAAAGATGGTACTTACACACCCGAAAGAAAACTACTTATTAAGGTAGAGAGATACAAAATCCTAAATAAAAATATTAGCAAGAGTGATGTCAGCAAAAATAAGTGGGACTATACTAATTTTAAAAACTACTGGGGCACCTGGGTGGCTCAGTCAGTTAAGTGGTGACTTTGGCTCAGGTCATGATCTCATGTTTTGTGAGTCTGAGCCCTGCATTGGGCTCTGTGCTGACAGCACGGAGCCTGGAGCCTGCTTCAGATTCTGTGTCTCCTCTCTCTGCACCTCCCTGCTTGACTCTGTCTCTGTCTCTCTCAAACATAAAACATTAAAAAATTAAAAAAAAAAAGAACCTTCTGCACAGCAAAAGACACAAACAGTAAAACAAACAAAAAGAAACTATGGAATAGAAGACAATATCTGCAAATCATATATCTGATAAGGGGCTAATTTCCATAATATATAAAGAACTTATACAACCCAACAGTAAAAAACCAAACAACCCAATTAAAAAATGGGCAGACAAAAGGTGCTCAACATCACATGTCATCAGGGAAATAAAAATCAAAGCCACAATGCAATATACCTCACATGTGTTAGAATGGCTATCATTAAAAAGACAGGAAATACCAAGTGTTGGCAAGGATGTGGAGAAAAGGAAGCCCTTGTGCGCCGTTGGTGGGAGTGCAAATTGATATAGCCAGTAAAGAAAACAGTATCGACATTCCTCAATAGATTAAAAATAGAACTACCATATGATCCAGCCATTTCTTTTCTGGGTATTCATGCCTTTCTCTATGAGAAAGAAGGAAAAGCTGCCATTTACAACAACTTAGATGAAACTTGAGGACACTATGTTATGTGAAATAAGAAAAACACAAATACTGTATTCTATCAATTATATATGGAACCAAAAAAGCCAAACTCAGAAACACAGATTAGAATGTTGATTACCACAAGCTGAAGGATTGGAGAAAATGGAGAGATGTTGATCAAATAGTACAAACTTTGGAGATCTAATGTACAGAAGGGTCATTATAGTTAACAATATAATATCCTTAAGTATTGCTAAGGGAATAAATCTTAAGAAATCTCACCACCGAAAAGAAATGGTAATTACATGAATTGATAGAGGTTTTTGCTAAGGCTTTGGTGGCAATCATTTCCCAATATATCAGTGTATCACGGTACACCTTAAAATTACACAATGCTACATACATCTCAATCATATCTCAAAAAATTATAGTAAAACAAATCAACAGTGATCAAATAAGTTTCATTCCAGGAATAAAAAGTAATTCTACACAGGAAAATCTGTTAATGTAATTCAGAACACTAGTAGATTAAAGGAGGAAATATACATGGTAATAGTATTTGGATTATAGTATTTTTTTTAACATTTATTCTGAGAGACAGAGTACACGCATGTACGTGAGCAGAAGGGCAGAGAAAGAGAGGGAGAGAGAGAATCCTAAGCAGGCCCCATGCTGTCAGTACAGAGCCTGATGTGGGGCTAGATCTCACAAGCCATGAAATCATGACCTGAGTCAAAATCAAGAGTTGGACACTTAACTGACCAAGCCACCCAGGCGCCCCGAGATTATAGTATCTTGAAAAATTATTTCCTGATTATTGTCTACCACTCTACACAAACTCTTGTTTTCTCCTTCTGGAATTTCTACTGAGTGCTTGTTATTATAGAAGGTTCTTCTATGACTATGAATTATTATTATTATGAATTATTTCTTTCTAGAAGATTCAATTTACCTCAGTCATTCTCAAATATTTTGATGTTCAGCATCTTTGTTAAATTTTCAACCCTTATACTGAACAGGGTTTATTACAAAGTGTACATAAACCCCCAAAACTAGAGGTTTTCTGATGGCAGCATGCATGCCTGGTACTGGTGGCCATTTGAAGTTGCACCTGTGTCTCCAGAGAAGCAAACCTAAAACACAGTTCCCATAGTCACTGACAACAAGGGTGAACCTGCCAATCAGTTACTCCACTCTGCCAGTTTCCAGGGTCCCCAGATTGTTACTGACAAACAATAAACATTAACATTTGTATGACTTAATCAGCTAAAAACTTCAGATGAAGTCGAAGGCTCCATTTATTTTAATCCCTGTCCAATCCCATTTTTCAATTCTTTCCCAGAAGCAACCACTATCATAAATTCTAGACCATGTTTTTTCTATACCTTTACCATATACATCCATCTACAGCAACCAGTGCCCCAAACCACCCATCTTACCCCAAACCACATAACCACACTATTCATAAGGGGAAGTGAAAGTTTTCTAATGACAATATGCATGTCCTGCACAGGGGACCAAAGGCAAATCACTCTCATATCCAGTAGGAAGCCAGCCTAAGATTAAGTTTCTCTTACCACTATTGCCCACAGTGAGCTTGTTAAAGAGGTACTCTGCCATAATGGCTTCTGGGGTCCCTTTCTTGCTATCTAGAATAAAAAAATATTAGTATTTACTTATTTTGATAAAGTAAAAGTTTTCAGGGTAAAGTAGAAGACCTCCTTTATTTTAATCCCTGCCCAATCCCATTTCCTTCACTCTTTCCCCAGATCAACCTCAGTCATAACTTTCAGGCAATGTTTTTATACTTTTACTATGCATAGGTTCCCACATTCTTCAGGGCTCTAAACCACCACCACCCACACTGCTTATGAGGGGAAGATTAATTTTGTGTTTTCCAGGGTCCCATGGAATACCTTCTCCCTCCATTTCTGGAGATCCTCAGCTGCATATGGATAGGGTTGGGTGGGTGGAGAGACTCCTGGATACCTACTATAAAACTTAAAAGGTGAAAGATGTGCATACACATCAACCAGAGACCTTTATTTATTTTGGAGCAAAATAACTTTATTGCAACCAAGTAACTTTATGGCAAAACTGGAAGGAAAAAAACTGGAACGTTTTCCAAGTGCAATACTGCAAAATGCATGCTCGGCATGGTGACCAGGGGAAGTTACCATGCACCCTGTGGCTATGGGAAGGCAGTCCCAACTCAGTTCTTGTCGCTGTTGCCCAGGGTGAGCTTGTCAAAGAGGTACTCTGCCAAGCCATCTTCCGGGGCCCCCATCTTGCGCAGGCTGGTGATGTAGCCCCCCAGCTCTTTGATGACCTTCACTTGCTCGGGCAGGTAGTTGGTCTCCAGGAAGCTGCACAGATGGGCGTCGTTCTTGTCAGTGGCCAGCTGGTGCAGGTCGAGCAGGCTCTGGTTCACGCTCTTCTCCAGGTGAAAGGCGCACTCCATGGCCTTCAGGCCACTCTCCCAGTTGTCGCGGTCAGGCTTCATGATGTCGTGGAGGCGGAGGCGGCCCCCACGCTGGTTCTGCAGCTGCATCAGCTTCTTGACACGCTCCTTCTCCTCATGGGACTGGCGCAGGAAGAACTTAGAGACATTCTCCAGGGCCACGTCATCATGGTCGAAATAGAAAGCCATCGACAGGTACACGTAGGAGGCGTAGAGCTCCAGGTTGATATGGCTGTTGATGGCGGCCTCGCATTCAGGGTGGTAGTTCTGGCGCACTTCAGAGAACGGCGCGGTGGCCATGGCTGGTGGCGCTGGCACCAAGGTCAAGGCAACTCTGAAGCGAGGACCCCGGAACAGGCAGTGGCGACGCCGAAGGCGGCGGCGGCCCCGAAGATTGCCCAGCTTGAATGGCGAGAGGAGCCAGAGGCACTCAGTGGCAATGGAGACCTCTAGGCAGCGTCCGTTGGGCTCGGACGCGGCAACAGCTCTGGGATAGAACAGAACTGGGGTCCGTTACAGGAAACGGGGGCGAGTTTCCGGTTTGGGGGAAGGGGAATAAGGGGTGTGGCGGGGCCGCGCATGCTCTGTTCCAGGTTCAGGTGGAGCCTAAGTGACGCAGGGAGACCCTGCGCTGAGCACCGTTTAAGAACTTTTTTTTTTAATGTTTATTTATTTTTGAGAAACGGAGTGAGTGAGCAAGCAAGGGAAAGATGGAGGGGCAGAGAGGGAGACACAGATTCCGAAGCAGACCCCAGGCTCTGGGCTGTCAGCACACAGCCTAGTGCAGGGCTTGAACCCAAGAACTCTAAGATCATGATGCTTAACCGACTGAGACACCCAGGCGCCCCCTGGGGTTTAAGATTTTAATTTTGCAATAATGTGTCCATTTTACAGTTACTTAATTTTATTGGTATAAAAAAGGGATCTTGAATGGATCCCTTTTATTACAGCCTGTTCCTATTCAAATATTCTCAGCCTTCTTATTCAAATTCATATTCCTATTCAAACTCATAGTTTTATTCAATTCACATTCTTATTCAAATTCTCAAAATTCTGAGTATGAATTTGGCTTTTTTGGTAACTCTGTTTCCTGTATTTTTTTTAACCTCAGAAATTGCTCAGTTTATGATCTTCTCTTTCACCTTCCTCAAATATTTCCCAAACTTTGTCCTTTCATATTTAGGAATAAAGGGCACATTTGATTAGCCTACATAATCAGCATGTATCTGATGTACAGTTGTGATGTCCATTTCACTAATAGGCTTTTCCTTGGAACGGGATTGCACAGTATGTCAATATAAAGAAGTAGTCTCCTCTTTGGGGGTACACGGCAGGGTGCTTGTAGGTAGGGTAGGGACCCTTCCTCTTGCCAAAACAAAAATGGCATTTCTGATGATGGAAAAGTAGTTATTTGTCCCTTCTAGGTAGATGTGTGCTTCTGTTTTATCCCTTCTTTTGTGCAGGTCTGCATTTGTCTCAACCTCATTCACTGTCTTTGGAGTGTAGTTTGGGGAGCCTAAAGGTCCAATACTACAAGTGCTTACTTCTAATTTAAGTAGGGTTTGGGGACATTTCAGAGCAGGGCAGATAAAACATCTGCTGTTCATAGTAGCTCTTTAATCACATGGTTGACCTGGGGACCTTCTGCAGTGTAACTGTTCAAGTTTCTATGCACATGCTTGGTTTTCTACTGCAGGTGTTTTGAGTTATCTGAATTAACTAATCTGATAGCACCCGCTTTTCCTGTCTTCCAAGAATTCCTCATAATTTCTGGTCTGATACTCATAATCCTTTTGTTTGTGTGTGTAGATTTTGTGCGTGTTTTTAGCCACCACTATGATTCAATTATCATTCTTTACTAAAAATTAAATAATTGTCTGAAAAGGTAATACATTCCCATGGGTCAAAACCACACAGCTGTCCTCTCTGCAGGCAACCAGTGTGGTATTACTTGTCACAATTAGGAGGAGGAAGAGGAAGAAAAGAAAGAATGCTGGAAACAGAAGAGAAGAAACTTTAAAATATATTCTTTAGAAGTGCCTTCTTCTCAAGTGCACATGGATCATTTACCAAGAAAAATCATATTCTGGGCCATAACCAAGTCTCAATAAATTTCAAATGATTCAAACCCTATTAACATTAAAAAAGGAAAACAAATATCTGAAATTGAAAATCTAAAGTTCTACCTTAAGGAACTAGAGAAAGAAGAGCAATATACACACAAACCAATCAGAAGGCAGGAAATGATAAAAGAACAAAAAATTCAGTGAAACACAAAACAAAAATATGTAAAACTAAATAAAGCCAAACAGAGATTCTTTGAGATTAAAAAAAAAAAAAAAGATAAATCTCTAGACAGACTGATCAGTAAAAAAAGAAGACAGAAATTACCAATATCAAGAATGAGAGAGAAGACATTACTACCAGTTATGAAAAGGGAACAATATTGCTATGACTGACTTAGGCTAATTATGATTTATCTCTAGCAACTAGATATGTTATTACTCCCCTAAACTGGGGTTCTCTTAGCAAGAAAGAAGGAGGTGAAATAGTTTTTATATCAGTAATCAACAGTTTCTGCCTCATTTCTATTCATTAGTAACTTAGAATACATTAATTCAAGCAATTACTTTCTTTTCTCTCCAATTATGTTGGTGGTAGGGCAAATCATAGTCAAACTGCCATTGAGCACAGGATTTCTAAGATAATGGAAGTGAGTAATACAAGAGCTGGCAGAGAAGGCAAAAAGAATGGTGTATATTGGAATAAATTATCTTTTTATGCTAAGTTGAAGAGATACTAAAATCCTTAGTAGATAATTATTTATCTCTGCTTTTGTCTAGAGTTTGCCCTGAGTTTTAACATTTTAAAATAGAAAATAAAGTGGGAGAGAACGGTTTTAATGAAAAACTAATATAAATTCTAGGTTAATGGGTAATTATTATTTTTGCTAGTTTATCTCATTTTAGTTATTAGTATGCACCTGAATCTTTACAATGTAATGTCTTTCAAAGTAATAAAAATGAATACCTGTAGAACTGAAAAGTTTCATTAACTTTAAATAGAACTAATTCTTTATCATCTCCTCTACCTCTTCAGACATCACTCTAGAATCATAATTAAACCTCATCAGTTTATTTAGCTTCAAGACAGCTCCCTTGAAAATGATCTTACCGTCAAACCAAACAAGTTCAGAATTGTCTAGAAGTTCAAGATGCCACTTCTCAGATAATAACAGGAAACCTCAGACTATGTCTATATTCACTCTTAACTGGCCCTATTATATTGCAAGTTTTATTAGGTTTTCTTCTCTTCAAGACATCCTGCCTTATGCTCTGGGTATATCAGCTACATGGTATGGTGCTTATAAGTACTAGATTAGTAATCAAAAGCTACAAGTTCCAATTCCAATCAGAAGTTGCATGCATCATTCGTCTTTTTGGCATTCACAATACTGGTCCAAAGATGAAAAGAATATTACCTTTGCCTGTCCCAAATGGTATTGTTTCCAAGCATTTTAAAACAATAAAATTAAAAATCTAGCTAAAAGTAGGTGCCAACCACCAATTTTTCCATTTCAATCATATCTGAACTTGAAAAAACTAAGTTGTTTCATTGGAAAACCCCTGGCATAACCATCAATTAAATTAGGAGAGAATTATGTTCAATGCAGAAGGAGGGGATGGGAAGGGAGGGAAGACACTGAATTAGGAGACCTGGGTCCTATTTTCGGCTGTACCAATCAGTATCTCGCTATGGAAAAAGGAGTAAAATGACTTCTGTGGGGCTATTTTAAAAATGAAGAGCTTAACCTATTTGGTTTTCATGGACCCTATCGATTATAAATATAATTGGTCTATTCCATGAATCTTTCTTCAACAGTGGAATGGAAAGAAAAATCAGCTTTTAGTCTATTCATGATAAGCAGTGACTGGTAGCAAATATTAGCTTTGGGAATGGGATGATACCTTAATGTTCAAATAATCATGCTGTTCTAAGTTATGGCATTAGTGCCACTCTATAAAATATACAATTCAAGAAAAGACAGAGCCCTCTTTTCTCAGTTGGTTGTTGTATGTACAGTGGAGGAGCAGATCCTCTGTTTCAGCTTGATGGTACCCAGGCTCCCAATGCAAAGGTATATGAGGTAAACAAAATTAGGCATGCAGGGCAAAAATGCCCCCCAATTTAGTACTGTACCAGAAAAGCTACTTTCACAGGAAGAAAGGGCCAAGTTAGGTAAACAGATAAATTGAGCTATAGACCACTGCTTTGCAGGTGAAGCAGCCCAGAGCGGAGATGGTTAACAAAAGAAAAGGTGCCTTGTTAACCCTGAGGTTATTCCGCCTGACTGTCTCATCCCCTAGGCTAGCTAAGTTAGACACGGCATCTCCTGTCTGCCATTAACAACCATCTGCCCATCTGCCCAACGCCAGGATTTTGTTTTATATTGACCCAAACCCCAAACACTGTATATCTTCCAAATACCCCTCTTCCCTCACATCCCCAAGTTAATGTTCACAGTTTGTCTCTTTGTGCCGCCAATCACGTTTGTAAGCCTTCTGATCTTAATAAATACAGGGCAAAGACCCTTATTTGGGGCTCCTGTCTTTTCCCAGACATACACCATCTCTCACCTTAATCCTGTGTCCTGCTCTTTTGTTGGCCAAAAGGGAACTTTAGACTTAGAGTCTATGACACCAATTTCCTTTGCCACTGATTTGATTGTATCTTGGAAGTGGCTAAATGGAATTTTATTTCTACAGTTACTGATATTCAAACTATGAGGGCCACTGTCAGCCTTGTCCTGGGGAGACTATACCCTAACACCCGTGTGGGAAGAAACCAAGGACAACCCCAAATATTAAAGGAATCAGCAGCTACCTACTATAACAGAAACTGATTTACAGTAGTGACCACACCCAGATGGGAATTTCTGAGGAGTGGGCACGAGAGGTGATTAGCTGCTGTATTTTATTAAATATACCATGAATCGAAAAGCACATTATTTTTTTATGTATTAAAAAAGGAAAAAAGGAAGGAGCGCCTGGGTGCCTCAGTCGGTTAAGCGTCCGACTTTGGCTCAGGTCATGATCTCATGGTTCATGGGTTCGAGTCCCACATCAGGCTCTGTGCTGACAGCTCAGAGCCTGGAGCCTGTTCTGTGTCTCCCTCTCTCTATGCCCCTCCCCTGCTCATGCTTTGTCTCTCAAAAATGAATGACCATTAAAAAAAAAAAAAAGGAAAAAAGGGGCACCTGTGTGGCTCAGTCAGTTAAGCATCCCATTCTTGATCTCAGCTCAGGTCATGATCTGGCTGTTGGTGAGTTCGAGTAGTGTGGAGCCTGCTTGAGATTCTGTTTCTCCTTCTCTCTGCCCATCCCCTGCTTGTGCTCTCTCTCTCTCTCTCAAAATAAACAAACAAACAAACAAAAAACCTTTAAAAAAGGGGAAAAAACATGCTTTAAACTAATCCATGATGTCACTGATAAGCTGAACTTCAATTTCAGAGAAAATGTGAATAAATGATCAGAGAATCAATGAAATATGGTAATATTTTTTTACTCACTTGTCTGAATACATCTATCAAAGTAGACACTTTTAAAATACTCATAACTGTTTAAACTTTTTGGTAATTTATTTGTGGCCTTAATAGTCTACAGTATTATGTAGACACAAAACATTAATAAAGAAAAAAATTGTCATTTTCTGTTGGATATTGTGTCATTTTACATTTCGGTCTCATTCTAAAATGGGTGGTTTCCAACTTTTTTCTTTCCCTTTTTGGAGTGGGAGGTTTAGTGTATTAGACTAAGGAATATAATTGCTTGAGAAACAGGTAAACCCCACTTCTGAATTCATAGCTAACCTCCTCCTAGCATGCTATGGGAGGCATGTGACATCATCTTTCAAATGAAGAGATGCATAACCATTTATACCAAGCAAAGTTGCTGATCTAGGTTTCTACTCACATCCCAATTTGAATGTGAAAGTTTTATTCTCATCAATTACACTGACTGATTGCAGCTCACTGTTAGATAATGTGAGTCATTTCTAACAAGGACAGTACTGTCTACCAAGTAGTTAAGCATCCCAAAGCAGCAGCACAGTGGCTGACAGGGCCACTAGAATCACTACTACACATGCTAGGCTAGTGTGTCACATTTCATGGATTCACAGTTCTTGTTTAGACCCTAAGACTTTGAACAACTGAGGGGAGCTCAGTTATTCCAAGAAAGTCAGTTACAGGATACATGTATGAAGAGAACACTAATATTTCATTCCCTGAGTGGACATCTGCTTAAGCTGTGGAATAGCTGATGTACCCCCAATACTGCACTCTATGCCCATATGAAGGGCAGGGTATATTTGAGGAAAAGCAACAGAGTCAGCGATGGTATAGATCTTTCCCGAGGCGGAAAACAAGGGTGTTCAAGGGGCACCTGGTGGCTCAATCAGTTAAGCATCTGACTTTGGCTCAGGTCATGATCTCACAATCCGTGACTTAGAGCTCTGTGCTGACAACTCAGAGCCTGGAGCCTGCTTCAGATTCTGTGTCTCCCTCTTTCTTCATGCCCTTCCCCCACTCACACTCTGTATCTCTCTCTCAAAAAATAAATAAACATTAAAAAAAAAACCAAAAACAAGGGTGTAGGAATTTTCCACTGGTTCAGTGGATACTGTGGAAAACCTGAGCCATGTTGCAGCTACTCTGCACCAGAGGGCTGTTTGCCAGGCAAAAGGCCCCAACAAGGATATGAAGCATGCATACTAGGATAGAAGCCAGCTGGGGAAGGGGTTGGTAGAGGCCAACCAACACAGGACCATAACTCCTATTTCTGGAACTGTGTTGTACAGAGGTTTCTTTTAGGACCCCCTGAAGAACACCATGCACCTCCCACCCAACTTATAATTAGGCCCACCAAAGATTTAGTGACAGACAAAAAGAGGATACAGCAATACCAGCTAACTTAGAGACCTCTGTCCCCTTCCACCTCATTCCCCCCAAAATACTAAAGGAAAGAAAATGGGAAGGGTAACGTTAAAGGGCAAATCATGCTCCTCTCTTTGCTTCATGATCTTAAGGTCAAGGTCTAGCAGGAGCTGAAGGAGCAAAGGAGAAAAAGGTGGGCATAAAGCAAAGCTAACAGGAAGTTTTAAATGGGAGAGAGTGGGGCACATGGGTGGCCTAGTTGGTTAAGTGTCCAACTTTGGCTCAGGTCATGATCTCACAGTCCGTGGGTTCAAGCCCCGCATCAGGCTCTGTGCTAACAGCTCAGAGCCTGGAGCCTACTTCAGATTCTGTGTCTCCCTCTCTCTCCGCCCCTCCCCTGCTTGCACACTTCTCTTCTCTTCTCTCTCTCAAAAGTAAATATTAAAAAATTTTAAAAAAACATAAATGGGAGAAAAGGTATGAGTTTTTATGCCCAAAAGTGCCCAGAAAGGTAGATCATATCTCCCTATCTCTAAGGAATAGGAGTTTAGACTGTCAAACTAGGGTGGCTACACAAAGCAGGGTCTCTTTAGACACCTGAATCATCATTTATGTGACCTCAAATTCTGGTGCAATATTGCCATGGAACTCTTGGATGTCCACCAGATCCATTAGAAGAATATCTTCTGCCAAATTAATTCTGATGAGGTATACTGATGAGTTCTGAAATTCTATGTGTCTTTAGTGTAACCATGGGTAAACAGCATATATGGAAGTTAAACAGGGCATCATTAACTAGATATTGTTGCTTGTAATATGCAGAGTTACATTAACTATATGGTGGAGATGACTGTACAAGTGACAAAAATGGGCCCAGTATTCCTGCCAGTACTCAGTCTATGAAGACAGGTTTGAAAAAGATTAACTGGCAGTAGGAGAGGAAATGAGGTAACTTCAGGTCAAGGTTAACAAACTGCTCGCATGTCCACTGCTTTGGTAATATACAGTCTGAAACCCTCCAAATTAAGTTCGGACCATAACCTGAAAGAAATAACTGAGACTAGATAAGATTCATAATCTATAAAAGGGCCTGAATGCCAGAGAATAAAACACCACTAATTTTAAAAGAGCAACTAGAATATAAAGGAACCAGTCCTAGAACCCTTTGGGTTGAAGGGACTAGTGAGCCCCACTATTTACATTCCCTCTCCACCTTGACTGTACAGATGGGAGTAGAGTCTGGGCGCCCCAGCTCACACCAGCCCCAGCGTTCCCAATAAGGTGACCCCAGCAATGCACACACCAGGACAGCCCTGGACAGTGTCCACTATAGCTCTAGTCATCTCACCAAGGCAACACGGGTACAAAACATCCCAGGACACCCCAGCATTACACCCACTTGATCTCCAGGGGACTCACTGTGGCACCCCCTATGCAGAGTGCCCCATGATATCCTAGACCATACTGGTTTCAAGTCTACTGTGTTTCCAGGGTACCCTCTGCCCAGAAAGCCCCAGGACACCCCAGCTTGTGCCCACTTCAGTTCCAGCTGTCCAACCTGGGTGGTCACAGCTTGGAGTGCCTTGGGACTGCCAGCCCATGCCCATTAAAACTCCAGCCAACCAGCCAAAGCTGCCAGGGGCACACAGTCTAAAAAGGGGATGTCCCTACACAAGGCCATTCTTCAAGTTTAGGAGACGTAGATATTCTGCCTAATTCATAGACACAAACACAGAAAGTCAAACAAAGTGAGGAGACAGAGAAATATGCTCCAAATGAAAGAATGAGACAAAACCCCAGAAAAAGAATGAAATGAAACAGAGGTAAGCAATCTACCTCATAAAAAGTTCAAAGTAATAGTCATAAAGATGCTCACCAGACTAGAGAAGAGTAGGTGAACTCAATGACAACTTCAACAAAGAGATAGAAAATATTTAAAAAAAAAAAAAAGAATCAGAGTTGAAGAATACAGTAAATAAAATGTAAAATACACTAAAAGGAATCAACAGATTAGAGGATCCAGAAAACAGAACAGCAATCTGGAAGATAGTGTAATGTTAAGCACACTGCTGAACAACAAAATGAAAACAGAATTCTAAAAAGTAAGAATAGAGTAAAGGGCTCTTTAGGACAATATCCAGCATATTAACATTTACATGAGAGAGATCCCAGAAGAAGAAAGAGAGAAAGCAGCAGAAAATAACGTGAAGAAATAAGAGCTGAAAATTTTCCCAACCTAGGGAAGAAAATGGACATCCAAGTCCAGGAATAAAAGAGACCCCCAAATAAGATGAACTCAAGGAGGTCTACACCAAGACAGATAATAATTAGAATGTCAAAGATTAAAGATGAGCAGGGAATCTTAAAAGCACCAAGAAAAAAGCAACCAGTTATATACAAGGGAAACCCCATATGGCTTTTCAGCTGATTTTTCAGCAGATACTTTACAGGCTAGGAGTGGCATGATATGTTCAAAGTGCTAAAAGGAAAAAACCCACAACCAAGAATACTCTACCCAGCAAGGTTACCATGTAGAACCGTGGAGAGGAAGAGTTTCCCAGACAAACAAGTTAAAGGAGTTCAACACCACTAAAATGGCCTTACAAGAAACGTTAAAGGGACTTTTTTCAGCAGAAAAGGACATAATTAGAAGATAATTATGAAAGGAAAAAAATTTCACAAGTAAAAGCAAACATACAGTAAAGGCAGTAGATCACTTATAATGCTAGTATGAAGGTTAAAGACAAAAATAGTAAAATCAGTTATATCTAAAAAATAGTTAAGGTGATTCAAAAAATAAAAATATATAAAATGTGACAACATATCCATAAAATGGGAGTAAAAATAAAGTTATTTTTTAGAATGTGTTCAAATTTAAACAAATTATCAAATTAATACAGACTCCTATATACTTAGGATATATGAACCTCATGGTAACATCAAACCCAAAACCTATAATAGATACACTAAAAATAAAGAGAAAGGAATCCAAGCATAACACTAAATTAAGTCATCAATTACAAAGAAAGAGAGCCAGAAAAGAAGGAATAGAGAAGTAGTACAAAAACAACTAAAAAAATTAACAAATGGCAATAAGTTTATATCTACCAATAATTACTTTAAATATAAAAGTCTAAATGCTCCAATCAAAAGACACAGGGTAGGGGAGCCTGGGTGGCTCAGTAGGTTAAGTGTCCAACTCTTGATTTCGACTCAAGTCATGATCTCATGGTCCATGGGATCAAGCCCCGCACTGACAGCATGGAGCCTACTGGGATTTTCTCTCTCTCCCTCTGCCCCTCCCCCAGACACACTCTCTCTCTCAAAAATAAACAGTAAAAAAAAGCCATAGGGTAAAGGAGTGCATAAAAAAAGTAAAAAGACCCATCTATATACTGCCTATAAGTGACTCACTTCAGACCTAAAGACACATACAGACTGAAAGTGAAGGGATGGAAAAAAATTTTCCACAGAAGTGGAAGCAAAAAAAAAAAAAAAAGCCATACTTATATCAGACAAAACATATGGCATTACTAATTACAAAAAAGGCATTACTAATGATAAAGGGATCAATCCAACAAGAGGATATAACAGTTGTAAATATGTATGCACCCAACATTAAAGCACCTGAATACATGAAAGCACCTAAATGTTAAGACAGAAAGGGAGAAATTGACAGTAAAACAGTAATATTAGGGGACTTTAACACCCCACTTACATCAATGGATAGATCATCCAGTCAGAAAATTAACAAGGAAACAGTGACTCTGAATGACACATTAGACCAGATGGTCCTAACAGATATATACAGAACATTCCATCCAAAACCAGCAGAATATACACTCTTTTCAAGTTCAAATGGAGAATTCTCCAGGACAGGTCATAGCTTAGGCCATAAAACAAGTTTCAATAAATTTAACAAAACTGAAATAATATCAATAATATCAAGCATCTGTTTTGATCATAACAGTATGAAACCAGAAATCAAGTACAAGAAGAAAAGTGGAAAAACACAAATATGTGGAGGCTAAGCCAAATGCTACTAAACAACCAATGGGCCAATGAAGAAATCAAAAAGCAAATCAAAAAACGCATGGAGACTAATGAAAATAAAAACATAACAGTCCAAAATATTTGGGACACAGTGAAAGTAGTTCTAAGAGGAAAGTTAATAGTGATATAGGCCTACCTGAAGAAACAAGAAAAATCTTAAATAAATAATCTAACTTTATGCCTAAAGGAACTAGAATAACAACGAAGCCCAAAGTTAGTAGAATAAAGGAAATAATAAAGATCAGAGTGGAAGTAAATGACATAGAGACCAAAAAAAAAAAAACAAAAAAAAAACACAACAAAAAACACAAAACAACAACAACATAAGAAAAGATCAATGAAACCAAGAGCTGGCTCTTTGAAAAAATAAAATTGATAAACTTTCAGCCAGACTCATCAAGAAAAAAAAGAGGACACAAATAAACAAAATCAGAAATGAAAGAGAAGTTGACACCACAGAAGTGCAAAGGATTATAAGAGACTGCTGTGAAAAATTATATGCCAACAAATTGAACACCATTAAAGAAATGGATAAATATCTAGAAGTACACAATCTTCCAAAACTTAATCAGGAAGAAAGAGAAAATCTGAACAGACTGATTACTAGTGATGAAACTGAATTTTATAATAAAAAAAAAACTACCAACAAACAAAAGTCCAGGACCAGATGGCTTCATAGGTGAATTTTACCAAACATTTAAAGAGTTCATCCTTATTCTCCTCAAACTATTCCAAAAATTGAAGAGTACCTAACACTTCCAAATTCATTCCATGAGGCCATCAAAGACACTAAACGAAGATACACAAACCACTAAACAAAAAGAAAACTACAGGCTAATATCCCTGGTGAAACATAGATACAAAAATCTTCAATAAAATATTAGTAAACTGAATTCAATAATCCATTAAAAGAATCATTCACCATGATCAAGGGGTATTCTTACTGCAGGGATGCAAGGATGATTGAATATTCGCAAATCAACCAATGTGATACACCACATTCACAAAATAAAGGATAAAAATTATATGATCATCTCAATAGATACAGAAAAGCCATCTGGCAATATCTGATATCCATTCATGATAAAAACTCTCAACAAAGTGGGTATAGAGGGAATATACCTCAACATATTAAAGGCCACAAACGATAAACCCACAGCTAAAATCATACTCAATGGTGAAAAACTGACACTTTTCCTCTATGATCAGAAACAAGACAGGGAATTTCAAAATACACACAAAATAACATACTTTGGGCCCTGCCTAATTTACTCTCTCAGGAAATCCCAAAAGAAGTAGTGAGGAAGCTCCACTAGGAAGCCCCAGGATGGGCCTAAGGAAGATGTGGATGAAAATGCAGAATATGGCTAGGAGATGGTGGCAGCAATGCCCCACATTTGCCTATGTGTCTATGCCCAAACTTGATTCCTACCTCCTTTCTTTACTGAAGTCCATCATCCCTCAAAGGGCAAAGTTCTGAATCAGTGGCTCGAGTGCCATCAGAGGCTAAGTGAAATAGGAATTTCCCTGATGATGCCAAAGTATCTGAGTTTGGGCCTGAAAGTGTGATGAGAAATCTCTGGGCAACTAGCGACTAACTCTAAAATACCTCAGACACTGAACACTTCTTGTAATTGCTATTCCCACCCAAAAGTGTTTACATGCTATCTCCTGCCATAGGCTCTAAATTGAGATCTCCGGTGTAACTTTTGTAACAAAACCTAGTATTAAGGGGCGCTGCATAGTTTTTTCTTCAACTTCTCTTTCAACAATTTTCACACAAAACAAATTTAAATAGCAACACTTTGGAATGACAGGTATTATCGAAAAAGCAATAGTTGAACTTAAGGTCTAAAACGCCTGGATATGGGGCGCCTGGGTGGCTCAGTCGGTTAAGCGTCCGACTTCAGCTCAGGTCACGATCTCACGGTCCGTGAGTTCGAGCCCCGCATCGGGCTCTGGGCTGATGGCTCAGAGCCTGGAGCCTGCTTCCGACTCTGTGTCTCCCTCTCTCTCTGACCCTCCCCTGTTCATGCTCTGTCTCTCCCTGTCTCAAAAATAAATAAAAATGTTAAAAAAAAATAAAAAAAAAAATAAAACGCCTGGATATTACTGACTCAGTTTCTAAAATGCAACCACAGCTTGGGGTGGAGTAGAGCATGGAGCACCCAGGGAATAGGAATAAAGACTTGCAATGATGCACTCAGACAGGACAATCATCCACACCCCTGGGTATATCACACACTGCAAAGCTTTTTGAGTATTCCAACTAAGAGGTTTTAGTTGAACCACTTGCTTCACAATGTTATAAAATGTTATCTGCTGATCACCCACCTTAGAATCCCTAAGACTGCTCATGAAAGGAAGTTCCCTGGCCCCCTGGAGACCTATGGACCCTAAAATGTGCTTTTTTAAAATAAATTTTATTTTGTAGTAATTCTAGATTTATAGCAAAGTTGCAATGACAGTACAAAGTACTTTCCTATACTCCTCAGCCAGTATCCACTAACATTAGCATCTTACATTGGAATGGTATATTTGTTAGAAATAGTGAACTAGGGGCACCTGGGTGGCTCAGCTGGTTAGGCATCCAACTTCGTTCAGGTCATGATATCACAGTTTTTGAGTTTGAGCCCTGCATCGGGCTCTGTGCTAACAGCTCAGAACATGGAGCCTGCTTTGGATTTTGTGTCTCCCTCTCTCTCTGCACCTCCCCCACTTGCACTCTGTTTCTCTCTCAAAAATAAATAAATACTGGGGTGCCTGCCTGGGTGGCTCAGTCGGTTGAGCATCCGACTTCGGCTCAGGTCATGAGCTCACAGTCCGTGAGTTCAAGCCCCGCATCGGGCTCTGTGCTGACAGCTCAGAGCCTGGAGCCTGCTTCGGATTCTGTGTCTCCCTCTCTCTCTGCCCCTAACCCACTCGCATTCTGTCTCTGTCTCTCTCAAAAATAAATAAACATTAAAAAAATAAAATAATAAAATAAAATAAATAAATATTTTTTTAAAATTTTTAAAAAGAAATAGTGATCCAAAACTGGTCCATTATTATTAACAGCTGATTTGGATTTCAGTAGTTTTCCCACTAATGACTGTGATCCACAATCCAATGCATACTGTGTTTATTTTTTTTAAATTTTGTTTAATGTTTATTTTTGAAAGAGACAGCATGAGTTGGGGAAGGGCAGAGAGAGAGGGAGACACAGAATCCAAAGCAGGCTCGAGGCTCTGAGTCAGCACAGAGCCCTATGCGGGGCTCAAACCCACAGACTGTGAGATCATGGACTGAGACACCCAGGTACCCCAAATCCACACAGCATTTAATCATCATGTCTACTTAGTCTCCTCTGGTCTGAGACAGCCTTTTCCTTTTTCATGATCTTGCCAGTTTTGAGGAGTCAAGTATTTTAGAGAATGTCTCTCAATTTGGATGTCTTTGGTAATTTTCTCATGATCCCATTGAGGTTATGGGTTTGTGGGGAAAATACCACAGAAGTGAATTCCCTTCTCATCACATGATATACATCACGACTTATCACTGATGATACTAACCTTGATCACCTGGTCAAGGGAGTATCTGCCAGGTTTGTCCACTGTAAGTTCTTTCCCAGCACTTTCCATACTCTATTTCTTGGGAACGGATCCTTAAACGCAAGCTACACACAAGAAAGGCAGAGAATTAAGTTCTGCCTCCTAGAGATGGGAGTATTTGTATACATAATTTGGAATTATTGTGTACTATGTATTTTTCTCACCTATTTATTTTTTCACTCATTTATATCACTGGGGACTCTGATGCATTTACTATATGCTTTGGTTTATAACCCAATACTACATTACTTGTTACTCAAATTGTTCCAGCTTTGGCCACTGGGAGCTCCTTCAAGTTGGCTCCTGTGTCCCCCTGACATCCTCCCACTCTTTTTTTTTCTTTTTTAGCACTTTCTTACTTTCTAGTAATACAATATACTCCAATTCATCGTGTATTCTCATTGCCTCAGCCCTAGAATCAGCCATTCCCCTCAAAGAGTCGTGGTTTTTTCTTTTACTGGTAGAATAGTATTAGAAACCCGGATCAAGATGCTAGGTAGAATTATGCAGTTTTGACAAGCAGCCAACCTGATTCTTGTGCACTCTAGTCAACTCTAAGGACAACTATTTTGAAAAGTCAAGCACAAATAAACTAGAAATAATTTGTGAAGAAAAGTTCTGAAATAGATGTTTTAAAGAATCACTAATACTTTATTCATGTTAGCTCAAAATTTAAAGTTCTAACATGCAAAGCACCCTGATGGGCTAAGAGAAAGGAAAAAACAAAATAATGGAAGAGATCAAATAATGATTCCTAAATAAAGTGACTGCAATTGAGCACCTAAAAACTAGAATAGAATTTATTTACTGGGAGCATTCTCTGTGCCAAGCACTAAGCTAAGTGCACAGCCACAAACCTAAAGCTGTAGGTATAATTTCTCCTGTTTAAAAGATACGGAAAATGATGCCTAGAAAGGTATAATGTTTGCACAAAGCAATACCAGTCAGTAGGTGGCAGAGTTGAGACACCAAATCAGGTCCGTGTCATTCTGAAGGCCAAGGATTTTGGCACAGAATTCTGATAACTACTGCTTATGTGAGATTCTGTGTGTACACAGGCTGTCTCTATCACATCTCAAATGCCATGATGGAAGGTCAGCTTAATCATTGTTTTATGTCCTGTGTCTGTTATACAGCAGGTACTCAGCAGATAAATCTGATTAAATCTGGCCAAATCTCTACATGGTGAAAATGAGAACCACAAAGTACATTTGCTTCCATTGTATGTTATAATTAGACTTGTGTTCCAAATTAGATAAAATATGACGAAAAAAATCCCACCCCATCCTACTGAAAGAATACTTCTAAATTAACACACTTCAGATTTGGGGATGATGAAAATAGGTATGAATAAACCTGTTCTGAGTAATAAATTTTAGTAAACAAAAAGATAGTTATTTAATAAGTAGTCTAACAGTAAGCAAATCACAAAAGTCAATCATTTTCTTCACTGTCGTAATTAATCAATCATGAACGTCAAAGATGAAACTGTGTTGTTCAGTGTTTCTTAATACAGAGCAGATCCTTCTTAACATATAACAAACACTGAAACAGATTAAGGATTAGAAACCATTTCTATTACACTATTATATAAAGAAGGAAAGGAACCTAACACCAATAAAAAAAACTTTTAAAATTAAGTCCACATGTATCAGCTAATTTGTGAATAAGTTTTAGATCACTACTTCCTATGAAATAAATGTATCTCATAATATGCCAATCCAGTTGTTCCTTCTTTCATTCATCAAATATTTAATTAATTCCTATTACGTGCCAGCACTGTTTTATATTGTAAGGACCATAGCTATGACCAAAACAGACAAGAAATGCTGCTGTTATAAAGCTAACGGTTCTCAAGGGAGGGTAACAATAAATAAAAACAACAAATGTCAGATGGTGATAGGTGCTAGAAAGGAAAATTCACAGAAGGGGCAAGAGGTTGCAATTTAAGGTAAGATATGTCCTCACTGAGAATGTGAACTTGACCTGAGAGTGGTGAGAGAGCTCAGACATATCTATCAGGAAGAGGAAAATACAAGTGCCAAAGTCATGAGGCAGGACATGTTCTGCATGTATGTAAGGAGCCACAAGAAAGCCAGAGCAAAGTGAGTGAAGAGTGGAGGGTCACAGGAGATGTGGTAAAGAAGAAACTGCAGCCACAGTGAATGAGTGGAGTGGAGCAAGATGGGGACTGCTAGCATAGTGCCTTCTGGGTGATTCTGAGCACTTCGACTTTTACTAACATGGAACACCATTACAGACAAGGTACTTTAAAAGATCACTCTGCCTTGCTGTTTTGAGAATCAACAACAAAAGGGGGGGGGGGCAAGAAATCATACAGATGAGAGAGTGATGGCTGGGATGTAAAGTGGTAACAAGTAAAAAGAGCTAAAATGTGGTTAGGTTCTGAATATATTTTCATGTTAGAACCAACACTATCAGCAGATGAGATGTGAATATGAAATAGAAGAGTCAGGAATAACAACAAGGTTTGGGGGCTTAGTAAAGAGATGGCTGGAAAGACAGTTACCACTTACTGAGATCAGAAAGGCTGTGGTAGAAGCAGATTGTTTTGGAAGGGACATGAATTTGTTTATGTAGAGTTTAAGGATTCCAAGAGGAGATGCTTAGTAAGCAGTCACATAGTTTTGAAGTGCAGGGTGGCCCTCCAGGATATAAATTTTGGAATCATTACCCTTTCAAGCCATGAGACTAGGAAACCCCATCAGGGGAGTGAATACAGACAGAACAGAGTTTCAAGACAGAAGGTAGTTGCTGGAGGGGGATGTGGGGTGAAGAGAGGTTTTTTTTAAAAGGCGTGTAGACTAATGAGAATGAATCTATCAGAGGGGAAAAGATGATGCTGGAAAGTGCAGAGAATTGCTTGAGCAATTGCTGAAGGAGTTTCGTCTATTTGCTTCAAAGAGTGCTGGAATGCAGCATCCTATCTCTATGCAGAGGAAAGGACACATAGAAGCACTGATGCATAATGGCCAGAAAGCTAAGCATTAAAAATATTGTTCACCTTGAAAGCAATACAAGGGGTCAGAGGGGTAAGTAAGATATACAATTAACACATAAAAATCAATAGCCTACTAAACATGTATCTGACAATGGATTTGTATCTAGAATATATAAAGAATTCTCAAAATTCAATAATAAAGGAAAACAATCCAACTAGAAAATAAGCAAAAGACATGAAGGGAGATTTCACAAAAGAGAATATATCAATAGAAAATAAATATATGAAAAAATGTTTGACATCATTAGCCATTAAGGAAATGGAAATTAAAACCACAATGTGACATCACTATACACCTATCAGAATGACTAAAATAAACACCACCAAGTGCTGGTGAGTATGCAGAGAAACTGGATCACTCAAATATTGCTGGGGGAAATGTAAAATGGTAATCTGTATAATGACAAATTAGTTTGTCCGTGCCCTTAAGAGTTATATATATACTTACCACACAACCCAACAACTATATTCCTGGGGATTTACCAAAGAGAAATAAAAACTTAGGTATACAAAAAAACCTACAAACAAATATTTACAGCAGCTTTCTCAGTAAGAGCCAATATTGCAAACAACCCAGATGTCCTTCAATGAATGAATGCTTCAACAAACTATGGTACATCCATACCAATGGACTACTACTCAGAAATAAAAAGGAATGCACTACTGATACATACAACTTGGATGAATCTCAGAAGCATTATACTGAGTGTAAAAAGCCAATATCAAAAGATTCCATATCATATTATATAATTCCATTTATATAACATTCTTGCAATGACAGAATTATAGAAGTGGGGAACAGATCAGTGATTACCAAAGGTTAGGGATGGTGGTGGGAGAGGAGGTATGTGACTATCAAGGGAAGATTTTGTGATGATGACAGAATTCTGAATCTTAACTGTAGTGGTGATGACAAGAATCTACCCAAGTGACAAGATGGCACAGAACTATATACACAGAGTGTACCAATGTCAGTTTCCTAGTTTTGATACTGTACTACACTTATAGATATAACCACTGGAGAAAACTGGGTTAAAGTCTACAATGGGACCACTCTGTATTATCTTTGTAATTTTCTGTGACTCTATAATTATCTCAAAATAAAAAGTTTAAAAACCAGAATGCATCTGTGGAAGTATAACTTTGACCATGAGATTTCTTAGGCCTCATATCAAAATAAGTATATGGTTTGTTAATTTAAAAAAGTCAATACCTATTCGGGGTCTTTTGTGGTTCCATACAAATTTTAGGATGGTTTGTTCTAGCTCTGTGAAGAATGCTGGTGTTATTTTGATACAGATTGCATTGAATGTGTAGATTGCTTTGGGCAGTAGAGACATTCTAACAATATTTGTCCTGCCAATCCATGAGCATTAAATGTTTTTCCATTTCTTTGTGTCTTCTTCTATTTCTTTCATAAGCCTTCTATAGTTTTCAGAGTACAAATCTTTTACCTCTTTGGTTAGGTTTATTCCTAGCTATCTTACAGGTTTTGGTGCGATTGTAAATATGGAAGTTCCTCGAAAAAATTAAAAATAAAGCTACCCTACGACCCAGCAATTGCATACTACCAGGTATTTACCCAAAGAATATAAAAATGCTGATTTGAAGGGGCACATGCACCCCAAAGTTTATAGCAGCGCCATCAACAACAGCCAAATTATGGCAAGAACCCAAATGTCCACTGACTGACGAATGGATAAAGAAGATGTGGTATGTGTGTGTACACACACACACACACACACACACACACACACACACTACATGGCGATCAAAAAGAATGAAATCTTGCCATTTGCAACAATGTGGATAGAACTAGAGTGTTATTATGCTAAGTGAAATAAGTCTGTCAGAGAAAGCCAAATATCATATGATTTCACTCATATGTGGAATTTAAGAAACACAACAGATGAACATAGGGGAAGGGAAGGAAAAATAAGATAAAAACAAAAAGGGAGGCAAATCATAAGAGACTCTTAAAGACAGACAACAAAATGAGGGTTGCTGGAGGGGATGTGGGGGGAGGATGGGCTAGATGGGTGATGGGAATTAAGAAAGGCACTGGCTGGGATGGGCACTTGGTGTTATATGTAAGCGTTGAATCACTGGGCTCTACTCCAGAAACCAATACTACACTGTATGTTAACAAACTTGAATTTAAATAAATATATTTTTGAAAAAAGTCAATAGCCTAGCACATGAGTCTTCACAGCAGTTTTATTTGTAACAGCCCCAAATGGAAACAACCCAAATGTCCATATACATACTACTCAGCAATAAAAATGAATGAACTATTGATATGTGCAATATGGATGCATCTGAACATAATCAATGCCAACTAAAAGAAGTCAATGCATGATTTCACTCATAGAAAACTCTAGAAAATTTAAACTACAGTAAGAGAAATCAGATCAATCACTGCCTGGGGTGGTGGTGATCGTGGGGAGAGGAAGGAGGAATTATAATGAGGCAAGAAGGAACTTTTGAGAATGATGCATTTGTTTACTATGTTGGTTGTAGTGATTCACAGTGTGGTTTCACAGGTGTGTGCATATGTTAAAACTTACCAAATTGTACACTTTAAATATTTGTGGCTAATCATAAGCCAATTTAACTCAGCAAGGTTTAAAACAATTGGTAGCTTACACATACACAAATAATAACCAGTTAGAATATACCATGGAAAAGAACACCCATGTATAATAGCAACAGAGTAATAATACTTAGGGGCCCACCCAAAAAATGTGCACAATTTGTATGATGCAAACTACAAAACATTCCTGCAAGACAGAAATGTTGATTTCAACCAAAAGAAAGAAATTTCCTCTTGGAGAAGGTGATTTAATATCTTCAAGATGTTAGTTCCCCTTAAGTTAATTTACAGACTAAAAGAAATCCCAATAAAAATACTGACAAATTATTTTTTCTGTAGCTAGACAAATTAATGCTAAAATTTATATGAAAAAGCAGGCATGCAAGAATAGCTCACAAACACTGGAAAAGAGGAGCATATAAGGGGAACTGGTTCTAATTTATACTAAAATACGCTGAAAATCCTAATTAAAGCAGTGTGGTAATGGCATTTTAGCAGAATGATGGACCAATGAACTAGAATATAAAATCTAGAAATCAATTAAGTATATACTGAAATTAGGAATATGATAAAGGGTAACTAAAATCACTGAAGCAAAGAAGGATTGTATAAAAAATGGTCTTTGGACAACTGAATAGCATGTGAAAAAGATTATATCCATAATTCATGCCATACTCAAGAATAAACAGTGAGTGAACCAGAGATCTCAATGTCAAAACTCAAGTATATTTGTAAGGAGAAACTGTGAATTCCTCTATCCCTAGGGTATAAATAAAGATTGTTGACTATGATCAAAAATCTATATTCAATAAAATATGTGTTTAACTTATGGCTATAATGAAAATGAAAAAAAATGCATTAAAAACCCATAAGCAAAGTCAAAATATAAATGACAATTGCAAGCAAATATATGAAATACACATCACCAATAAAAACAAATATCTCTAAAATACTTTTTAGAAACTGAGGGGAAAAAAAGATCAGAAGCCGGATAGAAAAGTGGGCAAAAGACAAAGACAATTCACAAGATAGATATAAAAATGGCCCGTAAAACACATGGCAAAATATGCCACTTCACTCATAAGCAGAAACAACATCAAAATATCACATCTCACCCAATGACTTGACAAACATGTCGAAATTTTCTAGATACTCTCTGCTGTTAAGACTGTCATAAAATATATATATTTCATTCTCAAATATCTGGTGGGAGTACAAAATAGTACAACCCTTATTGAGGGCATTCTGGCAATATCTAACAAAACTACATATGCATTAACCCTTTGACCACCAATCCACTTGTAATTCACCCTGAAGATCCACTTCCAATAATGCAAAAATACAGAAGCACAAAATTATATATTACAGCATTATCTGTAAAGTACAAAAATACTCAAAACTAGTTAATACCCAAATACAGTTGACTGGTTGAATACACTGGCACATCCTTATAAGAAAGTAGTATACAGCTTCTAAAAAACAGAATAATCTCTGAATACATATGGAATGATATGGATGAATGAATGAATATAAAAGTTGTCCCTCTCCCCACTATGGTATTAGTATTATAATTCTGAAACCACTCTGTGTGTGCTGTAGGACTGAGTAAATGAGATAATATATTGATGTTATTGGGAGCCACGGTTCTCACTGTCAAAAAAACAGAGAATATCTCCATCTCATCTACAAATACAGAAAGGGGAAACAAATAAGAACCCTGAGGGGTACTGGAATTGGAGAGCAGCAGGATGAATCTGTAAGTTCACATTTTTGTACATATACATGTGTTTGTGATTTTTTCCCCCAAGTTCTGGTGCTGGAAGGCCCAGAAGCAATGGTACATTCATAGCAATGAGAATATACTAGCTACTACATCTTGATTTCTAAATACTATTTCTAATAAAAGTAACCAAGGCTCCTCACAGAAAAAGCCAATTCCAAGGCGGGGGCAGGGAAGTACATGATGATCCTGGAACATTTTGCTCACCCAAAAAGTAAAAAAGTGCTTTAAATAAATGATAATGTCAAAGAAGCAGAGAACCAGTCTGAAGAAACTTCCATTAGCCAAATATGGGACAATGTGACCAAAACATTGACAATAATGGATTATAGCTCTTGAATAAAGTAATCTTTAGGTCTGTATAGCTAGCTAGCTAGATTGTTCCTGCCCATAGTGGAATGTCAACTAACAAATGTACACAGGATGGAGTTAGAAATCACCACTGGAAACTATAATTGATTCAGTCAAAAATCATCAATAGCAGATATTAAAACTAGTGGGCAGAAGTCTGATGAAGAACAGAAGACTTACATAGTTTCAAAGTATCTTCCCGCTAAAGTTCTTACCTTTCCTTTAAAGGAGAATGACAAAGCAGGATGAAAACTCTGGCTTTATGAAAATGATAGAATACCTAAAATTTGTATTTTTTGATAAAAGATAATATCAAAAACTAAGTTTTGCTTGTTTTAAAAACATGAGCCAGTTTTTATTAAAAACTGCATGCTACAAAGCACTATTTATACTACAATACTACTGTTCTTTAAAAATTACCTGTGTATGGGGAACCTGGGTGGTTCAGTTGGTTAAGCGTCTGACTTCAGCTCAGGTCATGACCTCGCGGTTCGTGGGTTCAAGCCCCACGCTGGGCTCTGTGCTGACAGCTCAGTTTTTGATTCTCTGTCTCCCTCTCTCTCTGCCCCACCCGTCTGCACTCTGTCTCTGTCTCTCAAAAATGAATAAACATTAAAAAAATGTTTAATTATCTATTTATTAAAAATAGGCCAGAATATATACCAAAATTACAAAACTGATGATGCTAAATATTGAAATGATTCATTCATTTCATGTTTTACTATATTTTCAATTTCCCTACAATGAACATATATTAATTTTATAAGAAGAAAAAAATAACTATGTAAAATAAAACAAATAAGGACTAAGCAGATGCAGGGGGAAAAAAGGCAAAAAGAAATTAAAAGCCCAATAACAGTGCTTTTGTGAGTGCATGATGGGATTATGGATGATGATTTTTTTTGTTTTTGATTGTGGGATTTAAGTAAGATTTAAAAACTACTTTAAACAAATAGACAATCAAATTTAAAACTGGGCAGAGAATGTGAAAAGGCATTTTGCCAAAGATTACATATGGATGGCCAACAGACACATAAAAAGACGCTCAACATAACTCATCATCAGGAAAATGCAAATTAAACCACAACGAGATAACACTTCACACCTTTCAGATTGGCTACTGTCAAAAAGACAAGAAATAATGTGTTGACAAGGATGTGGAGAGAAGGAAGCCTTGTGCACTGTTGGTGGAAATGTAAATTAGTACACCAACTGTGGAAAACAGTGTGGAGGTTTCTCAAAAAAAAAAAAAAAAAAAATAACCCAGTAACTTCCACTACTGGGTATTTACCCAAAGAACATAAAAACACTAATTTGAAAAGGTATATGCATCCCGATGTTTGCTACAGCATTATTTACAATAGCCAAGATATAAAAGCAACCTAAGTGTCCAATGATAGGCAAACAGATAAAGAAGATGTGGTACATACACACACACACAATGGAACACTACTCAGCCATAAAAAAAGAATGAGGTCTTGTCATTTACAATAACATGGACGGAGAGGGTATTAAGCCAAGTGAAATAAGCCAGACTGAGAAAGACAAATACTGTATGATTTCACTTACATGTGGAATCTAAAAAACAAAACAAATGAACATACCCTTAAATACAGAGAACAGGCTGGTGGTTGCCAGATAGGAGGTGGGTGAAGGGATGGGCAAAATAGATAAGTGTATTAACAGATAAAAACTTCCAATGATAAAATAAGTTAAGTCACAGTCATGAAAAGTACACCATAGGGAACATAGCCAATAATATTGTAATAACAATAACTTTGTATGGTGGCAAAAGATGACCACACTCACGGTGGTAAGCATTAAATAATGCATACAATTGCCCAATCAATATGTTGCATACCTGAAACTAATTAGTACTGTATGTCAATTATACTTCAGTAAAAAAATAAAAACATAAAAACTGATGCTCACAGTTTATCAATTTATACACTCTGTTTTTGCTATGCACACTGGAATACAACAATGATGCTTCCCTGATCCTCTCTCCTGGAGCTCCTTCCTCTTACCTCCTGGGTCCTTTTCTACATAACAAAAGATCAAAACCCCTTTCATTAAAACTTCTGTATCTGCTGCTTCTAAGACATAAATGCTGTCCCTCTAAGCACATCTGACATCACTTACTTAGCGCCCAGTGTTATTTTCAAGGTCGGCGCACAGGAATGGATCTTTATATGCTGGCTACCTCTGGTAATGTAATTTCCAAGTGCAGAGCAGTTCCACAGAATTTACACCACTGCCGTTTGCATTTCCAGCCCTGCTCTCCTGGAAGAGCATGCCCTCTAGAGTAAAGAGTGGTAAAGAGGGGTTTTTCTTAAAGTGGGGAAGGGAGTTGAGTTCAAAAATAGATATGTCTTTTCTTTTGTACTACAAGTAAAAGATTTTTATTATTTGTAAAAATGTTTTTTAATGTTTATTTACTTTTGAGAGGGACAGAGAGAGACAGAGCGAGAGCAGGGGAGGGGCAGAGAGAGAGGGAGACACAGAATCTGAAGCAGGCTCCAGGCTCTGAGCTGTCAGCACAGAGCCCAACGCGGGGCTCGAACCCACGAACCATAAGATCATGACCTGAGCCGAAGTCGGACGCTCAACCGACTGAGCCACCCAGGCGCCCCAGGAGTAAAAGATTTTTAAAACCGTGTCAGCCTCTATTAGGTTCCTCCACTCTTTCTCACTGATTAAGCAGAGTCAGGTGATGATATCTATATTCTTCCCCAACAGAGCCGTGTGTGAAACAAGTGCTTCCCCCCTGCCAGGATGATCCATCTGAGCTCAGCAGAGTCCTGTGGAAACAGGGCCCTGGAAGACAGACCAACACACGGGGAAGTGAACCTGGCTCTGCTATCCACAGAGTATTCTTAGTTAGACGCCACTTGCAGAGTTCTTCACAAAGGCAGTGTGGGATCGATTTGTAATTGGTAGCAACGCATGCCATTTGGGAATGAAGACTGCAGACATCCATCCAAAAGGTAGGCAAAGCTTGTGAACGGCTCTTAAAAATTGCCAGTGTACTTACAGTTTTCTCATTATTTTCAAAAGCTTCTCTTGCTTCTTCAAATGTGCAGATTTCTTCTTTGCATTCACGTTCAATGTTGCCCTGTCTTATTTCTTCAAAAAGTCCATTAGCTCTTGGGTAGCGTTTCAATACTGAATTGGCTTTTTCTCCTGTGAGGAAAACTAAGGAGAGAGAAAATAATAAGCATAAAATTATAATTTAAAAAAACACGTGGAAACTTCATACACAAGGTAAAAACGGCTGGGTGCTCTTTAGAAACCACAGCCAACATCCTAAACCTCTTCCCGTGAGTCAGCAACAAAGTAACATTTAGCTCCAAACCACCACCTCTGCTGTCTTCCTCATCACATGAGCATGTCCTTTCAGTAGCAGTTGCCCTGGGCAGGGACAGTGACATAATTAGCTGTTAGATTCAGACTTTAGCACATTCCTGCCAACCATCGGCATTTAAATATAGTAATAGCGATTCCACTGCTTATACTCACTGTTGTAAGCAGATTACCTCCCGGGCATTCTGCTGTTGCACAGCAGCAACCAAATCAAAATCCAGTCTCCAGACTACCAGTCTTTGTCCCTCTAAATAAACCTAAATAAAGCTGCAACTGACCTAGCAACATAAACCCAGAGAACCCCTGCTTGTATGAAGGGAAGGGATGACAAAATAGCATCAAGAAATTAAGATAAATTTGGCCATAATTCATTCCAAGGAACACTAATTATTTTGTTCTAAGTACACTTAAAGTAAATATATTGTGATATTTTAACATATTTAACCCAATTTCACTGTCCTACAGAAAAAAAAAAAAGAAAATTCTTCTGCATAAACACTAGAGACATTTCATATAAACACTCAAAATGCACATTTATGATACCCAGTAAAATAAATAAGGCACTAGTTATATGTATACTTATAGGGAATTATTTCTATTTTAACATACAGATTCATTTTATTTTTTTAATTTTTACATTTATTCATTTTTGACAGACAGAGAGAGACAGAGTGTGAGCGGGGAGGGACAGAGAGAGAGGGAGACAGAGAATCGGAAGCAAGCTCCAGTCTCTGAGCTGTCAGCAGAGAGCCCGACGCGGGGCCAGAACTCACAAACCGCGAGATCAAGACTTGAGCCAAAGTCAGATGCCTAACCAACTGAGCCACCCAGGTGCCCCATACAGATTCATTTTAAACTATACTTCAATTTCACTTTTCTAAAAGTGTCATACTTGTTCATATAAATAAAATGCTACAAGAATTTAATCTCTGCTAATGCAAAGAAATCAGAAAACTCTCTAATCTTACTGACTTCTAACATAAGAGAAGGCATATTACAGATAATTTTAAGATATTAAAGAAAAGTCTATATTTTACAAAGAACATTTTGAAGTAAATGAAAAATGAAAAACAGTTAAGTGCTCCTTTAAAGATGGCAACAATAGGGGTTCCCAGGGTGGCTCAGTCGGTTGAGCATCCAACTCTTGATTTCAGTTCAGGTCATGATCTTGCAGTGTGAGTTCGAGCTCTGCATCAGGCTCTGTACTGACAGTGAGGAGCCTGCGTGGATTCTCTCTCTCCTCCTCTCTCTCTACCCCTACCCCGCTCACTCTGTCTCTCTCAAAATAAATACATAAACTTAAAAAAAAATTGTTTTTAAATGGCAACAATAGCAATGAATTTAAGGTTTACCTCATTATAGAAATGTGTATTTCACTTTACAGAAGATATGGATTCATTACTTAGGATTCTTCAAAGTATCCAAATTGATACCAGATCGAAAACTATGAGCGGGCTTTCATAAGACTTTCCTTCCTTCTACACCTCAGAAAGATAACTATCTATAACAATGAATTACAGAGTCCTAGAATATCATTAAGAAGAAACTGTAAAAAATAAAAGTTGTGGCAAGTGCTAGAAATGAAACTAAAAGGGTGATCTGAGTTGGAAAATAGCAGTGAAATTTTTTAGCACTACTTCTCACAGTGGCAGCATGACAATTCCTGCACGAATTAAGTCATACAGATTGCTGGGCCCACCTCCCAAAGTTTCTGATTCCGCAGGTCTGGGGTGGGGCTAAGAAGCTGTATTTCTCGTAAGTTGCCAGGTAATGCTGATGCTGCTGGTCTCACTACCATAGTCTGAGAACCACTACCGAAATGTGAGCTTCTTAGAAAACTAGTTCTGAGGAAGGTGTTTATGGAATGTTGGGATTAACAAATTTAACAAATCTGTTACTGTGTGACTTTTGAGGGTCCTTAATATATATTTAATCTGTATCTGCAAATCTCCAAAAAAGGAATACATTTGTCATATTTATTTGAATACGGGCTCCTCTGAGCCCTTTATCAAAGGACACTTCACTGAATTAACAACTTCCTAGCCATTGGTTATGCCCTCTGAAATGACATACAATTCTCTTCCATGTAACAGGTCACCTAATACATGAAGATGGTAAATGATTTCCCCTGAAGTTTCTCTTTTCCAGGATAAACAGGTCTAGTTTCTTCATGTGTTGGGCACATAAAATGGACAGGAGTCTCTGCACTATCTTTATCTCATAAAATACAGTGTCCTACACTCAGTGCAATACTCCATAACATTCCTTGTTTTTAAACACAATGTATTAATACAGTCTAAGATATCCCTGGCTTTTGGGACAGTTTTCTTTAAAATAAGCCAATCAATCAACAACAATGTATTTTAGGATTTTTAAGAGAAAAAACTAAATTCTGCTCAGAGAAAACTTTCTTTTATGCTATCTACATGGAAAAGGGGGTCAAGGAAAGCAGGTAACTCTTGTAGCCAGAAAGCAGGCTAATTCAGAAGGTTAAACAACTAACTGTAAGTAAACCTATAGTAGGACACAGCTCTTCTAACCCCAGTCTAATCAAATTACCAAGAACATTCCACAAACACATTCTGTGTATTTCTTGTACTGAGAGGCAAAGTAATATAATACTGAGAACTCTAGAATAAGCTGGCGAGTAAATTTTATGTTACTTGCCAAATCTGGTCAATTAGAAGATACTACCTGGAATAACAATCTGACCCATAGGAAAGACACTTATAGATTAGTTATGTCTGCCATATGCTAGGGAACAGAAAATTATGGTAGGGCCTCATCAAAGCAATTTGGAAATCTAATGAACGATACCAGAATTAAGATTTTTTCAATGTGGAAACAAAATATAAAGGAGAAGGTGGCAGCTTGGACCTATAGGAGAAGATCAGACTATCTTTTCCGAAAATACTGGGCATTTCCTGTGATGCAAGGGATTGTATTTGGACTTCAAAAACTAAGGCAGTGATGTTTAAAACTAAAGTTGATCACTTCCCTCTGCCTCCTTCTCATCAAAGGGTGTGAGTCAGCCCACAGCTGTCCAGAATCATGTGTATGCCTGTATCAGAGATTAAATAATGTGACAAGTATACAGAATGACAACACAACACTGAGGTGTTATTCAAACATGTAATTTTCTCATTAAAGGAAATAAAGAAAAACCTAAAATGTATTCTTTAGGTTCAGCTGGGAAAAAGCCTTACTAAAGAAAACATTTAAATGTAAGACTGACACATTCACACCCACCAAATAAGTATATTTATCTTAAAAATGTAACTACTTTTTCATGATTTCAAAACTAATAGCTCTCACCTCTGCTTTCTCTTCAAAAGAAAAGAATAAAAATAAATGAGAATGGCTAATGTAACTACCTATATTACTGCCTTAAATAAAAGAGGTAGTTGTAGAATATATTTCTTAATGCATTGTAGGATACTAAAACTGATATTTTAATGCCAAAAATCTTTAGCCAAGTGCAGTCACGTACAAAGATTTCCTGAAAAACAGCAGATGATAAAACCTGAAAGTTAAGAACCACCTTTGAAAAATCTCTACTCCAATTATCTAATCAGTTCTTTCACCTTGGGTCTGATTTTGCTAAAGGAACCACTATTTAACATTACAAATGTTGACATTTTTCTCTTAGGTGAACAAAATTCTTTTTCTTAGGAAATATTTACTGAATACAGACTATGTACAAGGAGATCATAGCAAGTTACAAAAATGACTAGCAGAGGCCTCTGCCCACAAGGTTCTTCAGTGTAAACGATAATGAAGATAAAAGAGATATACCAAGAACTCTAATACAAGACTAACCATGGTGGATGCTCCTCAAGGTGAGAAAGCAGGCATAGTTCTATTGGGTAGGTATGTTTAGATGACCTAAAGGACCCCTGCAAAGCTTTTTTGGTTTGGCCTTTTAAGGACTGGTAAGATTGGGATGTGCAAAGATGGTGAGGAAAGACATCCTAGGAAAACAAAACAGTGCGAGGGCTTGGAACTGAATAAAACAAGGGACATAAATAAGGAACAGTGAGTGGTCAATAGGTGCAGAGTGTAAGAATCAAAATGGGAAGTGAAAAATAAAATTGGAAATGGGGGTCAATAGCCATATCATGGAGGCACTTAATATTAAGCTAAAATATTCAAACTATTTGATGGCATTCAAGATTTTAGACCAATACTTCATTACTTAGAAAAATGTATAAATACAACAGATTTATGAGTAGGTTGAAGAGAAAATTCAAGGGAGAGAGGCTAGGTAAGAGGCTGCTGACAAGAGACCAGACTGAGAAATAATGAGGCCATGTGTTAGAACGGTGGCAACAGGAATGGAAAGAAGGGGAAAGATAGGAAAGATATGGCTATTGGGCAATTTCTTCAGCCACTACACCTACCATGCACCTTATCCCTCCATTCAAACCAAATCTTACCATTCTCCATTTGTTTCATGCCTAATTGTGTACTAATATTTCATCTGCTTAATGAACTCCTATTCTATTCAGATGTAACAGCCTCTAAAAACTTTCTCCAGGTTCTACTATCCGTGTCATTAGACAGAGGTGCTACAGACTCTAGGTATTTGCATATAACTCAATTACAGCAAGTAATTAAACTATATTATTATTTTTGATATGCCTATCAAAACTCAACACTGTAAGCTTCCTGAGGGCAGAGTCTGTGTATTATTAGTATTTTGATCCAACCAGTCTTTCATAATACCTGGTAAAGAACTTGTTAAGAATAGAATTTGATAAGCATCGAATAAATGAAAACGCACAATGGGAGGAGCTTTAAGACTAAGTCACTAGAAGCTGAGAAACCATGGACTGTGTCTCTAATTATGAAGCAGCACTGCAAACGTAATATATGATTGTGAAATAAATACATTTAGGGCAAAGCTTCTAATGAGACAGCACTTGAACATCCTTTTTTAGCAAGAGAAACTATCTTTTGAAATGTATAGGATACTTCTATTTATGCTCCCCTTGGAGCAACATTTTTTGTTCTGAAATAATCATATGATTTCCCCTAATAGTTATGTAGAAGTGGAGTAGCTAGACACATACTGTTTGGGGAAGAGGGCAAAGCCAGATGCTTCTTGGTTTGGCAAGGAACTAGCATACTGGTACCCAAACTATGCACCAAGGGCCCCGAGGGTGCTGCAGCAAATTCATGGAGAATGAGCAGATATTTTGTATTTCTGAAGGAAATGCATTGATATTCGAGATCTGTTGCACACCACACAAACTACCAGCTTAAGGTAGTTAACATTTTCATCATTAGATAGTTCCAATATTCATTTCCTTTGTGAAGATGGATTTTCAGCTGTGGTTAAAAAAACATACTGCATGAAAAATCAATATGGAATAGGAAATGGAGGTGACCGTATCCAATACGATTCCAATGGTTAGGGAAATTGGACAGTGCCCAAGAGGCACACACATCCTATAAGTAACTGCATGCCTATTTAAAGTTGAAATAAAAATATTCCTTTCTTTCAATTTAGGTATATCACTTTTCCAAATGGCTACTAAGCTGTCAGGATATAAATACTTATTAAGTTGTTTGGACCTAATTACTTAATAAATGGAATTATTAGGCATTTATTTCAACCTATGGCTGCTATGAAAAAAATCACTCTGACAATTAAAGGCACCATAAATTCAGAAAGTTTGGGAAATTCCAGCCTGGAGACACATGGAATCTTGCCATTGGTCTCCCAAATCTATTAGGCACTCCAAGCTTAAATGGGTGGGGAAGTTCCTTCTCTGAAGAAGGAAACAAAGATCCTTTGGAAGATTCAATGTTACAGAACTTCTCATATAAATTACTCATAAGATTAACATCACTAGCCACATCACTCAGTCGTAGATTATACTAAGTTAGCTCTTCCTCAGTTAGCCACCCTGGTTCTAGGAGTCTGCCTATAGAAGAGACCAGAGATATAAAAACTGAAACAACAAGGTCACTAAATGGCTGAAACACTGGGAAATCAGGCCTACTGTATTATGGAGTGGGCACAGGTAAGTGAAATGCTACATAAAAAGGTTCGCTTTTCATTTTCTAGCACTGCTAGAAATTACTGCCAGCCCAGCTAGGGCAACTTATGTCTCAATTACTGTGGTGATTCCTTTGGTGTCCCTGGAACTGTTCTGGGTACCAGAAAGCCTGGTTTAGGTGCCGGGGTTTTGATGTAAGACTACATACTAGCAACAGTAGCAAGAAGATCAAGAGTAACAGAAAATGGGGACTTTGCACAAACTAATCTAGCATTCCATTATCTTTTCTTCAATGCAAGAGTCAAGACCTACTCTTCTAGACCTAATGTGTAATCCTAGAGTTCTTAAATTTCCCATGGGAATGGGGTTTGACAGGGAAAGAAGAAAGACATTCTTGTATTACCAGGGGCTGTGGTTGTTTGAGTAACAAATGTGATCTCACTGGTATCCCAAGCTTGTTCAGTGGTGGACATCAGTTCCACATTTATAAAGTTAATAAAGAGTTGTTAGAGTAGACAGCTATGTGAGAAAAGCAAAAACCCTAAGCTTGCTTTCTTCATCTGTGAGATTGAAATAATAGCACCAATCTCATAGTTATAAATGAACTCATGTACATAAGATACTTTGCTCATGGCTTGGCAAAGAATGAATGCTCAATAAACAGTAGTATGACTTGTCACTGTCACAGTGGCAGTTAATCCATAAAAGGAAAAACAAGAGATCTGCCAAACTGATAATAAAAATACAGTCAGAAAATACACAATAAATGAATAAGGATAGGGTTAACTTGCAGGGAATCCGTATGCTTAACACTAGGGATGCCTGGGAGTTTGGTCTCCTAGGTCAAGTTTGAAATGAAATGTACTAGCTTTATAAAGTGCTGTTTTAAGTCTGAAACTCTCTTGGAGGCACTCAGCACTAGTCTGGACTGTTTATTAAAAATGTACAGATTGATGGTTTGCATCTGACTTAACTAATTATGCAGCCTACTCTCAGCTCTATGTTCAGTAGAGTAGCAAAGATTTTCAGTAAACGTGTGCCTTGGCTCCCCAGAAACCAAGGTTATCTTAGACATATCTTGGTGGTTCACAATTGAAGACAAAGCATGTCCTCTGTGACTAAAGATGGCCTTAGGAGCCATTTTTCTCCTTCTGCACCATACCTTTAGCCACTATTAAAGCCTTATGAGAATTTCATAGGTTCTTCCAATTACCTAATGTTGCCTAGTGGTTACAATATACTTTGATGATTAATAAATATTTGGGAAATATCATGAGATTTTAAAATTTCAGAAATTCAGGGCACCTGGGTAGCTAAGTCGGTTAAACATCCAACTCTTGGTTTCAGTTCAGGTCATGATCTCATGGTTTAAGAGTTCGAGTCCCATGTTGGGCTCTGTGCTGACAGCGTGGGGTCTGCTTGGGATTCTCTCTCCCTCTCTCTTTGCCTTTCCCCTGTGAGCACACACACACATGCACGTACTCTCTCTCAAAATAAATAAACTTTAAACAATTTTTTCAGAAATTCTTCAGAACATAAATTAAGGTCTATTTCTAGTCCTTATTTATAAGGATCTAACACTTGTAACAAAATCATAAGGAAGCACCCTTTACAGTAAGTTATATGCTTACTTTTATTAACTTCAAGTTTGATCAAGTGTACGCGGACAGCCTATCATTATTAGAATTTTAACAACAGAGGTGTGTGGGAGGCTCAGTCGGTTAAACTTCTGACATTGGCTCAGGTCATGATCTCATGGTTCATGGGTTCAAGCCCCATGTCACACTTTGTGCTGATAGCTCAGAGCCTGGAGCCTGCTTCGGATTCTGTGTCTCCCTCTCTCTTTCTCTTTGCCACCCCTCTCCTGCTCGTGCTTTGTCTGTCTGTCTCTCTCAAAATTGGATAAACATTAAAAAAAAATTTTTTTTTGAGAATTTTAACAGTAGACCACAATGAAGCTCTTAAGGCTAGAATAAGAAATGAAAATTAAACACAAGGGGCGCCTGGGTGGCTCAGTCAGTTAAGCATCTGACTCTAGGTTTCAACTCAGGTCATGATCTCAGTTTGGTGAGTTCGAGCCCTGTGTCAGGCTCTGTGCCGACAGCATAGAGCCTGCTTGAGAGTTTCTCTCTCCCTCTCTCTGTCCCTCCCCTGGCTCACGCTATCTCTGTCTCTCTCAAAAATAAATAAATAAACTTAAAAAAAAAAGAAAATTACACACATGACATATATATATATATATATATAACATGACATATATATATGTATATATATATAACATGATATATATATATATATATATATATATATATATATATATATATATAAAGAGTATCAGGAATAGCTACAACAAAATATACTGAATAATTATTTTCTATTCATTTTGAGGTTATCTGACAGTTCAGGTAGCTATTCAATATTTTACATAATCCTTGTGATAGTAATATATCATTTATGCAGAAAACACTCAAATAAACTTAGTCTCATGAACTCAGAAACAAGAGATGACCCCTTAAGGTCTTACATTATAATTTATCTTATGCTTTACCTACAGGAAGCCCCAGCTCCCTTAGACTCATCAAGGATCAAATTATTCAACCTTCATCCATAAGCCTGACTATGAGACTTGAAAGCCTCACTGCACATTACAGCTAAAAGGTAGAAGGGGCAGAGGTGAGCTGAACTAGATCAACACACAGACAGCAACAAGAAGTGAAAGCTGATTAATATGAAGGCAGAGGAAAAGAAAGAAGACCCTTTGAGGGTTAGAGTAGGTTCTAACCACCTCCCATATTAACAACTCCCAAAGCTGTGAGCATCAGTGATTATGTTTATAATGAATCTGAGTTACTAAGAAAGGGTCATATGATGTTCATATTGTTTAGGAAGGAAGTAGATTATAGGGTCTGTTTTAGAACTAGTTCCATAAAAAATGCTTTTTAGAAAGTTTTTTTTAACACTTATTAAAAAGGTAAGCAACAGAGATCTGCAAAGTCTATTTATTCTAATGGAAAGTTTGTTCCTAGACCATGTCTGTAAATGTTGCCACACCAACGACTGAGTCTATAATAGATCCACACACTAACCAGGAAGCTGTTTTTCTTTTCTGAATGAATCTCTAATATCCTGTTTAGTTGTGAATTTCTCATAAAAGACAGAATATGCTAAACCATCCACTTATTTGAGCTTTTCTGTTTGTCACATAAAAATTGTCTTTTGAGACAAACTTTTTGAAGCCAATATCCATTTACCACTTTCAGCAACCGTGTACTGAGACCAATGAAACTGCAGCAAATGATAGGAGTGTGATATGGTGAAAAGGTCCTTAATTTGTACTCAGAATATGCAGATTCCTGTTTCAGGTCCAGCACTAAACTGGCTACATGATTCTGAATTTTCTTGCTTAATTTATCTGGGCCTTTCTCCTAATTAGTGAAGCTAAGGTGTTGTATATGATTTCTTAGGCTCTTTCAGTTGTAACTCTGAAGAATTTTATAACTGGAAAGGTTTTTGTTGAGTAGGAATAGTGTATCTTATCCAAATCCTTTTGAGATATTAATACGCTATTTACAGCCAAGCAAACACCATCCCCCCCAAACCATAATAAGTATGTAGGTAAGTAAATAAATAAATAATAAGAGAAAATCAACAAGGCATGCTCCCCAGCGAACCCCGTGCTCAGGTTTATATAAAAAAATAATCAAGTGTCATACTCATAATTCCTTGTTTTCTTGTTTGTAAGCCATTTTGTACTATTATTTACTCAGTTGGGCATGCATACAATGCCTTCAAGGTTTTTTCTGGCTGAAAAAGGTATTAAATGGTATTTCTTATCACAGACTGATGGAAATAACTTTCCCTAGGAAAACAAATTCCCACATTCCAAAGTGACATTTCACTTACTAAAAAACAAAAGTATGCAAACTAAAAAGATGCCAGACCATCTTCCTATTTCTTGATAAGGTGAAAAAAATAAAGTGTTTCCCAACTGTACTTCATCTCTGTAACCTATCTGTAGAATTTAAAGGTTAATTTTTTTCATAGCAGGTAGGTTTATAATTCAAAATTTGTTGTATGGTGGTGTTCATGTACCCAATAAAGATATCACAAATGTACAGCTTAGTTAGAATGGTATGTAGAATATACATGTTTTCATGGAAATTAGGGAGCTGAAACCCATATAAGAAATCAGATATTTAAAAAATAATTTGAAGTGACAGGACTGAGCTAGTCAAAGTGGGAAGTCTCAGGGTTTGAGAGAAGAAATAATTGTTGCTAGTATCTTTAATATCCCGAAGCTGCTTCTTAAGGACAATGTGGTGGTTATAATCTGTACCTAAGACTTGAAAAAATATGTATCTTTGTGCTTCCGGAGGTATGCAACAAAATGCCAGATGATAACAGGCAGGTTTCCGGGAATGGGAATAAGTGTGGAGCAAATGCCAGAAATGGATTTCTATAAAAGAGAAAACAACAGAGGTAATGTATGTCTATAAAGTCAATATTCTTTAAAAACAAAATAAACATGGTTCTCCCCAGAGTGAGTCTTACTAACTCAATATGGTTTTCTTAAAAGCCAAATTTTACATCATATATTCAGATGTCTCTTGTCCAATGATTTTATGTATTTTCCTTAGTGTTTTATTTATTTTTTAAGAGAGAGAAATAGAGTGGGAGTAGGGAAGGGGCAGAGAGAGGGAGACACAGAATCTAAAGCGGGCTCCAGACTCCAGGCTGTCAGCACAGAGCCCAACGCAGGGCTCAAACCCACGAACCATGAGATCATGACCTGAGCTGAAGTCGGACACTTAACCGACTGAGCCACCCAAGCACCCCAATGATTTTATGCTTAATAAGGAATAATGAGATACAGAGAAATGGTAAAACAGATTCTCTCACAAAGAAATGTAGAAGGCCAAGTTTTCTTTGAAGGAATTTTATAATTTATAGCTCCTTCTTATTAAAAAATTCTTCATGAAATGGTAGATAGCAGCACTCAAGTCAAAATTAAGCACACAATCAGGTGAAATCATCAAAACAGAAGAATTCCAAAGATAGGTATTTCTCCTATCACTAACGTCTTGATTGTATCAGCAAGAAGATCATTGGTTTTAGTGTTTACACTTCTTACAACCATAAAAATTTCATTTTAGTTTATGGATTCTATCTACATTGATTACAGTTCTGTCCCATATGGAAGAATATGGAAATAACTATAACTTATAACCACCATTTAATGGGAAAAAGAGATGTAGACAGAACTCACCAAATATGAAATATGGTATTAAATACCTGTGTTATAGAGAATGCTTTACAACTTGTCAACAGACAGTGTAATACCACCCATGTGATAGTCGGCTGTAATCTAGACTGTAGGAGTGGATAAGTGTTCTAATAGAATACATTCTACAGTTAATCAAAAAGTCACATTTCAGAAGGCAAAGATTGCATTCGGCTACCTTTTTCTTCTGCCAACAACAGCAGAGCATGATGGATTTAAGAAACAGACTCTCAATGACAAATTAGTGCCTTTGTTAATTAGCACATAGATTTCAGAAATGAGTTTTTACTGGTGAAATTAATACTGTTTGTATGTGAATTTTCTCTAGAAATGAAAGCAGAATGCAAACTTTTGCTTTCTCTATCTGAAGGGGAGGTGCTACATACCAGGAGCACTTTGTTTTCTTCCTTTCCTGTAAGGTGGCTCCTCAGGGACCCTTTAGAAAAGTCGGTGCTTCACTGAGCATACTGGAAACCACGGACCCATTTCAAACCCTTCATTTTACTGACAAGAAAACTGAAGTCCAGAGGTTAAGTAACTTACCCAAGGATACAGCTGCTTCATTATAGAACCAGGGCTATACCTTGGTTTCTAGAACCATACAATGCTCTCCTTTAGACTCAAGTTACTTCTATGAAAAACATCATAATATGAGTTATGGCTTATCTCTAAAGATTTACTTTCCTTTATTCTAAACCAGTGGTTCTCAGCCCAGGGCAATTTTGCACCCCCAGGGAACATTTAGCAACTTTTGGATACACTTTTGGTTGTCACAACTTGGAGAGGAAGGAACCACTGGCATCTAGTATGGAGATGCCAGTGATGCTGCTAAACATCACTAAACCGCTGCTAAATGTCACTGAGTTGTACACTTTAAAAAGGTCACTTCTGTGTTACGTGAATTTTGCCTCAAATGAAAAAAATGTCAATAGTGAAGCCTAACTTATGTACCAAAGGTTATTTTCTTGTTAAATAGGTAAAAGGCATAAAAGACAAAAAGCATCAAGCATTACAATGAGATGTTCTGTTTTGTTTTGTTTTTTAAGTAGCTTGACCCTTCGATAGTTAACTCATTTTCCTAGTGGGAAAGACTTGCCAGGAAAAAATAATGGCTGTTGTCAACCCCAAGCAGATCTGTATTACTGTTATAAAATTATGAAGATAAGGGTTTACGATAAATTGGTGACATCATCTAAACTGCAGAGGCATGAATATGCTACCGTAATAAAGAGACTCTGAAATTTAATATAGGCCAGAAAATGAAATAATTAATTGTCTTTAAATGTGTGCCTTTACTTGAACTATAAACCAGGGAGCTGTGAAATAAAATTAGACACTACATTAAGAGACAGTCACTTTACAAGGCTTGTCAGTTTGAATGTTCATTCTCTGTTTGACAATATAGAGCTGTATGCTCAGAGTTAAAGTTTAGGATTGGCCTCAACTGAACAGTAGTTCAGCACTGAATCCAAGAGCTTAGAGACAGATATACTGTGGTAGCTGTAAACCATCTTTCCGTCCACTAAGTCTTGATAAGTGGGGGAACATCTCTGGGTTTCTTGGGGTAAAAGGAGCCAAGCACATCCAGGGACCCAATGAAATTATGCTGCTACATTTTAATAAAAAAACAGAGACTGTAACTGGCACATCTGCCACTTTTTTTATAGCACAATGATATGTTCATGTATACTAGAACATCAAGGACATTAAGCTACCATTAGGTATAGAATATGATGACACAAACTGACTTTTTCAGATTAAGATTTTACAGACCCTGGGCAGGGTAAGAGCTATTTTCACAGACTAAATAATGAAAGAGGAGAAACAAAAAGTGCTAAGCTATCTTCATATTCTTATTTTAATTATTCTCCACAAATAAGACCTGTCTGTTTGCCATCATTCAGCTCTTCCAGACATTGTTCTCTATACAACAAAGCAAAATTAACCCTTTTGAAAATTTATGGCTAAATATTATTCCTATTTTGTAAAACAGGTTTGCTATTATTGAGACAGCATAATGAATTTCTACCATAAGCACTGTTCCTAACGTAAAGGCAGTAAATTTAACAATCAATAACTATATATTAGACTAATAAATACCATGAACTGCTGCTAGAGCACTTAGAACATACAGTAAGAGAACTACGTTCTAACAAAAAAAGTTCAGATGCAAAACAGGTATGACTTAAAAAACCACATTTGGGGCACCTGGGTGGCTCAGCTGGTTGAACGTCCAACTTCGGCCTAGGTCATGAACTCGCCCTTCCCAAGAGTTCGAACCCTGCGTTGGGCTCTGTGCTGACAGCTCAGAATCTGGAGCCTGTTTCAGATTGTGTCTCTCTCTCTCCCTCTCCCTCTCCCTCTGCCCCTCTCCCACTCATGCTCTGTCTCTCTCTCTCTCTCTCAAAAATAAACATTTAAAAAAATCAAATTCTACTCAAACATTGTACAAAACAATAACCTCCAAAATTTTTAGCAAGAAAAATCCCAAGAAATTGCTTTGTGGAGTACTGAGACTTGTCATTTTGTCATAAATATACCAGTTGCTCAGGGGGTGGGAGGTAGAAAAGGTAGAATAAAGTTTTAATTTCCATCTGAAAATAATAAGTACTCGATCATTATGTACATAGTATTTTGTGAGCCTATTATACACATTTGTAAAATATTCACATTCTCTTCTTTGTGCAAATAGTAATTCTCCACTAAAATCTTATGATTTTATTCATACATGCTGTTCCTTTTTGTAACAACATCTCCCCTTGTTGTCTCATACTATTCTGGTGTTCCATAATGTATTATATTCTTCCTGTTAAGAAAAACCACAACGACAAAAACCTATCAATCAAGAAGGGTGGCTTTTACCAGGTAAGTGGTGTCTTAAGCCTCTAACTTTAGGCACCTCACACTGTGGGCTGTGTGCCCCGCTGCTCAGAAGACTTTGATATTTGAGGCACTCCACCATCTGATACACATGTTTTAACTGTTATCATAAATGGTGAGCCAAATTCTCTTTGCCCATCTGTCCAGTCCCCCATGCTTCAAGAAATATATGAACGTCACTGTAGATCTTTGAAAATATTTTCTTCCAAACTTTTCAAATCAACAGATAGCTCCTAAGTTTTTAATTGACTTTATACACTACTAATGACTAGGGCATTCAGAACATGGTTTATTGAAAGAAAAGAAAAACTGCATAGGACATAGGGACACCTAGGTTTGCATTATGGCTCTTCATTTTATAGAATGTGGACTTCAGATGCGACTTTCTCTCATGACCCTCAGTTTTATAATATATAAACTAAAGATAATATCCCTATTTACATCACAGAGTTCTCTTACAACTCAAGTAAGATAACATATGAGAAATATCTAAGAGTTATGAAGTGTTCCACAGATACTTGTTAATATCAAAATAATTATATATTCTTAAAAGTCCTAAATACAGGGGTGCCTGGATTGCTCAGTCGGTTAAGCACCTGACTCTTGATTTCGGCTCAAGTCATGATCTCACAGTTCGTGGGATTGAGCCCCATGTCGGGCTCTGCGCTGACAGTGCAGAGCCTGCTTGAGATTCTCTCTCTGCTTCTCTCTCTGCCCCACCCCTGCTTGCACTCTCACTCTCTCTCAAAATAAACAAACATTAAAAAAAGTCCTAAGTACAAAGCCCTAGCTCAGAACTCATTTATATATATATTTATATATATATTTATATATATTTATATATACTTATATATAAATATATTTACTATATATATACTATAAATATTATACTATATACTATATATACGATAATGTAATATACATACCATACATTAAATATATATAATAGATAATTTACTGTGCTATACTATATGAAATTACTATCAATATATATTTAAATATAGCATATTTAAATACCATGTACTATTATATAGAATATAAATATATAGTATATTATTATATATAGTATATATATCCCATATACATATTTACTACATATATATAGTAAATCCCATTTTACTATATGTGTGTGTGTGTATATATATCCCATAAATACATATATATAACATATATGGGATATATGTAAATGGGATTTCAAGGATATAAAATGGACAGTGATGGTGGTCTCATAAGAAATTAAATACAAAAGTGTGTTCTTAGCCTCCCATCACCATTTGTAAGACATGGCTTACAATTTTTTTCATGTCACATAAAAGAACGATTCATTAACATATTTATAAATAATTTCTTCATCCAGTATCAAAGGATACTAAAAGAAATTCACCTCAATATTAATTTTAATTTTTCACCTACACTGTTTGGTTCCCCAGCTGTGTTCTTTGTTTCCAAGCCTCCTCATTAATGAGGCTAGTGCCATGTCTTTGTGATATTTTCCTCTGCTGCCCCTTTGTATGACACATTGAGCTATGTTTGTCAGAATCTTTGCCAAATCCAGTAAAAAATTCATTGTATGATGCCAGAAAAGAAAAAAAAAATTACCACACAGTACCATCTTTTTTCTCCCACTAACAGTGACAGCAATTAGCAAGTGAAATCAGGCAGGCTAAGTAAAGCTTAGAGAGTAAAGGATGGAGAGGCTTCAAGACTCAGGATGTTAAGAATGCTTTTACAGTGGACAACACTAACAGTCAAAATGCTGCTATTATAAGTTTCCAGGTGTTTGTAAAGTAGCATTTTTGGGAGCACTTCTCTTACTTCATCTCCAGGTTGGAAATATGCCCATCTTTGCAAATAACAGTACCATGCCCTATCCTTTATCAAGAACTCTTATTAGTTGCCTGACCATTTAAATAAACACCTGCTGAAGCACCTTTAACGTAAGCTCCTAAAGATCTCCTTGCTAATGACCCGAGGATCATTCTGAAAAGGAAGAGATGAGACAAGGAATGTGTTGCTCTCAGTGCAGCTTTCTTCTTCATGTGGTCATGATGAAATCCAACAATCCAAACATTATCAAAATCTACCTGAAGCCTAAGATTAGGTAAGGACCAAGCCACAATGAGTTACTCAGAAACTTGTGCTGACAGCTGACTTAGGGTTAGAACATGGCATGGATTAGTCCCAGAATTTTCAACAGTTCTTTTTAAATGTATTCATTTTCTTATATTTCTAAACTAAATTTATTCAATTTTTTTACACTTCTAAACTATCAGGAGATTGACATATTTTGTGGAGGTTGGGAAAAAACCAAAATCCCTGGGGCTAATCAATCCCTAAAGAAATCACTGGAGAAAAGAGGCAAAATCTGACTCAACAAGGTTCAGGAAGAAATTTTCCATCACTGATCCATAGTCTCTGGGGCTACCTTCCAGGGCCCATACTAAGGTGGGGCAGGCAAAGTGCTTAGAGCACAAAATATTAAGGAGGTACTCTCTATCACTTGCATAACCCTAGTCCTATTCCTGCTGCCTACAAAAACATCTCATCAAAAAACTTCGTTTTAACTGTTAAGAGACAAAACCAATGAAAATACACTTATTCAATAAAGACAAGAATGAGCAGATACCACTGCTCTCTTCTATTATACTTCAGAGTTCCCAACACACTTTTATATGTATCATTACATTATGCCAACCACAACTTCCTGAAGCTGGAAGTACAGAATATACGAACCCCACTTGAGGTGGACAAGCAAATATAGGGAAACTCTAGGAATAGATCAAAGTACTAGAAGTAGAATTTTTTTCAGGCTTCTGACTCTATGCCCAGTACTCTTCTCACTATACTACACAACACCAAGTCTCCCTCTGAGGTCTTTTATGCATCTGCTTTTATGGTCTATGTTGATTAGGATTATTTATGAAGTCACTGGTGGTTGGTTACTATTAACAATAAAATGACTTTGAATTTGTCTATTGTCTACTGCCCATAAATAGTCTCATGAGAAAGGAAAAATCAGAGGAATTCACCTAATGGTTCTTAATGCCAGGCTTTAACATTTTAGGGGAAATCAAAACCATTTATAAATCAACCTAACAATGAATTTTTTAATACTGTCATTGGTTGCATAGCAGAATCATTTTTTTGTTTATTTAATTATCAACAAGGTTTAGGAACCAATGGAAGCAAATGAGTAACTTTCCCAAGAGTTGCAAAGAAGCTCAGATTAAGGCAGGTCTATAGATATCAAGCTTGAGCCATCTCTCCCTGTACTGAGAGATGTTCAGAAAAGAGGAAAAACAAAAAAAAACCTTGCCAATGAGCAGCATGTGGTCTGTTGGTGATTCTCTGCATAGCCCTGCTTCAGACAAAAACTTTCTAACACTAACCAGAAATACAATTTAGATGTTCACAAAAAAAACACATTGAGTTGCAAATTTGATTTCCTGTATATATAGATTAATATGGAGAAAATCTAAATTATTTAAAAGCAAGAGAAACTTACTCCTCCCCATGTTTTCTTGTGGTCTCTGGCAGGTCCCTGGATGATGATTCCCTGTATAAAACACAGTGCATACACATAGTCAGATTCACAGAGACTGAGTCACTATATCAAATAAGTTCCATTAAAGCTAATGTGGTCAACATGAGCATTTCATTTTAGTGCATTCCAATCTTGCCCCCTTACACAAATGTTTTTTTCATCACAAATAGATATCTAACTTTAGAGAAACACAGCATTCTGGAGGCATGGACTCTATCTGTTATCAACTTACTATGTCCTTATTTGTCTACCATTAGTTTCTGCCCTTGCCATATGAAAGTCATCAAATTGGTCACATGCTTATTTCTTAGGAAGGCAGTGATATAAACAAAAAATATTGGATAAAAAAGCCAAAAAAACCAATTATAATAGCCAAGCTAGGATGTTATTAGTTTGCCTATCCCTGGCTTCTCTTCAGTGTCATTCTGTGACAAATCCAATACCCTTTAGGGTATAACACTATCTTGAATAGTGTCAAACAGCAATACCCTAATTAAATAATCCCTGAGGCAAAGCAGCCCATAGAGTTATTACCAATAAAGACTATGAATCAATAACCATGAATTACTGACAACAGAGATTTTGAAGGAAAAAACACACAATTCAAATGCAGGTATGCATGGAGGAACAGCAATTCTGTATTTAAAAGTTGAAAATGTACACACAGAAGCCAATTCATACCTTAATGCTTCATTTTCTTACAGGGCTCAATAAGAGAATTACCACACATTTATTGTTCACCTGCCACATTCCCAACATGGAGCTAAGCACCAGAGAGGCAAAATTATAAGACGTAATCTATCTGCCCCATTAAGGAATGTATAGCCTACTTGAAGTTAAGCATATAGGAGAATGTTATCATCAAGATGGCCATACAGGTCATTCCCAACTATAGTCTCCCTCACAAGAAGACCAACAGTCAACTATCCATAGAAAAAACATCATTGTCAAAATCCCACATTAGAAGGGTAAGAGGACTGGACACACTCTGACACCACTGCCCTTCCCCTACAGTGGCACAGTGACACAATGAGAGCCCCCCACCAGGGCCTACAGTTTCTATACTGGGAAAAGAGAGCCCGGGGCAGACATTTAGGTCCCCCAGCACATGGGACACTTCCCAGGAAGCCCATTCATGTCTTGCCTCACAGGGGTCACTGGAAGAATGTGCAGGGCTTGACTACTGGGGACAGAGATGGAGAAGGGGGTGGGGCTTACAGCAAATTGTGTTCAGGTCTTGGCTGATGGCTTTCCTGCTTGCAGCAGCACTCCTAAAAAGAGATCCCAATCAGCAGCTCTGGCCATCCACAGAGCTGAGCCAGGGGCCCCCTCTGGCTTACAGAACTTGGTTGGGAGTTTTGCCTGATTTGGATCCCCAGTTAGTGGGCCATACTGACAGGGGGGCCTGTTCTACCACCTTGCCCAAGAAGGGAGGCAAATTTCCAGTCCTGCCCTAGCATTGAGTGTAACCTCCAGCTCTACCCATCCAGGAAGCCCAGCCAGGGAACTAGAGCGGCCACAGAGCTCATCCTATAGCTCTGCTCCCCCAGGGAGTCAAACCAGCAGCCATGCCCAACTGTTCACCAAAGCCTATGACCCCACATAACCAAGGAGCCTGAAGAGTGGCCTGGGAAACATGGGGGCACAGCCTACTGTACTGTGAGACACAGCCTAGCCTACAATCCCATCCAGTTGAGAAGCTTGGCCTACAACCCCGATAAGCAGAGGAGCCTAGACTACTCACCTTGTCTAATTGTTGAACACAACCTGTGGCGTTACCCAGACAGGAAACCAAGCTGTTAACCCTACCCAATCAAGGAGCATAGACTGTGGTCCCAAGGGACAAGGAAGCCTAGCCAATGACCTTGCCTACCACCTGAGCATAGCCAATGGCTTACATGATAATGAAGACAAACATGCAGCCTCACTCAACTTTAGGGGACGAACTTGCAAGACCCATATAAACACAAGAGTTTAGCCAGTGGCACCATATGGTTCTAGAGTCCAGTCTGAGACCCCATACAACCAGGGATGATTGCAGAGCCCAGCCTACAGTCCTGCCCAATCAAGGAGTTCAACCAGTGGCACCATACTGCCAGGGAACACAGCCTGGGACTTCACAGAACCCAGCTAGTGGCCCCACCTGACTGCAGAGCACAATTAATAGCCCCATGCAGATGCATGATATTATACATGGAAAACCCGACAGACTCCACCAAAAGTCTGCTAGAACTGATACATGAATTCAGCAAAGTCGCAGGATACAAAATTAATGTACAGAAATCAGTTGCATTCTTATACACTAATAATGAAGCAACAGAAAGACAAAGAAACTGATCCCGTTCACAACTGCACCAGGAATCATACGATACCTAAGAATAAATCTAACCAAAGATGTAAAATATCTGTGTGCTGAAAACTATAGATAGCTTATGAAGGAAATTGAAGAAGATACAAAGAAATGGAAAAACATTCCATGCTCATGGATTGGAAGAATAAATATTGTTAAAACGTCAATACTACCCAAAGCTATCTACACATTCAGTGCAATCCCAATCAAAATTGCACCAGCATTCTTCTCAAAGCTAAAATAAGCAACTGTAAAATTTGTATGGAACCACAAAAGACCCCGGATAGCCAAAGTAATATTGAAGAAGAAAACGAAAGCAGGAGGCATCACAATCCCAGACTTTAGCCTCTACTACAAAGCTGTCTGTTATCATCAAGACAGCATGGTATTGGCACAAAAACAGACACCTAGACCAATGGAATAGAATAGAGACTCCAGAATTAGACCCACAAACGTATGGCCAACTAATCTTTGACAAAGCAGGAAAGAATGTCCAATGGAAAAAAGACAGTCTCTTTAACAAATGGTGCTGGGAGAACTGGACAGCAACATGCAGAAGAATTAAACTGGACCACTTTTGTACACCATTCACAAAAATAAACTCAAAATGGATGAAGTACCTGGATGTGAGACAGGAAACCATCAAAAACCTAGAGGAGAAAGCAGGAAAAAAACCTCTCTGACCTCAGCCGCAGCAATTTCTTACTTGACATATCCCCAAAGGCAAGGGAATTCAAAGCAAAAATGAACTATTGGGACCTCATGAAGATAAAAAGCTTCTGCACTGCAAAGGAAACAATCAACAAAACTAAAAGGCAACCAACGGAATGGGAAAAGATATTTGCAAATGACGTATCCGACAAAGGGCTAGTATCCAAAATCTATAAAGAGCTCACCAAACTCCACACCCAAAAAACAAATAATCCAATGAAGAAATGGGCAGAAAACATGAATAGACACTTCTCTAAAGAAAACATCCAGATGGCCAACAGGCACATGAAAAGATGCTCCACGTCGCTTCTCATCAGGGAAATATAAATCAAAACCACACTCAGATACCACCTCACGCCAGTCAGAGTGGCCAAAATGAACAAATCAGGAGACTATAGATGCTGGCGAGGATGTGGAGAAATGGGAAGCCTCTTGCACTGTTAGTGGGAAGGCAAACTGGTGCAGCTACTCTGGAAAACAGTGTGGAAATTCCTCAAAAAATTAAAAATAAATCTACCCTGTGACCCAGCAATAGCACTGCTAGGAATTGACCCAAGGGATACAGGAGTGCTGATGCATAGGGGCACTTGCACCCCAATATTTATAGCAGCACTTTCAACAATAGCCAAATTATGGAAAGAGCCTAAATGTCCATCAAGTGACAAATGGATAAAGAAATTGTGGTTTATATACACAATGGAATACTACTTGGCAATGAGAAAGAATCAAATCTGGCCTTTTGTAGCAACGTGGATAGAACTGGAGAGTGTTATGCTAAGTGAAATAAGTCACACAGAGAAAGACAGATACCATATGTTTTCACTCTTATGTGGATCCTGAGGAACTTAACAGAAGACCATGGGGGAGGGGAAGGAAAAAAAAAGTTAGAGAGGGAGAGAGCCATACCATAAGAGGCTCTTAAAAACAGAATAAACTGAGGGTTGATGGGAGGTGGGAGGGAGAGGAGGGTAGGTGGTGGGCATTGAGGGGGGCACCTGTTGGGATGAGCACTGGGTGCTGTATGGAAACCAATTTAACAATAAATTTAATATTAAGTAAATAAACAAATAAATAAATAAGTAAAAGCCCCATCCAAACAAGAAGACAGTTGCCCAGTCATCCTGCTTGAACATGGAGCCCCAACCTCAGAGCACGGGCAATGGCCGCACCAAACAAGAGACCCCAACAGCAAACCCTGCCTTCCCACAGAGGCTACCAGAAGACCTGTCCAGTACCCCCAAGCTGTAGTGACAGGTCTTTCCCTGCTAAAGTGAACCTGTAAAGTCTGAAAAAGGAGACTGCTTAAACAAATGCAGAGATACCAATGGAAAGAACCAAGAATCATGAAGAAACAGGTAAACATGACACCACAAAAAGAAACTAATAAAGCTTCAATAACTGACCCTAATAAAATGGTGATCTATGGATTGTCTGAAAAAGAATTCAGAATGATCTTCTTTTTTTTTTATTTTTAAAAAAATTTTTTTTCAACGTTTATTTATTTTTGGGACAGAGAGAGACAGAGCATGAACGGGAGAGGGGCAGAGAGAGAGGGAGACACAGAATCGGAAACAGGCTCCAGGCTCTGAGCCATCAGCCCAGAGCCCGACGCGGGGCTCGAACTCACGGACCGCGAGATCGTGACCTGGCTGAAGTCGGACACTTAACCGACTGCGCCACCCAGGCGCCCCCAGAATGATCTTCTTAAAGAATGTCAGTAAACTACAAGAAAACAGATAGCTAAATTAAATTAGGAAAACAGTGGCATGAACAAAATGAGAAATGTAAGAAAGAGAAACCATCAAATCTTAGAGCAAAAAAAAATATGACTGCAGAATTCAATAGAACAAAACGGCATTAGTAAGTGCTTACCGATCAATAATTACTTTAAATGGATTAAATTTCCCAATAAAAAAAATCCACACACAATGACTGAATGGATTAAAAACAGGATCCAAATGACACACTGTCTACAAAAGACTCACTTGAACTTTAAGGACACATATAAAATGAAGTAAAGGGATAGAAACAGACTTTCCAAGTAAATGATAACCAAAAGAAAGTAGGGACAGCTATACTTTTATCAGACAAGATAAGCTTTAAGCTGTAAATAGTCACAAGAATGAAGGTCATTATATAATGAAAAAAGAGTCAATTCATTAAAAAGATATAACAATTATAAATATTTATTCACCCAACATGGGAGCATGTAAATACATTTAAAAAATGCTACCACAACTAGAAGGAGAAATAAACAGCAATACAATAATAGTTGAAGACTTTAATACCCACTCTCAGTGATGGATAGACCATACAGACAGAGAATCAATCAGGAAAGAACAGATTTATACACTATAGACCAAATGGACCAGACAGACATAAACAGAACATTCCATCCAACAGCAGAACACACATTCTTCTCAAGTACACATGGAATGCTTTCTATGATAGATCATATGGTAGGCCACAAGTCTCAACAAATTCAAGATGACAGAAACTATATCAACTATCTTATATAACCACAGTGGTATGAAACTACAAATCAATAAAGTTAGAAACTTCTCAAATACATGGGAATTAAACAACACACTCTTGTCCAATCAATGGACAAAAAAAGAAAGCAAAGGGGAAATTAAAACAAAACCTTAAGACATAAAAATATAGAAACACAACATAAGAAAACCAATGGGATGTAGCAAAAGCAGTTCTAGGAGGGAAGTTTATAGCGATGAAGTTTCAAGAAAAAAAAAAATCTCAAAAAGGCAACCTAACTTTACACCTCAAGGAATAGTAAAACAAGAATAAACGAAGCCCACAGTTAGAAGAAATAAATACTAAATATTAGAGCAGAAATAAATAAAATATAAGATAGGAAAACAATAGAAAAAATTAACAAAATAAAAGTTGGTTCATTAAAAAGATGAACAAAATGGACAAATCTTTAGCTAGACCAATAAAAAATAAAATCAGAAATAGGACACATTACAAGTAACACCAGAAATATGAAGGGTAAGACTACTATGAACAATTATACACCAACAAATTAGACAACCCAGAAAAAACTGATACGTTCCTAGAAACATATAACCCACCAAGGCTAAATCATAAGGAAATAGAAAATCTGAACATACTAATAATGAGTAGATAGAATCAGTAATCAAAAACTTCCCAACCAGGAAGTCCTGGACTAGGTGGTTTCCCTGATGAATTCTACCAAACATTTAAAGAAAAATTAATGCTAATCCTGCTCGAACTCTTCAAAAATAAAACAGAAGAATAAAAATCATATAATCATCTCAACAGATGCAGAAAAAGCATTTGATAAAAATTCAACATCCATTCATGGTAATTTAAAAAAGAAAACTCTCATTGAATTGGGTATGAAAGAAACATGCCTCAACATAATAAAGGCCATATAAGAGAAGCCCAAAGCTAACATTATACTCAATGATCAAAGACTGAATGCTATTCTTCTAAGATCAGGAACAAGACAAGAATGCACATTCACCACTCCTGCCCAACATAATACTAAAGACCCAGCCAGAGCAATCAGGCAAGAAAAAGAAATAAAAGGCATTTAACTTAGAAAGGAGTAAGTAAAATTATCTCTGTTTGCAGAGGATATGATCCTGTATACAGAAAATCCTAACGATTCTTCAAAAAAAAAAAAAAACCCTATTAGAATAAAATAATTCAGTAAAATTACAGGACACAAAATCAACATACAAAAATAAGTTGTTTCCATAGCCTAACAATGAACTGTCTGAAATATAAAGAATAACTCCACTTATAATAGCATCAAAAAAAAAAAAAACTCCCAGCAATTGCACTACTAGGAAGTTATTCAAAGGATACAAAATGTTGATTCAAAGGGGCACATGCACCCCAATGTTTATAGCAGCCTTATCAACAATAGCCAAATTATGGAAAGAGCCCAAGTGTCCATTGATATTGAATGGATAAAGTAGATGTGGTGTATATATATACAATGGAATACTACTCAGTGATGAAAAAGAACAAAATCTTGCCATTTGCAACAACATGGATGGAACTAGAGGGTATTATGCTAAGTGAAATAAGTCAGCCAGAAAAAGACAGATACCATATGATTTCACTCATATGAGGAATTTGAGAAACTCGCCAGATGAACATAAGGGACGGGAAGGAAAGATAAGATAAAAACAGAGAAGGAGGCAAACCATAAAAGACTCTAAAACACAGAGAACAAATAAGGTTGCTGGAAAACGGGGGGGGGGGTGGTATATGGGTGATGGGCATTGAGGGCACTTTTTGGGGTGAGCACTGGGTGTCATATGTAAGACACGAATCACTGGGTTCTACCCCTGAAGCCAAGACTACACTGTATGTTAACTAACTTCGAATTTAAATTTTAAAAAAATGCTAATTAGCAATGTGATCAAAGTATAGTCTCTCAGTATATTTGGCTACATAATCCTTTTTATAAGTAGTCAATATTTCTCAGGAGTCCTTTTCTTTGGAGCTGAATTTGGGAAACTGGACAAGGTAACTATGAAAGCCTCTTGCAGCTCTGAAATTTCATTATTTTCTAACAAGGTATTAATTGTATAGAGCAAACTAACATAAAGTGAATCAAGAAAAAAGTCAGGGGGGCTGTTTTCAGAGAATTTTGGAACCAAAAGGAACTTTAGAAAACATCTAATGGTTTCTCTCATTACTCTCCCACCTTTAAAGCTGCAGACCAGTCTCAAAAAATCTTATGCAGAACACCAACTTATAAAATGGGTTAGGGTCAAACTCTTCAGGTTGACTTGAGGTAGACAGCTGTAGTCTCACCCACTGGGATTTCCCCCTGAGACAAACTAGATATACCTCATCAGAAAGCCAGCACCACAGGAAGCAGGGTCTGAAATATAGTGACCCCTGACCCTTCAGATGAAGCTATTCGGGGAAGGATCTAGCAAAGAGCTGGAACTCTCATACATATTCACAGGAAGGTCCTTTACCCTTCCCAAGTATCATCTTAATTTTAACTGTAATTCCTCCAAGTCAGATAAATAAGTACTGTGTAAAGAATCCCTGTATAAATGAGAAATCATGAAAGAGTTAAGCAGACAAGTCATATGGCAAAATTTGGAATTTGAGAAGGTATCTCTGATGGCAACAGGGAAAGGAGATTTGACTGATGATGAGAGTACAGTGCTATCAGAGATGCTAGGTAAATCTGATAAGACTTTTTATATTTTATTTCTTCTTTCTTAATATTTAATAAAGCCTTTTTGAAAAGAATCAAGCCTATTTGCATTTGTGTCAGAGGACCTACAAAGGAAAGGGTTGCCAGGCATGGGCCAGGACTTTCAAAGAGGACTTGCCTCTCCAGAGGTCAACATAATGGAGGGAACAGGTATTGGAAGCAGCTCTCTTCCAGGGGAAGATGAAACTAAGGAAGCAAAAATCAGTATTACCTGTCAGCTGCCTCACCAAGTATTCTAGTGGTAAACTTCCAAAGATCAGAACTTGTTTTAAAGAAAACTTCCTCACAGAGATATGAGGTTCAAGGCCTATAGTCCACATTACTCCCAAACCCTTAATTCCCCAGTTGCAGGTTACCAACATGCTTCTTCTGATGGCCAGGATTTAGCCTGCTCTTACTGCTCTGATCCCCTGTTGCACTGTTCTCTTTTGTCAGGTGTGTGTGTTGTGTGCGTGTGTGTGTGTTCTAGTTTTTATACCTCTCTGACTTTCTGAGTAGGAGCATTTGTTAATCTTGATTCTCAGGTCTCCATCCAAGCTAAATACTACTTCTATAGGAATGGTAACACACTTAAAAAACACACACACAGGGGCACCTGGGTGGCTCAGTCAGTTAAGCATCTGACTTCAGCTCAGGTCATGATCTCACAGTGAGTTCAAGCCCCACATCTGGCTCTGTGTTGACAGCTCAGAGCCTGGAGCCTGCTTCATATTGTGTCTCCCTCTCTCTCTCTGCCCCTCTCCCGCTCATGCCCTGTCTGTCTCTCTCTCTCTCTCAAAAATAAATAAACATTAAAAAAATTACACACACACACACACACACACGAACAACAGAGCAACCGTTGGCCAGACTTTAGGAAATAAAAATCACTGTTCCATGGATTTAACCAGCCTGGCATTAAACACTCTTTATAACCAGGTTCCACCTTTCTTAACAGTTATACCACACTCCAGCCAAAATGGCCTCCGCTCATCCCTGAAATATGCTTTAAACTCTATGCCTCTGCTCTTTTCCTCTGCATTATCTACACCTGCTAAAATTCCATTCATCCTTCAAATTCAGTGAAGCCCTTCCTCATTACTTGAACAGGAAGTAATCTCTTTTTCCTCTGAACTCTCATACAATATGAAATTTAGGTGCTATCTCATACAGATGTGCATACCTTACAGTATCTCTCAGACTGTCCAATTCTCAGAGGGTAAGCAATTTGTCTTCTACATCTTGTTTAGTATGTGCAGGGCTCTAGATCATTCCCAATGAGGGTTCTAATGGCCTATACAAACCAGACTTAGGAGAAGTTGTCATACCAGGTATATTTAGGACACACTATGTTTGTGTAAATTTCCCTTAGTACAGATCACTGCTTCAAATTACAGTCATTTACATACCACCTTAAGCAATCTCATGATTTTTGCTAAATGTATTTATCATCTGTGCTTATTTAACTTTGTGTGTTTTTACTTCAGTATCCACTTTAGCCCTGTCCTGTAAAATAGTACATGAAAGCATGGGTTTGATATGTTTTTTTTTTTCTGATGCATATAAAATGTATAACTATTAAAACTCTCAAACTTTTTCAGGGTTTCCTCCAGTTATTTCGAACATCACAAGCAGTACACTTTGTAGAACAATGTTTATTCCTGTCGTCAATTACAAAATATTTACGGAGTGTCTTTTACTTGCCAGGCACTGCTCTATTCTTTAGGACAGCTATTCTCAACTAGGGGCAATCTTCTCACCAAAGGACATTTGGCAATATCTAGACATATTTTTGTTTGTCACAACCGGGGAGGAGTGCTACTAGCATCTAGTGGGCTGAGGCCAAGGATACTGCTAAATATCCTACAATGCACAGAACAGCCCTCCCAGAACAAAGACTTATTCAGTCCAAAATGTTAAAAACATCAAGGATGAGAAACTTCGCTTTAGAGAAACCACAGCAAACAAAAGAGACAAATTCTCTTTTTTGGAACCTACAATCTAGTAAGAGAATGTTATATATACTCTTCCAGTATAATCAGATTCCACAGTCTACAGTTTAGAGGATTTCTTCTCTGTGTGGATTTCTTATATATATGGAAGGCATGCTGGAACAAAGCTGATTTCTAGTACCACCGCCTTTCAAATAGTGGTAGGTTATACGCATCCTGACACAAGTTCCACCAACAGGTCAGAGTATAGGCTTTGGCACCACACACACCAGGGGTTTGAGGTGTGCCCTGCCAATTGCTAACTATCTGACCTTGGGCAACTTATTTAACCTCTTTAAGCCTCAGTTTCTTCATCTAGAATGGGGTTATTAATGGTAACTCTAATTCCATAGGCTTGGTAGGAGCATTAAATGAAAACACAACAGTTCTTAATAATAAATGCACATTAAGCAGGACTTACGACAATGATAACAATTTTCTTTACCCAAAATGTCTTGGTTCAATCTAGTTCTGGTGGTTCATTTTCTAGTTTATCAATCTGGTTCAATACATTAAGCATTACTATTGCTACTTAAGACAGAGGATAAAATAATATATATTTTATGAGCTAAATTTTTAAGAATAAAATCTTATTTTAAGGTTCTAGCTTCGGCTGCATGTACTAAATTTGGAACGTGTACCATCAGTTCTTTAAGAGCTTCCCCTCTCACTTTTCATGCCCCTTACATGTACTTGCCCCTCTTTTCCCAGCCTTCCAGTGACCACCATAGTCTGGAAACTCCTAATCCTGGTAATGATTCCTCTTCCAGTAATCCTGAGATTCAATTATATCCAGCTCTTTATTGGTTTTGAAACACTACAAGCTACATTTTAATTTGTAGAGAAGCAGCACGTCAAAGCTGGCTTTATTTTTCAGCTACATGTCTCTCTCATAACTGGTTAGGTAGGTCAATCACTTCACTGTCCTCCACTGTACTCAGACACACCATTACATTAAGTTCTGGCCATCTTAGTAAGGGCTCTGCCAGTCCTAGTCTCCTGCTCTCCCCTAAGCCCCAAAGCTCCGTCTTACTTTCAAGGCTAAGAGGGCCTAAGGGTCCTCCTGCATATGCTAGAGATGAGATGGAGTCCATTCTTTCCTCAGAGTGTCTCTTAAAGCCCCAGGTCTGGTCAGCTGCGTAAAGGGCTCTTCTGTAAGAGATGGGTTTATTCTAACTAGGTTTCTCAGTGCTTCCCCTCTGCCATCTTCTCCGCTTCAAATAATAATGACTCAACGAGTACATGTTTTATATCTACAACAATAAGGCAGTTTCACATGTCATCTTATCAGTGCTTACAACAACCTTATGAGGCAGGTACAATAAGATGTGTTAATAAATGATAAAACTAAACTTCAATGAAATTGATTCACTCATGTTCACATAATTAGTAAGTAGGGGCACCCCAGGATCGTTGTCTCTGACTTATCAACATATTCACATCTGAAGTGCTCAGGCTGGGGCACCTGGGTGGCTGAGTCAGTTAGTGTTCAATTCTTGATTTGGGCTCAGGTCATAATCTCACAGTTCATGAGATGGAGCCCCACCATCATGTTCTGTGCTGACAGTGAGGAGGAGCCTGTTTGGGATTCTCTCTCCCTCTCTCTCTGCCCCTCCCCCACTTGTGCACCTGTGCTTGCTCTCTCTCAAAACAAATTTTTTAAAAAGTGCTCACAGTATAACTGAATATCTCAATGACTTCACAAATACACCTGCATTAAGTGGCATCTAGATCAAGACTGAGAACACATGCCAGGATTTTAATCCAGAGTTTCTGACACCAAGTCCAGTGCTCTGTCAACCACGTATGTAGTCATTCCACACATATTTACTTACCCCTTACTACATTTCAGTAATTTTGCTAAGCACTGGGGATTTGATGGTGAGTAAAACAGATGTGATTCCTGTCCTAATAAAGCTTAGAGGCTCTGGGGAAGTCATAATTTTTTTTTAACTCTACATAAAGGAACATAAGGTATTAGAGGAATGAAATAAGTTTAGTCTGGCTTCACCATCACCAGCAAGAGAGAAGAGGTTGGAGTCAGAGACAAATGGTCAAATTGTGCAAAGCTTTACTGGGGGAAAAGTTTGGATTTTATTCTAAATGTAGTGGGAAACCACTAAATAATACCTCTACATTTATAAAGAAACCTATTCCCAAAAAGGCTGTTTAATTAATTCTTCAATTACCCTAACTTTTAGGTACTTAGTATGTGCCATTCACTTTGCTAGCCCATTATCCTCAATGTATAATAACTGACATAAAGGCTTGAGAAACAAATACTTACAACAAATAAGTAGTATGTATTGAATATATTATAAAATAAATTATAAAATCATAATATATAAAATAAATTTTTAAATTAACATATGCAATGCATTAATATTTTTAAGTTTATTTTTTAAGAAATAGAGCATGAGTGGGGGAGGGGCAGAGAGAGAAGGAGAGAGGATCCCAAGCAGGCACCACACTGTCAGTGCAGAACCCAATGTGGGGCTTTAACTCACAGTGAGATCATGACCTGAGCCAAAATCATGAGTCCAAGGCTAACTAAATGAGCCACCGAGGCGCCCCTGCAATGTATTAATATTTATAGATGCTGTTCCTTCCAGTGATATACACAAGGCAGCAACATCAAAAGTGAGTCAGGTATTACCGAATTTGTTGGATACTTAACCTTTTAAAATCTAGAAAGCAAAATTAGGCAAATTATGCAAATGAAGAAAATAACACTTTGTTTCCATCTGCTTGTCAGTTATCCTCAGATTTGGGTAAAGTAGTATGTAGCAGATTCAGCAAAGTCATCTTTTCAATTCAACATATACTGTGTGACTACTCTAATACATTGTGTTTCTACTACTTGCCTAGGTGCTGGGGAGACAGCAGAAAACAAAAGAGGAAAAAAATCCCTGCTCTCATGAAAGTTACAATCTACATGGGAAGAAAGACTGTGCTTGTTTATTTCAACAAGCAAAATGTCTACATGTTAAATCATGACAAGTAATGGTACATACCAAAGGGAAAAAGCAGAGGAGGGCAGAAATTATTTAAAGATGATTTAAGAAACAAAAGAGATGAATACAGGGGAAGGAAAAAAAAAGAGGGAGGTAAAACACAACAGACTCTTATCTATAGAGAACTGAGGGTTGCTGGAGGGGACGTTGGGGGGGGGGTGGTGCTAAATGTGTGATGGGGATTAAGGAGGGCACTTGTAATGAGCACTGGGTTTTAAAGGTAAGTGATGAATCACTAAATTCTACTCCTAAAACCAATATCACACTATATGTTAACTAGAATTTAAGTAAAAATTTGAAAAAAATATATGATTGTGTAAAATAATCACTTTTTAAAATACTATTCTTTCAGTAGCTGTAGTAACTAGTAGCTTTCAGTAACTAGTCAACACAGCTGCTGATGTATACCAGAGGTCAGCAAACTTGTTCTATAAAGGGCCAGTGAGTAAATATTTCAAGCCTTCTGGGCCATACAGTCTCTGTCGCAACTACTCAACTCTGCTATTGTAGCACAAAAGCAGCCACAGAAATGAATTTGTGTGTGGCTATTTCTAATAAAACTTTATTTATGGATACTGAAATTGGATTTTTATATAATTTTCATGTGTCATGAAATTTTCTTTTAAATATTTTCAACCATTTAAAAATGTGAAATCCATTCTCAGTTCATAGGCCGCACAAAAACATGCAGCAAGCCATTATTTGCCAACTCCTGGAGTGTACAATGAAACAGCTTATGAGATTTTCATAAATCAATAAGTCAAAAGAAATTCAAGAAAGACCAGGATAAATATTATTGAAACATAAAGATCCAGTGCTATCAGTAACAGCAGTTAGAAAATTCCTTATATAACTTTTAAGTTAGAGATATTAATTTTATATGACAGTGGGGCTTACATTTCAAGTACACAATAAAATATTAATGATAATGGTGTAACTATCTAAATAGATCATGCTAAAACTATAGAAATACCTCAGAGAATAAAAAGTCATCACAGACTACATCAAATAATCTAGATGCCCCATAAATCATTTGATGAAGTCATTTAGATTTCCTAACAAAAATTATTTCATCCACAGTGATGTTTCAATTATCACTTCCACCTCAATAAAATACAAAGCTATATATCCAGCCTTGACCTTTCTCCTAACTTCCACAGTTCCAAATGCCAGAGAAATCTACACCTGGGTATCATGCCACCACCTGACACATCATAGATCTAAAACCAAATATTACTTTCTCCACCACATATATAAAGTAGCTTCCCCTCTGAATTCTATAATTATAGTAATTATATCTTCATTACCTCATTCAATCCATGTGTTGTAGAATCAAATTTTAAGATATTTAAAGTTTTATTTATCTCAAGAGTTCACTTTTTTAACTCCTTACCTGCCACCTCCCCCACAAATAGCTAACCCATTCTGTTCTCATTGTTTCAAATGAAAGATAAACTTTGGTCAGAAAAAAGGCAAAAAGCAAATTTTCCTAACTTTGTAATCCAAGGTACCTGGGGGAAATGAGAGGTCTTCTAGCAAAATCAATAAGACTGAAGAAAATAATGAGAGCAAGGGTTCTCCCTTCAACCCCATTTACTCATTTCCCTCTCCCAGTCCAGAAAGGCTCCCTTGGACTAAAGGGAGGAGAGAAGTCAGTGGGGCCCAGTATAGGCCATACCTGAAGGTACCAAACAGATTTAAAACAACAGGCCATTTTTAGTGAAGGGCACTGCTTGAATGCCAAGGAGTCCCTTGGGAGTAGATTTAGCATCAAAAGACCATAAGAGCAAACACATGGACAGAATCTTTCCTGATGATATATGGTGAAGGCTTCTCTCAGACAGTAGTCATCGCCTTGCTGATGTCTCCCTGCTAGAAGGATGCCTATTCACGCTTGAAGCTTTATTCAGTACTCATCCAATTTGCCCCATGCAGGTAGCCCTCTCTGTAACTTCCCTGGACCATATGCCCTGAAGAACAGAGCCCTGGATACTCCATGGTGGTGATGGTGGTAATGGCAGTTATAGTGATAAAGGCAAGTCTCATACATGGAATACACAAGGTGAAGAAAAGGGTAGGTAGGCTTGAGGTGGGTGTGTGAGTGTGTGTGTGTGTAGGCACTAGCAACCACTGGCCTGATTTCTTACACTATAGATGGGTTTTGCACGGTTTTTCGATCTTTGTATAAATGGAATCATAGTGTATACTCCTTTGGAGCTGGCTTCTTTCACTAAACTTCATGTTTGTAAATTTCATTTATATTGTTACATGTGGTTATGGTGTATTTATTCTGACTACTGACTCCTTGTTATGTATATTTGCTTTGTATTCATTCATTCTACCACTGGTAGACATTTGGGTTGTAGTCCAGTTTAGAAAAAGTAGTAAAATGCACCCCTATAACATGGGTTTACAAGAGTGGCGCTAACATAATCAATCCGTAAGACCTACTCAGTCTTCCATTGCCGTATCTCTAATACCTGATGCCCGTCTTTCCACACTCACTACTACAAAATCTAATATTTCTTCAAGTTGACAGTAAACTTCCCAAGGACAAGAAATATCTTAATTCTTTGAATCTTTCATACAATATATACTTAGTATATGTAAAAGAAATAGTTATTATACATGCATAATCACTAGTATCTAAGAGACCACTAATGACTTTCAATGATAAAATGTAAGTGGCATTTTGACATAAAGTCTTGGGATTTTTTTTAAAGTATCCTATTTTAGGTATCTCTCAGCATACGAAATGTCCCAAAGATATTACCTAAATACTAAAAGATCCTAACATTAAGTACATACCTCTCCTCACTTTTAGTAAAGACCTCGCAGGGATGTGATACAGAAGTGGTAGCGAAAGGAAGAGGTTAAGTGCTGGTAGGATATTAGAATGTAGGGCCCTATCAACTCATAGCTTTGATATTATCAGGAGAAGCTTGACAACCTAGGCTCTTAGCATAACAACCCATGAGAATAATGACAGCAGACAATAATGTAGTGCTTGGTTATCAGATCAGCAGATACATTAATTACTTTAATCTTTGCAATCTTGTAAGTTAGGTATAGTACCATCATTAGCACTGGTGTATAGATAAAAAAATATATCATGCAGAGTATTTAAGCAATTTGCTCAAAGTCATATGTGGTTTGTAAAGTGGCAGAGCTAAGATTCTAACTCAGGCAATATGGCTTGCATGTTCTTAACTGGGGAGGGGGAGATTTCTTCCTCAAAATGGAGTGGAAGTTCTACAATTCAAACAAAAAATTAGACCTACTTGTGAGAAATATTGAAGTATGGATTTTAAAGACACTTTACATATGTAAATAAAGCTTTTCAGCCATTAAAAAGGATGAGAGGGGGGATTATAATAAAGAGACATGAGGAAACTTTTTAGAGTGATAGATTACTCATTACTTCAACTGTGATAACAATTTCATGGGTGTATACATACTCAAAAATTCATCCAATTGTACACTTTAAATATGTGCATGTATGTCAATTTTGTATGTCAATTATACTTCAATAAAGCTATATGCAAAAAAGATGAAACAGAACTATAGATGACCCAATCATTTAAAAAAGATGCCCTCAATGTATTGAGCAGAGAAAAAATTATGAGAATGTGCGCAATTTGCTAAATACATACAAACACATGTAAAAACATATTTTATACACTCACATACCCACAATGTTACCTGTGGGTTTTGTTTTCTTTTTTTAGGCTGTGGTAAAAAGAGCTTTCACTGAGGCCTCTGTCAACAGATAGGTGACAGGGCCACCTTGAAATAGATCCTCCAGCCCCATTCAAGCGTTCACGTGACTGCAGGCCTGTAGGCCGTCTAATAGCAACTTCATGAGAGACCCTGACTCAAAACGACCCAACTTATCTGCTCCTGGATTGCTGACTCCCAAAAACTATGTGAGACAGTATAGGTTCATAATTTTAAGCTGCCAGGTTTGAGTGTAATTTGTTATGTAGCAGTAGATAATACAGTATTTATTAATCTTTTATATAAAATACTATTAAAATACAGTATGCATACAAAAAAGTGCACAAATCATAGGTACACTCCTTGTTGAATTTTCATAAAGTAAGCACACCTATGTAACTAGTACCCAGATCAGGACACCAAGCAGAACATTACCAGCACCCCAAAGTAGCCCCCCTTGTACCCCCTGCCTGGTTACTATCTCCCAACTACCCTAATTTCTTGTATCACAAATGAGGTTTGCATGTCTGTGAACTTCGTGTGAATGCAATCATAATATATACTCTTGGATCTAACTCCCTTTGTTCAACATGATGTTTGTGAGATTCAACCATGTTGCTGCCTATAGTTTTAGTTCATTCATTCTCACTACTGATTCCATATTAAGTACCTATCCCCATTAATGTACTCATTTTATCATTTGATGGACATTTATATTATTCTCAGGTTTAGGTTTATTAGAAACAATGCTGTGAACATTCTTGTACATGTCTTTTTATGAACCTATATCCCCATTTCTGTCAGGTATATTCCTAGAAGAGGAATTACTGGGCCATAGGGATGCCTGTATTCAGCTCTACTCATTACCTGATAAACACTTTTCCAAGGTGGTTGTACCAATATTCATTCTCAACAACAGTACAGTGTACTTCCAGTTGCTCCACATTCTTACAGACTCTTAGTATATTCTTTTTCATCTTCGCTATTCTGGTGGGTGATAATGGTATTACACTGTGCATTTTCCTAATGAGTGATGAAGTTGAACACCTTTTTGTACGTTAACCAGCCACTGGATATTTTTTGTGAAATGCCTCTTTCAAGTCTTTTGCTCGTTTAGAGAAATACTACCTTTAAGATCAACAAAATGCCATAATATTCTAAAATAATGAGTTCTTTGTATTGTTGTGAAAATAAGTGCCTTTGAGCCAGCAGAACAAAGTCATCAAAAAGAAAAAGAAAAACAAACCTAATATAACAGGAATATGGTTAGGTATCTCTTCTAAATCTAGAAATGTTTTGAGAAGAGCAATAAGAAAAGCAGTAAGGCAGAAGGAACCCTTTAAGAATGAAACAAAAAGGGAGAGGCCATTATGAAGATGATGCATGTGGGTAGGGTTTGCTTCACTTTGGTGAATGGGAAGGAAGTGCAGAACAGAGCTCAAGAATCATGTGAGCCATAGTCATTACCTACAAAAGCTTTTCTGTGAAAAACAAGGGGGCGAGATAGGCTTTAAGCCTATTGTGTAATGCCATATAATTCAGGACAGTTCAGTGTTAGTATAGGGAAAACAGTAGGTATTCAGCAAATGAAAAAGTGTATTACCTGTAAGTGTGTTCCCATTACATACTTCTCAAGAGAGGAAAATTGGTAACTTATATATACCCTTCAATAGCCAATAAAATACATACTCACCTTCCTTTAACCTCACACAATCTACATTAGGCTTTACTTTTTTTTTTTCTTGTCTTGTGAGTTACCAGAATGCACTATGGCATTAGCTGCTTATTTTTAGTTTACTGATTAAATTTTAATAAGAGTCTTCAGATAGCAGAACAATCAGTTAAAGAAAGTTAATATTACTGGACAAGATCAATGCATAATGGACACCATGTGTGAGTGAAAAAGTAAAATAAACAATGTGGCTTTGGTTGTATTATCTTAGGCATACCACAGCACCAAATCTCAGCCCTAAATGTAACAAACTGGTGCTTTAAATGGGATCACAGAAGTTTCGCTATTACAGTTTTTTTAAATAAATGGGATCAGATATACTAAATCACTTCAAGAGCTCAACATTCACAATTCAACCAGAAAAAAAAGGTTCTCACACCTTCAATAATCCCATTGTTCTACTTTATATGCACATCACAAAAAATGGCACTGAAAACTAATCATAAATACTATATGGAATAAATTTGATATCACTCTAGGCTTTAGAAGAACATGTAATACTGTTGCATCACTAACAAAATACATCACTGTGGCGAATATGTTCAAGGATATTATATTAAAGCTGCCGGGAGAAACAAAATTAATGGTTTAACACAACTAGAATATTAACCTCAATTCTGAAGAAGGTATTATTTTGTAGGATGAAGTTCTTAAACAAGATTTATAGCTTTCTTCTACAAAAACTATTCCTGAATAAAGGTCCATTCCCAGTAAGTATCATTCAAAGTTTTTAAAGGAAAATTGTCTCAAGAACAAAATTAAGTTGATAATGCCTCACAATAAGAATTACATTCTATAAAAGCATAAGTATGGGTTTGTTGTAAGGTAAAATAAGAAGGCCCATGCAGAAATGCTTTTTTTTCCCCCTGTATTAATTAGTACTTTCTCCTGCAGGAGCAGCCCAGATAAAATCTCAAGAATGGATTCCTAGGAAAAACTATTACACTGATGTTGTTGGGCAACAGTGACCACATAGGTTTAAAAAAAAAAAAAAAAACTAGAGATGATGGGGAATGCTAGGCTTGAATTGTCTGTTGCTACTGTTTTTAAACTCCACTGCTCAATCTAATTGAACTGGAGAGCTCTGAATTCTCAGACAAAAAGCAGAAGAGAAATGAAAACAAGGTCCTGGAGAGTCCACAAACCAGAAAATGAGCTTAATCACATTTGACTAGAAATCATCAAGCCCCAAAGGGAGATTTAATTTTATAATGATGTCCTATTTTGTTTAATGCTGGGCAAGGATCATGTATATCTTGTTTGATGCTATATTCCCATACTCCTCACTACACCTGACATACTAGACATGCAAAATTTATTGACTAAAATATTGTATTTTAACGAGGTGAGCTCCTATGATACTCCGTTTCATGTCAACTTGTTTTATTCATACATTGTAATAATCTTTCTATAAAAGTAAATACTTCATGAACAGGATTCTTAATAACTGAATTATATTCATGTACCATAATTTAACTATTTCCTAAATATTCTGTCATTCAGAAATAAACTGTTACATCCAATAAAAATTATGCATACATTAAGAATTTATTCTATTTTTGCTGCCATAAAGTAGCCATGTATTTTTTAAATATAAACTGTTATTTTCATTTTTTATATTTCCTTGGGACAGATAGTGGGAGAACCTGGACATAGACATCTAGAGATAGAGCTATCTTATCCTTTGGGGGCAACCAAGTATATGTTACTGGGAAAATTAGGGAGTGGTTATTAGCTCTTCACACATATGTAAATTAATTTAATCAGCTTCCTTCTTAATACCTAGCTGAAATAGACTACAAAAACTGGAGTTTTCCTATTGTAGCAACAGTCTGGCAGTGAAAGAGTTGGATTATATAGGGTACAAATGGAAGAATTTATCCTGACCAGGGAATATGCACGGGGCTTATCTTTTGTTCTGTTACTTAATCAGTTGTGAGACATTTCTGGGACTTTGTTTAGTTTCCTGTAAAAGGCTTCCTGGTGAAATGAAATAAGACTTGGAGAAGCTTGAGAGGAAAGGGCCAAGATACAACTTGTGCAAACCTTGAGGTGTTCTCAGTAGTTACTGGAGGCATATGATCACTTCTTGCTTTACCCCTCACACTAACTTGTCTAAATGTTCAATTGTTATATACTTTTGGACATCACCTAATTAGGCACCCTAGGTCATCACCAAAGCACGATAAACAAAAAAAGCAAAAACAGATACCAATTCAACACATTAAACTTAACATTTCAGTATCAAATTCATTTTATTTACTTATATCCTATTATGTCATAAAAGATAAAAATTAAAAAAGCATTTGAGAAAAATGTGACAAAGAGAAAAATCAAGAAGATTCAGAATAATAAAACCTGAATAGACAGGACTCAAGTTTGTATATAAAAGTCTTGCTGAAAGGTGGAATTTTTGCTAAAGAGATAAACCTCTTAGGAGCCAATGCCAAAAGAAAAACACAATTAGTTACATGAGCCACAGTATCCCTAAGATAAAAAGAAAGTAGTTACCCAGAAGCCTCATTACTTATGATTTTAAGATTAGAGAGAAAACTTATTCCTAGTGTCTTTAAAAGAAGAAATGTAATGAGTAACTTCAACATCCATATTATAAATACAATATGGTATTTTATAGCACAATTTCTTATAGCTTCTTTGTCATAAGTAGACCAATGACAAGATAGCAGAGAGGCAAGGTACCCTATGTATGTGTAATATATTTAGAAACTGACCCATCCACAGGCACCTGGGTGGCTTAGTCAGTTAAGTGTCCGACTTCGGCTCGGGTCGTGATCTCATGGTTCGTGAACTTGAGCCCCGCATCAGGCTCTGTGCTGACAGCTCAGAGCCTGGAGCTTGCTTCAGATTCTGTGTCTCCTCTCTCTCTATGCCTCCCCTGCTCATGTGCATTCACGCGTGCGCGCTCTCTCTCTCTCTGCCCCTGCTCGTGCTGTGTCTCTCTCTCAAAAATAAACAAACATTAAAAAATTGAAAAGAAAGAAAGAAAGAAAGAAAGAAATTGACCCATTCAAATGGCTTCCTGAAACTGCGTAGATACAACTGAAAACACACCAGGCCCAGTGGAATGCCTATGCCAAAGGAAACTCATTGCACCTTGCTGATCCAGACAAATATCCTGACGGCCACTCTACAAACAAAACCTAAATGATCTGACTCACTGTGCTGGCCCTTCTCCAAAACACAGCAGCAGTCCTGAAAGAAATGCTGATAAGGAACCCCAGTGGCCAAGAGAATTCAGAATATCATTCTATTCTAAATAATTAGAATAGAGGGACTGTGGGTAGCCTTAGATCCCTAAGAATTACTACTCCCTGCAGGTACATTGTGGAAAGCTTGCCAAGTTGGTTTACCAAATAATCAGTCAGCCCAAACAAAAGATGTTATGATACAGTAATGGCTGAAAAGTAACCCCAAAACCTTATACTGGAGTCCAATTGTCTGGGGACAATGCACTAGAGCTTCTGGTACTGGGTGAGGGGAATACTGTTCTGGACTATCGCCACTTCAGTACTCAATTTTAAATCAAGCCTTGGTTTGGTTACAGAATCACTACTTGGTAGATCCTGTAGCACATCCCAGGTCTGATTCTCACTCTAATACTGTCCCCACTGTAGTAATGAACCAAGAATGTAAATTTTACAGTTATCAGCTTTATTTCATATGTCCTACAATGGATTTTCTAATACTAAAATGGCTGTTGTTTTTGTGACTTAAAATTAAAAGCAACAAATACAAATGCATGAAAACCTGAATCAGAGGTCCTAAGACAAACAAGGTTGACATCTTAGGTTGAGTTGTAGTCACTTTTATTTGCTTTTCCACTCCAACAGGAATCCTACAAATCAAGTCAAGCTAGCTCTCTACAAACACTGTACACTTTCTCACTTCCAAGCCTTTGTTCACATCATTCCCTTTAATTGAAATGTGATGGCCCCATGGGGTGCCTGGCTGGCTCAAAGGAGGATGCAATTCTTGATCTTGTGAGTTCCAGCCCCACGTTGGGTAGGGAGATGGAAGGAAGGAAGGAAGGAAGGAAGGGAAGGAAAGAAAGATGTCCCTTCCTTTTGGCTTATTTTTATTCTAAAGCCATTATTAATGACAGTATAATTCCCCCACCTGCTTAGAAAAATATCTCTATCAGTTTAGGATAGAATCTGTCTGTCCTCTGAATTTTTATAGCATTCAAATCTGTAGTACTCATTTACCAACCATTACTCTTGCTTGTTTACTCACCAGTTTTTTGCATGTGTATTATTTCCTCCCCAGACTGTAAGCTGCTTGAGGGATGAGGCCATCACTTGGCCTTTCTGCAGTGATGATAGTATAGTATCTAGCACTCAGCTGACACAGAGAAACTCAGTAACTGATGGCTAAGACATCAAGTCTCCTGAAGAGCCCAAACAACCAGCTGCCTACTTAACTATCTTTCATTATCAACTCAACCAGTCTTTTAATTTCCCATTTTCACTTTTACCTTTTTCTAATTTTAACTGTCTGAAACACAAAACCAAATTACACGTTTTAACATAGGATTGACTACAGATTCTTGCATGACATGTATGGGGAATATTTTCTATTCACCAAACTGAAGTATACTTAAAGCAAACAACTTGGAACATGCATAAATTGTCATTGCTGTTTTGTAATCCACCATGATTTTCATTGACTTAACTAATCCTCGACTGATGTTCATTTAGGATGGGTTCATTTTGTTTTTATTATAAATAACACTGATAAATGTACCTACCTATACTTGTATGGGTATCTCTTATCATTTTCTGAAATTAAATTCCTAGGGTGATATGTATTGCTAACTTACTCTCCAGAAAACTGGAAGCAATTTCATTTTTACCACTGATGTTTGAGCATGCTTGTTTGCAGAGAGTGGTTGCCTGATGTTGCTATCAGGGGGACAGTGAAGGAATGAGGAAGAATCAGATTAGGGAGGGTCAGGTCTTTTTTAAAAAGATCCAAAAAAAATGGTGGACACAAAAGTTATTATTATATTGGCCTATTTTTGTATGTTTAATCTTTCATAATTACAAAAAAACTTAAAAACTGCCTATTCCCCATACTTGTCAACAATGGGGAGTATGAGCATTTTGTTTTTTTCAAATCTGTGAATTCAATGAATGAAAAATGGTATGTCATTGCTTTAGTTTACAATTCCTTGATTGATAACCTGTCAGGTTGAATAAGTATGTATGTGTATATGTATGTATCTATCTATCTGTTCTTCTATAAACCTATAACTTTTAGTTAAAATTCTGTGTTGTCTCTTCTTTATGGGTGTATGCACTCTCTGTTTTTAATTTCAGAAGAATGCATGAGGAACATTTTCTCTCAAAAATTAAACTTCTACTTAAAAGAACTATCCTCTAAGTTAAGATCTTTCTTTACATGGGAGGCCCTCGTTTGAGCTCTTCCTCTTTTATATACGTGGCTCTCAAAGGAAAAAAAAAAAACTTCTCCACTACCAAATTAGACATACATTTCCTAGACATAATTCAAAAATACAGAAACCTGCAGAAAAGTTCCTGCCTTTCCCAGAACAATTAAATGGAAGGACTGTGGAGGAAAGCTTGGTCTCTGAGGAAAAAGATCTAATATATATGACTGTAGGGTTTTCCTATGTTGTGGTAAGTAGGAAGAGAATTTATGGCTGCAAACAAATGTTCTGTATTTAGATCAAGAGACATTAAAATACACAACTACCTAGAGAACACAGTAAGGAACACATGTAAACTCATGAATCACAGGGAGGGAGGGCCCTAAGGTGGCAACAGAGAATAAGAGCAAGGGGAAGCAGCAGGTATTAGAGGGTCTTAAGAGTTCCCAGTTGCCCTCAACTTCATTCTTAAAGCTTAAAGAAGAGGACACCCAGAGATTCTTTGTTGATACAGAAATTACATAAGCTCACACTACAAGTAAGGGGGCACAACAAGTGCTGCAGCCTCTCCCTCTATCAAATGCAATTCACAGGAGGAGGAAGAAATTGAGAGCTAAAGGACATCTAAAAATGACAGAATCCTAGGAAGCAGACAGATTATTTCTAGAGTCCATCACTTACAGGATTAAATGGTTTCCATGCTGCTGGAGCCAAGTTCCTGGAACCACATTCTCTTGTACTGCTGCTTATTTCCATCCCTGACCATATCCTCCATTTTGGAAATGACCAAAGTAAGTTTAACTTGAAACCACAAGCCAGGCCATACTTCTAAAACAGATAACAAAGAGTCTGAAGCAATAGCAAAGGAACAGATTTTCTTCTTGATATTTAATATGGTAAGCTTACTGTTCAATGTGTGACATAACTGCCTGGACATGTACCAGAACATTTTTGAGGGAGATCCCAATCATGAACACGGCATTGTAGACTACCTACACAAATGCCATCAACAATGCCTTTGCCCCCTGCCTTTCTCTAGTACAAGTACCAGAAAAGCTCTCAGACTCCCTTGAAGTAAGGGTGGCCATGTAACTCAGTTCTAGCCAATATGATACAAGGGGAAAGTCTTCATTTCAAGAGGACATACTGCTGGCAAACCCTTCTGCCATTTGCCCTATTTCTTCTGCATGGGATAGTGATATGAGATGTGGAGCATAGCTGTTATACGATCATGAGAATGAGAACCATATGTTAAACTTGGTGGGCTAAAAAAAAAAAAAAAACCAGAAATATTTGTGCCCTTGAAGACACCTACCCTTGAATTTCCTACCTCCAAAACTTATTCTGTAAGATAAATATACCCTTCTCTAAACTTCTATTAATTGCATTTCCTGCTAATTGCAGCCAAACTCATTCCCACTAATATACTAGGAATAGACAAATAGTAATTGAGTTCTCCACTATGACAGAGACAGATACACATCAAAAATACAATAAAAGGGGGCACCTTGGTGGTTCAGTCAGTTAAGCATCTGACTCAGTTTTGGCTCAGGTCATGATCTCACAGCTTCATGGGTTCGAACCCCACATCAGGCTCTGCACTGGCAGCACAGAGCCTGCTTGTGATTTATTCTCTCTCTCTCTCTCTCTCTCTCTCTCTCAGTCTCTCTCTCTCTCTCTGGCCCTCCCCTACTCACATGGTCTCTGTCTCTCTCAAAATAAATAAATAAATAAACTTTTTTTTTAATGCAATAAAAATGTCATCAATGCTGTAAAAAAGGTAAAGGATACATTAAGGGAAAAGTGGTCAGGTCAATTAGACCCAGGAATGATATGAAGGCTTCACAGACAAGGCAACATTTGAGTCTTGAAATATGAGACTACGAACAGAAGAGACAGAATACCTTGTCTTCTGTCCAACATGGTTACCTCTATTCCTATGCTAAAACAAGTAAAGAAATCTAGGACACTGTATACTTCTCATTCTTCCCTACCACAGCCAAGCATTGTGCCAGGACTCAATGATGACCAAAATGACATAAAACCTACCCTCACATTGCTTACAGTCTAATGGACATTTTCAAGGTTATCTCAATAAAACAAGAAGTAACAACTCTGTGGCTGCATGACTACAGCTTAGATATACCACTGTGTTTGGCCAATAAGAAGTCTGATATTCCAAGTGTTCCAATCTAAAACTTACTCTTGTTTCCTTATCATCTAGGAATCATCTGTCTCCTGGAGTAAAAGGAAGAATACTGTGTTGCCATCTGCGAGTATTAACAATCTCAGTGTAACTACTAACCTGGCAAAAATCCTAAGAGATCAAATCAGCCTATTTTGTAACTCACAGCTTCAAAGCCTCTGGAGACAACCAGGATCCAAGAGTTTAAGAAAATTACCTTACCATCTATTCACCACCTTGGAACCTGTTTCTGAAATGTCTAGCTGCAGTTTTAGTTACCAAGGAAAGTCAATGTTAGGGAAGGTCCCTTCCATAAACCAATTTGAAGAGTAAATTCTCTTTGGAAAAGCATTTCACCAAATTTCATATAAGCATTATAGGATGCTATTACCTCATGTAGCTTATTCTAAAACAGACTTTCTCCCTGTCCTTCTTATCACACAGACACCAAGAAACATGAGAAATAATTTCTTGAAAATATACCTCCTCGGTGAGCCTGAGTGGTTCAGTTGGTTGAGCGTTCGTCCAACTCTTGATTTTGGCTCAGGTCATGATCTCATGGTTCATGGGTTTGGGTCCCATGTCAGGCTATACACTGGCAGTGCGGAGCCTGGCTTGGGATTTTCTCTCCCTCTCTCTCCCTGCCCCTCCCCTGCTTGCACACATGCACTCTCTGTCTCTCTCTCAAAATAAATAAACTTAGAAAAAAAAAGAAAAGAAAAAGAAAATACACCTCCTTACATCTCATTCAACTGAAGCATTCATCTACCTCAGATACGTGAGAGTAAGATGAAGGGTAGTAATGAAGGTGGTCTGGTACAGAACTAAAGAAATGGAACAGGATGCTCAGAAGAATCAAACGTAAATTTGTTAAATTATAAATGATCTCTGAGAATCATTTGAAGAAAAATTAAATTCTGCTGGCAACATGCATGAGTATCCATAAGAATATTCTTTGATCTCACTTACCTTGTTATTCTGGTCTATGATTATTTTCACATTTTTAGTGCTCACTCATGCAATTAGGGCCTCAAAGAAGCTTGGGGGCACTGGATTTCAACCCAGGTTATCTGAGAAAGAAAGAGGCTGCATACAGGGGGATCTGTAGTTATGGGTCACTAAAACCAAAAGCAAAACAGCTACCACAGCCCCTTAGAAGTCCTAAGCCTTCTCAGGATTCACTAGTCTGCCTACAGCACTGAGTAAACAGAAACCAAGGACAGAGAACTGAAGGGAGTTTCTGAGTTATGATGCTGAATACTTGGATTAATTTCCCTGAAATGGCTCCACACTATATCTCTTTTACAATAATCACACTAACAGGTCAATGCTAACACCAGCCTCTAACTTTAATAACAGACCAACGTGGCTGCTTTGGTTTCATTCCCATTATATAGAGAGTAGCACGTATGAAACAGCCTGTGATTTACTATAATGATATCAAGACCCTACATAATCTCTTACATATAAATTAACAAGGTATTGAGCTGTAAGTGTTGCAAGTTGTATTTTGATGAATTCTATACTTTGTATGTGTGTAGACATATGCTCCAGAACACCTTAGCCCCAAGATTAGAGAAACTTTAATCCTTAGCTATTCTATAACCTAAATTCTTTGATTTCTATAAGCCTACTTGCTGTATGCATTCTTAAGGTGTTCAATAATCTCATTTCCTGTGGTGTCATATTAGGTGGGAACTAGAAAACAAACTTTAATTACTTAGCTCACTATTCCCTACAGTCCTTCTACAAATGAGTTAGAAGAAATAACCATTACAGGATTTTCCTCCAAACAATTCATATACATAGCACTAGATAACAAACTATATCACAGACAAATTAATCTTTTATTTTAAATGACTTTATATATACTAGCCATGTATCTACATTAGAAGAAACATACACAAATATTTTCTTTCATCATATTTCTGAGATAATCAAAATAATCTTAGCTTATTTATTAATGGTGAGTGATTTATTATGGTGAATCCATACATAATTAATGGATTCAAATAACATTTACGGAATACCTACAGCAGGCACTGTACTAAGCAAAGGAGAATCTAGCATTTAGCTCAAAACAGCAATAGGTTTTTAAAACTTATCAAATTTTATGAAAATTTATTCTATTTTCAAAACAACTTAGTGAGGTGGAATCACATAGGTTGCTCACAGTCCCAAGAATTCTGCTTAACTCTATTTTGTCATTAGATACAGTGTTCAATTTTTTTTCTTTTCATATTATTTTTTAAAGTTTTTATTTAAATTCCAGCTAGTTAACATATAGTGTAATATTAGTTTCAGGTGATTCAGCACTTCCACACAACACCAGGGCTCATCACAACAAGTGTACTCCTTAATCCCCATCACCTATTTCACCCATCCACCATTCACCCACTCACTCCCCACCTACCTCCCTTCTGGTAACCATCAATTTGTTCTCTACAGTTAAGTTCTTGGTTTGCCTATCTCTTTTTATTCCCTTTGCTCGTTTGTTTTCTTTCTTAAATTCCACATATATGAATGAAATCATATGGTATTTGTCTTTCTCTGACTTAATTCACTTAGCATAATAGTCTCTAGCTCCATCCATGTCATTGCAAATTACAAGATTTCATTCCTTTTTATGGTTGAGTAATATTCCATTGTATGTCTGTGTGTGTATGTGTATAAATTCATTTTTATCTATTCATTAGTCAATGGACACTTGGGCTGTTTCCACAATTTGGCTACTGTAGATAATGCTGCTATAAACATCAGGATGCACATATCCCTGTGAACTAGTATTTTAGTATTCTTTAGAAAATATCTAGTAGTGCAATTGCTAGATTGGAAAGTAGTTCTATTTTTAACTTTCTGAGGAACTTCCATACTGTTTTCCACAGCGGGTGCACAAGTTTTCATTCCCACCAACAGTGCAAAGGGGTTCCCCTTTCTCCACATCCTCACCAACACCTATTGTTTCTTGTGTTCACTTCGGCCATTCTGACAGGTGTGAGATGATATCTCATTATAGTTATGATTTGCATTCCCCTGATGATCAGTAATGTTGAGCATCTTTTCATTTATCTGTTGGTCATCTGGATGTCTTCTCTGGAAAAATGTCTATTCATGTCTTCTGCCCATTTTTCAATTGCATTATTCATTTTCGGGGGTGCTGAGTTTCATAAGTTCTTTATATATTTTGGATACTAAGCCTTCACTGGATAGGTCATTTGCAAATAGCTTCTCCCATTCCACAGGTGGTCTTTTAGTTTTGTTGATTGTTTCCTTTGCTCTGCAGAAGCTTTCTATTTTGACATAGTCCTAATAGTCTATTTTTGCTTTTGTTTCCCCTTCCTCAGGAGACAAATCTAGAAAGAAGTTGCTATAGCCAATGTCAAAGAAGTTATTGCCTGTGTTCTCTTCTAGGATTTTTATGGTTTCAGGTCTCACATTTAGGTCTTTCATCCATTTTGAATTTATTTTTCCGTATGGTACAAAAAAGTGGCCCAGTTTCATTCTTCTGCATGTTGCTGCCAGTTTTCCCAACACCATTTGTTCAAGAGACAGTCTTTCTTGCATTGGATATTTTTTCTTTCCTGCTCTGTTGGAAGATTAATTGGCCATATAGTTGTGGGTTCAGTTCTGAGTTTTCTATTCTGTTCCATTGATCTATGTGCCTATTTTTGTGCCAGGACCATACTGTTTAGATTACTAAACAGCTTTGAAATGTAACTTGAAGCCCAGAATTGTGATGCCTCCAGCTTTGCTTTTCTTTTTCAAGGTTGCTTTGGCTATTCAAGGGTCTTCTGTGGTTCTATACAAATTTTAGGATTGTTTGTTCTAGCTCTGTGAACAATGCTGTTGGTATTTGGATAGAGATTGCATTAAATGTGTAGATTGCTTTGGGAAGTATAGACATTTTAACAATATTTGTTCTTCCAATCCATGAACATGGAATACCTTCCCATTTGTTTGTGCCATCATCAATTTTTCTCATCAGTGTTTTATAGTTTTCAGAGTACAGGTCTTTTACCTCTTTGATTAGGTTTATTCCTAGATATCTTGTTTTTGGTGCAATTGTAAATGGGAGTGATTCTTTAATTTCCCTTTCTGCTGCTTTATTATTGGTGTATAGAAATGCAACAGATTTCTGTATGTTGATTTTGTATCCTGGGACTTTACTGAACTCATTTATTAGTTCTAGCAGTTCTTTGGTAGAATCTTTTGGGTTTTCTATATATATCCTACTCCCTTTTGTGTGGAAAACAAGAGGCTAGGACATCACAAGATTCAGTCTTACCAACACTCATTAAAGGAACACAGGGTCTTGGTTTCTAAGAGATGATTTGGTAAAAATTTTTTTTTGCCCTGAAGAAAATATGATAGGTATGATAAACACAGAATCTATAGGATTCTCTCCATCCCCTGCACATATACACACAGAAAACAACTACAAAACCTGGTTATAGTAGAAAGAAAAAAATCTTAAGGTACTGGGAAGTGAACAAAAGCATACAGGCTCTCACAGGGAACTCATACTTGCTAGGAGGAATAGAGACAGGGAGCTAAACAAATAAATTTTCATCACCATGACTTTTAGCCTAGGGCTTAGTGCAGCACTTGGGGTGAGCAGCAGTTAGAGGGGGCACACATGGGGGGTAAAAGTCATTATTCAGGCCTAGGGAACCAGAAAAGTTGAGCTAGGAAAATGCTCAAGAAGTGGAGGAATCCCAGAATGAAGAGAGCTAGAGAGGGAATCCCCCAATTTTGTCTATCCACATCTTTAAACTGAACCTTGGACCATACTGGTGTAAAACAAATGCAAAGCAAAAGAACAAATTCTGAACTAAGACTACAGTTGCCACCCAGAAGGTGAAAGTGAATGAAAAGAAGCAGACAGACACTGGCTGACTGTGTACTCACTTAGAGGGGAGATGGTATGCCTGTTAGTCTGGGACCAGGTGCAGCCCACAGCAGAAGTGAGTGAACACGTATTAAAACAAAACAAAACAAAACAAAACAAAACAAACAAACAAAAAGTCATTCAGGCATTGATAACCAAATAAAAGGAATCCAAAAGATCATGAGCGTTGAAGAGAAACAGCCAAAGAGTAGATCCCTAAGTCCTGATTACCCACATCTCTGACTAAACCCTGAACAATGCTTGCACAGACTAGACTCCTAGCAGCCCATCCCAAAACAACAGATCTGAACAAAGACAAGAGCTCCTGCACAAGAAAAAGTTTGCTGTTCAAACCTAGGCAGAAAAAAAAAAAAAGACTAGCTGCTAAAACAAAGGAAATAATACTTATTTCGGGGAAAAAAAACACGGTCCAGAATCTCATCACTTTAACATTCAATAATGAAGATATAATCCCAAAGTTCTCAGTATACAAAGAATCAAGAAAATATGCTATCAGGAGGAAAGAAAATCATTCTTGGCCAACTCAAAGATGAACTAGATGTTGGAATTAAAAGAGGAGAATGTTAAAGTGGCTATCATCAATGAAATACGAGGCATATTTTTAATTCATAAAAACTTTACTTCCAGTTTCTGCTCTAGTAAAAACCTTAGAAGTCATAATTCCCATTCTTACAGCAAGAAAAAAAGGTGAAAAAATGAAAATCAACAATTCCTCCTAGATCCATCAGGAGATTGAGGTCACAGGGCAAACCACTGCCCCCCAAATTATAGAAACAGACAGGCAGACACAGAAAATCCAACTCACCAAAGCAGAAGCCCAGAAACAGAAAAGTCCAGAACCAGTACCAGCATCATTGATTGCTGGAAGCTCAGTGTCCCAGTGTGAGAGTTAAAAACTCTAGGGACACTCCATCTTGGGGGACCTTCACAGTGTTGTGAATTTTACCTCCAGGGGCCCTACCAGGTTCCCACAATGAAGATCAGAGAAAAATTTCTTCAGGTTTCCAAGCAGGGGTGGGTAGGAGGAAAGTAGCCATTTTTTAACATGCCCAGAACATTTCTTCTTAACAAGACCTGCCCTCAAGAGACCCTAAGCAATTCAATTTACCAGACACTAACCAATCCTGGGAAAGTAAAATACTCAAATTGGCTCAAAATAACCAAATACCCAGCTGGCTCTAACCCCCTCTAGCCTTCCACATGGATAAAGGGAAATACCCATTTCTAGCTCCCATTTAGCCTTCCTGTCTCACTCAATGAGGAGAAGCACTTGTGAAGGTCACAGCCCAGGGGCAGAGGCTCACTGCAGGCCAGAGACCCAACTGTGGGATTACAGACACTTCCTCTCTTCCCACATCTTACCACATCAATATGACTCCTATATAATAACAGGGGAATACTGAAAAGAAATGGAAATAAATTGACATCTCAGACTTTATTTAAGAACAAGTCCCTAGGGGAACCCAAAGACAACAGAAGAGTCAAAAACAAAGACAAGGGAAATTTTATCCTCGGATACCTACGACTACAACAAACACTAAACACAGCCTAACCTAACCTCTAGCCAGATAAAAATCAAACCTCACACTAAAAGCGTATTTACCTCAGTTCCTTTTACCCAGTACATCATGTCCATCTTTCAACAAAAAATTACAAATCATAATAAAATCAAACAAAAACAAAATGAAACAAAACCAGTCTGATGAGACAGAGAAAGCATCAGAACCATACTTAATTATGACAGAGATGTTGAAATGATCAATTCATGAAAACCCCGGCACAGAGAAACAATTGAGAAATTTTAGAACAAAAAAATATATAATTTCTGAAAAAAAAATCTGTAGATTGAATTTACAGCCAAATGGACATGACAGAGGAGGTAAGTGAACTTAAAGACAGATCAAAAAAAAAAAAAAATCACAAAAACTGAATAGGGAGGAAAAATGAAACAAAATGAACAGAAGCTCAGAAACCTGTTAGATGATATTAAACAGTCATAAATAAGTATAATTAAAATACCAGATGAAGAGGAGAAAAAACACATTTGAAGAAATAATGGACAAAAATTTCCCCAAAATGATGAAAGACAGAAATTCACAGATACAAGATACTACTTGAACACAAAACAGAAAAACACAGAGAAGCCCAAAGTATGTAATAAACCACTATTAGCCAAAGATAAAGAGCAAGCCTTGAAAGCAGCAAGAGAAAAATGACATATCAAAGTCAAGAGAACAATGATCCAACTAATGGTTGATTTATGAGAAACCATGAAGGAAAAACTGGAACATCATATTTAAAGCATTGGGTGGGAAAATGTTACCCCAGAATTCTGTATTTAGCAAAAATATCATTAAGGAATAAAAATGAAATAAAGATATTTCAGACAAAACTAAAAAGCATTTGTCACTGACAGATTGGCTCTATAAGAAGTGCATTTGTTGGCAGAATTGCACTGTAAGAAATACTAGAAATTATTTATATGGAAAGGAAATAATACCAGATGGAACGGAGATACTCAAAAATGAATAAAGAGCATCCAAAATGGTAAATGGCTGAGTAAATGAGTAAATGCAAAAGACTATTATTTTCCTCTACATTTCTTTATAAACCAAATAACTATTTAAAACTAAAACAGTGTCTTGTGTGGGTGTATGTAACAACTATAACAAAAAGGACAGGGATGTGGGCCTGTAACTTTTAAGATTTCTATGTTTTATTTCTGGTACATTATTAACTAGTGTATTAAGTATTACATTAATTAAGTGGACTGTGAAAAGTTATGTCTGTACATTGTAATCCCTAGAGCAGCCACTACAAAAAAAAAAAAAAAGTACAAACAGTACAAAAAAGGAATAGCTCAAATATCAATAGAAAAAATAAAATAGAATTCTGAAAACATATTCAAATACTCTAAAGACAAAGAAGAGGAAGAGGGGAGGAAAAACAGAGATGTGTAGAAAATACAAAATAAAGGAGTAGGCCTAAGCCCAATCATGTCAGTAATTAAAGATTACCAAACTAAATGCTCCAGTGATTGTCAAAAGGCAAAAGTAAAACAAACCACACAAATATACACTGCTTACAAGACAATGATTCTAAATATAAATACACAGATTAAAAACATACCTCACAAAGAGTAAGCAAAAGGCTGGAATGACCATTAATATCACAAGACAAATTTCAAAACCAAATGTATTACCAGAGATAAAGAAGGACTCTTCATAATGATAAAAGGGTCAGTTCAACAGGAAGGCATCATCTCAAATGGGCATGCATCCCATAACAAAATTTCAAATACATGTATTAAGAATCAAGAGAATGAAGGAGAGAAAGAGACAATTCCCCAGTCACAGTTGGGGACTTTAACCCCTATCTCAGGAACAGATTGAACTTGGGAGGAGGGGAAATCAACAAAGGCATAAAACTAAAGAACATTACTGGCCACTTTGACCTAGTGGATATTTATAGACCAATATACCCAATGGTGGCAGAGTACACATTCTTTTCAGGTTCACATGGTATACTTACCAGGAAAGACAATATTGTAGGTTATAAAACAAGTCTCAAATTAAAACAATGAAATCATACATAGTGTTCTCTGACCGCAATAAAATTATAAATTAGATTACAGTTTAGGGCACAGGACCACGCTTAGATTTGTGACTCACCAGAACTCAACAGGTTATACGCATAGCTAAGATTTATCACACCAAAGGGTACAAAATAAAAGCATCAGGAAAAAGACATGCAATAGGAAGAACCCAGAGAGGCCAGACATAAGCTGCTTACACATGCTTTTTCTCCAGTAGCAAAATACATAGACATGCGCAAAATATCTCTGTCCAAGGAAGGGCGGAAAGAGCATTTGAGTCAGCATTCATGGCTTCTACAGAGGGCTAGTCATGTAGGCATATCCTGCTATGCAACAGTCATGGTAATTGAAACCTGGGGCCCCAGTAATGAAACCAGGTACACATGATCAATCTGCATGTTTGTACAAAACAATTCAGACAAACAGGTACAGCACAGTCTATTGCTCCTGATGTACTAAACAAAATCAACCATTAAAATAAAAACATTCAAAGAATCGCATTCCCAGGGGTTGACCAAGAATCAACCATGCTTCCAGGTTCCCTCAGAGACATGGAGTCAGCAACCAGACCCACTGTGTTAACATTTTCGTCACATATGTCAATATGAAAACCAAGGAAACCCAACATATTTGAAAACGAAACCATAAAACTCAAAATAATCTTTGGATAAAGAAATAAATTACAAGAGAAATTGGGCAATATTTTGAACTAAGTGGTAATGAAAATACAGCATCAAAATCTGTGAAATGCAGTTAAAAGTGCTTAGAGGGGAATTCATACCTTTAAATGTCTCCATTAAAAAAAACACTGCAAATACAGAAAAGTATTAGAGAAAAATTTCTAAAAATATATAGGTAGAAATTATCCTCCATAGTATCTTCTATTTTTTTTCAGAGCTAATGCCAGAATAGGAATGTTTTATAGATGTGCTTGCAGGGTAAAACATTTAGTTTCTTTGGAAAGCAAAATACTATAGACTGAAGAGGCCACAGGATCTACGAGCAGGAGGCAATTCCTGAGCAGGAACACGCCATTTAAAGTACACCACTATGAATACGCCCAAACACTGTGATTATGCTTTGTTTCCTAGCACACTGAGGGGTGTGTGGTGGCAGGGGGAGGCAGGCAGCTTCAGAATTTGTGTGGTCCTTCCAGTTGTATACATAAGACTTTCTGACGAGCAGATCTTGCTATTTTCCTTGGCCTGGCAATGTGAAGAAAGGGTAATTCCGTTAGAAAGCCCTGGCTTCTATCCACCTGCAAACTGGGGACCCCATTCTACCCAGACACAAGTATGAGGCCCAAAGAGCACACCATGGTGCATAAAGCAGCTGAGTATTTATTTGCCAGTGAGAGTCCCAGTATGTCGCTTAGTCAAACATTCCCAAAGGAGCAATACGATGGCTGACAGGGCCACAAGTATTACTACTACAGCTAGTAGGCTGGCTTGGCACACTTCAATAGATTCAGCAGGGAAACAGAAAATAAGCTCAAATGGATTCAGACAATTTATCACTTACATAGACAGCAAAAGCAAAACCAGTATGCTGTCAATTTCTCTAGTTCCCACAGGATGACATCAAACAGGAAGGGCCAGATGACACAGTCCAAGCGAATGTGTCATGCTGCTGTCAAGGAGGGACCTCGAAACTGAATCCAAGCAGTTTTATAAACTTACAAAGATACTTGAAGTTATACCGCACAGCGTACAAGGTGGAAAGTCCTGCAACTCAGCTGAACCCAGAAGATGGGTGAGAAATGTCCTGATGGCAGTTTCCCACAAGATATGTTATGAGAAGCTGCCTATCACCCCTCACTCTAAGAAGCATCACAGCATTTTGACAAGACTTAAGTCAGATTATGGTCAAGCACTGCCCTCGTGGCCTGATGAAGACATGCAAGGCTGCCAAGGTGCAACACAGAGAAGCTTTTCTACAATATGCTGAACTTAACCTGCTTCTCTGTAAACCAAAAGTACTAGAACGATGTTCAATGCCAAGATTTCTGAAGCTCTTACTAACAGGAGACAGAGTATCTCACCTGGGGCTAAGTTAGTTAAAAGAAAGTCATGGTGAAGTAGGATGAGTGTGAATTTTTTAACAGAATATCCTCTGTCATCTACCTGTACAGACTAATGGAGTTAACCACTCCCTACACAAGCACCCTTGAAGCAGGGGGCCTATTTGTGGGAGGTATGTGCAGCCCACAATGAAGGAAGCACTATACCAGCTATACATGACTTCCCTAACTACTCACTCTTAGTCCTACAGATACTCTTAGGGTCTGGTAATACTCCCTGGAATTAATACTGCTGCTTCTGGTTAAGCAAGGTCATTCAAAGGTTAGGGTTCTGAAACAACCAGAAACACCTACTCCAGAGAGGGCTAGAACCTTAGGTTGTAAACAAACTTGTATCAGAGCTCTCTGAGATAGTGTGCCTTAGTCCTGGCTAACTGGAGAACCTACACCAAAATGAATTTGGGGGCTCCTCAGTCCACCTCTTGATTTCGGCTCAGGTATGGAGCCCTGTGTAAGGCTCAGCGCAGAGCCTGCTTGGCAGAGACTGCTTTGGATTCTCTCTCTCCCTCTCTCTCTGCCCCTCCCCCTCTCATGCTTTTGTGTGTGTGTGTGTATGCGCATGTGCACTCTCTCTCAAAATAAATAAACTTTAAAAAAATGAATCTGAATTACATTTCTTTAAATACAGATATGAACAGATTATGAATGATCATACAGCAAGTAAGATTTACCTATGCCAAATGGAGGCTAGAAGTGCATTAACTTTTGATCATCTTAAAAGAATCCAGGGGCATCTGGGTGGCTCAATCAGTTAAGCTTCCAACTTCAGCTCAGGTCATGATCTCACGGTTCATGAGTTTGAGCCCCACATTGGGCTCTTTGCTGGCACTGTGGAGCCTATTTGGGATTCCTTCTCCCTCTCCCTCTCCCTCTCTCTCTCTGCCCCTCCCCTACACGCTCTCTTTCTCTCAAAATAAATAATAAAAAAGTAAACTTAAAAAGAAAAAGAATCCATAGCTTCCATCAATATTACATAAGGAGTTAAACCTCTTTGGAGTAAAAAGGATGAAATATTCCTTATAAATTTCTAATATGACTATAGGAAGAGAATGCTGAAGTTTTCTTTGCCAACATTACACAAAGACATTTAACTTAATTCAAGCTGTTTGAAGATAATTCATATACTGTTTTAGGCAAATAGGTCCCACCCAGTGTGTGATGAAGGAGAAAAAAGAAGCAAAACCACATGCCATTGTAATAATGTAACAGGAAAAAAATAACACTATCAGTTGAAGTCCAGTAACTGTAGCACAAGAAGGAGAAACCATGGATAGGCCTAGAGAATCAGGTAAGAGTTAATGGCACAATGTCACCGGGCAGGCCCTTTGTAAGGACTGGAAAGAAAAATAACTCACAAAACAACCAATGGTCTATTATCCAGCTAAGAAAGAAACAGACAATGGGAGAAAAATCCACACAAACCCTGGGAGAGTTCTGTGCAAGTGAAAGCACAATGAAGATTCAAGATAACATAACTGTCCTCATTAAGGGCTATAGATAAAGAATGGGAGAAGCTAACTCAAAGTAATTTACCAAGTCATGTGACTCCTGTAGTCAATTAAATATTTGATGAAAAATTATGAACAGTTTAATCCCAAGACTTGTATTTTAGGTAAAATTTGGAAAGAGTTTTGTTATAAATGGTAATCAGACTACATTCTCTCATACATTATGCTTGATAAAAGGAGGTAATGAAAAAGAGACCCTTCTCCTGCCATCCCTGCTTGCATTAGCAAGGAGGAGAAGGTCAAAAGAGCACAGAAAAGCACCAAAAGACAAAAACTGCTTTGAAGGGCGTGATGCAGACTCCGGTTAGCCCCTTAATTTGGAGGCCCTAAGGCTAGAACCAGGACTGCTATTTCTCCTAAAGAAAGGCTAAGGGAACGCCTTCTGTCACATTCATGCTTTTATATTCAGGCTGCTTCTTACCCAGAGGTGTTTATTCTGAATACAGAGCTTCCTTCCCCTTTAACAATATGAGACACAAAGAAGAAGCAGATATATTTGTGGGGTAGTGGATGAAACGGAGAACAAAGGCAAAAGAAATGTAGATAAAATTAAATTTCCTTACAACTTGCATCCCATTGACAAATACTTCAGACAGGCAGAATAGGACATTCCTCACGGAACTCACAACTGCCTTAATGTTAATGCTTTGCTAGAGGCAAAAAGGCAACCTAGGTTTGACAGGAGCCAGACCTCCAGGATCCTGTCTTCTTTAACATATGAAAATCCTTTTGGAAACTTCCTTTATCTCTGCCTCTCCCAACTTAAAAGTATATAATCAATTGCTCCTCACATCCCAGTGCAGCTCTTTCTGCCCAAGGGTCCTGTCCCTGTCTCCATGCTTTAATAAAACCACCTTTTTGCACCAAAAATGTCTCAAGAATAATTTCCTGACCATTCACTCCCAGAACCCCACCGTCACATCAGCGGGCTGGGGAAGAAGTTTTATTTAAGAATTTCAGGGGTGCCTGGATGACTCTGTCGGTTAAGCATCCGACTTCACTCAGGTCACACAGTTTGTGGCTTCAAGCCCCATGTCGGGCTCAGTGCTGACAGCTCAGAGCCTTGATCCTGCTTCAGATTCTCTCTCTCTGCCCCTGCCATGCTCGCTCATCCATTCATTCTCTCTCAAGATAAATGAGCGCTGAAAAAAAATTTTTGAAAAAAAAAAAGAATTTCAGTTTAAGGTACACTGTCATTTATATGAGCCTGGATGATCAAGGAAAAATTCTGACTAGATACAGCTGTGGGAACTGTCAGTACGCAGAATGAAGGTGAAGTCATGGGAATGGATGGCATTATCCAGGGAAAAGGGTAGAGGTTAAGGAAGGAGTTTTAGGGACTGGATAAGAGATGCAGTAAGATGAAGTCAGTAAATGAAGCCTTCTGGAAGTAGAGTTCATCATATGATATCAATTACTTTTTGAGGGATCCAAAGGAAAAAAACACATCTTTACATCACCAGAAGGCTACTCTGACTTAAATACTTATACTTATCATCATCTGTTTTAACAGAAGACTACAGTGGATAATCTAATTAAATCAAAGACCATTTGAATGGATAATCTCATCAATACAACCAATATTTTTTGGGGGTGCCTACAGCATGCCTGCCACTGTGTTAAACACAGGGAGATTAGCCTTTCTAACTAATTTACATAGTAACCTTTCATTCATCTATTCAACATTCATTAACTACTTAATGCTTGTGCTAGACCATGGCTGATGCTTAAAAGGCACACATAGTAAGCATTCAATATATGTTTTCTCTTCCTAAATACAATTTCACTGTGTACTCACTATGTAAAACTGAGAATGGGAAGAGGCAGCCCAAAAGCATGCTTCATGCAATGGGGCCTCCTGGAAAAAGCTCCAACACTTAGTGCAAGGGAGACTTGGATTCGAATTCCAGCTCTACCACATATCTCAAAGTGACCGGGGGCACTTAACCTCTCTGAACTGCAGTGTCCTCACTGTAAAATGGAGATAAATATCATATACCATACAGAGTAATAAAAATAATGAAAGTAACATATGTGGTACAGCACATAAGGGTTACTGTCATTGCTGTTACTATTCTTGTTGTTATTAAGAAAGATAATCCATGTGGCCAGGAGTGGCTTATCATTATTAGATTATCATTGTTATTATTATTATTAAAGAACATAACCCACATAGCCAAGAGTTGAGAGATGAGAAGAAAAAATAGTTCAGGAAATCTTCTGAATAATAAACTCAGTATACTCCTGTGAAAAACATAACTGCCATAAACAGGTTTGGGTTTCAGAGAAAAAATAAAATCTCACTCTACACAGGATTTGCCCCAGTCCATTCCTGGTCTTCTGAGGATCCTGATACTAGATGTTAAAGGAGACTGGAGAATACCCACTACAGACGCAAGGAGTCCAGGAATATTCAGCATCCTGACTCCTGGTATTAGGAACCAGAGACCAAGTAGATAAAGACAAAATAGATGCTCTGACCTCTAGCTCTAAGGCTGAGATTGTAGCAGAGAAGTGGCCCCAGCTAAATAGTTAAGAATTGAAATGCAAAAGAGGAACTCAAATAGAAAAAGCTGAAGCCAACTCAGAAAGGTTAGGCATACACAGCCTTTGAGAAAGTGAATAGTTGGATCTACAAGGGTGGATGGGGCGTTCTGAAAGCACTGTGAAGGGCGGTGTCTATAAGCTGGAGGCTTTGAGTACCTGTGGATGGGCAGATTCAAGTTAAAGACTGGTAGACCAGTAAAAGGGATATGACTATAGTGTTAGGAAAGAAGTAATAAAATCTGAACTAGGACAAGAGCAGTGGGAATGGACTGGTCAACTTTGCAAAGGTCAGTTCTATAAACTGGGTAAACATTCATAGTTTAGAGAATAAAATATACAGAAAATGGTAATAATAAATATTAACATCTACCATTAGCACTTTAAAGAAACTTTAAAATTCAAAGAACACATTGATTTTGCAATATAATTCATATCAATGCAACAAAAACATTTGGACACTGACATCTGAAGACTGTTTATGGATCTAAAGAAACGTTTTCTTTAATGTTTATTTATTTAATTTGAGAGAGACTGTGAGCGGGGGAGGGGCAGAGACAGAGGGAGAGAGAGAATCCCAAGCAGGACCTGCGCTGTCAGCACAGAGCCTGACAGAAGGGCGCAATCTCACGAACCACAAGATCCTGAGCCAAAATCAAGAGCTGGACACTCAACCAACTAAGCCACCCAGTGCCCCAAGAAAATATTTTTTACTTCCATATGTAATACTATTTTCTTGATAAATCCTAAGAAAAATGAGTGAGATACTGAAGCATGATAAAATTACATGGGAAAGTAAATGTATCCTTGCCAAAATCATTACTCTGGTCCCATGAGTAAGACTAACACAGAGAGAGAAACTAGAATATATTCCATTAACTTTTTTTTTTTGCAGTGACAGCAAATTTTAAAGCTAGGCATATGTTTCTAACTTTGCCAGCTTTCTCCCTGAAGCAAACATGTCAGAGAGGATTACTGTGGTGAGTTAGTCATATGGATTTTCTTTCTCTACAAAATTGGAATGCATAACATTAGAAACCAAACCACAAAGAACAAGCATACTAGAGACAGATTGTGGCAGATATGCAGAACACATAGTGCTCTGAATAACCAGGCTTTGCCACTCAAAAAGGAAGGATTTAATTACCTAGGACTCCAGAAAATAACAAACACCTTCTAAGACACAATTTTGAAAGAAGAGAGAAAATAAAATATAAGAAATCTTACTCCAAGTCAGGGACATAAAAGATAACACATTTTCCTAAAGAAACCCTAGGTTCTAAATTCTGAGGCACTAAACCTAAGAAGTTCACATTGTCATTTAAATTATGACCCATTTAAATGCCAAGCCTTTCAAGAAAATAATGAGGGCTATCAAAAATTCATCATTAGTATCTGAATGAGCTTGAAAATAAGTATACCAATTATTACCACCCAATAATGGAGAAAGCAAAGCAACCATTGAGCATTTTTAAAAGCTTTGATTATCCCTGTCTTCTGGTACCTTATTTGATTCTCACTTCATTATGCTTAATAACATTCTTTTTTTTCTCAATAACATTCTTGAGTATTTAAACTTCTCTTTTATAAAAGGTAAAACTAGTATACATGCTCCTTACACAGCAAAGATGTTCAGTAAAGGCTGAATTACAGTTTGACATATATTGCATAAAGCCATTTCTTTAGGACTCTAATAAAAGTCCACTTCTACTGACAATACTATTTCTATGGTTCCCAGGGTTTTCAGGATAACCAAATTACTATGTCATTGTGGAAAAGGTGTTACAACAGCAAGAAGCTGTCTTCTAAGCCCTGTGAACAGGGGGAATAAATTCAAAACAAAACACCTGAGTTATTACTTCCTGTCAAAAGCTCTGAAAAAAAGTTACCTTATTACTCCCCTACATACCTAAGTGAGCACACATACATGTACACATGTGCACCAATTTGTCCTTTCAATTTTACCTTACCAAAAAATTACCTATATATAATAACCTACAACTAAAAATGCAATGTGAGAAATTTTACAAGACTATCTTGCTAATATTTTATTCAAATACCATCTTCAATTTACTATATTGACGACAATATCCATTTTAAATATAAAGTAACTTGTTTCCTCCAAGCCCCAGTTCTGGAAAATGATACTTGGCAAAGGATAGTTTCCCATATCTTTCCTATTCCAGCAGAAAATCTATACAGATTACCTGAGATATACAAAGCATACTGAGCAGTTGAAAATGGGCTGAACTAGAACCTTATTATTACTCCAAGTACAGTCTATGGGGAAAAAAAACATCAGCATCACATGAAACCTGGTTAAAAAAGCAGAATCTAGGATACATCCCAGACTTGCCAAATCAGAATCTACATTTTAACAAGATCCGTAAGGGATACACATTTGCATCAATGTTTGAGAAGTATCAAACCAATGAATTTATCCCACAAACGTAATGATGAGCAAAAGGATATATATACACGGGCACCTGGGTGGCTCAGTCAGGTAAGTGTCCGATCCTCAGTTTCGGCTCAGGTCATGATCTCACTCTTTGTGAGATTGAGCCCCTACATCAGGCTCTGCCTTGACAGCACAGAGCCTGCTTGGGATTCTTCTCTCTCTCCCCCATCTCTCTGCCCCTCCCACTCCTTCTCTCTCTTTCTCTCTCTCTCAAAATAAATAAATAAACTCAAAAAAAGATGTATATACAGATGATCCCATTTATATAAAGGTCGAAACAGGAAAAAACAAACAAACCCACTAATATTACAGACAATTAAATGATAAAAGTCTCAAGAAAAGCAACAGGGAACTTCTAGTTTCCAGGCTGGCACATAAGGAGCTCAGAAGTCACAACTCTCTCTTAGTAACAGGTAAAAAGTTGATCAAACTGAAAATCCAACACTTCTTAAGTCCATCAGAGAAGTGAGATCACAGGGCAAACTGCTGCCCCCAAACTGGAAAGACAAGCAAATACAGAGTAAGAGAACCTAAACAAGCAGAAATCCAAAAGCAGAAATCTCAGAGGTAACCGTGCCAAGGTAGGACAACCTGAACTGTAAGTGATGAATTGTTGGAGGTGGCAGTATAGACAAGTAGGAGAGGTAAACTCTTCAGGTGGACCCAGTCATGGGGGGGGGGGGGGGGGGAGGCCACACTTTTGTGAGATTTACCTTCAGAAGCTAGACCTGGTTCCCACATTAAATAGTGAAGAAAAATTCCCTTGTGCTTCCAGGGCAGGGAGGGAAAAGGGAGTCTTTTTGAAATATGCCAGAGCACTCCGTTCTTCGTAACAAGGACTTCCCTCAGAAGACCCTATTTTACCAGAACCTAACAAGACTCAAACCTACTAGAGAGAGGAGAAATACACAACTCCAGGCCCCCCCCCGCCCCGCCCCCAGACATACCACCACCTAAGGGGGAAAAAATACTGAGAAGCACTGGTGAAGTTCACGGTACAAGCATTACAAGCTCACCAAACACTGAGACCAAGTCACAGAACTATACACTTCCCCTACCCCCACACCTTTACACAACATTACTAAAGGCCTATTTACTATAGTTGCTTTTACCCAGTACATCATGTCTACCCTTCAACAAAAAATTGCAAGGCATATGAAAAGGCAAAACACAGTTTGAAGAGACTGAACAAACATCAGAACTAGAGTCAGATATGGCAGGAATGTTGGAAATTTCAGACCAGGAATTTTAAAATATTAGGATTAATATGCTATTTGTTTTAATAGAAAAAATAAGCAACATGTGGGGCACCTGGGGGGCTCAGTCAGTTAAGCGTCCAACTTCTGCTCAGGCCATGGTCAAGCAGTTTGTGAGTTCCAGCCCCGCGTCAGGCTCTGTGCTGACAGTGCAGAGCCCGGAGCCTGCTTTGGATTCTGTGTCCTCCCCTCCTCTCCCTGCCCCTCTCATGCTCATGCTCTCTGTCTCTTGATAATAAACATTAAAAAAAAATTTTAAGCAACATGTAAGAATAGATGTAATATAACCAGAGAGATGGAACTGCTAAGAAAGAATTTTTAAAAATACTACCAATCAAAAATGCTGTAAAAGAAATAAAGAATGCCTTTGATGGATCATTAGTAGATTGGACATGGCTTGGAAACAATCTCTAAACTTGAAAATAGGAAAACAGAAATTTCCAAAACAGAAAAGGAAAGAGAAAAAAGACTGAAAAAAAAAATCCAAGAACTGTGGGACAAGTACACAGGGTAACATATGCATAATGAGAATATCAGAAAGTGGAAGTAAAGACAGAAATAGAAGCAATATCTGAAGCAATAATGACTGAGACTTTCTCCAGTAAATGTCAGACACCAAATCAGATTCAGGAAGCTCAGAGAACACCAAGCAGGATAAATGTTAAAACAACAAACAAATAACATATAGGCAATCATTATCAAACTGCAAATATCAAAGATAAAAAATATTGAAAGAAGCGGGGGGGGGGGGGGGGGAAGGGGAAACACCTTGCCTCTAGAGGAGCACAGGTAAAAATTGCAACCAACTTTCTCTCAAACACCACACAAGCAAAAGAGTAAAGTGAAACATTCATTAGTGTTGAGAGAAAAAACACACACCAACACAATTTTGTACCCTGAAAAATTATTTTTCGAAAAGGAAGGAGAAATAAAGACTTTCTCAAACAAAAATTGAAGAAATTTTTTTGCCAAGTACATCTGCCTGGCAAGATATGTTAAAAGAAGTTTAGAGAGAAGGAAAATAATATAGGTCTGATATACATAAAGAAAAAAGAACATAAAAAATTAATAAAGTAAAACTAAAAAACTTTAATTTTTCTTATTCTGAATTGATCTAAAAGATGATTTGTTCAAAATAGCGACAATGCATTCAATTATGAGTGGTTATATATATAACATGCTTATGGAGAACTGATGTGAATGACAACAATGATACAGGCATGGGAAAGATAAATTTGGAATATTCTGTTATTATAAGGTACCTGAATTACCCATGAAGTGGCACAGTATTATTCAAAAGTAGAATTGGACTAGTTGGAAACATGCATTTTGCAAATGCTAGGGCAACCACTAAAAAAAATCTTTTAAAGAGCATAATTAATATGGAAGGAAATGAGAGAAAATGGAATCATAAAATGCTCAATTAAAACCACAACAAAAGATACTGGGGTGCCTGGGTGGCTCAGTTGGTTAAAGCATCCAACTACTGATTTTGGTTCAGGTCATGATCTCACTGTTCGGGGGTTGGAGCCCCACATTGGGCTCCACGCTGACAATGTGCAACCTGCTTGGGATTTTTCTCTCTCTCCCCCTCCCGCCCTCTCAAAAACAAACTTTAAAAAAAAAAAAAAACACAAAAGGCAAAAAAAATGTGGAAGATAAAAACAAAGAACAAGCGCAACAAATACAAACCAGTAACAATAGAGTAGATATGAATCCAACAATGATCTAAATATACCAATTAAAAGACAGAGAATGTCAGAGTGGATAAAAAACAAAACCCAATTAAATGCTGTCTATAAGAAAACCATTTTAACTACAAAGAGACATATTGATTAGAAATAAAGGGATGGTTATATCAACTAGAATTTAAATAAAAATTTGAAAATAAATAAATAAATAAAAGCAAAGGAACAGAGAAAGATATACCATGCTATCAACCAATCAAAAGAAAGCAGGAGTAGCTTATGTGAATTTCAGATACAGTAGACTCAGGGCAAAGAAAGTTATCAGAGATCAAGAGGATCATTACATAATGATAAAGGGGTCAATTCTCCAAGAAGACAAAACAATCCTTAATGTGTATGCACATAACAATGGGATGTCAAACTATATGAGGCAAAAACTGACACAACTGTAAGGAGAAATAGAATAATCTCCTATTATAGTTGCAGACTTCAATACCCTTCTAACAGAAATGGACAGACTAGGCAGGCAAAAATTCAGTAAGTACATAGTTGAACTCAACAGCACTATCAATCAATTGGATATAATTAATATCTACAGACTACTTCATCCAACAGCAGCAGAATTCATGTTTTTCTCCAGTTCAATGGAATATGCACCAAGACAGACCACATCCTATGACATTAAAAATACCTTAACAAATTTAAAATAATAGAAATCATTCAATGTCTATTCTCAGACTACAATGGAATTAAACTAGAAATCAATAACGGTAAGATAACTGAAAAAATCTCAAAATACAAAGCAATTAAGCAACTTACTTCTAAATAACACACGGATCAAAGAACTCTCAAGAGAAATTAACAATATTTTTAACTAAATGAAAATGAAAATACCACTTATCAAATACTGTGAGATGCAGTGAAAGGAGTGCTTAGAGGGAAATTTACAGCATTGAATATATATATTAGAAAAAAAGTTCTAAAATCAACCATCTAAGCTTCCACCTGAGAAAACTAGAAAAAGGGCAAATTAAAAGCAAAAATATAATAATAAAAATTAGATAGCAATTAAATGGAAAACAAGAAATCAATAGAGAAAAAGAACAAAACCAAAACCTGATTCTCTGAAAAGATAAAATCAATAAACCACTAGCCAGGCTAAGAGAAGACACAAATTACAGTATCAGAAATGAAAGAAGACACATCACTACAGATCACACGGACATTAAAAGATTAATAAAGGATTATTATGAACAAATCTATGTCTACGAATGTGCTAACCTATACGAATTGAATGGATTCCTTACAAGATACAATCTGCCAAAACTCACACAAGGAAAAAATAGACAATATGAACAGGCCTATATCTATTTAAAAAAATGAATCCATAATTAATAACCTTCCAAAACAGAAAGCAGTAAGACCAGATGGACTCATCTGTGAATTCTATCAAACACTCAAGGAAACATTATACCAATTCTCTACAATCTCTTCCAGAAGACAGAAACCAAGAGAATATTCCTTTCTCATGAGGCCAGAATTACCCTAATACCAAAACCAGGCAAAGACATTACAAGAAAACTATAGACCAATATCACTCATGAATATATCATGCAAAAATAACAAAATATTAGCAAATAAAATCCAACGGTGTATAAAAAGAATTACAGAGGCATCTAGGTGGCTCAGTTGGTTAAGTGTCCAACTTGATTTCAGCTCAGGTCATGATCTCACTATCATGAGATCAAGCCTTGTGTTGGGCTCTGCACTGACAGCCCAGAACCTACTTGGGATTCTCTCTCCCCCTCTCTCTGGTCCTCCCTCACTCTCACTGTCTCAAAATAAATAAATAAACTTAAAAATTTTTTTAATTAAAATAAAACAAAAAATGGTTTGACTTACTTTAAAAAAAAAATTATACACCACGACCAAGTGAGATTTATCTCAGGTATGCAGGGTTGTTTCAACAAGACTAATTAATGTAATCCATTACATCAACATGCTAAAACAGAAAAATCATATGATTATACCAATAGATGCCAAAAAAGTATTTGACAAAATTTAGATCCCATTCATGGTTAAAACAAAGAAACAAAAATAACCTCTCAGTAAATAGAGGTTCTCAACTTGTTAAGAACACCTTAACAAAAAACATACACCTAACATACCTAATACTGAAAAACTCAAAATTTTCCCACTATCAGGAACAAGACAATAATGTCCCTCTCACCACTCCTTTTCAACACCATACTGGAAGTCCTAACTAATGCAATAAGAAAAGTAAATAAAAGTTACACAGATAGGGAAATAAATCAAACGGTCTTTGTTCCCAGATGACATTCTCATCAATATAGAAAATCCGGAAGAATCAACAAAAAATTCCTGGAACTAATAAGAAATTATAGCAATGTTGTATAAGATTAATATATAAAAATTAATCAGTTTCCTATATACATCAATAAGTCGATGGAATTTGAAATTAAAAATACACTACCATTTACATCAGCACCCTTAAAATGAGTTATGTATAAACCTAACAAAGTATGTACAGAATCTTTAAGGAAAACTTCAAAACTGTGATGAAAGATATCAAAGAAGAACTACATAAATGGAGAAATATTTCATGTTCATGGATAGAAGGACTCAGTATTGTTGAGATGTCAGCTCTTTCCAAATTGACCAATAGTTTCAACATAATCCTAATCAAAATCTAACAAGTTATTTTGTGGATAATTACAATCCTGCTCCAATATTTATATGGATAGGCAAAAGACGTAGAACAGCCAACTCAATATTAAAGGAGAATAAAGTCACAAGACTGACACTACCTTATATTTACAGATTTATTAAAAGGTACAGTAATCAAGACTGTGGTATTGGTAAAGAATACTAAGACATGAATGGAATAGAAAAGAGAGCCCAGAAATAGACCCAGACAAATACAGTCAACTGTTGACAAAGGAGTAAAGGCAATACAATGGAACAGACAGTCCTTTCACCAAATGACCTGGAACAACTGGACATCCACTTACGCACACACAAAAAAGAATCTAAACACAGACTTTCCACCCTTCCCAAAATTTAACTCAAAATGGATCACAGACTAAATGTAAAATGCAAAACTATAAAACTCCTACAGGATAACACAGAAGAAAACCTAATTGACCTTGGGTATGGTGATGACTTTTAAATACAACACTAAAGGCATGATCTGTGGGAAGAAGTCATTGATAAGTTGGATTTCATTAAAATTAGAAATTTCTGCTCTGTGAGAGGCAATGTCAAGAGGACAAGGCACAGACTGAGAGAAAAGATTTCCAAAATAGACATGTGATGGAGCATTACCCAAAGAACTCCTAAAACAATAAGAAAATGAACAACCTGAGTAAAAAATGGGCAAGGGACCTAAAAAGAAACCTCATCAAAGAAGATAAACAGCAAGTAAACATATAAAAAGATGTCCAATAGGGCGCCTAGGTGGCTCTGTCGGTTAAGCATCTGACTTTGGCTCAGGTCATGATCTCACAGTTTATGAGTTTGAGCCCCACGTCCAGCTCTGGGCTGATGGCTTGGAGTCTGGAGCCTGCTTTGGATTCTGTTTCTCCCCTACTCAAGCTCTGTCTCTGTCTCTCTCACAAAAATAAATAAACATTAAAAAAAATTTTTAAAAAAGAAAAGATATTCAATACCATATGTCATTAGTGAATTTCAAATGAAAACAATGAGATACCGCTACACACTTATCTGAATGGCTACAATCCAAAACACTGACAAAACTAAATGCTGGTAGAAATGTGGAGCAACAGGAATTCTCATTGTGAGGAAGAATGCAAAATGGTACAGCCATTTTGAAATACAGTCCGGCTGTTTCTTACAAAAGCAAACATACTGTTAAAACAGGATCCAGCAATTGTCCTCCATAGTATTTACCCAAAGGAGTTAAAAACTCATGTCCACACAAAAACCTGCACACAGATGTTTAGAGCATCTTTATTCACAATTGCCAAAGCCTGGGAGGAACCAAGATGTCTTTCAGTAGATTGATGGATAAATAAATTGTGGTGCATCCTGACACTGGAATGTGAATCAGCACTAAAAAGAAATGAGCTATCGAGTCATGCAAAGACATGGAGAAACCTTAATTACATACTACTAAGTGAAAGAAGCCAATAGGAAAAGGCTACATACTATGATTCCAACTGTATGACATTATGGAAAAGGCAAAACTATGGAGACAGTAATAAGATCAGCGGTTGCCTGGGGACAGGAGAGGTTGGGGCGAGAGGTGGGGGGGGAGGAGGTGAGGTAGTGAGGTAGATAAATAGAATACAGAATTTTTTTAGGGCAGTGAAACTATTCTGTATGATACCACAGTAGATACAGTCATTAAACATTTGTTCAAACCCACAGAGTGTAAAACACTGAGAGTAAACCTTAATTTAAACTATGGACTTCAGATGATAAAAATGTGTCAAAGCGAGAATGGGGTGCCTGGGTGGTTCAGTCAGTTAAGCACCCAAATCTTGATTTCTGCTCAGGTCAGGATCCCAGGGTCATGGGATCCAGCCCTGCATGGGGGCTCCATGATGAGCTTAAAATTCTTTCTCTTTCTTTCTTTCTTTCTTTCTTTCTTTCTTTCTCTCTCTCTCTCTCTCTCTCTCCCTCTCTCTCTCTCCCCCCACCTCTGTCCCTCCTCCCCACCCCCCTCCACCCTGCTTGTGCTCCTGAGTGCGCGCTCTCCCCCGCACGTGCTCTCTCTCTCCGTGCTCTCTCTCTCTCTCCCTAAAATAAAAAACAAAATGTGTCAATGTAAGTTCATCAATTGTAACAAAATACCTCTGTGTTGCAGGATGTTGATGTGGAGGAGGTTGTTTGTGTCTAGGGACAGGGGGTATATGGGAACTCTCTGTATGTTATGCTTAATTTTGCTGTGAACCTAAAGTCCTCTAAAAGTAGTTCATTAATATTTTTTTAAAGCAAAGGAGTGTCCTCTTCTCTTTCCTTGTAATGATTTGATCCATTCCCAGAGCTTCCTGTCTACACATACCTCTCTCCTGAATTCCACCCACATATCAAAGTCATCTTGAACTCAGCATGCACAGTACTGAACTTTTTATTCATTTATTTATTTTAGATAAAGCACACTCAGGAGCAAGGGAAAGGGGCAGAGGGATGGAGAGGGGGAAAGGGATGGAGAGGGGGAAAGGGAGGGAGGGAGGGATGGAGGGGGGAAAGGGAGGGAGGGAGGGATGGAGGGGGGAAAGGGAGGGGGGAAAGGGAGGGGGGAAAGGGAGGGAGGGGGGAAAGGGAGGGAGGGAGGGAGAGGGGGAAAGGGAGGGAGGGAGGGAGGCAGGGGAGGGGATGGGGAGGGCAAGGGCGAGGGCGAATCTCAAGCAGGCTCCATATTCAGCACAGAGCCAACAAGGGACTCAATCCCACAACCCTGGGATTATGACCTGAGCAAAATCAAGAGGCGCTCAACCCAGTGAGTCACCCAGGTGCCTCCATACTGAATTCCTGATCCTCCTTCTCTCCAAGTTTCTCCTCCTACAATCTTCCACATCTCACTAAATGGCTACTCCATCCTTCCAATTGCTCAGATCAAAATCTTGGACCCATCTTTTGTCACATTCCCCTTCCAATTTTACTTACAATTAAGTGAGCATTATTGTGATTATTGTGACACTGATGTTTGAGAACCACTGTGTTAAGCCACCTGTTTTAGATAATAGGAGGGATCTACAAATACAGAACTAGAGTTTGAACAGTGTAGGAGATGTCAATACAACCACATTTAAAAAAAATTTTTAATGTTTTATTTGTAAGAGAGAGAAAGAGACAAAGTGTGAGTGGGGGAGGGACAGAGAGAGAGGGAGACACAGAATCCAAAGCAGGATCCAGGCTCTGTCTGAGCTGTCAGCACAGAGCCTGACACAGGGCTTGAATTCCACAAACTGCAAAATCATGACCTGAGCTGAGGTCAGACTCCTAACCAACTGAGTCACCCAAGTGCCCCAATACAATCACATTTTGGAATTAACTGCTACTGAAATTATATTCCTCATAAGAAATGGCAATTACAAATAACAATAGTACGTGGGGCACCTGGGTGGCTCAGTCAGTTAAGCATCAACTTCAGCTCAGGCTCAGGTCATGATCTCACTGTTAGTGTGTTCGACCCCTGCATAGGGCTCTGTCCTGACAGTTCAGAGCCTGGAGCCTGCTTCAGATTCTGTGTCTACCTCTGTCTCTCTGACCCTCCCCCACTCACACTCCATTTCAATCTCTCAAAAATAAACATTGAAAATAATTTTAAAAAAACAAATAACAATAGTACCATTTTTAGGGCAATTAGTATGTGTTAAACATTATAAACTGTAATATTCCTGACCTCACTTACCATGTAAATATTATAACCATTATTTTTATAAATGAAGAAACTGACAAAGAAGTTTAACAAATGCCTCCATATTCCATGCCCTTGATGATCTTACTGTATCCTGCACAGAGTGGGAAAGAGAGTCTTGGACAGACCCTAAGAAGATGGCTCAGTGGAAGTGGCTGGGGTTGTCTCGACAAAGAATGAGAGGAAAAAAATAGAAATATGAAGAGGAACTCTAGGTGAAGAAAGTTTAAGAAGGAAGACTTAGGGCTCCTGGGTAGCTCAGTCAGTTAAGTGACCGACTTAATTTGGGCTTAGGTCATGACCTCACAGTTTGTGGGATGGAGCCCCAAGTAGGGCACGGAGCCCACTTGCAATTCTCTCTCTCCCTCTCTCTCTGCTCCTACCCCTGCTCACAAACTCTCTCTCTCAAAATAAATAAATAAACTTAAAAAAAAAAAGGAAGCCTTAACCACATTGGTTTGGAGTATCTTTTTCAGTAAGCGAGTCTAAAGGCCACAAAGGATGTATGTAGAACTTTATTTATTTTTGAGAAAGAGAGCTCATGCGCACATACATGAGTGTGAGCAGGAGATGGGCAGAGTGGAGGGAGAGAGAGAATCCCCAGCAGGCTCCACACTGCCTAACCAGCTGAGCTACCCAGGAGCACCCCCCAACCTTTTTTGGCAGAGCTTTTTTTTAATGTTTATTTATTTTTGAGAGAGAGAAGGAGGGGCAAAGAGAGAAGGAAAGAGAGAATCCCAAGCACTGATAGCGCACAGCCCGATGTGGGGCTCCAACTCAAGAAACAGGAGATCATGACCTGATCCAAAATGAAGAGTCGGTAGCTTAACCAACTGAGCCACCCAGGTGCCCCTGTAGAACTTCTTTTAAAAAGTTTCATGGACTCTACTCATCCTCTCTGAGACCCAAGGTTTTCTCATAAAAACCAGGTACTAACTTGAAGTGTTTGGGGGTGAACAATGGTTAACATTATTATTTTTTTTAAGTGACAGAAATAAAAACTTCACATTTAGATCAAGAGGGAACAAAATGAAAGGAGTAAAATAGAAGTCAGTTATCCGCTTTGCTGGGATGAGACAGACTAACCAAGTAGCCCATCTTGACTCATTTTCAGACTCGTGTCAATTATACTCACTTCTAAACTGAGTGATCATTTTGTTCATGATATTGTCTCCAGTCAGTAAATCCACTGAGGAGATGAAAGCTAGGTAGGGGGTGATGAGCTTGAGTGGTAGGGAGCAAAGGGAAGATAATTCCTTTCAAGAGCCAAAGGTGACTGTAAAGACAATGATGATGCTAGACTTAAGACAGATGTCAAAAACAGGCTGCAGAAATAGTGGGGCCAAGCCTATTGAAGGTACTACAACATGAAGAAGCCCATTAGCCAAATGTTCAAACCACCTTAAGGTTTATAAGTATTCCTTCTAAACACAACTGATTAGACTCTCTAATTGGTCTAATAGGTTAGTTTCTTTACTTACATTATTAGCCTTCAGAGGATACCATCTGGCCAGCTTGATTCACTTGCAAATTCCTAAATTACAGCAGTACCCAGTTAGTGTCTTTCTACAAAAGATTAATCTTCAGTTTTATGTTGGACTTTTCACTAGTTTCAGTATCAGAAGCTGACCTGTTTTAAATTTTGCCCTTTTCTGATGCCTATTTTGCCTATATTTGCAAAGCTTTTCCACCTCTTTTAGAAGGATAAACCAGACTAATAAATGGGGACATTGCCACACTTTTTCTTATCCACATTCCAAATAATGTCGTTCAATTACATATAATTTCAGTATTCTGCATTTCTTTTATTATCCCATTAACTTTACACAATATGAATTATCTTCTAACAGCATTTATTAACATCTACATGTAAGTGCATTTATTAGGCACTTAATACATACCCAGAAACCCTAGGTTTTGGGGTAGCACAGAAGACTGAGGTTCTAGTTCCAAGAGAGAAATAAGACCAGTGGTATTAGTTTAACAGAAAAGAGGGCGATTAATTCATTCTGGGAGAGTTTGCAAATTTTTCCAAGAAAAATTTGGGCTGAGTCTGAAAGGATGAACAAGGGTTCATTAAGCACTGGAAAAGGAAAAGGTATCCGTAACACCTCCCTCCCCAAAATTGGTAATGTTCATGGAATTTAACTTAAAATAACAGGAAAAGAAAGAGTAAAATGACAACACATGAAGAAATCCTGTTCACTTTGGGGGTGGGGGTGCCTTTAAACACTTTAGATCTGAAAGTTAAATGTTTATAAAACAGGATTCACAATCAAGGGAAAGGGGTGGAGGAGGAAGAAGTTGTTTGTTTTGTTGTATTAAGTTAAACAGATGAGTAAAAAAATCAACATTTATGCTTGAAAACACACATACTACTTTTCATAAAGACTCTAATTTTGCAAATGAAAGCCCTGGAACCTTATCCAATATTACAGTATTTGCCCTAGTGTTTTATATTCTCAATATCATTTGTAAGGGTTCTAAAGTGAGTCTATCCAAGAACTTGGCAACACCTCCACACACACACATCCAATAATTCCCTCTTGATTGAAACAATCAACAGCACCCTAATCTCCTCACTTCCCCTGACTTGCACACCTTCACATCCTTCAAAGTCTGGCTTTATTTATACTATGACTACCAGAAGGCATTAATTTAGCTCTAAGTTTTGACACTCCACCTCTTCACCCTTTCGTTCAATTATTTCCTCTTCGATTTCATTAGTTTCGTTTTTCCCCTCTGAAGGGACACTTAGAAAATACATCAACAGCACAGTTACAAAACCAACGGCTGCAGCCAGAGTCCGAACACACACTGATTTCCAATCATATCCCTCTTGAGGCTGTTCTTACCACTGATCAAAATCAGCGGACCAGGAAGAAGGAAAAAGCTGAGGCAGGAAGGTTGTTCCCTTCCTTCCACTCCCTCCACACCGGCCCCCGCCCCCGTCCCCCAGGACCACACCGCGACCTCGTACGCGCCCCCCTCCCACCGACCCGCCCCCGCTGTCACCCGCCACTGCCTAGAAAACAGTCATAGCCTTTGTTAAAAAGTCCATGAGCACAATGTACCAGAAGACGGACACATTCCCGGAGGCGGGGTGAAGGAAAGTCACACGAACGCCACGCCCTCCTTGGCACTAGCCAGGGGCGAGAGCCTACCTTCCCCAAATCCTCTTCCCCCAAACCAGGAACGTTCCTGGCAACTCCGCACTCTGAGAGGCGGGGCGGGGGAAGGGATGAGCCCGGGACGCCGCTCAGGGGCACCCAGAAGGGGATACTGAACTTGAAGCTGGGACACCCTCCAGCGCCCTTGGCGAGCCTCCCGGTCCTGCCAAGCCTGAGTAAGGACTTCACTCTCTAGAGCCCTTCCCTCCTATTTATCTCCTCACACAAACCCTCACTCACTCCCGCCACCACGTACTCCGCTCCCCACGCGGCCGGAGCCGGACACTCTTAGGCAGCGCGGCCAACTCCCCCTGCCTCACGTCCGGCCAATTTCTCTTCCCGGGACCGACGATTCCCCGGGCACTCACCCGCACACTCCCCGAACCTTGCCGGGATGTTCGGCACGAACCTGGTTCCCCAGCCACAATCCCGGCGCCAACACCTCACTTACCGCGCGCCCCGCGCCGCTACTCTGCGCTCTGCGAGCCTCCAGCCGCGCCTGCGCGCTCCCACTGCTGCCGAACCTAGCAGGAACCAGGAGCCGAAGGGAATGGTGGTGGGAGGTGGCGGGGGCGGGGCCCGGGCCGGGTTAGGAGAGGAGAGGCGTGGCCAGGCGGGGTGGGAAACCGAGGGGCGGAGCCGCGGCTGCCTGGGTCCGGAAAACCGAGTGCTCCGGGCACTGGGCTGGAGTTTTCCACTCTTGAGGTCTGTTTATAACACAGGCAGAGAAGTTGTCGAGTCCTCTCGGTGCACCCCCACACTCATCCTCAAGAAAGCCCGTTTGGCGCGAGGCCAAGCTAGTCAGTCCCCGGGGGCCACCACGCCTCTCCCTGGAGCCACCTTGGATCCTTCCTAGCTAGCCTTTTACCCTTTTGCACGCCTATCTCCCCACATATTATCCGCCCTCCAGAGGTGAGGAATTTAGGGATATCTCATGCACAGACCTCCTGTGCAGTGTATCCTCGTTAACGTGACTCTGCTGTGTGCCAGCCCAGAATGTAGTGGGTGATTATCCAACTAGAGACAGCTGTTAAAGCTCAGCCCTTTCCCTGAGAACTGTTGCTGCTGTTTCTGCACTTTCGGTGACAATAATCCGCTTTTTCTTAAAAAGAGAGTTGAATAAGCCTACCCAAATATCTTGGGAAGAAGAACACGGGTTCTCAAATAAGACGCATCTTTGACCCTACTTTTTAGGTAGCACCTTAGAATTTGAGCCTTCTAAAAGCCTGTCTGAGAAACAGAATTTTCGGCCTGTGTTGTTGTGTGGACTTTGCCCTAATGGTTTCAGGTTTTATGGCATTTAGCATTTTAAGAAGCCTAACTTGATTATTATTCCATGCTGCATGCGTGCTTAGTTTTAAGTTCTATGCTTTTCTATTTAGAGTCTGGTCAGCTGGGGTATCTCACGTGCCTTCAGATCAGCTATTAAAACAAACACACCTGAGTGAATCCAACATGCCTTGTCCTGTGGGCCTAAAGTGATATATTCCAAATTACTTTTCCTTTCTTCTTTTTACTTTAGTTATGATAGAATTGAGAAACATTTGGCTTACTAAGAATAAAAGAATTGTCACAAGGCCACACCCCTAGTCCTGCCTAGCAACTGTTTTGACTGTGATGGCAGCATTTTTGGGGAGAGTCTGGTAATTGCCCTTAGAGATCTGAATATCCTGAAATTCTCCCCATTAACCTTTGTGGTCCTTCCATTTGTGTATTTTACAAACCAGGCCTTCTTGAACTCATTTCTATTTTGCACTTGTCAAATAAGTACAGGGGGATTGTAGTGAGGACATATTACAGGAGGGTATGTACATTGGTAAACATAAACACAGACCGTAGGATGAATAAATCTGTGAATGCCTGGAAATGGACTTTGTCCTATTCATTTCACTAATAAAATGTTTCACATACAGAAGTGCCCCCAAAAAACCACTGGGTTAATAAAGGTAATTTTTGCATTCTTAATAGATGTGTATATATGTTCACAAACTTTCATTCAATTATGGGTTTATTTTCTTATTTTGTGTCTGAGTTTGTCAGGAAATTTTGATTAAAGTGACCAAAAGTAAAATGAAGTATCTTAGGCAAAAAAGAGAAAGTTATTGTGTAACCCAAGCTGTGAAGGGGTAAGTCTATGATTGGCTTTAAGAATAAATAGAACAGGGGCACCTGGGTGGCTCAGTCGGTTAAGCGTCCAACTTCAGCTCAGGTCACGATCTCGAGGTCCGTGGGTTTGAGCCCCGCGTCGGGCTCTGGGCTCTGGGCTGATGGCTCAGAGCCTGGAGCCTGCTTCTGATTCTGTGTCTCCCTCTCTCTCTGCCCCTTCCCCGTTCATGCTCTGTCTCTGTCTGTCTCAAAAATAAATAAACGTTAAAAAAAAAAAGAATAAATAGAACAAGTAATGGGAATGCTTCAAATTCCAGGTTAGGCTCTCAACCCAGCCTCTCTGGACAGGGTCATTCCTTTGGAACCTCTGAAAGTCATGTTCTGCAGGCTTAGAACCGTGGTCTCTGATAAACTGTGGGCTCACACCTGTCACGTTGTTACCAGACAGAATGGGCCTCTCTTCCCTCAGTTCCAATTTTTAGAACACCAGATAAGGAGCATGATTGGGTAAGATGAAGGAAAATAACCATTCTCGGAGAAAAAGTATATCTATGACATAATAATGACACCCCCAGGGGTGCCTGGGTGGCTCAGTCGGATGAGCATCCCACTCTTGATTTCAGTTCAGGTCATGATCTCACAGTTTGTGAGCATCAGGTTCTGCACTGATCATGTGGCCTGCTTGAGATTCTCTCTGTCTCTCTCTGCCCCTCCTCACTTGCTCTTGCTCTAAATAAATAAATAAATAAATAAATAAATAAATAAATAAATAAATAAATAAACAAACAAATCAATCTTAAAAAAAGAAAAAAGAATGGCACCCCCAGTAGAACCACAGTTGGAGGACAAAATAAAAACAAAGTGTGGGGGGAAGATGCTATTTCTGGAACAAGAGAAAAGTTGCTGGACAGATTTTTTTTTAAAGTTCAGCATGGAACAACTGCATAAGAAATACTGCCTTGGAGTTATCTTTTACCTCTCTCTCTTATTCAAGTATTAACCATTCTTAATAATAGTTTTCTGTGGCTGCTGTAAAAAAATAACCACAAACTTTAGTGGCTTAGCACAACACAAATTTATTATAGCTCCAGAGGTCAGAAGTCTGAAAAGGGTCACACGGAGCTAAAATCAAGGTGTCAGCAGAGTTGAATTCCTTTATGGAATTTGTGGTTCTAGGGAGAATCCTTCTTGACTTCTCCACATTTTAGAGGCAACTTCCTTGGTTTATGGCCCCCTTCCATCTTCAAAGACAGCACTGACATTACTCTGATACACTGACAATTCTGCCTACCTCTTCCACATTTAAGGTCCCTTATGATTATATTGGGCCTGTCAGATAATCTCAAATAATCTTACTTTAAGTTGATTAGCAACCTTAATTCCATCTGTACCTTTAATTCCCCTTTGCCATGTAACATAAGACCGCCTAGATCCTCAATGGTGGTCTGCCTCCTAGTTATAATCGCATTCTTACCCGTGGCTTCTGTGAGGTACCACTGCATTCTCATAAGAATGTCTTATTTAACTGAAGCTAGTTCAAATTATTTTCTCTTGCATAAACCCCAGAATGTTCTAAGTAATACATGATGTGAGCTTAATTTTCATCCAGTTACTGTTTTATGATACGCCTCTTGTGTAAGAAATAAGGCAAGTTTAGGAACCAAATGGTCAGAGTTGGTATTCCAGCTCTACTTCACTAGCACTGCATCTCCTGGTTATCCCATATTCTTCAACCACTCCTTCCTCTTAATATTTACTCAAAGGCCCAGAGGGGCCTCACAAGTTACCACAGCCTAATCCTCATTCAATACTTCAGTCTCCCTAAGACACACCAATTGGGTATAGAGCTAGTTCTCGGCTTAACTGATATCAAATAAATCTTAATGACTTGCCAATCAAATCTCTAGCCCTCAGCCTTCTCCTCATCTTCAGATCTATAGTTACAGCTGATGAATGGATAATTCCTCCTCAATTTATAAGACACAAAACTCAATTTTTCTTCTGCCTTTCCTTCTGCATTTTCTTTCCTTCTTAATGAAACCACCATGCATCCCATCACATACATTAGAAATAGTAAAGTCACCCATGATCCCTTATTTTTTAAATATTTATTGATTTTGTGAGAGAGAGAGAGAAAGAGAGAGAATCCCAATGCAGGGCTCCATCTCACAAACTGTGAGACCATGACCTGAGCCGAAATACAGAGCCAGTCGCTCAGCTGACTGAGCCATCCAAGCACCCCACCCATGATCCCTTCTTTTCTATCCTCAGTTGTTGATTCACTCTACCTTGTATATGTCTCACATCTTAATCCCTCTGTCCTGCCTGATTCATCATTAATCGCCTGACCTACAACATGGTCTCCCAACTAGTTTCCCTGTCTTTAGTTTCTTCCAAATCCAATCCACCCTTCTGAATTCCACAAGATAGCTTTACAAAAACAAATATAATTAAGCCACTGTATTTCTTAAAAACATTTCATGACTCCTACCCACTTTAACATAAAAGGTAAGCTCCCCAAGCACAAATTTTCTAATTGTTTGGCTCTAGCGCATATTTGCAAACTCACACCCCAAGCCATCATATACATGATAAGCTACTCTCTATATTTACCTTATACTCTCATGCTGGTAGGACTTTTCTATTCTCTCTGTATGGCAGACACATTTTTAAAGATCCAGCTCAAAATACAGCCAATATGTAAAGTCTTCCTAGTGCCACAGTATGCAAAGTAAATTAGTTATTTCCACTCACCTTGCTATCACAGTACTTGCATCCCCCTTATTCTTAACGCTTATGTCTTAACTCATTTATGCCTGAATCTCCCTCTTTACTGAGAACTCTTTGAGAGGAGGGGCAGTACAGCTCTGACATTAATCACAAAGCCTGACACATACAAGATTAGAAAAACATTCTTGTAGAAAAAAGGAGAAGAAATATAGGGAAGGAAGGAGATTCCATGCTGTTTTCTGTTTATGACTTGCCCAACTTTTTAAAAATCCCATATGTTAAGTCATTTCATTTATTAGTGCTCCAATTTCCAATTCAATAGTTTATCTCCAACACCTGTTTCAAGAATTGGCTCAAGAAGCAACTGGGTGGCTCAGTAGGTTGAGTGTCCAACTTTGGCTCAGGTCATGATCTCGTGGTTTGTGAGTTCGAGCCCCATATTGGGCTCTGGGCTTGGAGCCTGGAGCCTGCTTCAGATTCTGTGTCTCCCTCCCTCTCTGTCCCTCCCCTGCTGGCTCACTCACTCTCTCTCTCTCTCTCTCAAAAATAAACATTAAGAAAAAAGAATTGGCTCAAACACTGATGTCTACAGAGCGGAGGGATGCTCACTCTGAATGAATCCCTACTCTGACAAATCCTTTTCTTTTATTATTATTATTATTATTATTATTATTAATTTATATCCAAGTTAGTTAACATATAGTGTAATAATGATTTCAGGAATAGAATTTAGTGATTCATCACTTACATATAATAGCCAGTGCTTATCCCAACAAGTGCCCTCCTTTATGCCCATAACCCATTTAGCCCATCTCCCCCCACCCAAAACCACTCCAGCAACCCCCAGTTTGTTCTCTGTATTTCAAGAGGCTTTTATGGTTTGTCTCCCTCCCTGTCTTTATATTATTTTTGCTTCCCTTCGTTTATATTCATCTGTTTTGTATCTTAAATACCACATATGAGTGAAATCATATGATATTTGTCTTTCTCTGACTTATTTCTCTTAGTATAATACACTCTAGTTCCATCCACATTGATGCAAATGGCAAGATTTCATTCTTTTTGATCACCAAGTAATATTCCATTGTATATATGTACCAAACTTCTTTATCCATTCATCTGTTGATGGACATTTGGGCTCTTATCAAACGTTGGCTATTGTCAATAGCACTGCTATAAATATTGGGGAATATGTGCCCCTTCGAAATAGCACCCCTGTATCCTTTGGATAAATACCTAGTAGGGCAATTGCTGGGTCATAGGGTAGTTCTATTTTTAATTTTTTGAGAAACCTCCATACTGTTTTCCAGAGTGGCTACACCAGTTTGCATTCCCCCCAGCAGTGCAAAAGGGTCCCTCTTTCTCCGCATCCTCGCCCACATCTGTTGTTGACTGAGTTGTTAATTTTAGCCATTCTGACAGGTGTGAGGTGGTATCTCATAGTGGTTTTGATTTGTATTTCCCTCATGAGTGATGCTGAACATTTTTTTCATGTGTCTTTTAGCCATCTGTATGTCTTCTTTTGAAAAGTGTCTACTCATGTCTTTTGCCCATTTCTTCACTGGGTTGTTGTTTTTTGGGTGTTGAGTTTGATAAGTTCTTTATAGATTTTGGATACTAATGCTTTATCTGATATGTCATTTCCAAATATCTTCTCCCGTTCCACGGGTTGCCTTTTAGTTTTGCTGATTGTTTCCTTCGCTGTGCAGAAGCTTTTTATTTTGATGAGGTCCCAATAGTTCATTTTTGTTTTTGTTTCCCTTGTCTCTGGACACATGTCAAGTAAGAAGTTGCTGTGACCGAGGTCAAAGAGGTTTTGCCTGTTTTCTCCTCTAGGATTTTGATGGCTTCTTGTCTTACGTTTAGGTCATTCATCCATTTTGAGTTTATTTTGGGGTATGGTGTAAGATAGTGGTCCAGGTTCATTCTTGTGCATGTCTCTGTCCAATTTTCCCAGCACCATTTGCTGAAGACACTATCTTTTTTCCATTGGATATCCTTTCCTGCTTTGTCAAACATTAGTTGGCCATATGTTTGTGGGTCCATTTCTGGGTTCTCTATTCTATTCCATTGCGTATATGTCTGTTTTTATGCCAGTACCACACTGTCTGGATGATTACAGTTTTGTAATACAGCTTGAAGTCTGGAATTGTGATGCCTCCAGCTTTGGTTTCTTTTTCAGAATAGCTTTGGCTATTCAGGGTCTTTTCTGATTCAATACAAATTTTAGGATTGTTTGTACTAGCTCTGTGAAGAATGCTGGTGTTATTTTGACAGGGATTGCATTGAATACATAGATTGCTTTGGGTAGTATCAACATTTTAACAATATTTGTTCTTCCAATCCATGAGCATGGAATGTTTTTCCGTTTTTTTGTGTGTCTTCTTCGATTTCTTTCATAAACTTTCTATAGTTTTCAGTGTATGGATTTTTCACCTCTTTGGTTAGGTTTATTACTAGGTATTTTATGGTTTTTGGTGCAATTGCAAATGGGATTGATTCCTTGATTTCTCTTTCTGCTGCTTCATTACTGGTATATAGAAATGAAACCAATTTCTATACATTTATTTTATGTCTTGCGACTTTGCTGAATTCATGGATCCGTTCTAGCAGTTTTTTTGGTGTAATCGTTTGGGTCTTCCACATAGGGTATCACGTCATCTGCAAAGAGTGAAAGTTTGACTTTCTCCTTGGTGATTTGAATGCCTTTTATTTCTTTGTGTTGTCTAATTGCTAAGGCTAGCACTTCCAACACTATGTTGAATAACAGTGGTGAGAGTGGACATCCTTGTTGTGTTCCTGACCTTAGGGAGAAAGCTCTCAGTATTTCCCCACTGAGGATGATATTAGCATTGGGTCTTTCATATATGGCTTTTAAGATCTTGAGGTATGATCCTTCTTACTTTCTTGAAGGTTTTTTTTATCAAGAAATGATGTTGTATTTTGTCAAATGCTTTCTCTGCATCTATTCAGAGGATCATGTGGTTCTTATCCTTTCTTTTATTAGCGTGACATATCACATTGATTGATTTGCAGATATTGAACCAGCCCTGCATCCCAGTAATAAATCCCACTTGACCATGGTGAATAATTCTTGTAATGTATTGTTGGGTCTGGTTGGCTAGTATCTTCTTGAGAATTTTTGCATCCATATTCATCAGGGAAATTGGTCTGTAGTTCTCCTTTTTAGTGGGGTCTTTGTCTGGTTTTGGAATCAAGGCAATGCTAGCTTCATGGAATGAGTTTGGAAGTTTTCCTTCCATTTCTATTTTTTGGAAGAGCTTCAGAAAAATAGATGTTAACTCTTCCTTAAATGTTTGGTAGAATTCCCCTGGAAAGCCATCCAGCCCTGGACTCTTGTTTGTTGGGAGATTTTTGATTACTGAATCAATTTCTTTAGTGGTTATGGGTCTGTTAAAATTTTCTATTTCTTCTTGTTACAGTTGGTAGTTTCTATGTTTCTAGGAACTTGTCTATTTCTTCTGGATTGCCCAATTTATTGGCATATAATTGCTCATAAAATTCTCTTATTATTGTTTCTATTTCTGCAGTTTTGGTTGTGATCTCTATATACTCTTTCATTAGTGATTTTATTTGGGTCCTTTCTTTTTTCTTTTTGATCAGTCTGGCTAGGGGTATCAATTTTGTTAATTCTTTTAAAGAACTAGCTTCTGGTGTTATTGATCTGTTCTACTGTTTTTTTTTTTTTTTTTTTTTTGTTTTTTTTTTTTTTTGGTAAGCATTGATTTCTGCTCTAATCTTTATTATTTCCTGTCTTCTGCTGGTTTTGGGCTTTCTTTGCTGTTCTTTTTCCAGCTCTTTAAGGTATAAGGTTACGTTTTGTATTTGAGACCTTTCTTCCTTCTTTAGGAATGCCTGGATTGCTATACACTTCCCTCTTAGGACCACCTTTGCTGAATCCCAGAGGTTTTGGGCTGCAGTATTTTCATTTTCATTGGCTTCCATGTACTTTTAAATTTCCTCTTCAGTTTCTTGTTTAACCCATTCATTATTTCGTAGGATGTTCTTTAATCTCCAAGTATTCATGGTCTTTCCAAATTTTTTCTTGTGGGTGATTTCAAGTTTCAGAGAGCTGTGGTCTGAAAATATGCAAGGTATGATCTTGATCTTTCTGTACTTGTTTAGGGCTGATTTGTGTCCCATTATGTGATCTATTCTGGAGAATGTTTCATGTGCACTCAAGAAGAATGTGTATTCTGCTGCTTTAGGATGAAATTTTCTGAATATATCTGTTAAGTCCATCCAGTCCAGTGTGTCATTCAAAGCCATTGTTTCAGTTGACTGGGCATCCAACTTCGGCTCAGGTCATGATCTCAAAGTTTGTGAGTTTGAGCCTCACGTTGGGCTCTGTGCTGACAGCTCAGAGCCTGGAGCCTGCTTCGGATTCTGTGTCTCCCTCTCTCTCTGCCCCTCCCCCACTCATGCTCTGTCTCACAAAAATAAACATTAATTTTTTTTTAAAAGCCATTGTTTCCTTGTTGATTTTTTGCTTAGATGATCTATCCGCTGCTGCAAGTAGAGTGTTGAGGTCCCCTACTATTATGGTATTGTTGTTAATGGGTTTCTGTATGTTTGTGATTAATTGATTTATCTATTTGGGTTCTTCCACATAGGGGCATAAATATTTACAATTGCTAGATCTTCTTGATGGATAGACCCCTTAATTATGATATAATACCCTTATTCATCTCTTGTTACAGTCTTTATTTTAAAATCTAGTTTTTCTAATATAACTATGGCTATACCAGCTTTCTTTTGGTGACCATTAGCATGATAGATGGTTCTCCATCCCCTTACTTTCAATCTGTAAGTTGTCTTTAGGTCTAAAATGGGTCTTTTGTAAGCAGCATATAGGTGGGTCTTGTTTTCTTAGCCATTCTGATACCCTATGTCTTTTGATTGGAGCATTTAGTCCATTGACATTTAGACTAATGAAAGATATGAATTTAGTGCCATTGTGTTGCCTGTAGAGTTGGAGTTTCTGGGGGTGTTATCTGGTCCTTTCTAGTCTTGGTTGCTTTTGGTCTATTTTGTTTTGTTTCATCTTTTTTCCAAAGAGTCTCCATGAAATTTCTTCTAGGGCTGGTTTAGTGGTCATGAACTCCTTTAGTTTTTGTTTGTCTGGGAAACTCTTTATCTCCCCTATTTTGAATGACAGCCTTGCTGGATAAAGAATTCTTGGCTGCATATTTTTCCAATGTAGCACATTGAATATATCCTGCTACTCCTTTCTGGCCTGCCAAGATTCTGTGGATAGGTCTGCTGCGAACCTGATCTGTCTTCCCTTATAGGTTAGGGACTTTTTGTTCCCCTTGCTGCTTTCATAATTCTTTCCTTGTCTGTATCTTGTGAAGTTGACTATGATATGCCTTGTTTATGGTCGGTTTTTGTTAAATCTAATGGGAGTTCTCTGTGTTTCTTGGATTTTGATGTCTGTGTTCTTCCCCAGATTAGGAAAGTTTTGCACTGTAATTTGATAAAATAGTGAAAAATGGGAAATAAAAGAAAGAAAAGAAACAAAGTACAAAAAAATTTAAAAATTAAAAAGTGCATATATTAAAATAGAATAAAATGAAATAAAGAATGTGAAATAGAATAAAAATTTTACAAAAAATTAGTAACATAGTAAAATTTTTTTCAATTAAAAAAAACAAAAGAAAAATAAATGTTTCTCTTTCTGTACCCAAGAAAAAGAAAGTAGGGGGGAAAAAAGAAAAAAAAAACATTTAAACAAAGACAGAAGCAAAAATAAAGCATAACAAAAAAAATCTAATAGATGAACCAGTGAAAAGAGTGAAACCCGAATGAAGTTACACACAGTTTCTCCTAGAACTCAAACTATGAAGCCCTCTATAGTCTGTACACTAAGCTGGCAGAGAGGCTTGTGCTAGTTGGCTAGGGGATATGCTTGGAGGGCACAGTTGGGCGGGGCGTGGTTTACTAGCTCCGTTTTCCACTAGGTGGCCCTGGTTAGCTTACCGGGGTGGATCCAGTGTGGTGCACATGTGTGGGCACATGTATGCTTGTGTGAGGAAGAGGTGGAAATGGCTCACCCAGCTTTCTAGTCCCTGGCACAGGAACTTTGTGCTCTCACCGACCTGCAGTCAAGCACCCCTTCTTTGTCTCAGGCCTCTGTTCACTCCACTTCACCACTGTCCATGTCCAAGCAGTCAACCTGCCAGGTGGCACCTCCCTCCAGGGTTTTATCTCAGATGGGGCTGTGTTTCAAAATCCCTCACTTCAGAGACCCCTGCAGCTTGGACCCACCCCGACTCTCTTGGGGAGGGTCTTGCTGACCAATGGCTGGGTGCTGACCTGCACCAGAAAATGTTTGTGCAATCACACAGTGGCAGAGATTATGGCAAATCACAACACACAACCAGCACTAGGTTTCAGCATACTCTGATGTCTTTGTCCCAATACCAGCAAACATGGTTGCTCTCTGGGGTCCGCTAGGACCTTTGCCTATGGGGGGTTGCTGTATGGCTTCTACCAAATGCTCTCCAATCAGAGGAACTGCTCCCCGTTTGGCACACAGACCCCTCAGACCTCGCTGCCTGCTCTTGGGGATTCACCCTGTTTCTTCACCAGAGCACTACCAGGCACTGAGCTCTGTAACCTCAGACTCTGTGCTCCACCATTTATAGAGTCCTGTAGTATTGAGACCCTCTCCTTTCTCTGTGTCAATGGTTTTGGGGAACTGATTTCTTGTTCAGTTCCTTGTATTTTCACTCTCTTTCTCTCCAGCTACTTTCAGGAGAATGTTTTTCCTGTATTCTCCAGGTGCACAGCACTCTGTCCCTCTTTATTTATCCTCTCTCTGCAAAAACAGCTCCCTACCCTCTGTGTCTTTTCTCTCCCACAATTCACCTCTCCATACCACACACCTGCCAAGTTCTGTGGCTCAAGTTATATGGATTGTTGTGTTAATCCTCAGATCAGTCTCCTAGGTGTGCAAAATGGTTTGGTGCTGATCTAGCTGCATTTCAGGGAAGAGACAAGCTGAGAACTTCTAAGCTGCTCCACCATCTTGCTTAACCAATCCTTTTCTTTAGAACTTTTCATTGCATTGCTGGTGTGCTGAGGTATCTCAGTCGGTTAAGCATCTGACTTCAGCTTGGGTCATGATCTTGTAGTTCATGAGTTTGAGCCCTGCATTGGGCTCTCTGCTGTCAGCACAGAGCTTGCTTCAGGTTCTCTGTTCCGCTTTCTCTCTGTCCGTCCCCAGCTTGTGCTCTATCTCTCTCTCTCAAAAATTAAATAAACATTAAAAAAAATTTTTAATGTTTATTTAATTTTTGAGAGAGAGAGAGAAATAAAGTGTGAGCAGGTGAGGGCAAAGGGAGAGAGAGAGGGAGATACAGACTCTGAAGCAGGCTCCAGGCTCTGAGCTGTCATCAGAGAGCCTGATGCTGGGCTTGAACTCACAAACCGTGAGATCATGACCTGAGTCGAAGTCAGAGGCTTGACTGTGCCACCCAGGCACCCCACTAAACATTTTTTAAAAAAGAATTTTTCATCACTTTTGTGCTTAATTCACACAAGTGATATAATTTTAGTTTTACCTGTATTTGACATATTGTTCCATGTGTTTATATTTTTAACTCCTAAGTGGTTTGATAAATTACAAGAAAGGGTTTATTTTTTGTATTTCTTTTGTATCTTCTTGAAAATTTTTGATAAACATTCAGGTAGCATGATTGATCATATGATAGGCCATACAACCGGTGTCAATAAACTTAAAAGAATTGAAATCATGCAGAGTATGTCTTCTGACTACAATGAAATTAAATTAGCAATGAATACAATATGATAGCTAGACAAAAATCACATACAGTTTACCCTTGAACAACACAGAGGATTGGGGCACCAACCTCCACCCCTTGCTATACAGTTGAAAATCCACACATAACTTTTAACTCCCCCCAAATTTAAACCACTAATAGCCTACTGTTGACTGGTGACCTCACCAATAACATAAATGGTCGATGAACACATATTTTGCATGTTATATGTATTGTATATGGTATTCTTACAATAAAGCAAGCTGAAGGAAATAAAATGCCATTAAGATGATCATAAGAAAGGGAAAGTACACTTAAAGTACTGTCCTTTATCAAAACAAATTTGCAGAGCACCTGGCTAGTTCAGTCGTTAGAGCATATGACTCTTGATCTTGGGGCTGTGAATTCAAGCCCCACATTGGGTGTAGAGATTACTCAAAAAAATAAAATCTGGGGCACCAGGATGGCTCACTTGGTTGAGCAACCAACTTCAGCTCAGATCATGATCTCATGGTTCATGAGTTCAAGCCCTGTATCAGGCTCACTGCTGCAGAGCCCTCTTCGGATCCTCTGCCCCCCTTTCTCTCTGCCCCTCCCCCCCCAAAAATAAATAAAACATTTTTAAAAATCTAAGGAAAAAAAGTATGTGCCTTAAAAAAATTGCATCTAAGTGGACCCATGCACTTCAAACCCATGTTGTTCAAGGATCAACTATATTTGGAAATTAAATAATGTAAAAATCAGTTGTTTTATATGTTAGCACACAATTAGAAAATACAATTTAAAACCCATTTGATTTACAATAACATAAGAAACTATTAAATAGGAAAAAAATTAACAAAAGATAGGTAAGACCTCTTTATTATAAAGTACCAAATACTGCTGAGAGAAATTCAGCAAGACCTAACTAAATTGAAAGATATACCATGTTCATGGATTGGAAAACTCAATAATGTTAAGATATATTTCTCCCAATTTTGATTTTAGAGTCAACACACTCCCAGTCATAATCCCAGCAGACTTAACAAAAAATAGCCAAACTGATTATGTATATAGGAAATTATGTATATAGGAAATTAAAGGATATGAAACTGTAAAGGAATAATCTAAATTATCCAAAGCAATTTTGAAAATGAAGAACAAACTTAGGGGACTCACAATAACTGACTTTTAAGACCTACTATAATGTCATACTAATCAAAATAGTGTGGCATGATGATCAATAAAAATATCAACAGAATTGAACAGAGAACCCAGAAATGTCCTCCCACTTATATGGTCATTTGTTTTTGACAACATAGCCAAGGTAACCCATTGAGAACAAGAAGTACATTTCTATGAATAATGCTGGAACTGGGTATTAATATATAAAGAAATAAAATGCAATTCCTACCTCGCACCATAAACAGAACTAATTTGAGATGGAACATAGACCTAAATATAAACAGTAAAACTATAAATCTCTTATTTGAAAACATAGACTATTTTTGTGACTTGGGGTAGACAAAGGTTCTAACATAGAAGAAAGCAATAACCATAAATGAAAATAATGATAAATTAGTCCACATAAAAATTTAAAACTTTGGTTCATTGAAAGGCATCATTTAGAAAATTAATGAAAAATCTTCAGGCTGGGAGAAAAACTTGCAAAACATATAACTCACAAAGTACTGGTATCAATATGCATACAGAATTCTGGAAACAATAAAAGTAAATAATTTGAAAATGAACAAAAAAGTTGAGTAGAACCCTCACAAAGGAAGAGACACAAATGTCCAAAGAGCACATGACACTGTGTCCAAGACCATTAGTCATCAGCAAAAATGCACAATAAAACCACAATTGGCTAACAAAACACACCCATCAGTTTGGTCAAAATTGTAAAGACTACCACCACTGAATGTTAGTAAAAATATGGAGCCATTGGAACACTCATACATGGTTGGTGGGAATGTAATACCATACAACTACTTTAGAGAAAGATTTGGCAATTTCTTCTAAAACTATACATAAGCCTACCCTATAATCTTGATGAGTCCTCTCATCAAGAGAAATGAAAAAAATATATACACAAAGACTATTAGAAGAAGGTTCACAGCAGCCTGAAATTGGAAACACAGGCCTCCATCAGTAAGACAATGGCTAAATAAAATGAGGCATCTTCACACAATGAGATATTACTCAGCCATAAAAAGGAAAGAACTACTGAAAAAAGTAACAATGTGGATGAATCAGAAAAAAAATATGCTGAGTGAAGAAAGCCTTACGTGAAAGAGTATGTATTTATATTAATTTCTAGAGCAGTTAAAATTCATCTGTGGTAGGAAAAAAAGAGAATGATATTTTCCTGTGGAGTATTAGAAGACTGAGAAGTGGTAAGGGGGCACAAGATAACTTTACGAGATGGTATTAGCATTCTACATTCTGATTGCACAGATTTGTTCATTTATGGAAACTCCTTGAATGGTACGCTCAAGACATTTGCATGACATCATATAGAAATTTTACCTCAAGGGACACCTGGGTGGCTCAGTAGGTTAAGTGTCTAACTCTTGGTTTTGGCTCAGGTCATGATCTCACTATTTGTGGGTTTGAGCCCTGCCTGGGGCTCTGTGCTGGTGTGCTGGCAGCGTGGAGTCTGCTTGGGATTCTCTCTCTTTCTTTCTCTCTCTGCTGCTCCCTTGCTTGTTTGTGCATGCTCTCTCTCTCAAAATAATAAATAAGCTTTTAAAAAAAGGAAATTTTACCTCAAAAAAATTAAACTCTAATTAAATCTAGTGTATTTTGCAGAAATATACTGATGTATAGAATTTACCTTCAAATACATTAAAAATAATTTGGGGGGCACCTGGGTGGCTCAGTACGTTAAACATCTTACTCTTGGTTTCAGCTCAGGTCATGGTCTCACGGTTCATGAGATCAAACCCCGAGTTGAGCTCTACACTGACATCATGGAGCCTGCTTAGGATTTTCTCTCTCCCTCTCTCTCTGCCCCTCCTTGGCTCATGTGTGCTTGCACTCTCTCTCTGTCAAAATAAATAAATAAATAAATATTAAACAAATAAATAAGTAATTTGGACTGATTCAAGGATAGCGAAATGGATAGACTGATAAATGTGATAAAGCAACTAAAGTTAAATGTTATTTGTAGAATCTAGGTGGTGAGTGTTCACTGTACAATTCTTCCCACTTTCCTGTATGTTTGAAAAACGTATAGTAAAATGTTGGAAAAATACTGAATAAAGTGTGGCATACTTAGGATATGTTAAATAATGAACTCTTTTTTTTTCTATGCACATTTACTGGGTCTCATCAGAATACAGGGAATGTCTTTTGGCTATAGACTACCAAAGTTAGTTACATAATGCCTATGACTGACATTTGTCTGAAAATTAGCTTACTTAAATCTTTAGATTATCTAGAGAACCAATATTCATATTTCTTAAAATGTCTTAGGGAGCCAAGGGGGCTCAGTTGATTCAGCATCTGACTCTTGATTTTGGCTCAGGTCATGATCCTCCAGGGTGGTGGGATTGAGCCCCACATTGGGCTCTTCGCTGAGCATGGAGGCTGCTTAGGACTCTCTCTCTCTCTCTCTCTCTCTCTCTCTCTCTCACAAATTAAAAAAAGAAAAGAAAAAAATGTCTTAAAGTGAATTTGAAATTTCAGTATATATCTACAAGATTCAATCTGCCTGTCCATATATCCCCGTAAAAATATTTGTGGAAGAATATCCTCCAGTTTGCTGTCATGATGAATTGAGTATGGCTTTACATTTCTAATGTCTGTGGTTTATTTTGCTTACAGAGTAATTCAAAAGCCTAGCCTATCATCCTCCTGAATTCAGTAAAAAGTATATGTAAAAAACATATTTCATTTTCAATGAATGTTTCATATACCCCACTGACATGAAAGGTTTTTATTTTATTTTATTTTATATTAATTTATTTTATTCCAGTAGAGTTAACACAGTGTTATATTAGTTTCAGGTGTACAATATAGTGATTCAACACTTCCATACAACAACCAGTGCTCATCACAACAAGTGCACTCCTTAGTCCCCAACACCTATTTTACCCATCCTCCACCCATATTCCCTCTGGTAACCATCAGTCTGTTCTCTATAGTTAAGAGACTGTCTCTTGGTTTTCCTATTTTCCCCCCATGTTTGTTTGTTGTGTTATTTAAATTCCACATATGAATGAAATTGTACAGTATTTGTCTTTGGCTGATTTATTTCACCTAGCATTATACTCTCTAGCTTCATCCTTGTCACTGCAAATGGTGAGATTTCATTCTTTTTTATAGTTGAATAATATTCCATTACATTATTTTATATATATATTCAAATATATATATACATCATACATATATTCAAATATATATCATATACATATATATACATCATGTGTGTGTATATATACATATATATATATATATATATATCTTCTTTCTTCATCTATTGATGGACACTTGGGCTGCTCCCATAATATGGCTATTGTAAATAATGCTGTAATAAACATAGAGGTGCATGTATCCCTCTGAATTAGTGTTTTTGTATTTTTGGGGTAAATAGTAGTGTGATTACTGGATGGTAGGGTAGTTGAAAGGTATATTTAAAAAATTTTTTTACGTTTATTTATTTTTGAGAGACAGAGAGAGACAGAGTGTGAGCAAGGGAGGGGCAGAGAGAGAGGAAGACACAGAATTTGAAGCAGGCTCCAGGCTCTGAGCTGTCAGCACAGAGCCCTACATGGGGCTCAAACTCATGAACTGCAAGATCATGACCTGAGCCGAAGTCGATGCTTAACAGACTAAGCCACCCAGGTGCACCCAAGGGTATAGTGTAAATAATCCCTCACCACATGATAATTGGGCAGTAGAGACCATCTTGGAATATACTTGGCAGTACAGATACAATGCTTATCCTCAGAGAACCTGAAAACTAATAGAGAATGCTGTTTTTGTATCTAACATATGTTTACAATAATACAAATATGACTTTAAAATTATGAATTTTAATTCAATGCAAATTCTGAGTAAAATTTTATGGCAAGGTACATCAGCATTTCTATTTTTTATTTTTTAAAGACTTTATATTTAAGTAATCTCTACACCCAATATGGGGCTCAAACTCACAACCCAGAGATCAAGAGCCACATGCTCTTCTGACTGAGCCAACCAGATGCCCCAGTACGTCAGCATTTTTAAATGCCAACTTCATTGTTATATTTGGGAACACAGGAATGAATATTTACTTTCCTCTAAAAATAAAATAAATCAACTTTTAAATATATTTTTTAAAACCTTTATAATTTATAATTGACTTAAAATTAACAAGTCAAGAATTTGGTAAAATACATTCAAGAAAAGACGTAAAAGCTTTAAATTACAAAATTTTAAATTATATAGGGCATGAAAAATAGGAGAAATTCTTATTCTAATAAACTATATTGAGGATTTGTATATTATGGGCTTTAGCAGCCATTCAGGTGTACCATTCAAATTTTCCTGCAAAACAGAAAATTGTTCTAATACTAGAAGTAGAGTTAGCTGGCAGCCTCATGCTATATCACCTACAGGATGGACCTCAACTTTTCATGGAGGGTGAGGGTGATACATGCTTCATGGGTAACCCCTACCAAGTGATTGGGCATGGTGGGCCACTGGCACCTGGTCATTCCTACCCAATGCACGACTCCTTTAAGAAGCAATCCTTGTTCTGGAGCTCCCTCTTGGGTTGGCTGAGACTTTATCGATCTGCATTTTGGTCCGAGGTTGCCTTTCCAAAGTGTCAAATCAGCATTTCAGACTCAAGGTTTTCTCTGCCCAGTCCTTTCACCTTTGCATTTACCCACCTACCTTTCACAGATGTTACTTTTCCATCCTTCCCCCAAACCTCTTGTAATCCTGATTATTTCAGAGTCAGCTCCCTGGAGGACCCAAACAGGTACTCTCACTAAGCCCTAACCTCATTTAACTTGGAAATTTTTTTGGTGGCTAAACAGGTCTCAATTGTTGGGCAGGTATAATCAATATTAACCACTATTGCTAATATTAGAATAACAGCTAAAACTGGAGCACCTGAGTGGCTCAGTTGGCTGGGCATCCAACTCCTGATTTCGACTCAGGTCATGGTCTCATGGTTTGTGGGATCAGGCTCCAAGTCGGGCTCTGCACTGACAGTGGGGAGCCTGCTTGGGTTTCTCTCTCTCCCTTTCTTTCTGCCCACCCCCCTGCTCTTGCTCGTGTGGGTGCATGCTCGTTCTCTCTCTCTCTAAATAAATACATAAATGTAAAAAAAGAATAAAAGCTAAAATAACTACTGTAAATATAAATTGCATTTCTGCATATTCATTTATTTCCATGGCTAATTGTTTAACTTATGATTTGACAGAATGGTTACTACACAAAAAAATATTCACAGACCCTGCACTTTCACATGAAAGAGCAAGATCTGTGATGAAAGATTTGATTGGCTAGGGTATGGTCATCCTGAGTTTTACCTTAGAGTACCAATATTTCTTTAGAGGCTGAAAAATTATAAATAATAATTCTTAAAAATAGCTCCTTTTCAATGAGCCAATGGCACCAATTCTGACACTCATTCATTCCTACCAGTCTCTCTAACCCCCTCCCTAACACATGAATAAGTAAATCACAGTTAATATTTGTTGAGCACTTGGATGTCAGACACAGTGCTATGCTCTTTACATGTTATTCCATGTAATTATTACTTCTACCCATGGGAGTTTACTTCTGTTTTACAAAGAGCAACTCCAAGACTAGGGAAGCATTGTGCCCAAAGTCATAGCTGGTAAAGGTCAGGGTCAGTAGTGTCTAATTCCAGTTCACTCATCTCTGAAATTTTATGTATCTTTAACTTAATACTTAGTGGAGCTGGGGTTAGAATCCAGGTCTTTAGACACTTCACTTTGTGCTCTTTCCTCTAAGTATCCCTTATTAATGCCAGAAGTTATGACTCTTTTTTTTTAAACATTTATTTTCGAGAGACACAGAGCGTGAGTGGGGGAGGGGCAGAGAGAGAGGGAGATACAGAATCCAAAGCAGGCTCTAGGCTCTGAGCTGTCAGCACAGAGCCCGACATGGGGCTTGAACTCACAAACTGTGAGATCATGACCTGAGTCGACGTCAGCCACTTAACCGACAGAGCCACCCAGGTGCTCTTATGACTCTTAATCTAAAATGTATGATTGATCCTGAATTCCTTTAGTCAACCAAACATTCAGCTTTCAGTCAGACACAGAGAGGCAACATTTAATAATTTTCTATTTGCTCTCTATTTAGTCTCAATGTTTGTTGGCCATTTTGTTTTTAGCTCAAATATCCCTTTAGTTTCATCACCATCTGAGTTGATTTTCCTAAATCCATTATCTCTGGGAGAAGAGGGACCAAGTTCCCTTGAATTTCTGGGAAGAAGCACAACAGAGCCCACCCTTAATAAATGTTACCAGACAACACTTGCTTCCTTCGTATTTAGTCTTCCTTTTTGAGCAACAGCTGTAGACTTTGGAGTGTTTTTCCCCAATCTGATCCAAAAAGTGGGAAAATTTTGTCCCCAAATAATTAGAAATTTCCAATATAAGACATTTGAGAAAAGCCCAATTCCTAATTACTAAAACATTGACATGATTCTATCAGAAGCAACCTGGGATTCCACTACCTTCTTCACTTCAGCCCTTTATTGTCTAACCAGAAGTAGTTATTAAGTTATTATGATCCCAAATAAGAAAAAGGATATTCTGTTTATTTTGTCAGAAGGCAGTGGTTCATGGGGCCCCTGGGTGGCTCAGTCGGTTGGGTGTCCAACTTCGGCTCAGGTCATGATCTTATGGTCCGTGGGTTTGAGTCCCGCATCGGGCTCTGTGCTGACAGCTTGGAGCCTGGAGCCTGTTTCAGATTCTGTGTTTCCCTCTCTCTGCCTCTCCCCCACTCACGCTCTGTCTCTATCAAAAAATGAATAAACGTTAAGAAATTTTTTTTTTAAAAAAGAAGGCAGGGATTCACTTCTCTCATTTCTGGTGGATAGGTACCTCTGGGTGACCCAGGGCACTACTAAACGCTAGGTCTTAGGAGAGTTCTAATACTGTCGACTTCAATATGATTCTGTAAGGTAACAACAAAGATGCAACAACATTGAAATGTTTGAAAGCAGATGCTAATGGATCTTTCTGTACCAGCTACAGAAGGCAATTTCAGCTTGAAAGGACCCTGGCCCTTATTATCATAAGATGAATGGTGCATGGAGACACAAGAGCTAGGCCAGAGTGGTACAGGATGCCATGGGCCACAGGCAGATTGTCTTATTGTTTTAGACTTAATCTTAAAAAAAGTATATGAAGAAAGGATTGGGTCAAGTGATACTTACAGGTCACAGGAGCTTTTAATTTTCATGTGATTTTGGGTCTTATGCATGTGTTTTTAAGGTAATAATTTACAGAAAAACAAACCAATTTATAGGAGAATCCCTCATCAGAAGCGATTAGGATTGGAAATGGTTTGTTAATTGGCAAAGTTGGCTAAAGTGGAGAATTGAAGAATCTTTTTTAATATAAAACTATATGAGTATTTAGTTATCAGTCTTTTGACATAAAGCCCAGGACTCTTCTTTGAGTATGATTCCACTAATAGATGGTCCAGATAGATATTCTCGAATAAACCACATATATAATAGCAGTAATAGTATTAATAATAATAGTTGAGGAGCACCCGGGTGGCTCAGTGGGCTGAGCTTCCAACTCTTGATTTTGGCTCAGGTCATGATCCCAGGGTTGTGGATCGAGCCCCATGTCAAGCTCCACACTGAGCATGGATCCTGCTTGGGATTCTCTTTCCCTCTGTCCCTCCCCCGCTGGTGCTCACTTTCTCTGTCTCTCAAATTAAAACAATAATAATAATAGTTGAGCACTTACTATGTGTCAGGCACTTTTAATCCTTCCTGTATCTCTTTGAGGTAGCAAATATTATTCTCACTTTACATATGAGGTTAAGAAACTTGCCTAAGGATACACAGACAGTAAACGGTAGAGATAAGGTTAAAACACAGGCTGTCTGGCTTCCAAGTTTACATTCTTAACCAGCACATCATCTCTAATTTCCACTTCTGAGTGTCCGAGAAGGGCTTTAAGAAACTGAAGACATTTATGAAGCAATCTAAGAATTCTTCCATATTTTTATGATGTTTTTCAAAACCTTTGTCTCCCCATACATACTCTAACAGCAATTCTTATGAACTATTCATTTACATTAAATCTTTCCAAAGCATCTTCATGAAAATAACAGGGTTTTTTCAATATATATTTTATTAATTTGTGAAACACTTAGTCTAAGTGTAGAATTAAACTGTACATATAGAATCACAATATTTGTGGGGTGCCTGGCTAGGTCAGTCGTAGACCATGTGACTCTTGATCTTAGGGTTGTGAGTTTGAGCTCCATATTGGATGTAGAGATTGCTTAACAATAAAAAAAAAAAAATATTAAAGGGGCACCTGGGTGGCTCAGTTGGGTAAGCCTCTAACTCTTGGTTTCCACTCAGGTCATGATCTCACTGTGGTTTATCAGATTGACCCCCCCCCACCTTGGGCTCTGCGCTATCAGTTTGGGATTCTCTCTCTTCCTCTCTCTCTGCCCCACCCCTGTTCACACATGCACGCCCGTGCATATGTGTGTATGTGTGTGTGTGTTTGTGTGTGTGTGTGAGCACGTGCACTCTCTTGCTCTCTCAAAATAAACATTTAAAAAAATAAAATAAAACTTGAAAATATTAAAAATAAGAATTCTAATCTTTGTGATCAAATTATGGATGTATGTTATTTACTGAAATAAATTGGTTTGGGAAAGAGCACAACTATTTTTAGAGCAGACAGCTTAACTGGTGGGATCAAAAGTAGGCATGAGTATTATTGCCCAGGAATATTCAATATGCTGTGGACATCAGTTAGTATGTTTTACAGTTGAAATGGAGATCATCAATTAATCCACATCTCCTTCAGGAGGAGGTTGGTTAAGAGAGTTTCCATCATATTTAAATTTCATCTGTGCTTTAGTACAATCACAAGTGATAGAGTAATGGATTCTTAGCTTTCTGGCTGAGACTGAGAGTAGTACAAGTAGTATATAATGTTATGTATCTTAACAGTACCTTCATATGATTCCAGAGCAATGTGTTGTATTTTCTGTTTTTATTAAAAGTCTAACACGTCAGATATTTGACTTCATAAATATGTATATATATGAATAGCCTTTTTATATAAATACGATAGCTTTTTTATATACATAGCCTTTATGTATGTATATCTATGAATATATGTAGAGAGAGCCTTTTCTTGAGCTTTCAGATCTTTTTAAACTGGCTTGCTGTATCAGTTTCCTGTTGTTGTTTTATTATTTTTAATGTTTAAAATATATTTCATTATTTTTTTACTTATTTCATTATTTCATTATTATTTATTTCATTATTTTCATTTTGAGAGAAAGAGAGAGAGTGAGCTGGGGAGGGGCAGAGAGAGAGTGAGACAGAGGATCCCAAGGGAGATAGAGAATCTGCACGCTGACAGTGCAGAGCCTGATACGGGGCTCAAATCCACGAACCATGAGACCGTGACCCGAGCCGAAATCAAGAATCAGAAGCTTAACCAACTGAGCCACCCAGGCGCCCCTCCTGTTATCGTTTTAACAGATTACCACAGATTTACTGACTTGGCTTGAAACAATATATATTTATTTTCCTACAGTTCTGGATGTCAGAACTGTCTAAAATCTTTAAAAAGTCTAAAATCAAGGTGGTGTCAGGACTGTGTTTTTAGAGACTTGAGGGGAGAACTTGTTTTCTTGCCTTTCCATTTTTTGGAGGTCACTTGGATTGTTTGGCTAGTGGCTCCTTTCATCTTCCTTACACTGCTCAGATCTCTTGCTTCTCTCCAGCCTCTGCTTCCTGCTTCCATTGTCAGATTTCCTCTTATGTTGCCAAGTCTCCCTGTTCCTCTCTCTTACATGAGACGCTGTGGTTACATTTAAGGCCCGCTTACATAATGCAGGCTCAGCTCTCCATCCCAGATCCTTAACTTAATCACATCTGCAAAGACCCTCTTACCCTGTTAGACAATATATTCACAGGTTCCTGAGATTCGGATATGGATATCTTTGGGGGTCATGGTTCAACCTATCACACTTGGCTTAATTAGAGACTAAAAACCAATGTCCAAAAGTAAACCGAAAAACTAATCAGGTCAATGTTTTAAACAGGAATGCCTAGAATGCCTGCACCGTGAAAAATGAAACAGGAATTTAACTTTTAAAAGCAATTTAAGAACTTCGGTAATGGAGATTTTTAGATTGAATTTGGGAATTTGTTGCATACATGGCTCATTTCTCTCAAAAACAAATTCTACTTCAGGGCATCTGAGTGGCCCCATCGGTTAAGTGCTCAACTCTTGATTTCGGTTCAGGTCATCATCCCAGGGTCCTGGGATCACACCACGCATTGGGCTCCCTGCTGAGTGCAGAGCCCGCTTGGGATTCTCTCTCTCTCCCCTGCCCCTCTCCCCTGTGCGCGCGTGTGCTCTCTCTCTCTAAAATAAAAAAAGAAAAAGAAAAAAAAAAACCAAAAACCCAAAAACAAAATCTATTTCAAACTTAAAGAAAAATCCTCCCTCTCATCTCCCTTCCCTCTTTCTGTCCTTTGCTCTTATTCTCTTCCCAGTCTTCTTTCCTTTTCTCAGTTAGGCTCCTCTATAAATTATTTAATGGTTCTATATAAGTTCTTGAGCTTTTACAGTCATTTCTTAGTCAATTTTGAACTCAATAATAAATAAACCTCCAGCTTGAATGTGCATTTTTCTGTTATCAATCCTAAATGGAAGGGCAGTGCTTATTTGAAAAAAGATGCTAGACTTACATATAAAATATATAACCAAAATTAATATAAACAGATTTATTTATTTATTTATTTATTTATGCACCTAGTGAGGAAATTGCCCGATTGCTCTTTCCCAAGTGGGGCCATAAAATTAGATTAATTACTTTTACCTCATGCTGTTTATTTCCGTCAGGAAGAACACTCTGAAGCACTTTGGCTTTTAGGGCTAATGTTATTGGTCTTTGGGGTGACATCAGTTTTTCTATATTGGGGGCTTAGGAGCCATGTCCAGCTTTTTCCTATCAAGAAATTAGCATTAGGGATTTTTCTTGATCTAAGAGATTTTGCTTGTGGCTTATCACTTCCTTTCTTATCCCTTAAAAATGTTAAAACTATACCTTTAGAATATTTTTATTCCTTCTCATTCATTTGCTTGCTTTATGCTCTTCTAATGTCAAAGTCTCAAATCTCCATTTCTACAGACTACCTCCTCAGCTAACCAGATGTTCATGATTTTGTAGTGGATTGCTATCTACTTAGCATCATTTTCAGTGTAAAAGTTTTTAAAATTGTAAACAATGATTGAAGGATGGGACTATGAGTGATTTTTTCCTTCTTGTGACTCTTTGGGGTATTTTTGATGTACTTTATATTGTATATATTCTAGAACATACTGTATGTAATATAATTTATATTAATATAATATAAATTATTTAATAAATCAATTTCTATTATATTTTTATACATAATGTATATAATTCTAGAAAATACTATATATTATATTAAAATAATAAAATTATTTTTGCTAAAATTATCTATGGGGACAGAGACATTGGCTCTTTCAGAAAAGAGTTTTCGATGATTTCTGCACAAAAATACTGCATTGTGTATAGAAATCCAGTCTGTTCCTGTGTCTTTTAGTCTCTCTCTTCTCCCTTTCTGTAGATAGGTATGAAAGGAGTTAAAATATATAAAACTAAGTATGCTAAACATTTAGTAAAATTGAAGAAAGAGTTTAAAGTTAGTTACAAAAATATAAAGAAACACACCAGATAAACTATGAAAGATTAGCTAAGATATTCTAAGTTAAAAAAAAAATTAAAACCCAATTATAACAATGAAACAGTCTGTTCACAGTAAGTCCAAAATCCAAGATAGGAAATACTTTTCAAGGGAGAATCAGTAATGACTGGAGAATCTTTCAGTCTTTGGGAGTCCTGAATGGGTTATGCGCAGGCCTCTCCCACTTGTTAGGGCAGACAGCCCCAAGAGAGAAAGATCAAAGCCCAGCCCGCTAGCCTCCCTGGGGATAAAGGGCAATCAGCAGAAAGGCAGTCCCTGCTGCACCAACCCTCAGTGGCAGGTTCCCGGTGCTCCTACCCTCCTCAGTCTGGGCTGTGGATTATCCTCGTGTATAACAACAACTATATATATATGTGTATATATATATATATACACATACATGTATATATACACATACATGTATATATACATACATGTATATATACATATACATGTATATATATACATACATGTATATATATACATACATGTATATATATATATACACTATATCTCTTATTGTACACCAACCACACACTCTATGTTGCCCTTGTAATATAGAGCAAGTTGCTAAGAATGCTGAGAAACAGAAGCAGAAGTAACATCTTCTAAAATACCAGAAACCCCCAAACATCATTCTGTCTGTAAATAAAGATATTCTTTATTGTCAGTCAGCCCCTTTGCTCGCTTTGGATCGACTGCATAAATACTTTTCTGAGGTAATCCTTGTCCTATCGATATTCTTGTAACATGCAAGAAGTAGCCATGTGGAAAGTAGTCCCTCTCTTATTAAGAAGAGAAATGTGGGGGCGCCTGGGTGGCTCAGTCGGTTAAGCATCCGACTTCAGCTCAGGTCAAAATCTCGAAGTTTGTGAGTTTGAGCCTGGCATCGGGCTCTCTGCTGTCACTGTGGAGCCCGCTTCGGATCCTGTCTCCCTCTGTCTGCCCCTCCTGCACTTGCGTTCGCTCTCTCTCAAAAATAAATAAAAAACATTAAAAAAATACCCTCACGATGAATATAAAGACAGGGAATCTCAGCAAAAAAATAGGAACTATAAAAAAACAGTGGAAATTCTAGAACTGAATTCATATAGAGTTGTAGTCTCTCAATTATGAATTACAAAGTAAAATTAATTTTTCATAAAATGGCAATAAAGGAGCAAGATACTCCCCATCATTCCCTACCCTTTTCTCCAGATTCCTATTATGAGAAGAGCCTGAGGGTGTGGGAGAAAAATATAAGTACAGAGTTATGGATTCACTTCCTTTCCTTAATGAAATTTAAAGTCTTAGAAAAGAAAATTGTGAAGCTAAATCCACTCACCTTTATCCCGAGAAATGGAACAGAGATAAACATGTCTTTGTTACAAATGATTTCTATATTTTAACTGGACTGAGAGTATGGGAAAATAATCCTTTCTGTGACAATATTGAAATTCTTTGATAGACATAATTATTTGTCAGAGCACTTCTATTTTAATGACAAGTCATTCAATAGGCTTATGCATTACAACTAGAGTAACTCTCTACTAGTGATACAAATCTATACACAGTCCTCAAACTACTCATCACTCTCACTACCTTTCTCCTTTTAATCCTGTCCTCTTGCAACTATAGAGACCAAGGCAGGCCGCCCCAGAATGGGCCAGTTTGGCATCAAGAGTATTTGGAATTAAAAAGCAATCAAAACCAAGCAGATTCAGGAAAAGCTCTTTGTTCCCACCTCCAACTGCCTCAAAAGAATTTAGACAGAGGACCTCCTCCAGGAAGAGAGCTAGAGATACCTATATTATGATATGAACTAGGTATGATGGACAGGGAAAAACCTAGCAAGGCCTGTTTGATCAAAGTCCTCTGTGTCTCATTGTTTCTGAGTGTCCCAGCAAACATTTGTTTACCAAACATTTACTCTTTTTTTCGTCTTCTTGTAAATTGTATTCTTCCCTTTTGAAGTCCCAGACCCGTACCCACTTCTCCTTAGTTCAAGAGGACATATATACCTCATTTTGCCTGTCTTTGGAATTTCCATGTCTGTGGGGATTCCCTGTACATGCAATATTAAATTTGATTTTCTCCTGTTCATCTGTTTCACGTTAATTTGATTTTTAGTCTGTCTAGAAGGACCTTGAAGGGGACAGGAAATCCTTGGTTCCCAACACAACTTTCTCTCAAGCCCCACTTCCCCTTAAGGCTAGTATTTTAACTTTTCTCCCATTAATGAATCATTTAGTTTATAGGAAAAAAATAAATTACCAAGTGGTAAGTGGGTGGCAAGGGGGGAAAGGAAAAGAGTCTCGAGCCATCCTCTCAATACATCAAATCTCTTCCTTAAATTATTACTCATTTTCTGAGTACACTCTGTGAAGTTATATAAAATGTGTTACACACTCTCATAACATTGCATTTTATACACTCTGAAAAATCACATTGCTTTAAAGGATGAAAAAAACTTAACAGTGATGCTTAGAAGATACACATTGCATTACTGTTTTCCAACATTTTATATTGTGTTACAGTAGCTCTTCATGACATATTTATTATGGAATTGGCATTTTAATTCTGTCTGATGTCAGGCATTGGCATTTTCATTCTATCTGATGTCAGGCATCTTTTCTTTTAATGTGATGATCTCAATGAACACTGCTTTGTTCCTTTGTTTTCAATTCAATTTCAGAACATACTGTGTGAATATTTTTCCTTCCTTTGTTCACAAATATTTAACAGCCCTCCGGCACCTAAAAAGAAAACTAGACAAAACACAGACTGATGTTGTAGTAAAGGTAATACTATAATTTTAAAAGATGACATTCATTAATAACATGATCCCTTGTTCTCTGCCCCTTTCTCCCACGGCTGCTGTTTTTGGAAGTCCACGGGAGACCTTCCTATGGCTTCTTAGATTTTTTTTTTTTTCACAATTCTCAGAACAAAGAATAATTGTGCCTCAAGGCTAAAAGAACAATGACACTTCTGCTTATTTTTCTTTAGAAGTGCACTATTGTTTCTGCTGTGTACATTCCCTTGCCTTCCTGATTCCCTTCCAGAATTTCTTACTGTGTAAAATGTTTGTTACAAGCTGATGCAGTGAAATCACAGATTGCAAATATATTTGGAGTTCTGTTTATCTTGTCAGAACAGGAGTGAAATGTCAAGTCTTTTCCACAACTTTCTGATGAAACACCTTAATGCAGTACTGCTTTTTAAATTAAAGCCTGTGGAGGTAAACGCCTGCAGAAAGTGGCTATGCCGAGCGTCTCCAAGACTACCCCTACATCCGGAGATTCACTAAGAGGACTCACGGGACTGGGCATATAGTTGTACACAAGGCTAAGGCTTATTTCAGTGATGTAATAAGGATATACAGCCAGATCATGAAGGAAAAGACACAAGCAGAATCTGGAAGAACCCACGTGTAGGCTCTCTTTCTCCCATGAAGAATCACTCAGAGCAAACCTTCCCCCAGCAACAAAAATGGAGGAATACATGCCTGATGTTTCTGCCCAGGGAAGCCCATTAAAGACTCAGCATCTGGGGTTTTTACTAGGGGCTGGTCACATAGGTACCCTCTGCCAATCATCTATCAAGTTTCTAGATTTCCAGAAGGGCAGCAGGAGTTCAGCATAAACCACGTCATTTGCACAAATAATTTACATACAGTAAGCCACCCTTATCAGTTCTGGGAATGGTGTGAGCCCTCCTCAAATCCAAGTTCCCAGATGCTAGCCAAGATCCAGCCTCACAAGCAGACTGTTCTTAGGCTAGCCATCTCAGGCATGGTATCTTAACTTTGTTCTGTACAGAGGCTAACCAAGCTAGCCTTACAAATAGAAAATTCTTGAACATGAGCAATATACCTAAAAATAAATGCCCTCTATATTGTAGGCTACTCACCTCAGCAAACTTATTGAAATAACAATTTATTTTCTGGTTACAAATTGATTTTCCAATGCAATTTCTTTATGAAGCTTTTCTTTATGAAGGGAATGTAAACTGAAAAGCCACATTAAAAAAAACAACTAATCTTACACTCTCCTGTCAATGGTCTCATTAACCGGCTTGTCAAGGTATTTGGTTGACAGGATGTTGGAATTAACATGAGTTAAGATGTAATTCATCTCTGATCCTATTGCAAACTAAAAGCCTAATATGATACTTTGGCTACTTAAGTCTCGTGGCATGCCTGGAGGTTCGCTTTTTAATAGGTGAGTTGAAGCTACAGCACTTTCTTTCTCACTCACCTCTATGTTTAATAAAGAAGACTTTGACATACCTATCAAGTTTAACTCAAATATTTTTATAGTTATTTTTCCTTTAACATTAAGAATTCAGTTGTTTATCTTTAAGCACAACTCTTTTTTTCATTCTTTTAGTCTAAAAGCCTGCTACTCACTACTTACATACTTTAAATGGAGACATCATTGTACTGGACTCATTCTACTAGTGGGTAGGTGACAAATGACCCTTTGGGCAAGTTATTTCTTTTTTTTAAATTTTTTTAATTTTTTTTAACGTTTATTTATTTTTGAGACAGAGAGAGACAGAGCATGAATGGGGGAAGGTCAGAGAGAGAGAGGGAGACACAGAATCCGAAACAGGCTCCAGGCTGTGAGCTGTCAGCACAGAGCCCGACACGGGGCTCGAACTCACGGACGTGAGATCATGACCTGAGCCGAAGTTGGACGCTTAACCGACCGAGCCACCCAGGCGCCCCTGGGCAAGTTATTTCTACTCCTATCTCATTGGGACATTTTATCTGGCCCTATGTAACCTTTTTTAAAAAAAATTATTTATTCAGGGAATCCATGAGGATAAGTGCAGTTGAATAATCAAAACTGTCCTCTTTCACTTCGTGGGGTTTGGTCAGACTGAGCATAAGTAGTATTTAGGAGCACCCACTCTGGGGCCAGGGAGATTGGAATCTAAGCGCTCTCCCTGCTACCTGCTGTGTGACCCTTGGTTAGGTCTCTTAACCTCTCCTCAATCTTCAAATGTGTGAAATAGAGGGGAAATAATAGCTCCTCCTTCTGAGCATTGAAAGGACTAAGTACATAAAACTTAGTAAATCAAGATCTTGTTTTCATGCTGCTGCTGCTGCTGCTGATGATGATAATGATTCCATGACTAAGGATCTTTCAGAGTTGGCTTTAAATGCAAACACTGAATTGTACAGCTGGTTTTACCAATGTTAACTAAATATATATACACAGTCCATGCTTACAATTTAGTAAACCTTATAGATTATATATATATAAAGACACAGGTTATATATAGCTAGAGTATATATAGAATATACTTCCTAGTCAAAGTGAATTTTTAAGATATTCCTTTGGATTAAAGCAATTTGAATACTGATATGCACACACTAAACACCAGGAACAAAAGACATTACAGATAAATGTACTTTAGAAATTACATATCTATGAGTTTAGGACAATACAAACCACTCAGGGGAAAATTCCACTTCTCTCTCCATTGCCCTAAAGTGGGAACAAGAATGATATTTTCATGCAGTTCTTTCTCAGACAACTGAAATGTCTGAAAATTATACAGAGTGGTGATCATGCTTGTGATTATGGTTTCAGAAAAGTATACTAATTATGAAATTTAAAAGACTGAAAAAAATTGAATTTATATAATTTGAGTAAGGTTTGAGATTACTAATTTCAGGTTGATTTGTATTTTTATACTGTTAAATATTAAATATATCTTTCTTTTTTTATTTTAGAGAGAGAGAGTGTATGTGAGTGAGGGAGAGGGGGAGAAGGAGAGCGAAGAGAATTCTAAGCAGGCTCCAAGCTCAGCATGGAGCCTAACATGGAGGTTGATCCCATGACCCTGAGATTATGACCGGAGCCAAAGCGAACAGTTGGCCGCTCAACTGACTGAGTCATCCAGGCGCCTCAAATATTACATATTTTTAATTACTGCCTTTGAAGCAACATTTTATGTTTGTGGTTTTTAGAATACGGCTTCAAAGATTTCACATACCCTGTTGAAGTTAAGCATAGACATCTGACTTGTTTTAACCAAAAGAATGTGAGCAGAAGTGACTCATTTCTGGGCTATAGCTTTAATAGCCAGTAGATGATATTTGCCTCATCCCCCTTTTATGTGCCATGGTGATAGTATAGCAACTACCCAGATGTTGGTTGCATCTGGAGATGCATCTTAGGCTGCTCAGCCCAAGTCAGCTAGAGAAGAGAGCTTTGGGGTGGTGACTCAGCCTCTCTGTGACAGACAGGTTATGTGAGCAAGAAATAAGCTCTTGCTGTTATACGCTGTTACAACGCTGGGCTTCTTTGTCACTGTACAAGACTTTGCCTATCCTGATTGATACAGTCTGTGCATTATGTTGGCATGATTTAAAATTTGTTTTTGCTAGTTTCTACTTTTTGCATTTCCATATGCTAAAAGGCTATATTTCCAGGTCATTAAAGGGACTCTTTGTTATTCTTTCACTTTCCTGCCACTTCATTAATGAACCCATGGTCAGTGAAAGAAGACTGGAGGTACTATAGGTGCAGATGGGGTGTGGCATTTGGGGGAATCTCAATGTTTATTTCACCTCCAATCAATAGCCTCTGTCTTCTCCCCTAATTATGCTTACCAGGAATGTGGTACATATCAGGTGAGAGATGGAAAGTGTGAGAGGTCAAAGATCCAGGGCAAGGAAAACAATCACCACCACAATAATAATAATTTCCATTTGTGGTGTGCCCATCCTATGTAGGGCACAGTTGTAAGTGCTTGATACTTATGAACTCATTTAATCCTGAAAGTTACCCAATGAGTTAAGAACCATTATATTTACATTTTACTGAGGAGGCACTGAGATGCTAAGTGACTTGTCCAAGCTAATAGAGTTTGGAAATGGCAGAGCTTGGGTACAATCAGCTCTCAAGGAATATGTTTCAGGAGTTGTAAATTGGGTATGTCAAAATTTGCATGTAAAAACATCAAGAAAGACCATTTCTTTTGGTCTTAGAGCTTCCAGATCTCCCAAAAAACAAAACAAAGGAAAACAAAAAATTAAAGCTTAGATAGTCTCAGTGAAAAGCATATATAGTCTCTTGTTTAGCAAGATAAAGAGGACAAAATTTCAATTTCTTTTTTTTTTTTCAATTTCTTTAAAGAACAGTCCACTCCTCTCTTTTAGAGGCCAGGCAGATGGATGGGTTGAACCATGCCCTCCACCTTTTCTACTCCCTTTGCCTCCCTCATTCACTCACAATAAATTTGTTCCCTGTCTGATGGGCAGGGCACCTTGGCAACATCACATCCAAGTTCAACCAAAGGAGGAGCTCACTGTTTAGAGAGACAGGGCTCAGTGTGCCTATTTAGGCCCTTAGTTATATTCAGGAACAACTCTTTACAACTCTACCAACTGCCTCAAGAGAAATCAGACAGAGGACCTGCTCCAGGAAGCGAGCTATCACCACAGATAACTACATTATGATATGAACTAGGTATGGTGGACAGGGAAGAACCTAGCAAGGCCTGTTTGATCAGCTCTATGTGTCTCATTGTTTCTGAGTGGTCCAGCAAACATTTGTTTACCTAACACTTACTCTTTTTCATTTTCTTGTGAATTGCATGTATTCTTTCCCTTTGAAGTCCCAGACCCCTACCCACTTCTCTTTTCTTTTAATTTTTTTTTATGTTTACTTATTTTTGAGAGAGACAGAATGTGAGCTGGGGGAGGGGCAGAGAGAGAGGGAGACACAATCGGACGCAGGCTTCAGGCTCTGAGCTGTCAGCACAGAGCTGGATGTGGGGCTTGAACTCACGAACAGCGAGATCATGACCTGAGCCGAAGTTGGACACTTAAGCGACTGAGACACCCAGGTGCCCCCCTGCCCACTTCTTAATTCAGGACGACATATATACTTCATTTTGCCTGTCTTTGGTATTTCCATGTCCACGTGAATTCCCTATATGCATAAGTTAAATTTCATTTTCCCCTGTTAATGTCTCATGTTAGTTTGATTCTTAGTCTGACTAGAAGGACCTTGAAGGGCAGAGGAAATTACTCTGCCCTGACAATGCTGTTCTGCATTTGAGCTCCACTAGGCCTTCTAGTCCTTAAGTTTCATTGCAGGAACAGCAACTCCACTGTGCTCTTTGTTGGAGACTAGGACTCTGCTGGTGAATATCAGAGATTAGCGGACCATAATCCAAAGACTAACCTTCCAGAGGCCAACGTCTCTTCTGTACCACCATACAGGTGTGTGCTCTGCTTTTTTTTTTTTTTTTTTTTTTTTTACCTGTACTGACTATTTGCCTGAACTGCAACTGGAGAAACTCTGCCCTTGAAGGAGCAACTTCTCAGTTAAAATATATTTACTGAGCATCTCTCCTGTGTACAGTGACCAGAAATCTAATCATCTAACACTACACAGTGAAGGGAGTGCAGTTAATACTCAGGCCAGGACAAGAGGCATAACTGGGACTGCCCTGGCAAACCAGTATGGATGCTCAACCTATGTTCTTTTTATTTTTTATTAAATTTTTAAAAAAATATTTTATTTATTTTTGAGAGAGAGAGTGGGAGCAGTGGAGGCACAGAGAGAGAGGGGAACAGAAGATCCAAAGTAGGCTCTGTGCTGACAGCAGCCAGCTGGATACGGGGCCTGAACTCACATACCGTGAGACTGGGGCCTGAGCCAAGTCAGACACTCAATCAACCAAGCCACCCAGGTGCCTGTTTTTTTTAAAGTTTAGTTATTTTGAGAGTGACAGAGACAGCACGAGTGGGGGAGGGGCAGAGAGAGATGGAGAGAGAGAATCCCAAGCAGGCTCCATGCTGCCAGCACAGAGCCCGATGCAGGGCTTGAACCTATGAAGTCGTGAGGTCATAACCTGAGCCGAAACCAAGTCAGATGTTTAACTGAACCATCCAGGTTCCCCATCAACCTGACTGTATTCTAAGTGCTATTCCAGGGGCTGGAATTAGAGCAGTGAATAGCACAGACAAGGCAAAAATCACCGCCCTCTTGGAGCATACATTCTAGTTGGAAAGATAGACAAATAATAATTAACTAGAATAATCTAGAATACTAATGATAAAGGGCTATGGGAAAAATACAGCAAGGAAGAAAGAGAGAGAGAGAGAGAGTATGTGTGTGTATGTGAATGAGCGAGGGAATGCTAATTAAAATGTGGTGGTCAGGGGGCACCTAGCTTGCTCAGTCAGTAGAGCATGCAACTCTTGATTTCAGGGTCGTGAGTTCAAGCCCTACATTGGGTGTAGAGATTACTTAAAAAAAAAAAAGGAAAAAAGATTAAAAAAAAAAAAAAGAAATGCAGACTCTCAAACTAAATCACAAAATGTGGTGGTCAGGGTAAGACTTCTGAGGAGACACTTATGGAGGATGAAGGAGTGCACCATAAGGAAACAGGAGGGAAGAGAATTCCAGGCAAAGGGAACAGCAGATGGAAAGGACTGGAGGGGGCATGTGCTTGATACATTCTAGAAATAGCAAGAAGACCAGTGTGGTTCAAGTAGAGTGAGGGAAGTGGACGGTAAGAAAAGAGGTTAATAATAATAAAAAAAAAAGGTGGGGGAAGAGGTAGGAAAGGTAAAACGAAGGTATGGGTCTGATCAAGGAGGGCTTTTCAGGTCACTGTGAAGATTTTGCCTTTATTGTGAATGAAATGAGAACCCAAGGAAAGGTCCGAAGCAGTGGAATGACATGATCCGATTCCAATTTCAACCTTGTGTTGAGAGTAGACTATGGGGCCCAAGTGGAAGTAAGAAGAAAAGCTAGCAAAAACAAGATAAAAGGGGCTAGCCATATGTGCAAGGCTGGATACTCTCCTTGCATACTTTTGGCTTCTGTAATCTTGCTTGCCTCCTGCCTCCACCAACTGCCCGGAAAGCACCACTGATAAGTGCCCCCCCTTTTTCTTTTTTCTCCTGACCCCCTACCATCCCAGCCATAAAAGGAGGCTGATGCCAAGGTTCAGGGCTCGGCCTTTGGAGGTGACTCTGCTGGGCTGGCACTGGTGTGCAATAAACAGTCTTTTCCTGATTCCCCGAGTGTGTGTGGTTTGTCTCTTCCTGGGAGCCGAATATTTGCTGTAACAGAGGCAGTGAGACTAGAGTCATGTTCACTCGGATCAACAAAGGAACAAATCTCAGAGGACCACCAGCCTCATAGGCTCTGGCACATGCAGCCCCTATCTCTGCCCCACAAACCATGAAGCCTCACAAACACGTGCCTATTGGAGGCTCCCTCCTGCCAGTCCACCATGCTGTGAATAGACAGCTAGAGCTCACTGACCATTGCCAAGGGTCAAGATGAGACATGAATCAAAGCCATAAAGGGGCCACTAGTGGCTCAGTCCATCAAGCGTCTGACTCTTGATTTTGGCTCAGGTCATGATCTCGTGGTTTGTGGCATCAAGCCCTGCATTGGGCTCTACACCGACAGCAAGGAGGCTGCTTGGGATTCTCTCTCTCTCTCTCTCTCTCTCTGCCCCTCCCCAGCTCATGCACGAATGTGTGCTCTCTCTCCCTCTCTCTCAAAATAAATAAAATAAATCTACAAATATCAGTTTATAATGTAAAGAAAGAGCAAAAATAATTTAGCATCCCAACAATATTTTGTACCACAACTGATCCTGATAGGGGATACTCCTCTTGAAATTAAGACTTCCACAGAACATCTATGCACAGTATGTGTTTCTGGTGCAATTGCTAGGCCAGACAGAAAACACTACACCTGAATCTCTCCTTTGTTTCAGCGAAAAGGAGACACATGACTTCTATCCAGCCTTTTGCACTGTGACAGAAGTTGCTTGAAGCAGCCCACAGCCAAGTAAAAACATGAGAGACAGATATTAAGTGCAACTCACTTTGGTCAAGAAAAGGAGGAAGATTTTTCCTGAAGTGTGAAGTTCTGAGACATAAGCCAAATTAACATCTGCAAGGATCCAGCCACTATGGCCTCCTGCACTGTGATGGAAGCCCTTGATGTCACTGTATCATTCAGATGTACAAAAGTGATCCTCATTCTCAGTCAAAGGACAAACAAACAAACAAAAAAGCCAAAACAAACAAAAAAAACCCTACCTAAACTAATCCAGGCAGGAAAGAAGTTATTAAACAATCACTTCAAATGTCTGGCTTGTGTCAAATGCTCACAGCATTCAACATTTTCTGCTGTACTCATTTTCCTCATTGTTCTAAAGAATGACCGTGATAGAATACTCTGGTTTCCTGAACTGAAAACTATGCCTACGAGAAGCTTTATTTCAAAGGCAGCTTCTGTCTTTTGTCATGGAGTCACTCAACTATAAAAACTGTCCTGTCATTTTTCTGTAGTAAGAATCTGCAACCGCTAGACAGGGAAACTAGACATGGGAAACTTCTATACCTTCCCCTCAGTGTTCTGTGAACCTAAAACTGCTCTAAAAAAATGCTTAAAAACATCTTCACATAATCAAAAACAAAACAAAGGAATCTGCAACCAATGACCACAACAAAAATCTAAGATATTTCTCTGGGATTTTTCAATTCAAGATTCACATTTTCTACACGTTTCATGTGCTGGGCCTAGAGTATCATGCTGTCGGGAAGGAAGACCTTCCACTGGCTTATGGTCCCTCTAGCTGGACTTAGAATCAAATTGACATGAGACAGATTAACAGGAGAAAATCAAATTTAATAGGTGTATGTATGGGGAATCCAGAGACATGAAATTCCAAAGACAGTGAAGCAACAGGAAGTTCATAGTCACTAAGGAGAGGGTAGGGGTGTGGGACACAAAGGGGAGAAAGACCATTAGCAAGAAGGGGAAAGGATATGTTTTGAAAAACAAGGTTGCCCTATGATGCAGATAAGGTTCTTAGGTGAAGAGGAGTCTCTGTTAATAGCTCTCTTCCTGGTACAGGCTCTCCTTTCCAGTGTAAATTTAGGCAGACAGCTTTTCCTGCATCTGCTGGGTTTTGATTACTTTTAACTCAAAATAATCTTTATGCCAACGTGGCCTATCTTGGGGCTGCCTGCCTTGGGCCCCTACAATGTTAGTATTAAATTTCTACAAGGCATCGTGAAAGGCTCACTGAAGATCCTAGAAGAATTTGTTCAATTTGGAAGAGCATTTTACTATGTCATCTAAGTAAATGATTCACAGGTTTTGATATAAGTAGAGTTTCATTCATTCAACAAATATTTATTGAGTACATTCTCATGGAGGGCCAGGCAATAACCTCGAAGCATAATAGCTTGATTATGTATCGATAGCCTGTCATCTATCTATTGATCTGTCAATCATTCCCCATCCATCTACCTCAGAGTGTGACAAATGCTATAGAAAGGAGTAAATTAAAGTGGAGTAAAAAAAATTGAGGGGTGTGTATAGATATGGGCTGCATATTTAAAAGGAAAGGACAAGACAGGGAGGGCCTTATGGAGAAGGTAAATTTTGAGAAAAGACTTTCAAAAGAGGAGGAAGCAACCAGTGTGGATGTCTGAAGGAAGAGGGCTCCAGACAGAGGAATCACCAGTGCAAAGACTGGGGAATGTCTGCACTGTCTGGGGACCAGTAAGGAGGCTAGCATGGCAAGAGCTCTGTGTAAGTATGTACAGAAGCAGGGTCGGGGTGGGGGTGGGGAGGAGAAGGAGAAGGGTGGGGGTACAGATGTCAGAGCACAGGTGGATCTAGGTTTTTGTGGGGCCTGAATCTTACTTACACAATTTGGGGCTCTTCTTTTTTTATAAGTTTATCCACTTTGAGAGAGAGTGAGAGCGAGAGAGGGGTAGGGGCAGAGAGAGGAGAGGAAGAGAATCCCAAGCATGCTCCAAACTCGAACCCAGGAACTGTGAGGTCATGACCTGAGCCGAAATCAACAGTCAGACACTTAACTGACGGAGCCACCCAGGTGCTCCAATCGAACTCCTCTTTAAGAGAAATAATTCCAGGGGCACCTGGGTGGCTCAGTCGGTTGAGCGGCGGACTTCAGCTCAGGTCATGATCTCGCAATCTGTGAGTTCGAGCCCCGCATCAGGCTCTGTGCTGACAGCTCAGAGCCTGGAGCCTGTTTCAGATTCTGTGTCTCCCTCTCTCTCTAACCCTTCCCCGTTCATGCTCCATCTCTCTCTGTCTCAAAAATAAATAAATGTTTAAAAAAAAAAGAGAAATAATTCCAATGTACAAATGGAAAATTAGGTACAAAAGTGAAGATTTATGCAGAATGACCAAGTAAATTGCAATAAATTTCAAACCTTAAAAGGCTAACAGAACAAACATCAAAAATCCTGCATTATGATACAGTATTGTGAGAAATAAGTCTACTGACCCAATGAAAGTAGGGACATGGAGAATCAGAGCACAATGAAGCTAGGCTTTAATCAATGTTCTCACTAGAGTGGGTGTCTGATGGGCAGGCACACTCGTGAGGTTACAGCAGACAATTTATCTCCTATCATGCAAGTCCCTCCCCTGATTCCTCATTGGCTAAACACTACAGAGGTTACAGCCTTACCGGACTATGCCTATGCCCACATAAGGCAAAAAATAGTCTGCTGGAACAAGTATACATTCCTTGATGTGAGGCAGAGACTTCAGTTCTTTGGCGCATGCTCATTGAAAGCTCATGAAAAATAAGTCTGCGAAATGGAGAGGGTAAGAAGAACCAGGAAGTGAAGTGTCCAAGGGTTTGGGACTCCATTGTACGTGTGGGGGTGGTTCATACATATTTCTAATAGATTGTAAACCTATTGTTGACTAGACAGCACAGCTTTCATTTGGTATTTCTGAAAATGAATCATAATCATCTCACTTCTCATAAGTATTTAACTGCATGTGCTGCATTTTCATGTATGTTCCTGATAGGAGAGAACTTCTGTTTAGACAAGCATTGATGGGAGCAAACCATTCTGCTTACAATTTTATATCTAGTGATTAGAAGAGTTCCCCATAGTCTAGCATCTGGTGCTATCCATCTCAATAACTGTTTCTCTCTCCCACTTACCTACATGCTTCCAGGCCCCACGGGCCCTAACACATGTTTATATCACTAAGCACTGCTGGGCCTTGCATCCTCACGTTCTAACTCTGGGTGAGTCAACAAAATGGGCAGGACACTTCTGGAAGCCATTCCCTACATGGCAAGGCTAGAAGCAGCTTTACCTCTAGGAAGGAATGCAAACCACATAAATATGCCTCAGAAATCCAAACTAAACATATCCCCAGCTCAGTATTCCCATGGCTACATTCCAAATACCCACCTAGTCACTCAAATGACAAAATCCCGCTGCGACAAAGACTCAGTTGCTGGGCCCATCCCAGCTAAGCTCGCATGGCACCTTATAGGATATGGTAAGTATTCTGAAAAGCACAGTGGAGAGGAGTTGACAGATTTGAGTATAGCAACTATATGATCTGACTTACTGAATTTTATTTATTCCAAGACACAATTTTTTCTACACGTTATCAGGTCTTAGATTGGGACTATTGAGATAGCCTTGGTACAAACTGTCTTATAACAGTCATCTTGCAGGTAGCATTTCAGACATAGTTGTCATTGACTGCACAAAGAGGAACTTGTTCAGGGAAGTCCTTATTTTCTTCTCATCCATCAAATTCTGTGCATTATGAATATTATGTGCTCTGCAAATGATTATATGATGTAGTCCTGGAACGAGAAGTTGAGGTGCAAGAGAAAGTCAGGGAAACACAGCAGCAGGGGAAAACCTTGAGACTAGTAAAATGAACATTCATTATTGGAGAAATTATTGGAAGTCTGGAATTGCTTACAAAGCAGTGACCACGTAAGTGCTTTAAAAGACCAATGAAAATACACCAACGAGTAGATGGACCTTGATTTTCTCTTGTTCATGACATGCTTCCAAAAGGATTGCCTATCATTACATCAAGCAATGAATCTGGATGCAGTAGAAAGTGTCACATGTCCTGGAATTGTGAAAGTATCTTCAAAACAGGCAGATTCTGATGAAAAAGTGTGATGTTTTGCATAAGATTACTATTAAGGCAAAGTCTCATAGTTCTTAGTTCATGGCAATGTCACTTATAAATCAAGACTGCTTATTACAATTGATGGCATTTTAGATGCAATAACATGGTAAGTTTAACAAGATCACTCTAACGACTTGGTTTTACAAAGACCCTAAGAGGGCAAGGATTGAAGCAGAGAGGCCATTTACCAGATGATTATGGTGATCCAGGTGACCTGGAGATGGTGGTAACAGTACAAGTGGTGAGAAGTGGTCAGACAATGGATATATTTTGAAGGTAAAGCAAATAGGATTGGATACAGGTTGTGAAGGAAAGAAACATGAGGAGTAAATCAAGGCTTCTGATTTGAGCAACTGGAGAAATAACAAAGCCATCAGAAGAGGGTGCATGGAACTTGGTAGAAAAGATTATGTGGACAACATTGGAGTTCATTTACAGGCCAGTTATGTTTGAGATGTCTACTAACAGATAGGAAGAAGAAACTATGGGTCCAAATGCTGGATAGATGAGCTGGTGGAGTCTGTGAAGTCCTCTTCTGATTGCTAGGACTTCCTCAGTGCAGCAGGAAGCAGGTCACTAGCTGGGAGTAGGGGTGGGAAAGGAGGAGTCAGAGGTGTGAAGAGAGATAGTAAGGTATAAAATAGTCATCTAGGACCTTGCTACTCAAGGGCCAGAAGTGTCAGCATCACCTGGAAGCTGGTTAGAAATACAGGTTCTCATATTCCATGGCAATGTCAAAAATTGTTCATCAAGATCCCCAGGTGATTTACAGCACACTAAAGTTTGAGGTACACTTTAGGGAGAGTGACTAGATTAAGGAAGAACAGTCCGATGGTCCAGCTGCACTAAGGGCCCACATGAGGTGTGCAGCATAAATTTAAAGACAGGACCATCTGCACGGTTATGGGTTTTACTCCAGCCAAATGCACTAGCATGGCACAGCTGCAGAACAGGCAGAGAGCTGGATGTGACTAGAATTATAGTTGTTTTGAGGATATAAGCTTGAATGAGTCAAAATAGTCAAGGAGATAAATAAATAAATGAATATATACAGGGTAGGGATACAACTTAATTTTTTTTTTTTTTTTTTTTTTTTTTTTTTTTTTTTTTTTACCGATTGGGTATGTGATATAAAAAGTTTAGAGACCTCTGGTTTACATGATGATGTTATGATGACATTAGCTACAGCACTACTTCCCCCAGGGATGTTTGTATTTAATAGGGGTTTTGTGAAAGTCAACATATTCCCAAGGTGCAAGGGAATGACTTTTTAATGGTACTATCTGAGGAGTTCTGGTCAGTGGGGACTAAGGAACTTCCTAGTATTCACCAAAATCACATCTAAAATTGAACAGTCTTCCGACTGAGGTAGTGTCTTGAGGTTTGTCACATAATCCTTAAAGATTAATTCTAGAGGTGGAAATTTCAAGCATGAACGTTGTCAATGAAAACTGCTTTGTCTCCAAAATTAAGGCTTGCTTCTAGGAGGAAATGTTATGAAATGAGCCCTCAGTGCTTGTGAGCATACCCATGCTTCCTGTTGCAACAGTCAGAGTCAAATTCAGAGACACTGGACAAAGATCACTCCTGGCTTTTACTTTGGCTTTCAATCCAGCAGCATCTAGGCCATTGGCACAATGGAAAATGTCTAAATTAATAAAACCATAGAATTTTAGAGTAGAAGGAGACTCTATAGGTCTCTATAGGTCTATGGGTTTAATGTCTTATCCAGTCTAGAGATCAATTTTCATCCAGCTGTGTGAGTGCTTCCATTACTGGGAAACACATTCCTGTTCAAGTCAGCTAATTCCAGAGTTGGGCCATTCTAATTCCTTTTTATATTGTCTCTGCATCTGCCTCCCTAAAGCTGCACCATTGGTCTCAATTCTGCCAAATGGAACAAAAGAGAATAATGATGACTCATTTCAAAAATTTCAAAACCTCCTTTCAAAAATGTTAACAGTGCTCGCATATGAGTGTCCCCTAGTGACCCACACTATGTACTTCTCTTCTTTATTCATATCTGTGTTAGATAGAATAAGAACCTTAGAAATGCACACATTTTCCAAGTGATGTCTGATCATTTCAGAATACCATGGGAGTTTTCTGTCCATTAATCTGGACATGACACTCCCATTAATTTAGAATAAGGTTCCATTAAGTTTTTCCAATGGCTCAGTTAACACTGTTAATTGATATTGAGCAACAAACCCTCTGGGTGTTTTTCACATTAATTGCTGTCAAGTTAGGTCTCCCCTATCCAGTACCAGTAATCGATCTTTTGGACTTTAATGCAAGGCTCTTGTTTTCTCTTAATAGGCTTCGCCTTGTTGGTTTCACCTCATCATTCTATCCCATAGGGCTCTGTAATACTTCTGATTGCACGATCTGAGGTCTCTGCCAATTGTCCTCTGCAGAAAATAGTTCACAGGCCTAAGAGTGGTATCCTTAGAAAGGCCTGTTTGTAAACTTGGTCTGTGGCTGGTGGTGTCTGGGAACTTGGAGGGTTCTTAATACTCCCTAATTGATAAGCATGTCTATTATGCTTAGATTGTTTGTACAGTGTGTTTTATTCAGGCCACCTGTCCTCTTTCTCAAAGTCTGGACTTTTGCTACTTGATACGCAGAGGGTGCCTTTGTGAGCAGCCTCCAGTAAAAACCCTAAAAAGAGTCTGGAAGGGCTTCCCTGGGCAGAAACATCGCACACATGTTGCTGCATTTCCCTTGCTGGGGGAAGAGGATGCTCTGTGTGAGAGCTCAGGGGAGGCAGAGAGCATAAGAACACCGGCACATGGATTCCTCCAGTCTCCACCTGTGTCTTTTCCTTTAAGTTCTGGCCCTGTATCCTTACTGCACTGCTGTGATAAGTCCTAGTCCTGAGTACAACTATATACTGAGTTCTATGAATTCTTTTACGTGAGTCCTTGAGGTGAACCTCTGAAATTAGTGGTGATATTGAGGATCCCTGACAGTCCTGACTTTGCACTACCTGCAGATCTAAATTGCCTGATTCTATCTAACTAACAAGCATGGGTGGGAGCTCAAGGTTGACTAGTATAGTCTAACCTTTATAAGTTTAAGACTGTGCCTTCACTTGTTTGGAGTAACAAATAATGACACTGAATGTATGGTGAAGCAATGCTTCCCAAATGTGTTGTGGGAGCTCTCACCCCTTAAGACTCTTCTTGAGCCCCAATGTCAATTCTGAATACAATAGAGACCCCCTAGACGTTCTCAGCATCCTGTAGCAGGGTGCATAACTGACACACTCCCTAATGAAAGAAAATGTAGTTTCCTTTCTATGACTCTTTCACATACTCAAAAGAAATATAGGGGCACCTGGCTGGCTCAGTCGGTACAACATGTGACTCTTGATCTAGAGGCTGTGAGTTCAAGCCCCATGTTGGGTATAAAGCTTACTTTAGAAAAAAAAAGGTAGAGGGGCCCCTGGGTGGCTCAGTCAGTTAAGCATCCAACCCTTGATTTCTGCTCAGGTCATGATCTCACAGTTTGTGGGATAGAGCCCAACATTGGGCTCTGTGCTGGCAGCACAGAGCCTGCTTGAGATTCTCTCTTTCCATCTCTCTCTGCCTCTCCCCCACTGACACACTTGGTCTCTCAAAATAAATAAAAACCACTTTAAAAATCTTTTTAAAAAGTAACTAATATAAAAATGACCCATCTAATCCCCACCTAGATGTATTAGATGTTAACATTTTGCCATACTTGCTCCAATTCCTTTTTTAAAGGAAGTTAAATATTTTTGTGACAGAAGCTTTTTTTGTGTGCCTCCTCACTGGGATACTCCGAGCCCTTTCCTCCCAAGAGGTAACTATTACTTTGGGAGTGTAGTTTGTTTCTTGTGTATGTTGTCACACTTTTACCATCTGTGTAAATGGAACTATTTTAGATGTGTTTAATCTTAACAGAAGTGTTATTATTGTGTTAAAAGGTGATTTTTGGCAGGTATAATAATGTGATTTTTCATACAAGTTGATTTTTGAGGGTATAATATTTCCCCAGGTAGATGTGTATAGTCTTGGTTTATATATTTTCACTGGTGTATACCATGTAAGGTTATAACTATACCAACCATTTTTTCTCTTTTTTTTACGTTTATTTATTTTTGAGAGAGAGAAAGAGAGGGAGACAGAGAGGGAAAATTCCAAGCAGGATTCTTCACACAGACAGCAAGAAACCCAACGCGGGGCTCCAGCCCATGAACCATGAGATCATGACCTGAGCTGAAATCAAGAGTCAGATGCTTAACGACTGAGCCGCTCAGGCACCCCTCAACCATTTTTAAAAATGCCTATTCCCAAGCTAACCCTATGATTGATGAATTCGAGTCTCTGGGGATGGGTCTCACCCATCATCAGTCAATTTTCAAGTCTCCCAGGTGATTCTAGTGTGCTATGCAATTTGAAGATCAGCCCCCTTCCTTAGGACTTACAGTTTTACTTGAAATATTAAGGGGGTATAATTTTTTATATGAAAACAAACAGGGATATATCATAGAGTAGAATGTAAAACTCAGGGAACAGTCAAGTAGCTTGACTAAAGTCTTAGAGTTGGTAAATGGTAGAGACAGGATTCACATGCAGGCAGTGGTCACCTATTCTCTCTTGCTGGTGGGGAATTTAAGACCCACTTAACTTACTGTGGTCCCCAGTGTGGCCCCCAGACCTGTACCATCAACATCACCTGGAAACTTGTTAAAATTGCAGACTATCAGGACTCACCTCAGACTTTCTGAATCAGAGACTTTGGCGATTAGGTCTAGCAATTTATGCTTTAACAATCCCTCCAGGTGACAAAGATGCATACCGAAGTCGGAGAGTCCCTTTTAGTCTCTTAACTTTAAAACTTTCTATCAATGTCACATTTACTCCCAATTATAGTGAATATGTTTATACCTTCCCTGTCTCTCCCTTCCCTTTTTACCAAGGTGGGCATGCTTTTTGTTTTATTTTATTTTTCTATTATTTTCCTTTTATTCTTACTAGAGGAGTTTTCAATATTCATCTTAGTTGAGGTCTTTGACCATACCTAAAACATTTACAGTCTCAGGAAGAGGAGAAAATATCTGGGTTGCCAATGTAAGGCATACGTCTTTTGAACCAGGAAATCTATAGGGTCCTGACTCTGTTAAATGCTGAAATCTTTCTATGAGACCAAAACTACTTCTGTATCTTAGGCAATCATCTAACTTTTCAAACAGTGTCAAATATGATTTAGATGTTAGAAAGGGTGATCTTATTTAACAGTCAAATTATAGTAATTGATTATTGCCCAATATGGTGATGTTTGTGAATGCTGTTTTGGTGTGTTTTTTGTGTTATTTTTTAGTTTTTATTTAAGTTCTAGTAAGTTAACATGTAGTGTAATATTGGCTTCAGGAGTATGTTTTGGTGTGTTTTCAAATACTGTGTCAAAGTAGTATGAAAAAGGCTTGAATAATTATTTCAGGTTCTTCATAAAGGTATGTGGAGTAAGCTTTCTTTCGGAGCAATTTTATACGACAATCGTTTATTCCTTTGATCTCATGGTTGACATTCTTTGTAGTTTAGCTTAGGAAGTGAACAAGCGAGTGTTCTTTGGCTCCGTTGGCACAAAACCCTGGCTACTGTGAGAGTAGCAGCATGGAAGCACTCTGCATATTTTTAGCAAGAAATCAACTGCCAAAGATAAGGAGAAAGGACACATTGGGGCACAAAAGCAGCCATGGGAAACTTGTGAGATACTCTCTCATTTCAATCCTAGCCTTTCATATGTTTGTCATGCAACCCTCTTACTTCACACCACTTGTAAGCATTGTTTTTCCTGAAGGGTTCCACACCTTCTCTACCCTACTTGCTCCCTGCGCCCAATGCTGGATCTCCCACATACTTGTCCTGTGGTCTTGGACAAGGTATTTAACTTCTCTGAAATTCCATTCCCTCACTTCTAAAATATAAGTAAAGCATTTAACACACAATGTTTAGCATGCAGTAGGTAGTCAACAAATGGTAATTCTTATCCATTTCTATCATTACCATTCTTTCTGTTATTTAAAAAAAATTTTTTTAAATGATTATTTATTTTTGAGAGAGAGACACAGAGTAAGAGCAGGGGAGGGGCAGAGAGAGAGAGAGCGGGCTCCAGGCTCTGAGCTGTCAGGACGCGGGGCTGCAACACACGAATGGTGAGATCATGACCTGAGCTGAAGTAGGACGGTTAACCGACTCATTATTTCTGTTATTAATGGTAGAATTTCAGGTGCTTTATGATGTACTTGTTAGAAGGTTTCCCATAGTCCTCAGATTACATCAGGGAGGCAAAAGTCTTGTAGGCTGGCCCCGAGTGGCATTCCAAGGATGACGCAGTGGAAGCTATTTCCCCTTGGTGAAGGCAGAGTACAGGCAATAATAGAACTTATTGACTGTAGACAACTTAAAATAATAATAAAACTGACTAAAATCTGTCTGCATTTCATTATCGCTAAGCACAGCAAAACAGTGGAAGTAATAAGCCTTCCCATAGGAACAGCTGCTCCCACTGCCTGGCTTTGTATACTACTGGGCTGGCCTTGAGGTGTAATATTGCCTTTTTTTCCAAAACAATTCCAAAATATTCTGATACTAAGCTGGGATTCTGATACTAAACTGAACTCACTTTAAAGTTCAGATCCAGATTGATCTTTTAATTTTGACTAAGCACCAAAGATTTTGGTAACTGTTTTTGGTTTTATCTATTTTTTTAAATTTAGTACTGAAAATTTTTCTTTGAAAATATTACCAAGTCCAAATTTGTGCTCAGAAATAAAGTTTTTTTATTTAAATTTGTGACACAGTCACACCCATTTGGTTATGTACTGTCTGGCTACTTTTGCATTATGTCAAGAGAATTTAGTAATTGTGACACAGATCATGTGGGCTACAAGCAAAAAATATTTACTAGCTGAACCTTTACAGAAGAACTTTGCTGACCCCTGTGCTAGAGGAAAGATATATATTGAGTTAGTGATGCCATCTCTTTTTTGTTAAATGTTTATTTATTTGAGAGAGTGCACACACATGCACGAGCCAGGAAGGAGCAGAGAGAGAGGAGAGAGAGAGTCCCAAGCAGACTCCATGCTGTCAGTGCAGAGCCTGTTGTGGGGCTCGATCCCACAAACCATGAGATCATGACCTGAGCAGAATCAAGAGTTGGACGCTTAACCAACTGAGCCACCCAGGTGCCCCAGGGATGCCATTCTTTTCTTTTTTTAAATGTTTTTCAATGTTTACTTTTGAGACAGAGTGCAAGCAGGGGAGGGGCAGAGAGAGACAGGAACATAGAATTTGAAGCAGACTCTAGGCTCTGAGCTGCCAGCACAGAGCCTGACGCGGGGCTCAAACTCACAAACCAGAGATCATGACCTGAGCTGAAGTTGGACACTTAACTGACTGAGCCGCCCCCCAGGGATGCCATTCTTAAATCGAAAGAAAGACTATATACACTCATATACAGAATAAAGTAAATATTTTTAAGTAAAAACAATTACTGTATGTAGACATTTTTGAATTCCATATTTATTTATTTAATTATTATTAATAATTATTTTAAAGTAATCTCTATACCCAATGTGGGATCCCAATATAGTTTATCACAGGAGAATTGCAAACATTACTTTGTGCCAGGTGACCACTTGATCAAAGGTTATTTACACAGAACCTTTTAGTATAGGAATTATAACTATTACGCTCCTGAGGAAGGGTCGCTCTTACATGTCTGACACTAGTATACAGATTTGAGAGGCCCTGGCTTGGTATTTGGTACTGGTTGACACAAAGAAACTGCTGGCTAACTGCTATCCTTCTTCAGATTTAGCTTAAACTTCACTTTGTCTGCTTGGTACTAGATGGCCTCATTCACCTGTCTGGTTGTTGTTGACTCTGTATCAGATGAGGCAGGGGATGACCTGGCTGTGTGCCTCTCATCATCCAGGAGTCTAGCTTGGGCTTGCTCATGGTGGTGATTACAGGCTTCCCAGAGCAGCAAAAGAGGGCAAGCAATTTTCAAGTCTCTGTTTATGTCACATTTGCTATTGACCTATTAACCAAAGCAAGTCACATGGGCAATCACAGAGCCACTGTGGGAGGGAAATGCTCAAAGGCATGGACAGTGGGCGGAAATTACTGCAGCCTTTTTTATAAATAATCTTCCATAATTATTATGGTATTTATAATTATACGAACTCATCCTCTGAGTTGCTCATGTTAAAAACCTCAAAATTATTTTCTCCCTCTCTTTTTTCTCTTAGTATAACATGGGAAATTATTTAAATTAATTAAATTTATTTTGTGGGAAATTATTTTCTCTCAATACTTTAATAATTTTGTTATTAATAAAATAATGATCACAAATCACAAACTATTCTTTTAATCAATCATACTTGAAAACTGAAGAGAAATAACATAGTTGATAAACTAAAATATTAAATTTATTTAAAGTCCCTTATAAGAAAATGCCACTTAGTATCCCAGTAATATATTTCATTGTGTGTTTTCACACAAATATGCAGAGGTAATCCCCAATAGGTGGTGGTACTCAAACACTTAGAAAAAATATTAAGTGGTACTCCTCCTGGCTTATGTGATTGTGTATATGCTTCTTATCTGAAGGTGGCAGCAAGTGAAATTAAATGGTTTTCCAAATGACTGCATTGTCAATCTATCTTCTTTCAGTTAACTGACTCATTTCTATCTTTGCTGCTTCCCAAGGGGGTCACTTGCACTGACACGGAGTATTGACAGTCTGATATGGCACGAAAGCTTCCTACAACCAACACTTGGAACAACCCTATAAGGGGCCTTTTAGAAAACACTGAGTAGGGATCTTTTCCCACCAGGAGGGGTGCACTAGGATACAAACATGGCATTGTAGAGGCATATTGTTGGTCTCCACTCAAATTAGCTTCGTTACAATTCTGGGCCTCAGTTGATTCATCTGGAAAACAGGAGATTACCTTTAAAGTCTTCCTTCAACCTGTGGCATTCTGAGTTCATGGGGTCTCTGCTGGTACAATGGAATCAGCACTCTATTAACCTTAGAAACAGAGAAGGTGCCTTGAACACCCCTAATTCTGATAAATTCAGGAGGCAGAAGCAATCACGAGTTTACCTTCTGCCGACACAAATCCCGAGCGACACAAGTAATAGCAAGGTAGGACTCGAATACTTCATCAAAGAGTTACAATCATCTGTGGCTGCTGTTGGTTGCATAACTGAACCCTACATCCCTTTTCACGTTAGAAAATGTCTGTGCAGCATCACCTTGCGGCTGAAATGACTGTCCCCCTGCTCTCTGCAGTTCATCGGGGTGACCAGATCGGGAGGGAGCATCCACCACTTTCTGGGTCCCAGATGGCTGAGAAGCTGTACGGGTCCCAGGTGCGGGCAGTCCTCCGTGTAATGTGCACATGCACGGGGCCACGCCTTGCGGGCAAATGATCCAGAAGGCTTCGTGGGTCTCAGGTGCCGCGGGAAACCTGCTTGCCTGGCTAACTGCTCTCTCCCCTTCCTACTGCTGACCTGTGTCAGGACCCCAGGCCTCACTGGCTCAACCCCAGCTGGCACCCACGTCACTCAGGCCGCTCAACTTGAAAGTAAATGCTTCATCTCCAGGTACATTCTGTGTCCCCTTATGTTTACTTCCCTCAGTTTGCTTTTTCTCCATACTCCTTCTGTGTTGACTAAACACTGTCAAACTAGTGTCAAATTAAGAGATTTTAGAATAGATCTGGAAGTCCCAAGTCTCACAGTCTTTAGAGCTGAGTCCTCAACTGTGCTCTAAAATATGCCTGTCCCTTCCTTTCTCCCTCTCTGCCCCCTGATGTTAGAAGCACAAACAGCGAAGAGCCCTCTAGTTCCCCAACTGCCATGTGAAACAGAATTTTTTCCCGAGCACATAGGAATTCTACAGTATGGTTGTTCAAAACTAGTTTTCCAGAATACTTTTCTCCTTTTAAGCAGCTAAGCAAAGGCTGTGGCTCTTATTGGGGAAAGAAGAGTCCATCAGGAGAGTACTCTATGCTGCAAGTAACATAACACCTGTCTTACATATGTTTATTTTTCTCCCATAACAGAAAGTCTGAATGTACGTGCCTGCTGTAGAGGGTGCTTTCAGGCAAACAGACTTGAACAATGGAATACAGAAAGGGCCACAGCGATCACCTGGCTGATCTCCCTCTTCTACTAAAAAGAGGAGAATTTCATACATTCCCATACCTCCTCATCTTTTCCTTTTAGAATGCAGATTTTTAAGTAGGCTTCCCACTCATCGCAGAGCCCAATGCTGCGCTTGAACTCACAACCTTGTGATCAAGACCTGAGCTGAGATCAAGAGTCAGACGCTTAACCAACTGAGCCACCCAGGCGTCCCTTCATCTTTCCCCTTTAAAACAGCCCCCACCCACTGCCTCATGGCAGACAGTCTCTCCTCTGCTGTCCTGCCTGCAGCTCCCTTGTGCTATATTCAGCAAACTTCTATCTCCTTTGTTCTGCCTCAGGGGCATTCTTTACCTCCCACTCCACTGACTTCCACCGTATCAGTCGCCCCACTTTTGGGGGCCCTCATCTGATTGGGAGAGACACCCCGTGTAGACACCACACCTGCTGACCTTGATCCAGAAGCTTAACAATTTCAGAACCAGCATGTGCTCATTTGACTTTTTTCTCCTGTTTGAATCTTTGTAAAATGGCTGACCAGCTCTATATAGTTAGCAGACCCAATGTTGTACAAAGAGAGTGCAAAAGATAATGGTTCCCAAAGCTGAGTTATATAGGCAAAGACGATAATTTTCCCTCTCCCCTTCTACGTTCTTGGCTGAGGACCACCCGCTCCCTGCCCTGTAATAAAAGACAGATTAACAGGAGAAAGACAAACAGAAGTTTAATAACATGTATACCTCCTGTACTGAGGGAAGAGACCCAGGAAAATGGAGTAACTCCCCCGAAACAGTCAGAGCCACCACCTTAAATAACATCTCCAGCTAAAGACAAAACAAAATGTTGGGTTGGGGGGAGCCAGTTAAAGGACGCTACCAGAAAAGCACAGTCAACAAGGGTAAGGTTGTTATAACAAGATTTAGGTCTTTGCTTTTTCCATTAATAAATTTCTAGAGATTTAGAGTCATCTTCCTCTTCTTGGTGCAGAGAGGAAAACACCCTCAACAAATGGAGATTTTCCATATAAAAGTAAATTTCCCTCAGAAAAGGGTAATTTCTACTTTGTTTTCACAGCTTCTCTTATGTCGGCAGTTTCTCAAAAATAATAAGCCCCAGGGGCGCCTGGGTGGCTCAGTCGGTTGGGCGACTGACTTCGGCTCAGGTCATGATCTCGCAGTCCGTGAATTCGAGCCCCGCATCGGGCTCTGTGCTGACAGCTCAGAGCCTGGGGCCTGTTTCCGATTCTGTGTCTCCCTCTCTCTCTGACCCTCCCCCGTTCATGCTCTGTCTCTCTCTGTCTCAAAAATAAATAAACGTTAAAAAAATTTTTTTTAAATAATAAGCCCCCAAATAATTCTTATGCCAAAGAGGCATATTTTGAGGTAGCAAATTTTGCTCCCCTTCAGTGACCATGGGCAAGTTACTAAATTCTGTGAGACTCATTCCTTTTTTCAACAAATATTTATTGTTATTAGCTGAGCACACACTTTAGCAAAACAGCAATAGTCACTGTTATCAACAATCACATACTGCAAATATTTTTCTTACAATGTATTTTATTCTGATGAAGTTACAAAAGTAGATACCAAACGCCTTTTTAAAACTGCACTTAACTCACTCAGAAACATAGACAAAGCCTCTAAAGGTTTACAAATAAAACATAAATTTTTAACGTAAAGAATACTTTAAAATATTTTAGAAGGCAAGCAAGGCTTACTATTTTTGATGTAGACAAGATATGTAATGTTCTACAACAAGTGTACAACACACTGATAATCCGTTTACAGAATACTTACCTGGAATAGAATCTGATAATGAGAAAAAAATCTAAGTGAATTTCAATGCAGGTGTTTCAATAAAATTATTGCTATCCTTTTGAAAGCCTTTCAGAGTCTGGTATATCAAAATATAATGCAAAACATAGTAAGACTGAAGATGTAAGATAATTATTTTCCCTTTTGCCAGGATTCTACGGTAGCAAAAATCACATCCACTCAATGAACTGAATGTTCAGGAGGAAATAATGTCCCTGTCTGAAGGTGTTCAGGGTTTGATGTTGTTAAGAGAGAAGATGAGGCACATTAAAACTTTTAAGAGTTTATTTGAGAAAAATCAATTTGAATCAAGCAGTGCCAAAGGAAAAGTGGTTAGGTACACTCTGCAATAGGCGCCAGGACAAAGACTTCATAGAGAGGGGGCAGAAGCAAAGAAAGGAAATGATTTGATTGGCTTAAAGCCTTGTTGGCTGTTTGTGCTAGACTGACTGTTGGTTTTTCTCTGCTCATGAGATAGTGATGTTGTGTTTAGGGGCACCTGGGTGGCTCAGTTGATTAAGCATCCGACTTCAGCTCAGGTCATGATCTCGCAGTTTGTGAGTTCAAGCTCCACATCAGGCTCTGTGTTGACTGCTTGCTCAGAGCCTGGAGCCTGCTTCAGATTCTGTCTCCCTTTCTCTCTGCCCCTCCCCCGCTCATATTCTGTCTGTCTCTCTCAAAAATAAATCAACATTAAAAAATTAAAAATTAAAAAAAGAAGCTCCACTTCTGCTTTAACATCACCACTCAGAAGGCCAAGAGAATCATAAGAAAAAGTGAACAAGGTTTGGGAAACTTAAAACTCACCACTAGAATTGTTCCTGTGGCCTTTGCAATACTAGAAAAACTTTCCTTTTGTTGTCACCAAAGTCATGGTGAGTGCAGACTAGGATTTGTAGAGTAACAAGCAACTACCTGAGCTAGGAGTCTGCAAGTCTAAGAGGAAACACTTCGTTAACTAGCAGCCAGGTAAAATCACCAGATTTATTCACAATCTGAAGAAGAAGATACATCTGGCTGCCAATACAAACACTGTAACACAGAGAATTTTGAATATTTAAACAAAAATCTATGACAGCGTCATTGATGGGGTTTTGGGGTGATGGTGGGGTTCAGAGCTGATAGCCAAGAAAGAATTGTTGAAGACGTCTTTGGTGCAAAAAGGTGATTTTATTAAAGCACGGGGACAGGACCTGTGGGCAGGAAGAGCTGCACTCGGATTGTGACCGGTAACTGATTATATATCTTCAGGTTGGGAGGGGGTTAGGGTAAGCATAAGTCTCTAAGGAATTTTGGAAGCAAGGTTTCCAGGACATTGAGGGGCTAGGTGGTGTTAGGAAAATGCCATTTATTACTGTTTAGTAAAACCTCAGTCATGAGACCCTTCAGATGTGTATCCGCGGGCCATAAGCTTGGAGTATGACTGCTAGCATTTATCTTGGGGGAGTTGAGATAAAGGAAGTTTCCAAAGGAATTTTTGTATGTTAAAGTAGACTTACAGGATCCTGAGGGGTCAGGATCATGTTAAGCCAAGATTCTCTTTTGCCCCTAGCAAAGTGTCATCATCGAGGCAGCTGAGCTCCTAGAGGAAGGTCACACTGCCTGTTTCAAGGACTAGTCAAATGGGCTGTAGGCAGTAAGGGAATTTACTTTTTCATTTGCCTTAGTTTCCCACATCACCATGGCAAGCACTTAAACCCCCTTGCACCTTGATGAAGGTGATATTAGGGCTCCAGGAAATGGAGTCTATAGGTTTCTGGAGATTAGGCTATGGGTAAGCTTGCCGTTTTCTTGCATTTTACTAAGTTATCCATAAACTGAAGGAGACTCCTGTCCTGCATGACTGTGATCTCTAGTAGTCAACCATTTGCTTACTTTCCTTTCCCTTGTTCGGGCAGCCAGGAGTGTCTGAGGAATATCACACATATTCCACCTGGCGGGGGGGGGGGGGGGGGTGGGGGGGGGTGGTGCTGTTAGCCTGTACTTTGCCCTCAGCCTGCCCCACACTCCCTCATCATTGTCTAAAAGTTTTTTTTTTTTTTTTTTTAAAGGCCTGACCATTAAAGCACCTTATGATTAACTGCACAATGGAGCAAGAGACCTCCACCCCTTGGTTGTGATCAGGTACAAACAAAGCATAATGATAACAGACAATGAAAAGTAAGGAATTCTGATTTTGAGGAGGAAAGGGAAGGTGGGTTGTAGAACAGGGAGCCCTGCGTTACAGCAGACCCCAGGACAGACTGATTTCCTCTGATTCAAGGTTGGCTCAAACTCGTTTGGCTCAAATTCAAGGTTGGCTCTTTAGCCAAGCTAAGAAGATGCCATCATCTCCCATTCTCTCCCCTTCCAGTTTTCTTCCCTCCCTTGACTCCTTGGCCTTGAATGTAAACAAGTAATGTGAACATTAATGTTTAGGTGTACCCGGTGATAAAGTACTTATTAAAAATAATAAAGGCCATTATGTGTCTCAGGTTACCAACAAACTTGTGATTTGTATCTGATTAGTAATCTGTCTTTGGGATATGATGATGTTTGGTTTACAGCCTAGTCATGAGGAAAAGGAAGATTCCTATTGCTGAAAATGCATGGAGAAAAGTGAGCACCCTTTTGTCTAAGAATACTAGAAATACTAGAAATGAAGATGAAAATGAAACCTAGTTGAATGGAAGTTAATTCCTTATGTAATTAAAAAAAATAAAGGTAACAAGGTTTAGTTGAAAGTTGAGAGGCACTAATATAACACTGTATGTTAACTGACTGGAATGTAAATAAAAATTTAAAAATAAATAAAAAATAAAATTAAAACTTAATAAAAAAAACAAAAAAAATAGACCAAGTTTTACCGATTTTCTAAAGAAAATAAAAAGCTGAGAGGTGGTAACATTCTAGGCAGTATCTAGAAATCAGCTTTCTTGTTTATAAATGCTCAATGTAACCCTACAGAATGGTTGACAGAGAACTTCGGATTAGCTTAAACATTAATTTTAGAATGTTTCATGTGGGCCATTTCCCTTTTCACAAGGGAATATCCTACTTTTCAAATCCACAAATAATGATACATGGTTTCAGCCTAAATTAGATGAATTTTTTATTTAAAGTCCCATATATATTTAAGAATTTATTAAAATTGAGTTATTAAAAAAGGTATTTTTTTCAAACAATGATTTTCTTTATAGTCTAGTGGGATAATACAAATAAATAACAAAAAATACTATCAAATCTAACCTTTACTGAAGCCATCAAGGAAGTCAGTGAGTGACTATAAAAATCACAGCTCTGAAATACAGAATGTAGGTGAATTTAAAGCTTTTTCTGCCAAATCTTCCAGTATATTTGCTGTGCCTTAATATATTCTAAACAGTCAGCTGGAGTTCACTAAGTCCTAGGACCCAAATGAAAAAAAATTTTTTTTCTTGTTAAAGGGGAAGATCCTTTTTATCCCAACAGAAATAAAATAAGTTTGAGTACTGATACAGAAACAGTCAAACTGAAGAAAACCTCTAGGAGGGCTCAGTTTAGTCTTTTACTATTAGCAACATGAGGGAAGATATTTTATTCATTCCTCCCTTATAAATATATACATTAAAGAATAGATAGCACACTATACCTTTAGCTGTTCTATAAATTTTGTATACCTTCATGGTTTTCACTGTGGTTTCTCTTACCTTATCTTTATTGGGATAAAGGTGGTGGACTCCAACACTACAACATGAATAAAAATAGTGGCTTTGAGACGCATGTTTGTGATAATATTTTGGGAGATGTTTTAAATTAAAAATTTTTTAATTTATTTTTTTTGAGAGGGGGAGGGGCAGAGGGAGAGAGAGAAAGAGCGAGAAAGAGAGAGTACATGAGCAGGGGAGGGGCACAGGAAGAGAGAGAGAGAGAGAGAGAGAGAGAGAATCCTAAGCAGACTCTGAGCCAAGAGCAAAGCCCAACACTGGGCTCCACCTCAGGACTGTGAGATCATGACCTGAGCCGAAAACAAGAGTCGGATTCTTTTTTTTAAATTTTTTTATTAAAAATTTTTTTTTTCAATATATGAAGTTTATTGTCAAAATGGTTTCCATACAATACCCAGTGCTCATCCCAAAAGGTGCCCTCCTCAATACCCATCACCCACCCTCCCCTCCCTCCCACCACCCATCAACCCTCAGTTTGTTCTCAGTTTTTAAGAGTCTCTTATGCTTTGGCTCTCTTCCACTCTAACCTCTTTTTTTTTCCTTCCCCTCCCCCATGGGTTTCTGTTAAGTTTCTCAAGATCCACATAAGAGTGAAAACATATGGTATCTGTCTTTCTCTGTATGGCTTATTTCACTTAGCGTCACACTCTCCAGTTCCATCCACGTTGCTACAAAGGGCCATATTTCATTCTTTCTCATTGCCACGTAGTACTCCATTGTGTATATAAACCACAATTTCTTTATCCATTCATCAGTTGATGGGCATTTAGGCTCTTTCCATAATTTGGCTATTGTTGAGAGTGCTTCTATAAACATTGGGGTACAAGAGTCTGATTCTTAACAAACTGAGCCACCCAGGTGCCCAGGAAGATTTTTTTTAACCAAAATCTTCACATGTTAAAATTAATTTGAATGATGCATTTCAAAATAAGAATCTATAAGATTATTGTGGTGTCTCTCCTGATCGGAAGGGGCCCCCAAATGTGGGGCAATGATCAGGAGGAAGCCTGTGGTATGGGCGGTGAAAGAATCCACTGGAAGCAGAACAAAGGAGGTAGAAGTTTATCAAATACACTGCAAGGGAGCAGTGGGCAAGACAGCAAAGGAGAGACGGTCTGCCATGAAGCAGTGGGTGGGAGCTGTATTTAAAAGGAGAAGGTGAGGAGGTATGGCGACGTATGGGATTTTCCCTCTTTTGGTAGCTGCGCCTGGTTGTAGGTACCCATTGGTTAGTTAGGGCCTATGGATATTTTTTTAGGAGGGGGATTCACCTGATAGGCCTGTTTGTATTCAGCCAAGAAGCCCTTTTGCCTTGATCAAGTTTCCAATGCTCAAGACTGTTGTCTAAAAGTGGCCTCTACAATTATTCTTAGAAGCCTTAAAAGATATTATTTCTTATACATATACTCTCCTAACAGCCTAGATAGATTTATATGTTGATAAAATATCAAATAAATATTAAAAGATAAAAAGGACTTTTAGAAAAAATCTTTGGTTGCTCATATACCTCATATGTCACATGATGATTAAGACAGCAGTCATAGAAAATAAATAATAAAATAGCAATCATGGATTTTTAAAAAATAGATGGATAGATAAATAGAGACATATAAACAGAAAGATTCTAATCTTTAGAAGCACTGGCATACAGACTTGAAAACAGAATACAAAATGATGCAAATGTTCTAAATATTGAGAACACTAAAAATGTCTTTCTTTAACTTCTAAATTGAAGTGGAATGAAATTTACCTGATTATGTGACTATGCTGCTAAGAAATTTGGTTTGGAAACGTGCTAATAAATTATTGGCAGAAATTTTCATTATTTATTATGTTGTCACCTGAAATAGACTCAATTTCTTCAGCAAAGAAACAATGGCCAAACTAATAAAGTGCAGGTTAGTCACCACATATTACAACCAAGTGTGACTTCGTGAAAACAACAGGCCATTGAGAACGTCAAAGTTAGCTATGCTTAGAAGCCCTTGCTTTGAATCCAACCTATTTTTGGAATAATTTTATCAGTAAACACAGATAGTGGGTGTTTTTGTACCCTATTTTCTCAGTTTGTTTCACTAGTTGTATTAGTTTGCTAGGGCTGCCAGGGTAACAAAGTACCACAAACCGGATGGGTTAGACAAACAGAAAGCCTTAATATTAAGGCCTGAGCCTTAATATTAATAGCATCTTCCCAATGATACTCCTATCTTGGACCCACAGACATGACTCAACAACGTGCTCCAGTGCAGAGCTCTCATCTGGTTGAAGAAGTCTACACTGCTGTCAACTAATATTGAGGTCTTCTTCCTCTGACAACAAGACTGCTCCTCTAGTATTCTCACTTCCCAGAGTGCTTCTGCAGGTTTTAAGTGTTCACACTCATGAAATCCTTCAGGGATGGTCTTCTTTGACTAAATGTATTAGCATAATGGCTGCTGAAGAGGAAGCTCATCTCCTCAGGGGTAGGGGTGGGGGTGGGGATAAGGAAAGGCCATTAGACTCCAGTGCAGTCAGTATGCAGAGCCAGCATTCGGGGAGTCAAGAGGAGAAGCCAGTTCTCAGTCCGTGGAAGGTACAGCCCAGGCTACAGCTGCTCTGAGCTGGAATCAAACTTGGTACAGATCCCTGTGCTGCCCCTTCTACCTCACCAACCATAAAAATGGACCCAGCTACCTCTCACAAGAGGTTATAATTTTTATATCAATCAGATACCCAAACCAATATATAATTATGAATTGTGGTAAGTTATATGAAGAGAAAGAAAAAAATTCTATAAAGAACCTAAGTGTCAACATTTGTAAAATGCGATAACATGCTATATGTTCAAGGATTAAATACTATAACACATAAAAAGGACTTTGCACAGCATCTGGTGTTCAAGAAATGGTCAAGAACATGAGCCATTTTGATATTAAATTTTTGTTTTGTAATTCCAAACTATATCTTCTATATTGAAATGTTTGCTGATTTATAGTGATCGATTCTTCTAAGGATTTTATAGTCTATTATTATTTACTGCAGTTAATTCACCAAGTTGTTATTCTACCCTTTCAAAAAGAAGAATTAGGTATATGTAAGTTCTGTGTCCCATTAAAAGCATATATGGTTTCTTCCTATGCACACTAATCACACTTAATTCTATTGCTGTCAGAATGGACAAACTATGTGATATTACTTGTATTATTTTCTGCCAAAATGTTAAGAATTTATATTGTTTATAACATGCAAAAAAATCAGACTGACATCTAAATCATGCTTGCTAGTTTTTATGATCAGTTATTTACTTAGGTTTGTTTCATTTTTTCCAGCCATCTTGCAAAGTTTTACTGTTTTGATTTACTTTAGCTTGATGCCAATCTTTTCCCCATTTGGAAAGCATTCTTGGCACACAGCACTGGGACCGAGATTGTTGTCACAGGCAGCCTCTGTGCCATTCCAAGTGACTGTATGACTGGGAAGGACCAGAGTGTCTGAGAATGAAAGGATGGAGTTTCCCTCCAGTGTGTGACCACAGGCTTCTGCTGTGACGTGTCTCTGGTCTCTTCTGCTGTTTTCCTGTGCTCATAAAATTGCAGACAATAATGTAGATCGTAGAGTCATGTGATGTGGAATTTTAGGCCTGAGAAGGCTTTAAAGTCCATCTTGTCATACATCTGAGCATGGGACTGTATCTCCTAGAGAATAATACTTAAAAATAGTAATGATAGCTAAATTTATTAAAACTTTAATAGCTGTCAGTCCTGAACAGTAAAAGGTAAGCCCTTTACCTATGGACTCATGTAATTCTGGCAATACCTGCCTGTGGGATGTACCGCTATTCCCAGATGGGGAGACTGAAGCTTGGAGAAGTTGTGAGTGTCCAAGAGACTGTTATGAAGGCCACATGGGTGCTGATTCCCCCCTCCCACAAAATAATGTTGCATCTGTATGGACTTCTTTAGAGTTTACAAACTTCTTTGGCATATGTTATTTCCATTTGGTCTTCCCCCTCACGGGCTGGTGAGAGGCTTCTCGAAACATATCTCGCCTGCCATCTATTTTTGCACCTTTCATCTGAGAAACTATCCACATTAACAATGTGGATAGGACAACATTATCCACATCCTAGAAACAAGGGACTGGAGGGTGGGCCCAAATGTGGCCTCCATGGTTTGTTCTGGGCCATCGAAAGTTTATCCAGGTAAATGGTGGTTTGGGTAAAGAGGCAGATTGTCCAATATTCCCAGAAAGCCCGTGATTAGACACCTAGCATCCGCTGCTGCCTCCAGACTCCCCTCTCCTCCCTGGAGTCACAGTGAAGCCAGGCAGAGCCAGGAGCTGGGAGGGTCCTTCCTGGTCACAAGAGGCCAGCAAGCTGCAGTCAACAAGCTCTGAGCTGGAGCCAGAGCGGGTTGCTTCTCACATTAGGACAGTAATGAAGACGTGAGTGCTCCAAATGAGGAAAATGATGCTAGGGTGTTTCTAGGAGAAAAGACCTACCGTTTCAATGTGTCACCACTGAGATGCCTGTGGTGTTCAAGGCCTCCCAAGACTTCCCTGAAAGACAGTCCTAAGCAAATGAAACAAGTAGAGAAACGGTACCTTTGGGATGTCTGTTCACATCTTCCAAAGCCCCCTACATTCCTTTTTGGCACAGTACTTTCCTTCCTCCTCATGCCCGTTTGAAATAAAAAACAACTAAATGTTCTCTTTTTTCTTCCAATAATTTAATTTCTTGAACACAATAATGTGTCACCTTTTCTTCTCTTCTCTTGGGGCTATATTATCTTTCTCTTCCTGTTTTTCTATCTATTGCTCACTCCTCTCTTTTCTCTGTTGCACTTTTACAAGGGGATAAACACTGCCCGGGCAGGTAAATTTACTCTCACTGTTTGAACTACCACCTGTGAACTAGTGACTCATAAATCTCCTATCTCTGGCCCACACTCCAGAAGCTCCAAAGTTCCCATTTCTCACTGACTGTCAAACATTTACATACGGGTGTGTCACCAGGACCTCAACTCAACCAGAATGAACACTATATGGCATTGTGTGAAATAATCCTAACAAACATATTTGCAAATATTTGC